>NC_060147.1:113539566-114183316 GCF_021461385.2 Schistocerca piceifrons | reverse complement strand
ACCATTACGACAACAAAATGTGTAAGCAGTAGCGCGTACTTCTCAAGCGTTATTGAGAAAATCGCAAGATGATTTCGACCGTCAAATATCGTCACATATATACACACCTGTGCGTGGCCATTTTTACCAGGAAGCGCCGACAGCGGCAGCAGAGTGGTTAGCGTTCAAGTCCCGTAATCGCTGGGTCGTTGGATCGAGTCCCACTCGTCAGTGTTTTTTATTTCTAACACAGTCATTTTCTGTACTATTTATATTACAATTGATGTAATGAGAAAAATACGTGCAATCGGATGAACCTTTATTAAATTAACAATGTTATTTCGAAGTCTACAAATTTTTACTATCACAAATAATGCAATATTCATAACTACCGACTAGTAAACAACCAAATGCATAAAGTGATACTGAAAATGTATGCTTGTCTGTGTCTTCAAAACTGTTCGTATTTAATCGAAAGAGAATGAGAAATTGACTCTCGTGAAGACGCTGTTAAAATACACGTTATACTGCATGACCAATGATCAGCGCCGATATTTAAGGAAATGCTGCGTTATGCATGCTTTGCTTCCAAATTATCGGCTGAAAGAGAGGTTTTTGAAAATGTTAACGAGGTTTGTTTTTCCACGGAAAACCTCAAAACACCTTGCGTGTGCGGAAACATAGCATTGATTCAATGCAGCTGGTGCCGTTTAACTTTGTTTTTCACGTTTTTACGAAAAATACCATCCCGCAACTTGTAATCGTATTGTCGAAAGCGACGATTAATTGTACGTCTTTCGAAAGCCGTCTGTGCCGGTCAAAACTTGGAAGTAACAAGTCGTTTCGGGCTCCTTCCAGGTATACAGGATTTCTAAAGTCACGGACAAGCATACATTTTCAGTATCACTTTATGCGTTTGGCCATGTATTAATCGGTAGTTATGAATATTGTATTATTTGTGATAATAAAAATTTGTAGACTACCAAATAACACTGTAAATTTAATAAAAGCTCGTACGATTACACGTATTTTTCCCATTACATCAATTGTAATATAAATAGTAAAGAAAATTACTGTTAGAAATTTAAAAAAAACTGACGAGCGGGATTCGATCCAGCGACCCAGCGATTACGGGACTTGAACGCTAACCACTCTGCTGCCGCTGCCGGCGCTTCCTGGTAAAAATGGCCACGCGTAGGTGTATATATGTGACGATATTTGACGGTCGAAATTATCTTGCGATTTTCTCAATAACGCTTGAGAAGTACGCGCTACTGCTTACACATTTTCTTGTCCTCATGGAGTACTACGAGTGTACGAAGTTTGCAGTAAATCCGGGTTCCAAACGTCGTGGCCTCCCCTTGTAAGTGGAAGGACGGCCTCAGAGCAGGGTTAGTTGGTTGGTTGTTTCGGGGAAGGAGACCAAACAGCGAGGTCATCGGTCTCATCGGATTAGGGAAGGACGGGGAAGGAAGTCGGCCGTGCCCTTTGAAAGGAACCATCCCGGCATTTGCCTGGAGCGATTTAGGGAAATCACGGAAAACCTAAATCAGGATGGCCGGACGCGGGATTGAACCGTCGTCCTCCCGAATGCGAGTCCAGAGTAGGGGAACACTCACCTATTGTTCACAATATTTATTGAAGTCAATCAACAGAAATAATGATCAAACTTCACGTCAGACAACAGTTTGTACATGAAGCCCATCAGTTGGCTTTAAATACCAATGACAGTATAACAACTTCTCAAATAAGGTAATACCTCCAGAATGAGATTTTCACTCTGCAGCGGAGTGTGCGCTGATATGAAACTTCCTGGCAGATTAAAACTGTGTGCCTGACCGAGACTCGAACTTGGGACCTTTGCCTTTCGCGGGCAAGTGCTCTACCATCTGAGCTACCCAAGCACGACTCACGCCCCCCCCCCCCTCCCCTCACACCTTTATTTCCGCCAGTACCTCGTCTCCGACCTTCCAAACTTTACAGAAGCTCTCCTGCGAACCTGCAGGACTAGCACTCCTGAAAGAAAGGATACTGCGGAGACATGGCTTAGCCACAGCCTGGGGGATGTTTCCAGAATGTGATTTTCACTCTGCAGCGGAGTGTGCGCCGATATGAAACTTCCTGGCAGATTAAAACTGTGTGCCGGAGTAAGGCAAAGGCCCCAGTTCGAGTCTCGGTCTGGCACACAGTTTTAATCTGCCAGGAAGTTTCAGGATAATACCTTTTTATAAAATATACAATACACTGAACGCCTAAAGGGTTACCGTAAGTTCACTTAAAGACAGTTTTAAAACATTGCCCAAATATATTTGTTTAAAATTAACAGTAAACTTACGTACGGACTCCCAATTAGACAGGCAATAATCTACAGACACTTTTCTTACAAATAGTTACCAGCTCACGGCATCGGCCAAGTGCAGACATGAACGTCCTGCCGGCAGCCAACAACTGGTTGTGCCGCTCGGGGCCCGATTTATCGGCCCGACCGAAGGCGCGAAATACAGTTAGGCACGTCTGACTACGCTCCCCGGGTGCCCTCCCCCCGAAAGGTTACTCAGAGCGCTGTCATTGGGTCCACTTGGGCCTTAACGGAACGTTCAGTTCCGTCAGATGCAAGAACAAGCGAGAACCCAAAGGTGTAACCCAGACCCACCACCTAGGCACAGATGTAGAACAAATTGTCAACAATTACAGTCCAACAAATCGCGTGCGCTGACGCAGCAACAACACGCTATAACCAAATGTCTCAAACAGTGCTCTGTTAATAAAACCAAGCTCAATCACTCAAACAACTTTAAACAAAAGGCATAGTAGCAGTATCGCATGAGTTGAAACAAATTGCGACTGCTAAATTTAGCTTACAAGTGAAAATTAAACAAGACTTAGAGTTGAGATATTTTAAGTAACCGATTAAGCTCACCTCCACACGTGATGAACCCCCCCCCCCCCCACAAAAATCAGATGATATTTTATCCTTACGATAATCGAGCCCTTGGTGGATGGCGACATTCAAACCTCGGCACAAGTGTCTCACGGTGTTAGTGTACGTAGGTACATTATACCGTTGATTAGATTAGATTAGATTAGATTAATACTAGTTCCATGGATCATGAATACGATATTTCGTAATGATGTGGAACGAGTCGAATTTTCCAATACATGACATAATTAGGTTAATTTAACAACATACTTAAGTTAATATAACAACTTTTTTTGTGTTTTTTTATTTATTTTTTTTATTTTTTTTATATTTTTTTAATATTTTTTTTCTTAATTTATATCTAAAAATTCCTCTATGGAGTAGAAGGAGTTGTCATTCAGAAATTCTTTTAATTTCTTCTTAAATACTTGTTGGTTATCTGTCAGACTTTTGATACTATTTGGTAAGTGACCAAAGACTTTAGTGCCAGTATAATTCACCCCTTTCTGTGCCAAAGTTAGATTTAATCTTGAATAGTGAAGATCGGCCTTTCTCCTAGTATTGTAGTTATGCACACTGCTATTACTTTTGAATTGGGTTTGGTTGTTAATAACAAATTTCATAAGAGAGTATATATACTGAGAAGCTACTGTGAATATCCCTAGATCCTTAAATAAACGTCTGAAGGATGATCTTGGGTGGACTCCGGCTATTATTCTGATTACACGCATTTGTGCAATAAATACTTCATTCCTCAGTGATGAATTACCCCAAAATATGATGCCATATGAAAGCAATGAGTGAAAATAGGCGTAGTAAGCTGATTTACTAAGATGTTTATCACCAAAATTTGCAATGACCCTTATTGCATAAGTAGCTGAACTCAAACGTTTCAGCAGATCATCAATGTGTTTCTTCCAATTTAATCTCTCATCAATGGACATACCTAAAAATCTGGAATATTCTACCTTAGCTATATGCTTCTGATTAAGGTCTATATTTATTAATGGCGTCATACCATTCACTGTACGGAACTGTATGTACTGTGTCTTATCAAAATTCAGTGAGAGTCCGTTTACAAGGAACCACTTAGTAATTTTCTGAAAGACAGTATTGACAATTTCATCAGTTAATTCTTGTTTCTCAGGTGTGATTACTATACTTGTATCATCAGCAAAGAGAACTAACTTTGCCTCTTCATGAATATAGAATGGCAAGTCATTAATATATAATAAGAACAACAAAGGACCCAAGACTGACCCTTGAGTCTGGAACAAACTAATACTCAGTTTTAAAACGTTATACACAATAAGCCCCATGACTTGGCTGGTAAGGCAGAATGCCGATGCTACTAGACACCAAACAACAGTTCGACTGGGAATGATGCAACAAATTGCGTATCATCTGGCCACAACATGGATTACGGAAATACGAAAGCGTCCGATTCCATCCGTCTGCTTAAACCCATGACGTCACAAATATGGCGGAAACGACCATCCACTACCATTCCAATATGGCGCCTATGACGTCATTACGTAACATGACAACAAACACGAAAATACATCGAAAAACCAACATACACACCTTCCACGAAATACCTAATCAAACTAACGGGGCCGGCCGCGGTGGTCTAGCGGTTCTAGGCGCGCAGTCTGGAACCGCGCGACTGATACGGTCGCAGGTTCCAATCCTGCCTCGGGCATGGATGTGTGTGATGTCCTTAGGTTAGTTAGGTTTAAGTAGTTCTAAGTTCTAGGGGACTGATGACCTCAGAAGTTAAGTCCCATAGTGCTCAGAGCCATTTGAACCATTTTGAAACTAACGGGACAAGCGTGGGAAATTGGGGTTTCTTTTTTTTGGGGGGGTGAGGGCGGCGGGGGGAGGGGGGGGAGTTGGGAGCAAACTAAATATAAACACACGGCACTACACCAAACGACAAAAAAACCCTAAAGAACAAGATCCCACAACCTTCACAAATTTCACTACACACAAAATCCACTGGAATCGATCATTTCCCTTGATCTATATAGATTAACAGCAACTACCGATACCACACTATAAATCTCAAAACTTTCACCACCACACTTAATCTTATCACAAGAAACACATAGAAAACCAAAATTGGAATCTAACACTTCCCTTGACCTGTTATTCTTACGACATCTCCACATATAGCCGTCCCTGGTCAGAAACGCTGGAACTCTAGTAAGCCTCATTTATTCACTACACACTAAACACTGAACACTGAACACTTCACGACTTCAGCCTACAGGCCGAATAGCTGAAGAAATTTTATTAGAGACAACCTACTGTCCCCCATCATCTCCGACAATCAAAAACTGTTGGCGTCGTCAGTCATATCCATACTTACCAAAGACATAAACAAAGCAATTTACCAAAATTCACACACAATGAACAGAAAAAAAACTACAATAACATCGACATAACAAGACCAAAATCGTTAACTCACTGAAAATATTCCGCTGAAAGCACAGTCACCACCGATACCACACACGTGCAATGCTACCAAGCAAGTGAACCTTACGCCATATAACACGCTACCCATAAATACACCACCAGAGAGAACCACCGACCGCAACAATACGCCACCTATAAATACGCAAACTAAACCAAAAACATCACCTAACACACAACACATAAACAGACCACCAGAGAGCACCACCGATCACATCAAAACGACACCTACAAACACGCCACTCTCACAAACGTAACTCCGCGCCGTCGTGACGTCACACACCACAAGCCTTTCGTCACGGGTCAAAGCCGACGAGTGGGGTCGGACGCTTCCCTAACAAGTTACAAACAGATTTTCATCACTGAGCACTCGCTAATAGTTTATCTCAGGTGAGGTACACTTACAATACGGAAGGCAAAAATTGCATGGTCAGCGAAAGACAAGTAGAATGGTGTCACCTTATCAGGTTAGCGAAATAATCGTCCAACAGCATCTGAGAAGAACGTCACCAATAAGATGTAATCGGTTTACGGCCACCAACCGCTTGGCCGTGCAGACCATCTCAAGACACAGCCGTTACAACTGCCCCTGTACAGCGCCTTTTCAAAACACCTTTCACCAACCGGGTCTCGTCCCCACCTCTCAAAACCTCTCGCGCTCGCACGTCGATCCGCTCACCGCTGCGCCACCTCGCGACCGACCCACAAGCGACGAGAAGTCAGCATCTCTAGCGCTTTCGGAATTTTAGGTCGGTATGAGAGTTTGCAGGTTAGTAGTACACCGCAAGTGTTTCCACCTACAACAATTGCAAAGCGCACTAGCCAGAACATTCCGAGAAAAAGGGCTCTGAAGTCTTATGCGCAGCTGACAAAGCGATCAGTTTGCAGCACAGCAAAATGGCTGACCCTATAGCCGACACGGTAACTCAGCTGGTTGGGCTCTGTAATAAAAAACTGAGTGGAAGGATCAACAAACGAACTTGAATGGATGTCACGTGACGTCCGCAACGACCAAAAACAACGATCAACAACGAACAAATTCAGAAAGAAATAGCTGACTCGCTTGCCACGCTGGTGATCCAGGTTCGATCCTATCCTGGGGAACATTTTATTTGTTGGTTTTTTAATTGTTGTAAAGATTTTAACATACTTATTTATAAGTTAATGACCTAAAATATCAGTTAAATCATAAATAATTCGATTTTATTTATGAAATGACTGTTACAGCTAATTAACGTATAATGTAAAGCACCCTTAACATTTTCTTTTTAAAAAGTTTGATTTCAGATGCATTTTAATGGAACTAAACTAAAACTTTAGTTACGACTGTAATAAAATTTCGGATAGGCTTTCATTTGTTTAAACATTGCAATATTATCTTCATTTGTCAATTTCATATTTTACAAACTGGCACCAGAAAAACATTGGCCCCAAAAAATATTTTCTCATATTGCATAATTTACGGACGATTGTATACACGAACAACCTGTTTTTAAAGGATGTGTTGGAAAACATCCTCCGTTAACATTCATGAAAGCTTCTCTTTCACCAGAAAGCCTGGAAGCGTATCGGACATACAAGATGTTTTGTAGGGCGGGCAACCACAGCCAAACTTCGACATTTTTTTCAAAAAATAATTCCGCACTGGCTGTATGAATGATTTTTGTTAAATCTGCGATCGGTTTCGCACCACTTATCGGTGGATCCTCAGGCAAACTGTACAAAAAATCTAATACGAGCTCATAAAAACTATTCGATCCCCCAAATCTGAGGTGTAAATTAAACTTTTAAATAGCCAGTTTTTTAAATGAAACAAAGTACTCACATAGTAACGTTGAACATTGCCCTGTAGCCACCATTGCCACATTGCCCTGTTGCCACCATTCACGTCCAATATACCGTCATCTGGTGAAAGCGGTAGTTAAAATTTTAAAAAATTTTAAATGATGGGAGCGGCAATGACCTAGAAAATAAAATAAAATTCGATGCTGATAAAACTCCCCTAAACACGAACAACGAAGAGCGGAACATTAGCACGAACAAACAGAGGAATTAGGGCAATGTAAACATATCAGAAGAACATACCGTGCAAGTTGAGGGAAGCCGCGTGGCAGCGGACACTGCGTGACTGACTGGCCGAAACCCGGAAAGCGCTCATGCAGTGGCGCGAGGATCGCCAGAGGCCGAATGACGTGTACAAGGTGTGAAGAGTGAGGGGTGCTGAACATTTGATAAACAATTCCTTATGTCCATTTTTTTTAAAAGTCTAGTACCATACTAGGTGGCCAATATTAAAAAAATAAGAATAATAAATGTGGTGGTTCTGAATGCGTAAGGCCTGGAGTACACATAAAAATATATTGGACAGAACCTACTAACAAGTAAACTATAGGGGTAAGGTAGGTAATCAAAATTTTCTAAAAGACCCTTATGCCTCAGATCGGTCTGGCCATTAAGTGAGGAGCGAGGGGATTTCTTCAGAACTCTGAAGATTTCAACCTCTTCCAAAGCATTACGGGTGCTGCCCTTACTTTCCAAGTGTAACACCAGCATGTTGTTCTGGATACCGGTGATATGGCGACCCGTTTCCCTCAAACGCGTACCTACGGTCGATTTTGAGCGTGGGTAGCTGATGTGCTCCTTAAAGCGGGTCTCAAAACTCCTTCCTATCTGGCCCATGTATTCCACATCACAATCATCACAGGCGATACTATATACCCCCGACGACTTGAAACTATTCCATGTTGCAACATCCTTGTGCCTGAACGTCTGTCCATTGTTTTTAGGAATACACTACTGGCCATTAAAATTGGTGCACCAAGAAGAAATGCAGATGATAAACAGGTATTCATTGGACAAATATATTATACTAGAACTGGCATGTGATTACATTTTCACGCAATTTGAGTGCATAGATCCTGAGAAATCAGTACCCAGAGCAACCACCTCTGGCCGTAATAACGGCCTTGATACGCCTGGGCATTGAGTCTAACCGAGCTTGGATGGCGTGTACTGGTACAGCTGCCTATGCAGCTTCAACACGATACCACAGTTCATCAAGAGTAGTGACTGGCGTATTGTGACGAGCCAGTTGCCAGACGTTTTCAATTGGTGAGAGATCTGGAGAATGTGCTGGCCATGGCAGCAGTCGAACATTTTCTGTATCCAGAAAGGCCCGTACAGGACCTGCAACATGCAGTCGTGCATTATCTTGCTGAAATGTAGCGTTTCGCAGGGATCGAATGAAGGGTAGAGCAACGGGTCGTAACACATCTGATAAGTAACGTCCACTGTTCAAAGTGCCGTCAATGCGAACAAGGAGAAGTGTAACCAATGGCACCCCATACCATCACGGCGGGCGATACGCCAGTGAGCGATGACGAATACGCGCTTCCAATGTGCATTCACCGCGATGTCGCCAAACACGGATGCGACCATCATGATGCTGTAAACAGAACCTGGATTCATCCGAAAAAATGACGTTTTGCCATTCGTGCACCCAGGTTCGTCGTTGAGTACACCATCGCAGGCGCTCCTGTCTGTGATGCAGCGTCAGGTGTAACCGCAGCCATGGTCTCCGAGCTGATAGTCTATGCTGCTGCAAACGTCGTCCAGCGTGCAGATGGTTGTTGTCTTGCAAACGTCCCCATCTGTTGACTCAGGGATCGAGACGTGGCTGCACGATCCGTTACAGCCATGCGGCTAAGATGCCTGTCATCTGGACTTCTAGTGATACAAGGCCGTTGGGATGCAGCACGGCGTTCCGTATTACCCTCCCGAACCCACCGATTCCATATTCTGCTAACAGTCATTGGATCTCGACCAACGCGAGCAGCAATGTCGCGATTCAATAAACCACAATCGCGATAGGCTACAATCCGACCTTTATCAAAGTCGGAAAAGTGATGGTACGCATTTCTCCTCCTTACACGAGGCATCACAACATCGTTTCACCAGGCAACGCCGGTCAGCTGCTGTTTGTGTGTGAGAAATCGGTTGGAAACTTTGCTCATGTCAGCACGTTGTAGGTGTCGCGATTGGCGCCAACCTTGTGTGAATGCTCTGAAAAGCTAATCATTTGCATATCACAGCATCTTCTTCCTGTCGGTTAAATTTCGCGTCTGTAGCACGTCATCTTCGTTGTGCAGCAATTTTAATGGAAAGTAGTGTATAAAAAGCCGGATTTATTCCCTTAGAACTTAAGCATATGCCGAGTCCGCTTGATATGTAACCAGAGAAAGGTATCCAGTGGAATTTACGCCCAATAGCTAATCCGCTATTTGCTGGCTGTTGGTAAGTGAACGTTCCGGGTGCGAGTGGGGTGCAAGCAGGGTTATATTTCATGTTTATCTTCCGTAATACACCCCTGTTAATCTTTCCGCTGTTCGTCGTTCGTGTTTAGGGGAGTTTTATTAGCATCGTATTTTATTTTCTAGGTCATTGCCGCTCCCATCATTTAAAATTTAAAAAAAAAAGATATTTAAATTTTAGCTACCGCTTTCACCAGATAACGGTATATTGGACGTGAATGGTGGGGAGTGGCTATAGGGCAGTGATCAACGTTACTATGTTATTAATAGCGTATGTGAGTACTTTCTTGTTTCATTCAAAAAACTGGCTACTTAAAAGTTTAATTTCCAACTTGAATAGTTTATATGAGCTCTTATTATAGAGTAGATCGGGGGAAGATGCCTATCGGGGTGAGATGCCTAAAGCTGGCATTTCCGCCGGCTCTCAACAGATCGCGACTCCAACCTTCACGCCAATCGCTAGCTGTAGCATGGGGCCAAGGCAGCTCCGTATATCGCTGTGGTAATTGTTTCTCAGCTTTGGATGCAACAAATACAAGGTAAGAGCTAAACTGACACCTTTTTAATAGTGCACAACTATTTTCAAGAGCGTACGAGCGTCAGAAAAATGTAGTAGAGCCAAATGCTGCACATGTTGAGCGTAGAAGATACTTTGTAGTTTAATTTGCCATCCGGCATTGCCACGCAACAGCCATGTTGTGCCAGTCACGGTAAGTGGGATCTCACCCCGATCCTCGGGAGAGGCGCAACTGTTTTCTCGGGGTAAGATGCCGAATCGTATCCCTCAGGTACACAGACCTTCTTTTCGTAGGACCTGCCTCGAACGTATTTTAGAACATTCAAACAGGGGTCAGTGGTCTGAAGAATCCCTATGGAACATGTAAGGACTGGTGAAATTAATTGTTATAGAGCTTCCCAAAAATATGGGATCCCACATAGAACTCTGAAACGACGTCTGGCGAAGAAAGATGAAAGGAAGCAGTATTCTAAAGTAAGCAAAGTAAGCAGTATTCTATTAATTATAATGTTTTCTTTTATTATGGAGCAAAATGAGAATAATTTCTAACTGAAATATTAATTCACCTAAAAATTAATGATTGAATTACACTTTTTTAATTCCTCAAACTTTTCTCAGTGATGAATTACTATCACATTATAATTATTTTCATTATTTATAAGTAGCCTTGGTGAAGAGAATGAGAAACAGCTGCTCACTTACATAAGACAGTTGCAAATGTGTGCATTTCCACCAACTGGAGAAACTCTTCGTAGGCTGGTATTTCAGTTTGCGGAAAGAAATGAAATTCCTCATAGATTTTCTAAAGAAAATCGAATGGCAGATTGGAACTGGTTACAGTCCTTTCTGAAACGTAACCCGCAGCTAGCTATGAAGAGCCTACAAGGTCTTTCTATTGATAGGGCTATGGGAATGAATAGAGAAGATATTGCAGCATATTTTTCTTTAGTTCTGGATATCTTAACAGCAAATTCTTTACTGGATAAGCCTGGCCGCCTTACAACATGGACGAAACTGGGTCTCAGATGAATCCTAGGCCAGACAAAGTGACAACAGAAAAAGGCTCTCCTTCTTTGCATCAAGTAACTTCTCAAGAAAAAGGGGAAACCATAACGGTAATCACTTGCTGCAATGCTGAAGGCAACTTCATTCCTCCAGAGTGCATTTTAAAAGGTAAAAGAAGTCTGATTGGGAGAACGAACTTCCGAATGGTTCGATTGTATTTATGAATGAGAGATGAGGGTATGTCAACTCTGATATATGCATGAGTTGGATGAAAGACCACTTTATTCCCAGAAAACGACAAGGAAAAATAGCTCTGCTTCTCGATGGACACACCTCACATTCCATTGATCCAGATATGCTTGATCAACAGAAAATGATGTGATCGTGATTTGTTTACCTCCGCATTCAGCACACTACCTTCAGCCTCTTGAGAGGTGTGTTTTCAAATCACTGAAAAAGCTTTTTACAGGACAATGCGAAAGTGGACATTATGTCAGCCCGGACGTAAAGTCTCAAGAGCACAGTTCCCAGTCTTCCTCAGCGAAGCCTGGAAGAAAGCTGCAGTTCCATCCAATGCTCAATCTGGATTTGAAGCATGTGGTTTGTACCCGTACAACCCAGAAAGAATTCCAGAGGAGGCATTTCAAATTTCTGATCTGGTTGCTGCTGGTGTGGCAGACAAGAATGAAGGATATAACACCGACTGTAGAGAATGTGCTCGGGTTGTTCCCCCACAGAAAGGCAATAGAAGGCTTGGCGCACAGGTTGATAATGAGCCGATGCCAGGAACATCGTTCGAAGAAACTACTCCTATGCCTATCTTGGATCCATTACCATCCAAGCGCAGAAAGAAAACCGCTGAAGTTCTCATAGAAGGGAGTCGGAAAGAAGCAGAAAGAGCTAGGTCACAGCGAATTAAAAGCAAAAAAAAAAAAGTTTAGCAAACCAAGTAACTCCGCAAATAACAGTGATTATTGCGTTGACTGTGCCAAGAATTACTATCATAAAATTGGACCACAAGTGGATTTTATTAGGTGTCATTTGCAATAAATGATTGCGTGAAACCTGTACAGAGGAAGAAAACATGTGCAATAACTGTGCAAATTAATTCTGATTTCATTTGAATGCTATTTTGTCATTTTCTTATTCTTAAATGTATTTCTATATTTGTTTTGTATTCTGTTCCTTACAAACGTAATAAATTTGCTTTCTGAATTACTTATGTACCTATGTTGTATCATAAATGCACAAAACTAGCGCTGAAATCTCCTTGCAATATTACTGTCATCTCACCCTAATTCCTGAGGTGAGATGCCTAAACGACACTGTTCATAAAAAAAAAAAAAAAAATACACTAATTATTACTAATGGTTTCGTAACGCCAACTGGCCTTTTCATAGAAAAATCTCATCAGTGAACAATATTTCAGTGCTGATCCTAAATCTTCAATTTTAATTCGCCTTTCGATCCTCTAAACCTTAAGTATGGCATCTTCCCCCGATCTACTCTATTATTTTTTGTACAGATTGCCTGAGGATGCACCGGTAAGTGGTGCGAAACCGGCCGCAGATTTAATAAAACTCATTCATACAGCCAGTGCGAACATACAAGAACTAGGGATGACAGTTGACGGTGTACTATTGATTTTATTTTTATACACTCTTCACAGAAATTGATTTCTCTATTATTTTCGATCAAATAAGATCAATTTTAATATGTTTGTTTGAATGGTCATCTTCTGCAGCAGGTGTTAAAACCAGTAATAACTGAAGTGCAACTTTGTATGCAACAAATTGCGAAATTGTTGTCAGTGCATGATTTTGTACGCGAACTGAGTTCTCGAATATGACCCATAAATGTCCAATGGGGTCCATCTCGGGCGATCTGGGTGGCCACATCATTCGCTCGAATTGTCCAGAACATTCTTCAAACCAGTCGCGTACAGTTGTAGCCTGGTGACAGGGCTCATTGTCATGCATAAAAATTCCATCGTTTCCAGAATGAGAAGTTTCATGCCATCGTTTGTTAGGATCAGGAAGCCTAGGAATCACTTCAAATGGTCTCCAAGTAGTCAATGATCAGTCCGACTGGAGGACCCAATCCACTCCATGTAAACACAGCCCACACCATTAATGAACCACCACCAGCTTGCACAGTACCTTCTTGACAACCTAGGTCAATGACTTTATGTGGTCTGCGCTATACAAGAACCCTACCAGCAGCTCTTACCACCTGAAATCGGACTCATCTGACTAGGTCACGGTTTTCCAGTCGCCTGTGGTCCTACCGACATGGTCGCGAGCCCAAGAGAGGCGCTGCAGGCGACGTCGCCCTGTTAGCAAAGGCACTCGCTTCTGTCCTCTGCTGCCATAGACTATTAACACCAGATTTCGCCGCCCTGTCCTAACGGATACGTTCGTTGTACGTCCCACATTGATTTCTGCGATTATTTCACGCAGTGTTGCTTGTCTGGTAGCACTGACAACTCTACTGGAAAGCCGCTGCTCTCGGTCGTTAAGTGAAGGCCGTCAGCCACTGCATTGTCTCTGGTGAGTGGCAGTGCCTACAATTTGGTAGTCTTGGCATACTTTTGACATTATGGATCTTGGGATATTGGATTCCCTAATGATTTCCGAATGGAATGTCCCGTACATCTAGCTCCAACTGCTATCCCACGTTCAAAGTCAGTTAATTCCAATCGTGTGGCCATAATCACACGAATTGCCTGAGTACAAATGACAGCTCCACCAAGGCACTGCCCTTTTATACGTCGAGTACTCTGTACTACCGGCGCCTGTGTATGTGCATATCGGTGTCCCATGACTTTTGCCACTTCCTGCTTCCATGGGGTATAAAACGAGCAGTGCAGCCCATAAATGAGAACAGCAACTAGATACACGGTCCAGTCACATTAAAGTGACCACCGGCTATGTTCGACATCAGCGCACAATAACTACTCACAGGCAGCAGGTTGCAGCACTAGCAATGGAGGATCACAGGGCGCCCATAATTAAATATCCAGTTTTTAAATGCAGTAGAAAGAAAAACACTGTTGAGAATGAAATCAAATTTGGAGAGTATATTTTTGATGGATGATGAAACGTCGTGGAACAAAAAAAAGTCACAAATTTGACCAATAGATGGCACTGTAACCGTCAGAAAACTGTTCCTCAGTTTGCATCCCATACGGCCAACATGACTGTCTCCATGAAGATTGCGCACTGCTGGTAAAGCTGTTTTGCAAGAACAGTGTTTGTGTGCTAGTGGACCTGCAGATGTTCAGAACACTCGAATGTATGAAAAAAGGCATGGCCCGATGTCTGATAAGGGTCTGGAAAAAATGATTGTAAAATTCGAAAAGACAGATTCCTTTCAAATGCAGTGTGGCAGAGGAAGGAAAGCAGTTGATTCGACGTCTGCTGAAGATGAGGCTACAGCATTGCAGGAGGGCTCTAGTGGTGATGTGCAAATGTACAATGCACAGGGAATTCCCTGAGTGTTGTAAGTATTAGAACAAAGCCTGTTCTACCCCATTTTCACATGTTGCCAGATGTATCCAAGATGGCGGCATGTAGACTTCATAACAGCACATGACATCATCCAAGATGGCGGCCGTGACGTCATTCAAGATGGCGGATTTTGGCGGGAAGATAGGTCAATTGGGCAACCTCAACTAACCCAACCCCCCTCCCCTCCCCCAGAAAAATAATGGGCATATCAAATTCCAACAGGATAATGCATCACACCACTGTTATCTCTACTAACCCAAGAAAATTCGCGGGAAGATGGGTCAATTCGGGTACCTCCACTAACCTAACCCCCCTTCTCTCCCCTAGAAAAATGGTGGGAAGTTCAAATTCCAGAAGGATAATGGATCACACCACAGTTATCTCTACTAACCTAAGAAAAATCGCAAGAAGATAGGTCACTTGTGCTACTCCCACTAATATAGGTCACCCGACCGCCACCTCTTCCTAGGAACTGGCGCCAAGTTTGAATTTTGGCGGTATAGGTCAATTGGGCTATCTCTACTAACCTAAGAAAATCACGGGAAGATAGGTCACTTGGACTACCTCCACTAACCTAAGTCACCCGACTGACATCTCTTCCTAGGAATTGCTGGGAAAAGGACTCAGCCTGTGCTGGGCTGCTGGAGAGAGGAAGGAGTGTACTTTATTTATTTTGGAACAGTTTATTTAGGGATGGAGTATATTTATCACAGTGATACAGAACACATGCTCACAGGCCACACAGCATACAGACCTGCAAATTGCTCCTAAATAACTCATGTATAATGCTCTACACACACACTTGCTAATTGTAAACTGTCAAAATACCGCACTACACAGCCTACAGACATGCAAACCACTTGTAAATGATACAATATGTTTATGTCCAGAGATCCAAACAACTCATAAATTGTCAAAATAATAATCCATCTAAAAGACTCTGTAAACATGCTTGCTAATCGTCAACTGTCGAAATCGTGCACCAGTCTTTATAAACAATTAGAGGCAGCACCACCATCCAGTGTGTTCGCCATGAGGTCCACACTCCAACTGATGCAGTACGCCGGCCAGAGTGGCCGTGCGGTTCTAGGCGCTACAGTCTGGAGCCGAGTGACCACTACGGTCGCAGGTTCGAATCCTGCCTCGGGCATGGAAGTGTGTGATGTCCTTAGGTTAGTTAGGTTTAATTAGTTCTAAGTTCTAGGCGACTGATGACCTCAGAAGTTAAGTTGCATAGTGCTCAGAGCCATTTGACGTAGTACACAGTACCACCACCAGAGGGCACTGTTGTCTGTTCCGTGATGTAATCCAAGATGGTAGCCATGACATCAGCTGATGTCACAAGTACCATTATCCAAGATAGCGGCCAACAGTGTGTTCACCACGAGGTCGGGATCTAGTACACAGTACCACCAGAGAACGCTGTCATCCATTTCGTGATGTAATCCAAGATGGTGGGGGGGAAATGGCACGAAAACGACTCTGCTGGGCATAAGTTTTTATTTTGCAGACAGTGTCTCCACCATGAGATCTAGACAGCAACTCACCTAGTCCACAATACTGACACCAGAGGGTGCTGTCATCCCTCCTGTGATATAATCCAAGATGGCGGTCTGGAGGGGGAAAATAGCGCGAAAATGACTCAGCCTGCGCTGGGCTCCTGGAAAGAGTAAGGAAGGAGTGTACATTATTTATTTTGGAACAATTTATTTAGCGATGGAGTATATTTATCACACTGATACCAAACACATGCTTGGCGTCATGCCACACAGCCCACAGACCTGTAAACTACTCCTAAATAATGCTCTGCGGACATGCAAACAACTCCTAATTTACCGAAATAATTTCTGTACAGACATACAGACTCCTAAATAATGCAGTACACTGATGTGTAGACACACTTAGTACTCATAAACTATCCAAATAGCACATAGCGCAGCCTGCAGCAAAATAATGCAACAGACACACAAACAATGTACGCAGACACTGTCCACCATGCCCTGTCCAGTAGATTGCACAGGAGGCTACCTGCAGCAATGCAAGGTGATGCGACCATCAGCTGTCAAACCCCCCACAGATGCCCTCAAGCATGAGGCGGCGACATCCCCTTCATACTTGGTACCTGAGAAATTCCTCTCGAAATACATGTTCACCTAGACACCATTGCTGATGCGACCGGATGGAAGCGCAGAAGCTCCAGAAGCACTGACACCACCACAAGCCACCACCGAACGCAAGCCAGCATGACCCATCGCTCTCACGCTGCTGGAGGTGAAAGTTCTTTCTGTTTTCGAGTATACAGTCAGTGTTATACTGACATCACAGAACTCCAAGGCACGCTCACGCCAGTCCCATATGCGAGACACCTCTGGGCAGCACGTGTGTTTTACCATTGCTGATGTGTGATGCGATACCTGGAGATACTGATGTCACCGAATAGCACAGGGTGCATTGTTCCTAGCGTGACATGTTACATGGGTCTAACAGTGCTAAACTGTCCAGCGTGATTGACGCAATGCCACGAAGTGCGTGTGCATAGCTACAAACCATAGCAAGTGCATCTAACAAGGTTCTCAACCTTATACTGACGTCACATCTTTATGTAAATAAGCACCATGTCTTCACTGCTGCTGACGTGACACCTCACTCTACCTGTGCTCCAGCGCTGAAAGAGAAGTCGCAATGCTTCCCAGAATAGCACAGGCTACTTTCTTCCAAGCAATCCTCACATGTTCCCTTCATGCGTACAACAGACACAAACGTTCTCACCACTAAAAGCCTTCATCATGTCTCTGTACACTCATGGAAACACCATTCTTGTTGTCTGGAAAGAGAGCATTGCCTAAGCACAGACGGGCGTGAAGTCAGAACAATTACACAAACAGAATTCGAAGCACTGTTTAGTGGAGAGAAAAATGGCGTGATTTTTCGGTATCATACAGCTACTGGTCTGGAGATGCCCTAATGCCACAGTGGCGTATGAGTGACCACACCCACGGCACAGATCGATGATATGCTTCAACTTGCTTGCCCAAAACTTTCCCTAGATACCTAGCCTCCATCTTGTTGGGAGTTCAAAAGAATTAGGTGCAATGGTCGAGCAACTCTTCATAAGCCATACATTACTGTAATTAGTGCTAACGAGGCTGGAGTCGGTGTAAAGAGCGCCGCCACTGGACAATGGGTTACTGGAAACAAGCTTGCAGATACTTTTATATACCAGAACGAAGGATTTCATGTGAATGAATCGAGCATTATGATTGGCTCTTATCGAATTTACCTGCACAAATTAATGATACCACCTGTGTGGAAGCACTGTCCATCTGTTTTTTATTTCTGCAGACGGGACTTTCAGCAGCAAAAACCTGCTTTACACCGATCGCGATATTACACCGACATTTAAACCTACACATCATCAAATACGCAAACACTCTTACTCAAGTACACTGTGCTGTCACTGAGGGCAGGAGATTGTATATTAGAGCGTGAAACCGATCTCCAACCGATCAATATACCACCACATACCGTGTCGATGTAGTAAACATACAATTCCTATCCTGCGTCATACAAAATCACCCCTTTTACATCAGAAAGCCCTCAGTCAGTCTAAGAACTGTTGTGCAACAACTGGCTCGTTTCCCCCTTGGTACAAACACGCTACTGTTTCTAGTCCAGACCTGATTGCTTGCTTGCGTTTCTACACCCACCTCCGGACTCTGGGATTACACGAACACTAGTATTTCCGCATCGTTTGCCATAATATTATAACATTTTCGCTGTACTTCTAGATATCAAGCACACAGTAGTATTCTATTGATCACTTGCGCAACATAATTCTGAAGATATATACAGAAAATTATTCCTCTAAAAACCCGAAACTTTAGCACTTATCCCATATGTGAGGACCTTTACATGAGAACTCGAAACGAATAGAGGAAACTGATATTTCCACTCTCGAATGCAGATGTCGGTGATGTAACAGTTTCCAAATCATCCCTATAGTTTACTAGGTCAACTAAAGTGTTTCTCATGTCTAGAGAACCAGCAAACGTGTCTTCCACACGCTAGATGCATGCAGCACAATCGATATTCTCTCAACTAAATAAAGGAGCGAAATGTGCAGAAGCAGTGAACCGAACAATTTACATGAGAGAGAATAATGATCCAGTGCAGATGCACCTCCATATTCAATCTTCTCAAATTTCCACGCAATCAAGAAAGCTATCAAACACATACTAAGTATTACTTCGCTATTCAGTCGTGTAGAGGACAACACAGTTAATTCATTTACATTCCTACACTCCAACAGACTTCTCCAGTCTGACAGCTCCTACCATTAACGGGAAACGTGAATCACCACCGCACAGGTACGGGCGCTGCAAGCCAAGGACGCACAGGTAGAATGTTTATCCTAAGAAATCGGTTACATATATACACTCCTGGAAATGGAAAAAAGAACACATTGACACCGGTGTGTCAGACCCACCATACTTGCTCCGGACACTGCGAGAGGGCTGTACAAGCAATGATCACACGCACGGCACAGCGGACACACCAGGAACCGCGGTGTTGGCCGTCGAATGGCGCTAGCTGCGCAGCATTTGTGCACCGCCGCCGTCAGTGTCAGCCAGTTTGCCGTGGCATACGGAGCTCCATCGCAGTCTTTAACACTGGTAGCATGCCGCGACAGCGTGGACGTGAACCGTATGTGCAGTTGACGGACTTTGAGCGAGGGCGTATAGTGGGCATGCGGGAGGCCGGGTGGACGTACCGCCGAATTGCTCAACACGTGGGGCGTGAGGTCTCCACAGTACATCGATGTTGTCGCCAGTGGTCGGCGGAAGGTGCACGTGCCCGTCGACCTGGGACCGGACCGCAGCGACGCACGGATGCACGCCAAGACCGTAGGATCCTACGCAGTGCCGTAGGGGACCGCACCGCCACTTCCCAGCAAATTAGGGACACTGTTGCTCCTGGGGTATCGGCGAGGACCATTCGCAACCGTCTCCATGAAGCTGGGCTACGGTCCCGCACACCGTTAGGCCGTCTTCCGCTCACGCCCCAACATCGTGCAGCCCGCCTCCAGTGGTGTCGCGACAGGCGTGAATGGAGGGACGAATGGAGACGTGTCGTCTTCAGCGATGAGAGTCGCTTCTGCCTTGGTGCCAATGATGGTCGTATGCGTGTTTGGCGCTGTGCAGGTGAGCGCCACAATCAGGACTGCATACGACCGAGGCACACAGGGCCAACACCCGGCATCATGGTGTGGGGAGCGATCTCCTACACTGGCCGTACACCACTGGTGATCGTCGAGGGGACACTGAATAGTGCACGGTACATCCAAACCGTCATCGAACCCATCGTTCTACCATTCCTAGACCGGCAAGGGAACTTGCTGTTCCAACAGGACAATGCACGTCCGCATGTATCCCGTGCCACCCAACATGCTCTAGAAGGTGTAAGTCAACTACCCTGGCCAGCAAGATCTCCGGATCTGTCCCCCATTGAGCATGTTTGGGACTGGATGAAGCGTCGTCTCACGCGGTCTGCACGTCCAGCACGAACGCTGGTCCAACTGAGGCGCCAGGTGGAAATGGCATGGCAAGCCGTTCCACAGGACTACATCCAGCATATCTACGATCGTCTCCATGGGAGAATAGCAGCCTGCATTGCTGCGAAAGGTGGATATACACTGTACTAGTGCCGACATTGTGCATGCTCTGTTGCCTGTGTCTATGTGCCTGTGGTTCTGTCAGTGTGATCATGTGATGTATCTGACCCCAGGAATGTGTCAATAAAGTTTCCCCTTCCTGGGACAATGAATTCACGGTGTTCTTATTTCAATTTCCAGGAGTGTATTTTATCCCTGTACTTACAACTAAATGTTACGAATGCAGCCTCAGTTGAATGACATTCAACAATGAGTGAAGTTTTGGAAATACACTCTGTTGATGGCTGTGACTCTGGAAATAGAAATATCAGTACCATTCTTATGACTTTACATACTCTTCCCATGCTATCACAGTACTCCACATCAAATCCATACCTTCCTTACAACTGGACATAGTCATTTCCTTTGCACATGTTGGAACACAAACACATACTTTATAAGCCTGATGCTCAAATTCGAACATATCATGCACCCCTACTACTAAGTATAATACTTCATCAATAACTGATCGCTGGCGATACGAAATAATACTGAGATAAAATCAACCATGGGTGGACATGTCTCATAAGTTTTTCTTGTGGGAGCTACCACCATGTCTTAGAGAGAGAGGTTTAACCACCAGATGTTAAAAAAACCCAATCCCAACAACTACTATACGTTACTATCACAAGTGGTCTTGGTACTACAGGTGCATACAAGTATCAATGTTGAAATCTATACCTGCTTTAAAAATCGAGGTACAACATTACCTCTGAATAAGTGGTTTTTTGTCCAGGCAAATACCGTGATGACGTTCGCAGGAGTATATAGTATCAGACCAACATGTCGCCGACAGTGCAACCTCATAATAAAATTACACAATTTAGAAAGTGATTCGGCTAAGGAACATGGAATGAAACCAGTATTTGAATGCATTACGGAAACCAGTATTTGCAAAGCCCTCATGCTACTGCACCTAGATATTTCTACGGTATTTGTAGCACATTCTGTCTCGACCCCTTGTCAGAGGTTCAGTAGTATATCCACTGAGCTGTAGGTGATGGTTGATTGAGAAGGATCACAAACAGTAGCAGATGGTGTGCCAATTGAGGTCGTAAGAAAATGTACACTAGCTTCTCAGATCTCTAGTGTTACGCTGTCCGCTAGAAATGGTGTCCATGATTTGGAATTAGGTCTTTCCATTCAAGCACATACCTGCATTGGATCCCATTGACAATTCCTTTAATGATTACAACCACTACTCATTCATATTTCTGGCACACCCATATCTCAAAACGAGTCACCTTTCTCGAACCTAGCTGCTACAGTAAAATGCCAACGTGGTTTTAGTCACCCCCTATGCATCATGCTACTGCTCCCATTTCTACAGCTTTCCGCATGTGATCGTTCCAATTTAAGCCGGAACTGAGCAGAAGTCAGAGAAAGACATACCCACCACCTTCTGCAACCCATGTACACTCCTGGAAATTGAATTCATTGTCCCAGGAAGGGGAAACTTTATTGACACATTCCTGGGGTCAGATACATCACATGATCACACTGACAGAACCACAGGCACAAAGACACGGGCAACAGAGCATGCACAATGTCGGCACTAGTACAGTGTATATCCACCTTTCGCAGCAATGCAGGCTGCTATTCTCCCATGGAGACGATCGTAGAGATGCTGGATGTAGTCCTGTGGAACGGCTTGCCATGCCATTTCCACCTGGCGCCTCAGTTGGACCAGCGTTCGTGCTGGACGTGCAGACCGCGTGAGACGACGCTTCATCCAGTCCCAAACATGCTCAATGGGGGACAGATCCGGAGATCTTGCTGGCCAGGGTAGTTGACTTACACCTTCTAGAGCACGTTGGGTGGCACGGGATACATGCGGACGTGCATTGTCCTGTTGGAACAGCAAGTTCCCTTGCCGGTCTAGGAATGGTAGAACGATGGGTTCGATGACGGTTTGGATGTACCGTGCACTATTCAGTGTCCCCTCGACGATCACCAGTGGTGTACGGCCAGTGTAGGAGATCGCTCCCCACACCATGATGCCGGGTGTTGGCCCTGTGTGCCTCGGTCGTATGCAGTCCTGATTGTGGCGCTCACCTGCACGGCGCCAAACACGCATACGACCATCATTGGCACCAAGGCAGAAGCGACTCTCATCGCTGAAGACGACACGTCTCCATTCGTCCCTCCATTCACGCCTGTCGCGACACCACTGGAGGCGGGCTGCACGATGTTGGGGCGTGAGCGGAAGACGGCCTAACGGTGTGCGGGACCGTAGCCCAGCTTCATGGAGACGGTTGCGAATGGTCCTCGCCGATACCCCAGGAACAACAGTGTCCCTAATTTGCTGGGAAGTGGCGGTGCGGTCCCCTACGGCACTGCGTAGGATCCTACGGTCTTGGCGTGCATCCGTGCGTCGCTGCGGTCCGGTCCCAGGTCGACGGGCACGTGCACCTTCCGCCGACCACTGGCGACAACATCGATGTACTGTGGAGACCTCACGCCCCACGTGTTGAGCAATTCGGCGGTACGTCCACCCGGCCTCCCGCAAGCCCACTATACGCCCTCGCTCAAAGTCCGTCAACTGCACATACGGTTCACGTCCACTCTGTCGCGGCATGCTACCAGTGTTAAAGACTGCGATGGAGCTCCGTATGCCACGGCAAACTGGCTGACACTGACGGCGGCGGTGCACAAATGCTGCGCAGCTAGCGCCATTCGACGGCCAACACCGCGGTTCCTGGTGTGTCCGCTGTGCCGTGCGTGTGATCATTGCTTGTACAGCCCTCTCGCAGTGTCCGGAGCAAGTATAGTGGGTCTGACACACCAGTGTCAATGTGTTCTTTTTTCCATTTCCAGGAGTGTAGAAACAGAACGGCCTGCATTAGTGCAACAGGACCGTGTTTTGACCATTTGGTGGAAATGTGCGAAATGTGGTACGGTACATCTCCAAACTGCGTAGATACAGATACTACAGTCCGAAGCAGATCTGTGTCCATTCAAATCAATCAGCCCAACATGCTATCATCGTTATTCTCTACCCCCCAACAGAGAAAAATTATGAACTATAAAACCTCCACTAACTTCTGATATAGAAGTCACCTAGGCACCAATGCTGGCGCAATGATACGTAGCTGCATTGCGGTTCAGTGCGGAGTGCAATGCTCCCCGGAATAGCATTCCTAACGGGACACCTTGTCGGTCATCGAATTTACCTGTCAAACTGCTGCTGCTGCCTATGCGGGATGATCCTATTAAATATACAGCTTTTGTCCATTGCAGAGGTCAATTTAAGGTTTCATCACCCATACTGTAGGATGATGACTGTATCCCACAGACCATACTGTAAGTCGCAAGAGACGCTCCCTATGACCCTGTGTCATTGTTTGAAACACTGTTTTCTAACACGCTTTCTACACTGCCATACATTCTGTTTTTCTGCCACAACTTCGATGTCTGTGTCAGGTCCTAAACTGACACTAAGACTCTCACATCCATGGCCTCTCGTGGGAAAGACACTGCCGATGCACTGTAATAATAAGCATCACAGTTGATAGTGTGAACTATATTAGCAATTTTACAGTAACTTCAACACTGGTCAATGATGTGACAGCATGTTTCCCCAATTTCAATATCGTAGCTGAGCCGCCTCTTCTCTGCTTTGCGAGTATCATTGCGAATGTAGGTAGATGACTGCTCAGTACGTCCATTCTGTGTTAATTCTCAAACACATAAATCATCAAACTATACCAGACAGCGCTCTACATATTTCTAACACCTCAAGCACAGTGCTTAATTTACAACCTATCTCTCTGCACATGAGAGTCACATAGCATTCTCGCTGTCTTAGGGTAAAAGTACAGAGTGAAAGACCGTCATCACACTGTCATTTACCAACCCACCCTGCAGCACAGTTACCGAATTAATCTGCAACCGATCAGAAGAAGACCGCTACACTCCACGTCTCGTGAATGACTGGAGCTTTCTGAGTCCTCACCCATCCAAGTGCAGGAGATTTCTCAAGATGTACCCATGTTGAGGAGCTTAGCACTCCTTATCGGTGTATAGTAACAGATTTCAATGTGCCGTGATGTAATAGCAGACGGTTAAGAACAAGAAACGAATGATTTTTATGTGAAATGGAGCTCCAGACGAATGGAGCTCGATGCATTTTTACATAACTCAACCAAGCTATCAACTCTAAAGTATTGTTATAGAGCCTAGGAACGGTACCTGGAAGGTATTGGTAAGAGGGAACATAAACACAAGCACTCCTAAGGCTACAACGTTCTGCACTTAAAACGGGCTGTAATGTTAGATTGCTTGTGTTTCCAACCTAGCAGTAGTAAGGAACATAGCGTTGTTAATATACCATTGTGAGAAATATATTTCAAGCACATGACATACATCCTTCTTCCCGGTTTCTCTACAATAAACTATGTTATCGAACAGTAAAACGAAAGAACTACTTCCTTAGAACACTGGCTCTGTGTGATATGGGTACAATATAGCTTTCCGGAGACGTATTGCACCCACTGTTCACATCTGAACACGGTTCAGAAATTATACTATATCTGCATCAGCCCTATATAAAATGATCTTTAGTAACGGCAAATACCTCTTACAAGGAAACACATAAACGCACAGCAGCAGCATCTGACGTGAAAATTACAATTCATTCCGTCACTATGTCTGTAAACAGCACACCTGTCAGGGTGACTGGAGGTGACTGGATACAGTCAAGTATAGTGCTATATTACGCCTCCAGATCAGTGCTTTTGGGATAGGTGTTGGCAGCTGTGCTACATTTACAAGCAATTTTAGAACACAGAACGAGAGGTTATGTCATGATCACATGGATAGATCTGACATAAAACCGATAGAAATGCGAAAAAAGACGAGGGAATAGGTATAAATTGACTGAACATACAGCGAAATGTGGAGAAATTGAGGAAGTACTTGCGTATCTTCTGGTTCACACCAAACAGTTGCGGCAACAAGAGGAATCCAAGAAAACATCAATATCGAAACAAAGGAAATCAGGGAGGCAGTCAATTTTTTTCTGTTGAGGCAGCATTATACTGTATGTCTATCAAGGTACCAGTGATACACACGAGTTGACTACCGTAATTGATGCTTTTCAGGAAGACAGAGAACCATCCGCCTCTAAACTTACTTGCATCTGCGTTAAAGGATAACAGAGAGTTCAAATGGCTCTGAGCACTACGGGACTTAACTTCTCAGGTCATCAGTCCCCTAGAACTTAGAACTACTTATATCTAACTAACCTAAGGACATCACACACATCCATGCCCGAGGCAGGATTCGAACCTGCGACCATAGCGGTCAAGCAGTTCCTGACTGAAGCGCCTAGAACCGCACGGCCACACCGGCCGGCAACAGAGAGTGGATGGAGTGATCGATTGAGATGGTGCTGTAACGAGGTACGATTTAATGGTTGACTGATTGTGTATTCTAAACGAACTTTGAATAATGCGATGTACTCCATCCCCCCTGTCACACACTGGCTGTAAAAACGAGACTTCAGCATCATAACTAAGTTAGGGATAGGTGCTTGTGAGGAACTGCAATCCCTGTGTACACATTTGCCTGACAGGTGTGCAGTTTACAGAGTTAGTGGCAGAATGGCTTGTAATTTTGTAATGTAACACACATATGGCTGCCAGTTAATTTTTGTGATTTTGGCTTAGAACATATGGTAGCCATACAGCCAATTTTTTACCTTCCCCACTACATGCAGATATCACATAATGATGGAATGATCAGAGCTCATCATATATGCCAAAACTGATATGAATGACTGTGGATGAATATGTTTAAATGATCTTCATCAAACCTTGAATGTCTTCCTGAATGTGGAGCATCGTTAATGTCAAAACAATACTCCATAAGACAAGAAAACTACTTTCTTTGCATGTTCTGTCCAATGGCATACATGGTGCTAAAATTTCTGGCTGTGTCCACTGCTGTCACCCCTCTATTGAACTCAAATAGAAGAATACATCGGAAATATTTAGGTTTTTCCACTTGACACTCCATTTTCTAGCATCCACAACTCCAGTAACCATCTCTGAATGAAAGAATGACGATACATAAACTCAAATAAATGCAGTGGACTACAAATAAAAGATGACTATCGATAAATAAACATGTATCAACTGAAAGACCAACATGCAAAACAACAGCACTATGGAATTCTGCGCCAACCTAATATAAAATCTACATTCCAGATAAATACCTTTCGAAAAGGCTTCTTAACACTTAAATTTGTATTAAATGTTAAAAAATTGTGAGCTTGCATTTTATATCCTTTCAACTTCGTTATCAGTTAGTTTGCTATCCAAATAGGTAAACTCACCTACTACTTTTAGTGACTCCTTTGTTTTACTTTTGTTGATGATCATTTGGTAACCTCTTTTCAAGGCACTATCTGTTCATTTCCATAGCTATTCCAAAAACTCTGAAAGAGCTACATCGTTAAACCTTAAATTTTTATTTTTTCTCCTTGGGCCTTCATTCTTTTTCCAAACTTCTTCATTTCCTTTAGTACTTGTTCATTGAACATACTGAATAATGCTTAGGACAGGCTGCAAACCTGTCTCACTCCCTTCTCGACTACAGATTTCCTTTCATGTGCTTCAACTCTGACAAATTTCTGTATAAGTTGTAGATAACCTCTTCCTGCTGTATTTTATCCCTGTTACCTTCAGAAATTTTAAAAAGTGTATTCTGATCAACTTCATGAAAATCTTCTGACAAGTACTACAACACTGGGTTTGTCTTTCCTTAACCTACCTTCTAAGATATGTTGTACAGTCAGTATCTTCCTACATTCCACCAGAACCCAAACTGATCTTCTCCTGTGGCCAGCTTCTACCAGATTTTCCATTCTTCTGTAAATAATTCATGTCATTATTTTGCAACTCTAACTTTCAAACTTTCCAGCATCTGCTCTCCGTGGAATGGAAATTATTACATTCTTCCTGAAGTCTGAGAGTATTTTCCCTGTGCCATATATCTTCCACTCATATCTTGGCAACATTAATCAGAGAGTTAACTTCACTAACTGTTAATCCATTACTAAAAAAGTTAACTTCGTTAAACCTTAAAGTGTTACTTTACACGAAATTTATTGGAAGTTACGATTAATCGTCAACTCATTTAATATGCAGTGGTCTAAACATTGCATATGCAATTGCTGCAGTGCCAAAAGACTCTCCACCTCCTTTATCATATACTTTTAATCGTGTTACTGCTACTGGCTCCTCTGATGATATCTAAATGCCCATGACTGGTTCGCATCCCCCCCCCCCCCTCCCTCCCTCAAATGGACCTGCCTTCACTCTTTCTTCAAACTGTTTGTATTACAATTCATGTGTTACCTTTTAAGGCAAACACAGTTTACAATTTAAACATATTTCTGCTCCAGACCTGGATACAAAATTAACATAGTAACTTAGATGTGGCAGCAGATTTCCTTCAATTATAGAGGTAGAATCTGATTCCAGAATTAATTTCTACAGTCAATCCACAAACAAAAAGTAGTACCTAATGGTGTGAGCTCAGTAAATAAACAACCAGCACCTACTTATTCTCGCTTGCACTCGATTGTTTACATTAACTGCGTCCACCTCGTCATACCCACACATCTACGTGACCCAAACTTGTCAGACGATTTCTGAAGGTGGCACGGGGTCATTTTTGCCATAAACAGAAGCTGCCCAATTAACAATTAACTGACTCAAAGAAAATTTAACAGAAGTTACAGAATCTGTCAATTTTTTAAATTCACTTAAAAGTTTATCTGTTACTTGAAAAGTTAACTGCATTAATTAATGATTATTGGTCTTGTACCCAGTTATGCTTGCACACCATATGAAATAATGTTGTCTTGACTAGCTATCCAAAGAATTTCAATAATTCTGAGGGAGTGCTGTCTGCTCCAGAGAGACCTTGTTTTCACTAAAGCCTTTCAATGTTCTGTCACATTCTTCTCAGAGTTACTTATCTCCAATGTCATCTTCACCTACTTCCTATTCTTTTTTGTAATATTTCTTTCAAGCTCAAGTAAGAATATAATTTCTAAATTTATGACAGTGAGGAGCTTACCAAACTAGACATTAGCATTAGTTCCCAGATGTATGGAAAACACTGGACAGAGGAAAATTAAAAACCATGCCTCATCAGTGACAAGATCAATAGAAGCGAAGCGCAAGTTCAAGTTGGTAAAGGAGAAGGGAGTCGGCCTACCTCAAGTCTGTTCTTGCGAGTTAAGCATCCCAGGGTTCACATTAAGTGGCATCGGGAAATCACACTACGTGTAGCCTGGGCATATAAGTTGAAGTATGGCGGTTTGTCTGGCTTGACATCCTCTAGTGGTGCTGTTTACCTTCATGGGTGAAGTTCTGAGAGTACTCAGATTGTGAATTGGTAGCAGCTTTTATGTTTTTAAGCTTGCCCTGAAGTTGAGTAATGTACCCTCAGTCCATGGGTGACCTAGAAGTAGAGCTGATCAGTGAGGCAATGGCATTCCATACCACAACAGGCTTGTCAGGATTGACTCTCTTCTACTTCCCAGTTTTCATAGGAGGGCCCTAGTTCCCAGCTGGACTGCTAGCAGTGCATAGCCTGAACAGTTTTGTCCACTTTTGTCTGCATTTGGGGTATGTGCAGATCATCCAATATTTTGTGTGCACCACACTTGAGGAACTCTCCACATAGGTTTCCGTCAGCCATCCAGGGATATACTCCTTTCAGTAGCATCTATGAGTGGTCGTCTCGGCTGTGCTTACTAGGTGTGGCTAGAAAATAATGGAACTATTGCTGTAAAACATTTATTTTTAGAAACGTACATATTTAGTTGTTGTCAGCCTCAATATACACCCGTAAAATGCTCTACGTGAATTTTCCATTGATGGAAACTGCTCTGTGAGCTCCTTGATGACACATACTACTTCTTTCATTCCTTCAATAGACCGAAATCTTGTTCCTTTTAATGCAGATTTAATTTTGGGGAATAGATAAAAGTCACATGGTGCTAGGTCAGGGAAATAAGATGGATGGTCTAACAGTGGGATGCTGTACTTCACTAGAAATCTCTTACCAGATGGTGTGGTATGGTCTGGTGCACTGTCTTGATACAGTACCCATGACTTGTTCTTCACCAATTTGGGTCACTTTTTCCTTAGTTTCTCATGGAGTTGAGCATGAACCTCAAGTTAATAGTATCGATTAATAGTCTGACCTTCAGCAGGGAGACATTCTTCTGGAAAATCTCAAGGAATTACCTGGAAAAATCAGGGAAATCTCAGGGAATTTCAGAAAATCTCAGAGAATTCTGTGTTTTTAACTTAGCATTCTAATTCAGATTTATTGAGTTTAATAAACAAGGAATTTTAAAATACTTAATATTTCAAAGTGTACTACTTGTATGAATATTAGCCCCATCTTGGTATGACTTCGTTTCTTTTCAGTATTTCGATCAAACATCAAAAGTCGTTGGAGCTGGTATCGATTCGGTGATCACACACTGTCGCCAACATTGTTTTGGTTCTCGTTTTGAAAGATCAGGCTGACTGTATCTCTCTTACACTTCCAGGATAGATGTTTCAGATCACAATGTCTCAGGATTGTGGACTAGCATGCAACTTTACCAGCAAGAAATATATTTATGGTTGTATTTGCCTACCATTTTACACCTTATTTAAAACTTCCTTGCAAGTTCTTGAATGTTTGGAACTTAACAAGCAAGAAATATATTTACGGTTGTATTTGCCTACGATTTTGCACCTTATTTAAAACTTAGTGATTTTGAAATGTATGAAGCGTCATAGCCCATCAATTTCTTTTACACATTTTCTTTTTTGCTTTGCAGTGACAAGATATAATTATTCACACCCAAAACCACAAATGCACCAGCTGCAATCCATGCTTCATACATGTTTACACTTGGCTGTGTATGAATTCAGCTGAAAGTTGGCCTAAATGTATGGGAGTTGTACCATAAATATTGGCCAATGTTGGCACCAATGTGCGGACAAAAGGAATGGAGGCTTGTTTAGCAACATTGTTTGAAGTGTAACAGATGTATTGTTAAATAATGTCTTTCCTAAGGTTAAATTTCTCCAGTAATTAAAATTTATTTTCACATTTGATTGTTACAAGGAAGGTAAGGTAAAAATATCGTTTTGAGCATAACATTTACTATGTGTTTACAAAGTATTTTCACAACCACTTTTAGAAAGGATGATTTTTCAACATCAGATCTGAAGTCAACATACAAATTCATTATGTATTTCGCATAAAATAAAATTAATGAAGTGGGTTACCATATATAAAAATACAACTGGCCAGATCTGCATTCACATGATATCACAATACACAAATTTAAATCTCTTTCATGTTTATTTGAACTTATTTTACATACTTTCTTTGTTTTTCAACATTTATTTCTTATGCCTAGTATGTTCTCTAGATAGATAGAGTTCGAGGTCATGATCAGTTGTGAAACTGCGTATATTTTACACTGAGCTAGAAATATATTTTCAAAATATATTTCAGTTGCTGCTTGTGGACACCATTTAACAACTATCGGCAGAGCAATATCGGTTTGGATCAAAGGAAACAATTTTTCAGGCCAGCTACTATATGTCACTAGCTGACCCCTGCATGGCATTAGCGGAAGATTATATGTCACGTTCTGTCTGGTGTACTGAGTCATTTCATGTTGTCTTTTCACTATTATCTTTTGGGAGGGAGGGGGGGGGGGGGGCGGTGAGGATAGAGTGGACAATGCAGAAGACGGTTGAGTTATTATAGCTGCACCAGGCTGAGGTGGACTAGTGGAATGTGCGAAGCAAGCAATATGAGAACAGCACAAAGAAAGACACTCTGTGAGAATTGGTGCTATGTTCACTCCCCTATCATGTTCATAGCAACCCAGAAAGTAACGATACTGTTCAGGAAGTAATTTTTGATGATTTATGTGGGATAAGACCAGAAGAGTAAAAATCTGATAATACTGTCAAACCAGGATGTATCGAATCTTTTGGAAAGGCCAAATTCATTCCATATATCAAGGGTTCCATATAACAAGCTTCCGAAAAGAAAAATAAGTTTTTAACCACGATTTTTTAATTACTGTACTGTGTTTTTTTTCATATTTGTGTGTCATATAGGCCTATGTTAAGTTTGGGAAATATAAAAGAGAACTCAAGATAGACTGTTATGTATTTTGTTTTATTCTTTCTGAAACATACAATAATCTATAAGTTTAAGAATATGCAGTAAGTACATCAACATTTACAGAAATTATTGGCTTTAAAAGTAATCCGTAATGTTGGCTTGCTTTAAATTTTCGACCACCTGTGAATCGATCTCATTGTCTATGATTATGATGGCCAAGAACACATTATCCTCTACCTTCTCACACTTATCCACCTACTCTCTGATTGTGTCAAGAGCTGCTTTGGCATACCTGGTGGTCACAGGCGGTGTTTTTCGACCTTGACCTCCCCACCCCCCACCCCCCTTCCTCTTCGTCATTGTTGCTGCCTTCTTTTTGTTGACTGTCTTCACGAAGTTAACAATCTTGGCTTCTGTTAGCGAGCCTGCTACTGCGACATCATTGTCCACACCCACGTAATCTCCAAAATGAATGTGAACAGTGTTAAAGTGACTCATTACTTTTGTCCATTCAGACTTGAGGATACTGAGATCTCCTATAAGTACCGTATAAAATAAAATCTTTAATCAAATCTCCCATAAACCAGTGTCAGAATCAAGTTAAGATTTTGTATGCTTAAGTATTAAACCCACCCGCTGCTCATTTTCACCTATTGTCAAAAATTTGCATATTTGGAAATAATTGACGATCATTTGCTCCTTCATGTTTTCCCACTCTTTATCCAGCATTCTCATAGCATCTAAAAAGTTAATAGTCATAGGGTTCTCATCATCAATATTGCAGACTGTTGATCAGACCGCTTCATGCCTGTAGTTTTCCTTGCCTTTCTTGATTATTTCTTGATCTAAGGGCTGCAATTTTGACAAAGTGCTAGATGCCAAAAATTGTATGTCACTGATTTTGACAGAGGGATAGCACTGTGTTTACTGCAATTGTCCACAAACAACATGACTTTTTATCAATTTCCATGAGTCATTTTAAGAGAATCATTTAATCAGTTGGAACACACTTCTGAACTTATCCATGCTTTCTTGATCACAATGTACTCCACAGCAAATGACTGCAGCCAGAATAACACGTGGTTTCTTAGATTTTTCAGTCATAAGTGGCTTGAGTTTTTCCATGCCAGTCATATTTGCTGCTAACAGAAGGATAACACACACTTTGCTTAGCTTTTCCCAGTGACATATTACTCCTTGGAAAGTCAAAGTTTTATCTGGAAGACATTTGTAAAAAAAGTCCAAGTTCGTCTGCATTAAAAACGTCATCTGGTTTGTAATTTGGAGGATTCTCTGCAATTCTAACTAACACTGACCACAAATTTTGTTATCTGTACTGGCACTTTCCCCACTTATATTTTGGGAAACAATATCATGTCTTTTCCTGAAATTTTCTAACCAACTATTACTTCCACAAAATGCATGATAACCCAATGTTCCTGCAAAATAGTCTGCATTTTCTTTCAAAGAAAGTTCACTAATCATTGTTCCTCTGTTGTTGAGACCACTGCACAGCTCTTCTAAATATGGAAACTCAACACACACGCGCACACACACACACACACACACACACACACACACACACACACACACAGAGAGAGAGAGAGAGAGAGAGAGAGAGAGAGAGAGAGAGAGGAGGGATTGGGATTCCCCTATTTGCGCATACTTCGATATATGAAGCTACCATATAAAAGACTTTGATATATAGAGATGACTTTGATTCAAAGAGTTTTTTCCACTGAACTTCAATATATAGAGGTAAAATCTGCCCTTCTGCAGCAGCCTTCTAAAAACTTTGATATAGTGGCAGGTTTTCTTTGAAATTTTGGGCTTCCAAGAGAAGAGGAAGAAGAAAAAATTCGATATAGACAGTTCTTCGATATACCAAAGTCTGATATATGGAGGTTCAGCTGTATATGTATTTAACAATGTTCTTCATTTAGTTGCCATTACATGAACCTTCAGGACTTCCACCAGTGCTCCACAAGCCTCGGGTACTATTTGAGATATAACTTGCTTTGAAATGTGAAATAACTTCGGCACGCAAAGCTCTAAAATGAATCTCCCATTGTCAAAAAATGAAGAGAAACAACAGGTCTTTGGTGGGCAAGTGCTCTATCAAAGTGCTTGGGTAGCTCAGTTGGTAGAGCACTTGCCCGCAAAAGGCAAAGGTCCTGAGTTCAAGTCTCAGTCCGATACACAGTTTTAGTCTGCCAGGAAGTTTCAAATCGGCACACACTCCACTGCAGAGTGAAAATTTCATTCTGTAAACATACTCCAGGCTGTGGCTAAGCCATGTCTCCGCAATATCCTTTCTTCCAGTAGTGCTAGTCCTGCAACTTTCACAGGAGAACTTCTGTGAAGGTAGGAGATGAGGTACTGGCGGAAGCAAAATTGTGAGGATGGATCGTGAGTCGCGCTTGGGTAGCTTATTTGGTAGAGCACTTGCCCGTGAAAGGCAAAGGTCCCGAGTTCAAGTTTCGGTCCGGCACACAGTTTCAATCTTCCAGGAAGTTTCAAATCAGCGCACACTCCACTGCAGAGTGAAAATTTCATTCTGGAAACAGGTCTTTGGTTGACCAGTATTGTTTTCCTGAAATCTGTGACTTAAAAAAAAAGGAATTCAAAATCAGTGGAAATCCAGCTGAAGTTACAAAAACAAGAGCTGTCTTCCATATTCAGCTCCTGTAACAAGAAGCCATGCTTCTCTAGTATGTTTGTCCACCAACAACGACGATACCTTTCTCTCTGTTTGTCTGTTCGTGTGAATCTGCTTCGAGTATTAGTAGTGCAGCACCACATATCATTGTAGTTTCCTCATTATTAGACATAACATAGCAGACAATACGAAAACTATATGACGAACATCAAGCATTACAGATGATGCAAATGAACTGTGAGAAATATTTGCCACCTGTGTGGACCGAGACCAGAAGGAAAGTTGGAAACACGTTACAAAATGCCAAAGGAAACATGTTTCTAGCAGCAATATGTTTCCTGTGACAGTGTGTGCACGTGTGTCTGAAAGTGGTGTAAGTATTTTGTTCTTATTCTACAGACTAATAGCAACACTGTCCAATTTCAAGAAATTTTTATCAAGCTGTTAGGAAGAATAACTCACATTTAAAGGACTGCCTGTACCTGGTGAACATATTGGATGATTGCAGTTACTGCTGTAGCCAAATATTGTTAAATGATATGAGACATCAGGCACTTTTTAGGCACATGAAGGGCTAAAAACATACCGATATTCTTTCAGCCAAAAAATCAAGTGCTGCGCTGTCATACTTCTTTTGTCACATACTTTAGTAGTATCTTCTTCAGAATCTAAAGTACAGTGGAACCTCGCATATTAAGCATAATTCATTCTAGAAATTTACTGATAGTGCAAAATACTCTTTAAGTGAAACAATTTATCCCATATAAATTAATGTAAAATACAATAATGTGGTTCATGGTGTGGGTTCCTGTTGTCATGTCCTAGTTCATGAACCACGGGCAACGCATGAGTGGCCAAGTAAGTGGTCCTGACAGTCAGGATACCAGTTACTTTGGAATAAGGCTGGGCATCTCGGACATATTCTGAGTCGTGGTCACCTTTGTGCCGGCAAAGACTACCAAATCCACCGGTTAGTCCCTGAACCGTTAGGGGTAAAGCCCAATGGGACCCAGGGCAAGTAAGGCTAGCAACCTGCTTCGCTGGTACTTTAAATATGATGCTGACAACAATCAGAGCAAAATGCCTCGGACCTTTGGAGGGGACGGAGCCCCACCTCCAACTGACAAACCAGGGACTCCTAAGATACGACTCGGCAAACGGATGGTAACGAGATGGGGAGCTATTAATATCAATGGGGGCTACTCTGGGAAGAAGGTTGAGTTGGCAAAGGCTGCAAGTAAGATAGGGTTGGACGTTTTAGCTGTTAGTGACATTCGGGTAAGGGGTGAGAAAGAAGAGGAAGTGGGAGAATACAAGGTTTACCTGTCAGGAGTCAAAGCAGGAATAGCACAATGGGGTGTAGGGCTTTACATCAGGAAAGAAATGGAATCCAGCATAGTCGCAGTAAGATACATAAACGAACGACTGATGTGGATAGATTGGACAGTGTCTAACAAGAAAATTAGGATTGTGTCAGTATATTCGCGTTGTGAAGGGACAGATCAAGATAAGATGGATAGTTTTTATAATGCACTCAGTGACATAGTTGTTAGAGTAAAGGACAAGGACAGTGTTCTGCTCATGGGTGATTTTAATGCCAGGATTGGAAATCGGACAGAAGGGTATGAAAAGGTTATGGGTAAATTTGGAGAGGATATGGAGGCCAACAGGAATAGGAAACAACTCTTGGATTTCTGTGCCAGTATGGGCTTAGTAATCACAAACTCATTTTTTAAACATAAGAACATTCACTGGTATACTTGGGAAGGCAGGGGAACCAGATCTGTCATTGACTATATAATAACAGATCAGGAATTCAGGAAGGCTGTGAGGGACACACGTGTATTCAGGGGATTCTTTGATGACACTGATCACTATTTAATCTGCAGTGAAATTGGTATTGTGAGGCCGAAAGTGCAGCAGGTCAGGTCCATATGTAGGAGGATAAGAGTGGAGAAACTTCAGGATAAGGAAATCAGGCACAAGTACATAACAGTGATCTCAGAAAGGTACCAGTTAGTTGAATGTAGGCAATTACAGTCATTGGAAAAGGAATGGACAAGGTACAGGGATACAGTATTAGAGGTGGCTAAAGAATGTCTTGGAACAGTAGTGTGTAAAGGTAGGATGAAGCAAACAGCTTGGTGGAATGACACAGTCAAGGCAGCCTGTAAAAGGAAAAAGATGGCGTATCAAAAATGGCTACATACTAGAACTCAGGTAGACAGAGAAAGGTATGTTGAAGAAAGAAACAAAGCAAAACAGATAATTGCAGCATCCAAGAAGAAATCTTGGGAAGACTTTGGAAACAGGTTGGAGACTTTGGGTCAAGCTGCTGAAAAACCATTCTGGAGTGTAATTAGCAGTCTTCGAAAGGGAGGTAAGAAGGAAATGACAAGTATTACGGACAGGTCAGGAAAACTGCTGGTGAATCCTGCTGATGCCTTGGGCAGATGGAGGGAATATTTTGAAGAGATGCTCAATGTAGGTGAAAATACAATGAGTAATGTTTCAGATTTCGATGTACAATGGGATAGGAATGACGATGGAAATAGGGTCACATTTGAGGAAGTGGAGAAAATGGTCAATATATTGCAGGGCAATAAAGCGGCTGGGGTGGATGATATTAAGTCGGAACTCATCAAATACAGTGGAATGTCAGGTCTTAAAAGGATAATTGAAATGGCGTGGGAGTCGGGACAGGTTCCATCAGACTTGATGAAAGCAGTAATCACACCAATCTTTAAACATGGAAACAGAAAAGATTGTAACAACTACAGAGGTATCTCTTTAATCAGCGCTGTGGGTAAAATCTTCTCAGGTATTTTTGAAAGGAAAGTGCGAGTATTAGTTGAGGACAAATTGGATTAAAATCAGTGTGGGTTTAGGCCTCTTAGAGGTTGTTGGGACCAGATCTTTAGCTTACGGCAAATAATGGAGAAGTGTTACGAGTGGAACAGGGAATTGTATCTATGCTTTATAGATCTAGAAAAGGCATATGACAGGGTTCCTAGGAGGAAGTTATTGATGTTCTACGAGATTATGGAATAGGAGGCAAACTTTTGCAAGCAATTAAAGGTCTTTACACACATATTCAGGCAGCATTTAGAGTTGACGGTAAATTGAGTTCATGGTTCAGAGTAGTTTCAGGGGTAAGACAAGGCTGCAACCTGTCTCCACTGTTGTTCATATTATTTATGGATCATATGTTGAAAACAATAGACTGGCTGGGTGAGATTAAGATAGGTGAAAACAAAATAAGCAGTCTCACAAATGCGGATGACTTAGTTGTGATGGCAGATTCGATTGAAAGTTTGCAAAGTAATATTTCAGAGCTAGATCAGAAATGTAAGGACTATGGTATGAAGATTAACATCTCCAAAACGAAAGTAATGGCAGTGGGAAAGAGATATAAACAGATTGAGTGCCAAATAGGAGGAACAAAGTTAGAACAGGTGGACAGTTTCAAATACTTAGGATGCATATTCTCACAGGATGGCAACATAGTGAAAGAACTGGAAGCGAGGTGTAGCAAAGCTAATGCAGTGAGTGCTCGGCTATGATCTACTCTCTTCTGCAAGAAGGAAGTCAGTACCAAGACTAAGTTATCTGTGTACCGTTCAATCTTTCGGCCAACTTTGTTGTATGGGAGCGAAAGCTGGGTGGATTCAGGTTACCTTATCAATAAGGTTGAGGTTACGGATATGAAAGTAGCTAGGATGATTGCAGGTACTAGTAGATGGGAACAATGGCAGGAGCGTGTCCACAATGAGGAAATCAAAGAAAAACTGGGAATGAACTCTATAGATGTAGCAGTCAGGGCGAACAGGCTTAGATGGTGGGGTCATGTTACACGCGTGGGAGAAGCAAGGTTACCCAAGAGACTCATGGGTTCAGCAGTAGAGGGTAGGAGGAGTCGGGATAGACCAAGGAGAAGATACCTGGATTCGGTTAAGAATGATTTTGAAATAATAGGCTTAACTTCAGAAGAGGCATCAATGTTAGCACTGAATAGGGGATCGTGGAGGAATTTTATAAGGGGGACTATGCTCCAGACTGAACGCTGAAAGGCATAATCAGTCTTAAATGATGATGATGATGATACAATAATGTGTTCCATCCAGAAAAACTACTTAAACTTTTATCTTAGTCATGCCTTTTATTCGAAGAAAATCATACCTACAGTATTACTGATATGAGTATAATAAAGGGAAACATTCCACATGGGAAAAATATATCTAAAAACAAAGATGATGTAACTTACCAAACAAAAGAGTTGGCATGTTGATAGACACACAAACAAACACAAACACACACACAAAATTCAAGCTTTCGCAACCAACGGTTGCTTCGTCAGGAAAGAGGGAAGGAAAGACGAAAGGATGTGAATTTTAAGGGAGAGGGTAAGGAGTCATTCCAATCCCGGGAGCGGAAAGACTTACCTTAGGGGGAAAAAAGGACAGGTATACACTCGCGCACACACACACACACACACACACACACACACACACACACATATCCATCCGCACACATACAGACACAAGCAGACATTCATGCGTATGGACGGTTTGTTGCTGGTCCATTCTCATGAATGGACACAGGCAGACAGTGTTTGTTGGTAATGAGGATCACCCTGTGGCTAAACATGCCTTGGTGCACGGCCAGCACATCTTGGCACAGTGTTACACCGTCCGGGTTATCTGGATACTTCCCACTGACACCATCCTGTCAGAACTCTGGAGATGGGAACTTGCCCTTCAGTATATTCTCTCTTCCCGTTACCCACCAGGCCTCAACCTCCACTAATTTCAAGTTGCCACCGCTCATACCTCACCTGTCATTCAACAACATCTTTGCCTCTGTACTTCTGCCTTGACTGACACCTCTGCCCAAACTCTTTGCCTTTACAATTGTCTGCTTGTGTCTGTATGTGTGCGGATGGATATGTGTGTGTGTGTGTGTGTGCGAGTGTATACCTGGCCTTTTTTCCCCCTAAGGTAAGTCTTTCCGCTCCCGGGATTGGAATGACTCCTTACCCTCTCCCTTAAAACCCACATCTTTCATCTTTCCCTATCCTTCCCTCTTTCCTGACGAAGCAACCGTTGGTTGCGAAAGCTTGAATTTTGTGTGTGTGTTTGTTTGTGTTTGTTTTTGTGTCTATCAACATGCCAACGCTTTCATTTGGTAAGTTACATCATCTTTGTTTTTAGATGTATTATGTACATTTTTATTCATGATACTTTCTTTTTTTCTTGTTTGCTAGGAAGCTATATATAGTCATCTGTTTCTGTCGACACTTCAAACTTGTTTAAAATGGGACACAGTATTATAGTCAAATAACTTTCTAGCACATGTGGCCACTGCTTTATTGAGGTGATGATTTTCAATGTACGATGCGACCAATTCCTATGCTTTCAGCATTTCTCATGTTGTGCAAGAAGACTGTTGCTTTGCTGTTACCACCTCCTCCTCGTCTTCCTCCTACGAAGGACTCCCCTCCACAACTTCCTGCTATGAAACACACAGCAACTCCATAAGCTCTTCAGTGGCCATTTCTTGGCTGTAATCTCCCACAAACTGATCGCTATCATTGTCATCCACTTGTAGTCCCATGCTCTTGGCCACAGACACAATCTTGTTGAGCACCGGCTTCACATATACTGACTCAAATACTTCAGAGTCACATTCGACAAAGCTTCTTCCAAGCAGAAGTGAGAGTTCTTTTGTTAACTCCTCCCCACTCTATGAGAGTCAGATTGGTAGCTTCACTCAACTCAAAGCAATCCTTGAAGAATACTTTAGTGTAGAGCTTCATAAAGTTAGAAATAATCTGCTGGCCCATAGGCTGGTGTCGGGACGCAGAAACTGGATACTGATGAATTAAAATTCTTCAAGGAGGTAGTCTTGTAGGCCTGGAGAATGGGCTGGAGTGTTGTCCATAACAAACAAGCATGAAGTGGCAGATCCATCTCAAACAAATATGTTTTCACTGAGGGACCAAACACTTCATTGACAAAATCACAAAAAAGATCACGCGTCACTCAAGCCTTGTTGTTGGACCTCCACATCACTTTTAACCTGGTCTTCTGGGCTTCACACTTCTTGAACTCTCATGGAGTTTCTGAATGGTAAACAAGCAGCGATTTAATTTTCAAATCACTGCTTGCATTGGCACAGAATAGCACTGTGAGATAGTCTATCATTGGCTTGTGACTGTGCAATGCATTCTCCTCTGCTGTTATAAAAGTATGCTTCAACATCTTTTTCCAGAATAGACCTGTCTCGTCACAGTTAAAAACCTGTTGTGGCAGGTTGCTGGTGAAGTTATCGACTGCCTTTGTGTCGGAGCTAGCTGCTTCGCCGTGCCTCACAATGCTGTCGATCCCAGTTCTTCTCTTATACTTCTCGAACCACCCACGGCTTCCCTCGAGCACTTCTTCGGCCGCTGATGATCCAGGTGTTTTCTTAACGATGTCAGCGAAAATCATTCTCCCCTTCTCGCAAATAATGTGTGATCGCATGCTGCACTAAGACAGCAGCAGGAAGAGCCCTACACTCAGACTGCAGTACATACTAAAGACATTGTTCATAAGCCACTGCCGACAATGAAATGGGTTCATTTTGTTAAATGTTTCCCTCGCCGGCTGGTGACGTCACACTAAATCGTCGTCACTCATGCAAAACATTGCTTGTTAAGTGAATCACTTTTTTTACAATTTGTTTTGCTCGTTATGTGAATTCCGTATTATGGGGGGTGCTCATTAAGCGAGGTTCACTGTATCTGTATAAGAGTCAACAGCAAATCGTCCATGCAGGCTTGAAGAATTTATATTAAAAGAAGATGTAATGACAGAAGAAATTCTCCGTTATGTTGAAACACAAATGACTTTAGGAGACTAGAAAGGATGTTGCTGTAATCTCAAGAATGTGTAAAGATAGTGCTGTAGCTAACAAGATGCAACTTAAGCAAGATAAGAAAGGTTATGTTTGGAATTGTGCTTTATTTTAGTTCAACAGCCAGGCTGCTGATGAAAGCCAGTTATATTGTTCTTGGCTTTGATCAGTAAAGTGGAAAGCACACGTATGGGTGTAAATCCAAGATTTTGGGATGAAAATAAAAGAGATAACAACAAGATACCTTACGTCCCCTTTTCTTGGATGCTCCAGAACTTCCACTGGCATGATAAGACATACCAAAGGGAAAAATGCTCCAGATTTTTATGAACAGGCAAAATGTAAATTGGCTGTTTCTGAAAGAATATAAAGCAATTTCAGTAGAGATAAAACCGCTAGATATTGGTAGCTGTGGGCTTCATTACATCTACACCGATACACTGCAAGGCACTGCACAGTGCATGGCGGAGGGTACCCTGGTAACAGATGCATTTTGTGTTGCAAACCATTTAAACAAGTATCTTGTCTCTGTTACTGATAGCATGGGGTTGTCAGGTTCAGTAAATAATGCAATGGAATATCTGAGACCAGTGCACACAAGCAATCTCAGTAAAATCAAACTGACATGTATTTCACCCAGAGAAACAGAATCCATCATAAAGTCCTTGAAATCAAAGCATTCTAGTGGTTATGATGACATATCAACAAAGTTAATAAGAGTGTTCATGTGAGCTTAGTCATATCTTAAGTTATTTGTGTAATCAATCACTTGTCACAGGAACATTCCCGGACTGGCTTAAATATGCTGAAGTTATATCTCTCCGCAAGAAAGGGGACAAAGAAATGCCGTCAAATTACCGACCGATCTCACTTTTTCCAGCTTTTTCAAAAATCTTTGAAAAGGTTATGTTCAATCATCTACTTAAGCACCTTAGTGAAAATAACATACTGTCAAAGTCACAGTTTGAATTTCTTAAGGGTTCTGATATTGAGAAAGCTATTTACACTTACAGCGAAAATGTCCTTAATTCATTGGACAACAAATTAGAGGCAATTGGCATATTCTGTGACCTGTCAAAGGCGTTTGACTGTGTGAATCACAGCATTCTTTTAAGTAAATTCAAATATTATGGCGTCCTGGTAGTGCTGCAAAGTGGTTTCAGTCATATCTTACTAATAAAAAACAAAGGGTGTCATTATGTAACACTTCAGCAGTAGGCAATCAGACATCATCTGACTGGGAAGAAATTACATGTGGTGTTCTCCAAGGTTCCATACTAGGTCCACTACTGTTTCTTGTGTATATTAATGATGGGTCATCTGTTACATTACCAGATGCCAAGTTTGTCTTATTTGCAGATGGTACAAACATTGCAATAAATATTAAATCAAATATAAATTTAGAAAGGGCAGCTAATCAAATTTTTACTGACGTTAATAAGTGGTTCATAGCCAATTGACTGTCATTAAACTTTGAAAAGACCCACTATATGCAGTTCAGAACTTCCAAGAGATTTTCTTCTGGTGTGTGTATAAAATATGACGACATGGAAATAGGAGAAGTTGAGAGTGTAAAATTCTTGGGATTACAACTTGATAATAAATTCAGTTGGGATCAACATTCTAACAAACTGCTAAAGTTCCTAAACAAGTCTGTGTTTGCAATGCGAATGATGTCAGACATAGGACATATAAATATAAAAAAACTGGCATATTTTGCTTATTTTCACTCCATTATGTCATATGGTATCATATTTTGAGGTAACTAGACAAACAGAGAAAAAATGTTTAGAGCACAGAAGCGTATAATAAGAGTAATCAGTAGTGTAAATCCAAGAACATCGTGTCAAAACCTATTCAAAGATTGCGCATATTAACCACAGCTTCTCAGTATATTTATTCCTTAATGAAGTTTGTTGTAAATAATACATCTTTTTTCCAACTAACTGCTTAGTACACAGTATAAATACTAGGAATAAGAACAATATACATAAAGATTTAAAATCACTTACTCTTGCCCAGAAAGGAGTCCAGTATTCAGCAACGCATATTTTCAATAAGTTACCAGCAACCGTTAAGAGTTTAGTTTCAGACAAGGCACAATTTAAACATAATTTTAAAGAATTTTTGGTGGCCAACTCCTATTCCACCCACGAGTTTCTCAACAAGTGCAGTAGACCATTTTAATGAAAATTTATTATAGTTTAATTTTTGGCAATACTTGGTTGTAACAGCCAAGAAACTAGCAAATGTCTGAATGATGGATTTAATGAAAGCAGATGTAAGTATTAAACCTGTAAATATTAGAAGTTTAAATTTAATTCATGTACATAATTTTACTGTTTATTGACTGAGGATCATTAAAATTAATGAAACTCAAGTTTTTCTAATTACATTTTTGTAATGTGTTTGTCTGACATGTTCCACACGCAGGAGGATTCCCTCTTTTGTGAGTCTATGGAATGATTAATTAATCTAATCTAACCTAAAAACCCTGTACCACTACCTGTTATTTCCCTTCCTGTTTCACTTGCAAATAGAGTGAGGGAAAAGTAACTGTCTATACGCCTCCTTTTGAGCCCTAATTTCTCGTACCTTATCTTCATAGTTCTTGTGCACAATGAATGTTGGTGGCAGTAGAATCATTCAGCAGTCAGCTTCAAATGCCAGTTCTCTACATTACATGCATAATGCTTTCAAAGATGCAATTAAGGTAACACATTGGGACATTGCATTGTTTTTGAGAGCCTAGTATAATTTGTTCAAGAACATTCCAGTCAAGGGTGTCATACACACATCAATAAAAGTTTTGCATCAACCCGGTTCCCAGAACTCCTGAAGATAAACATTGACTGTGGATATTGTATCACAGACACAGTACCTTTGACAGTTCAGAGAAGTCACTAAACCCACCCAAAGATGTAAACAACCATGCATGAGTAGTGCCTATTAGACGGAGGGGGTCCAACAGCAGATCAGTTCCAGTCATTCCACCAGGAAGGAGGTACACAGCTAGTGTACCGCAGTTTGATGGCATCTGCATTGTTACTTTGTGCCAGGAAGGGATCCCAACAAGGAAAGTTTCCAGGCGTCTTGGAGTGAACCAAAGCGACGTTGTTCGGACATGGAGGAGATACAGAGAGACAGGAACTGTCCATGATATGCCTCAGGCCGCCCAAGGCTACTACTGCAGTGGATGACCGCTACCTATGGATTATGGCTCAGAAGAACCCTGACAGCAACACCATGATGATGAATAATGCTTTTCGTGAAACCACAGGAAGTCATGTTATGTCTAAAACTCTGTGCAATAAGCTGCATGATGTGCAACTACACTCCCAATATCCATGGCAAGGTCCATCTTTGCAGCCACGACACCAAGCGGCATGGTACAGATGGGCCCAACAATATGCCGAATGGGTCACTCAGGATTGGCACGGCATTCTCTTCACCGATGAGTGTCGCATATGCCTTCCTCCCGACAATCATCAGAGGTGTGTTTGGAGGCAACCTTGTCAGGCTGAACGCCTTAGACACACTGTCCAGACAGTGCAGCAAGGTGGAGGTTCCCTGTTGTTTCGGGGTGGCACTGTGTGGCGCCGATGTACACCACTGGTAGTCATGGAAGGCGCCATAGTGGGTGTACGATACATGAATGCCATCCTCTGACTGAGAGTGCAGCCTTATTGGCAGCATACTGACAAGGTATTCATCTTCACGGATGACAATTTGTGCCTCCATCGTGCACATCTTGTGAATGACTTCCTTCAGGATAATGACATCGCTCAACTAGAGTGGTCAGCATGTTCTCCAGACATGAACCCTATCTAACATGTCTGGGTTAGATCGAAAAGGGCTGTTTATGGACGATGTGACCCACCAACCACTCTGAGGGATCCACGCTGAATCACCATTGAGGAGTGGGACAATCTGGACCTGCCATGCCTTGGTGTACTTGTGGATAGAGTGCCACAACGAATACAGTCATGCATCAATGCAAGAGGATGTGCTGCTGGGTATTAGAGGTACTGGTGTGTATAGCAATCTGCACCACCGCCTCTGACCACCACCTCTGAAGGTCTCGCTGTATGGTGGCACAACATGCAATGTGTGGTTTTCATGAGCAATAAAAAGGGTAGAAATGATATTTACATTTATCTCTATTCCAACTTTCTGTACAGGTTCCATAACTCTCAGAACTGAGGTGATGGAAAACATTTTTTATGTGTGTATATTCTGTATCCATGCTCCACTATGTTCCCAAAAAAATTTTGTTGTCTCAGATGGCTGGAAAATTCCACAGTTGCTCAAAGAGCAATCAACATGACACCAAACATGAAGCAGTTTTTCTCAGGTGTAAAGAAGCAAAGGAATGAACTGAAGAGTGGAAGTTTCATTTTGGTAAGTAGGTTTACTGATGATCCAGTGCTGTGACGCCAACTAGCTTTTTCTAAGCTGTTAGCCTGTGATATTGAACCTTTCCAAATGCAGTTCCAGATAGATGTTCCGTTAACTCCATTTCTCCACACATCTTTAGTATATATAGTAAATACAGTATGAAAACATTTAATGAAGGTGGAAATATTAGAAAAAGGACATCAATCAAGTTAACTGATGCCAAGGAAGGAAAAAATCTGTCACCGGCAAAAAAACGTAATTCTAGGTTTTGATAGCTGTAAAGAATTAAAGAAGACCCGTTTCAACGTGAAAGAACTGTAGAGATTCTTAAGTTTTGACAAGAGTGTAGTACAAGTCTTCAAACATTTATCATTAAATGTAGTAACAGGTCACCCTTAAACTATCTGCTGACACTCACCATTATGTGTCTTAGAAGTCTTCAAACATTTGTCATTAAATGTAATAACAGGTCACCCTTAAACTATCTGCTGACACTTACCATTACGTGTCTTGACCCAGGTTTGACAAAATCACATCTCAATAAGCTGATTTGTATCCTCACTGAAAGTAATCATCTAAGTGGAACTGCAGCAGACAATGTAATGCATGAATTCAAGGACCTGACATCTCTGCCACACGCTATCAGTTCTTTTAAAGAATACAGCCAGTCTGGGGGAAAAGGGGGATGGGGCAGAAAGAGAGAGAGAGTTAGAGTTGATCATTTCCACTGGGATGTCCTTAGTGCTAATAGCCAAATTTGATGGTTGTCGTGAAATTAGTTTGCCGTCTTTTCTATAGGAATGCTAATACTGAAAGGGGCTTTTCGGTTAATGGTAAATGCCTTTTTGAAAACATGAGGGAGAAATCCATCATTACACATAGTCAAAATATGATGCTGTGTATACTGTTAAGTTCCTTCATTGCTGGAAACTTAGTGCCAGTCTCAATGAGCACAGGTCATGTGGAAAGTCGATTCTGGAACAGCTTGTTGGGTAGTGTCTAATAGAAGATAAAAATGTTCCTTTATCTTTCATATCCTGTCTACTTTCATAGAATGTGATCATCAACCAGGCTCTGCACTGTACCAAGGATAGTCTCCCGCCAATGGCACTGACAGGAAAGGGTTGCACAGACTGATAAGTTTCAAAAGCGGGGAAGGGGGGAGGTGTTGAAAGGAAGATTTCAGAATTAACTGGGAGAGGTTTGAGAGCTCTCCCACCCTTCACATTCCTATTTTTTGTGATAGTGAGAAACATGTCCCTTGGCCTTCTAACATTCCCTGGCTTATAATAATGATAAAACCAGTATTTTAATTCCATTTGCATCAATATAATTTATGAAGCTTTGAGCAATTTTAGTCTGTTGTGGGAGAAAAATGCCACAGTTCATAAATGTTACTTATCTTGTCTGTCTGGTTGTTAATCATAACTGTCAGTTGTATCTGCTCATTGCAATAATGAAGTCCTCAGTCATTTTTTTGTTTTCATTTCATGTTCTAAATGAACTCACATGCTTGAAATAAGTTTACATGTTCCATTTATTAACTTTTTAATTACATTTTGCGGGCAATAGAAAGAAAACAAGAGACAACTTCATGTGCCAATAGTGTTGACACAGGGCAAACAAGGTTCAGCATGGATCTTGATTTGTTACAAATATTCCTGCAAGGAGTCACAGTTTGCATTGTTTTCTGAAACAGAACAAATTTATCTAACTGACTGTGTTATAAGTGACATACATTAAATGAGAAAAATATTTCCATAATTGGTTGTCATCCTTTTTCTTTTTTTACCTCTCATCTCTTCATTATTGAGATCATCCACCAGTCCTCACCTCCTTCGCTCAAATTCTTGGTCAACCTCCGAGTTCAATTAACCTCCTCATTTTCCTACAAAACTGTACAGCCTCACAAGTTTTCAATTACATTCAGGGCAAAAACAATGTAAAACATAAAATTAAAGAGCAAATTCACATTAGTAGATGCAGGATTTGAAATTCAGTTTGTGAAACTAATTACTAAATAATTGCACATCAATAGACAAAAATTTAAGAAGAATCACATCTGTTTTTTTTTATTAGTATTAATCTACTTCAATTACATAATTATGTATAAGTATACATGTTACACATATTTTTATGTTAACTGTGACTGGCACATGTCCTAAAAATATAGTTATCAAACATAAAAAATTACATACATTGTCTACAAGACACAATAAATTCATGTAAAAATTATACCATAATTGTAATTAAGTAAATCTGCACCTCAGCAATAATTACAGTGATAAAAAAGATTATTACAAAACATCTTTATCCATAAATTAACATACAAATGTACAAGGTATGATATCAATCTGTAAAAATGTGTTAATCAACTGAGTGCAATTAAATTGTTCCATTTTAATAAGGATTCTTCTTCCATCAATAGTTACCTCCCAGTTCCGCTCTTAAATACCCCTTTATTTGTAAACTTTTATCTGTCAGAACTTGTTTCTACTTTGCTCAAGATGATACTCATTACATATAGCAATTACATATATAAATTATAACATCTTATTTCTACTAACAGTTTAGTTAATTATAAACATTTTCCCAAATACTTGTGCTTCAAGAAAAGTTTGCAGTTTAATCCAAACATTACTACATTTTCTCATTCAGAAAACTTACTGATCATAAATACAACATTTAATTTCCTCTTTTCACTGACTATACTTTGAAATGCTCTCACAAAATTACAGATACCTAATTACAAATACATTTCCATATGACTCTATGAGGATAATCCACTGCACTTCATGCAGTTAATCCCTAACTATAAAGTCATCATCATATTCTTCACTATAAACTTCTACTATATCTCATCATAACAATCAAAAGAACCCAACCACATCATTGTATTCATATCATGTCACATCATAAAAAAAATCCTTATTACTTCATAAATTTATTTATTTAGTTACATAATAAATGTGTTTGTGTTTGTTTGTGTGTCTATCAACATACCAACGCTTTCGTTTGGTAAGTTACATCATCTATGTTTTTAGATATATTTATTTATTTATAACCTCAATACTTCAATTGAAGTTATCTCTCATCATGAAAATATGCATCAATATCCATCTCATTATACGTTCACCACAGACAACATATTCTCACTTTTACCAACTGTACAAATGATGATATTCTTAACTTTACATGGCTTTACTCTCCACATAACTTCTCTCCTCTTCCAGTCCTTATTAAATGTTCCACATTGTAAATTGGATAATTTAAGAGGAGTTATTGAGACACAGAGAGGCACAACAAAGAGACTGCTGTACATTTGTGCTTTTGGCCATAAGGCCATCTTCTAATGTAGCGAACACATAAACATTCACACAAGCACAAGTCAGACATACATGACCAATGTTGCTAGCTGCTGAAGTCACTCAGCTTTCGAGAGACAGTGGTCACGCATGTGCATGCGTGTGTGTGCGCATCGTGTGTGTGTGTGTGTGTGTGTGTGTGTGTGTGTGTGAGGGGGGGGGGGGGGGGGGGAGAGAATGAATGTGTATGTGTTTCATACTTCAGAAGATGGCCTTATGGCCAAAAGCACAAATGTATAGCATGCAATCTTTTTGTTGTGCCTGTCTGGAACTCAGCATCTGCTCTATGTCATGAGTAGCAATCTACCCTTCCCATAATATAATTTTTGTTCCAGCCTGGATTTGCATTTGTTTGATAATAAGTGAAGGCTGTTTTACATATTTTAATCAACCATTTAAGTCCAACAACACTCCTGCTTCACTGTGAGAGTGATTAATAGCTGCCGGTACTGACTTCACAACTAGAGTATGACAGGAAAAACAACAAGCGCCAAATATTTGAATGCACTGTGTCTGTTCCTTCGAAAGAACAGAGATCGCACAAATCCAGCAACTGTGAAACCCATATGTAAATTGAAGGGGGATCACTGCTATCAGCTGCAGTGGGACATTAAGTGGAATCAGCAACGATGAACGAAAATGTGTACCGTTTGTCAACAGTGATTACAATAAAAGAAATTTTGTTAAAATATTTCAACAACTGCTGTTGGAATAAAATTTTGAAGTTGTAAAGGGACTTTATGGACACCCTGTATATTATGTAAACACTGTTCAGCCTTTTACATCAGCATGATCATCACCAAGTTATCAGTTAGGATGAGAGGGCACGGGTAGAGGGTGTATATCGGCAACACACAGTATCCCGTTGCAGAGCATGCTCTGTGACATGACAGTCATGACCTGGGTGCCTGTTTCACCATATGTGCCATCTCAGGTCTTCCCCCAGACACCAGTTTCTCAGAACTCTGCAGGTGGGAACTGGTGTTACAACACGTTCTCGGTTCTCGCCAGATGCCTTGCCTTACCGCTCCCTGTCTCTATCACGTGCAGTGCTCTTAGCATTCCTCTCGTATTAATTCATACGTGTTGCTTTTTGGTAATGTCTGCCTTGCATATTATTATATCCTTTAGCTTTAAGCTCTCAGGTTTTCAAATATTGTCTGCTGCAGTCCCCAACAATCAGTCTCTCCTTCTGATACTGTTTGGCAAAGTGTCCTGTGACCCAGGGTTCTGGGTGACTTTTCTGGACTCTGCCCATTTCCGAAACCTCATCAGTCCTTTTTCTTCACCCCTGTTCCTTCCCTTTCAACACTTCTGCCAGAAGAAGGAGCCACTGGCTCCAAAAGCTTGCAAATTTAAATATCTTAATATGTGTGTCTTCCTGGCGCCAGGAGGTGAGTAGATTACTTATCTATCCAATTGCATTATGCTTCCAAAAATATGCTCTCAGCATGTTTTCGAAGAAAACATAGAACTCCAGTTTTATCTCTTCATATTAAGGAAAATGCTGGAAATTCTAAAGCAGCCTTTTCACATCACATAGTTCTCTTCTCGGTTATTCGAAACATATAACAAAAAGAAAGTTACATTAACAAGACAAATGTGTCATATTACCGCATCAAATATCCATTCGAGACCAGAAAAACGTCTAAAATGCTTCCTGGCTTTCTGTTATTTATGGAAGCATTGTGACATTTTCAGTCTATAACAAGTGTTGTATGAACATGACAGAAATTAAGAACAAGAAGAAATTGTGAACACTAATCTGCTAATGTTTTGGGGCATCTAAAATGGTGACACACTGGAAAGAAGACAGTAATGATTGACACTTATGTTGCTATCCATGAATTGGTGTAAATTTGCACATACTTGGTTTTTTCTGTTTTCCTACTTTGTGGCTGTACACTGACAGAAGAAAATAAGTTGTGCAGTATAAACGAGGAAGATGACACCTATCCATATATCACGCCAGTCCCGTAAGAGTGGTACTACTAGTCAGGTTTATTTTCAGCATGCTCTATAATGGTTATGAACATCAGGTGCCTTTGAGACTGGATGTAGTGAGTTGATGTTAGTCAAGAACACCTTTAAGATGTCAAAGATGCCATTATTAATACCTCACTCTGTTTGAATGAGGTACTGTAATAGATCTATGAGAAGATGGACTTTCTTTTCACAATATTGCAGAAAGACTTGACAGGAATGTAGCCATTGCAGACAATTAGTGGCACTGGTGGTCATGGGAAGGTATGTGGAGACTGGGCTCTGGATGGCCATGTGGTGATACCAAAAAGGGAAACTGTCGTGTTTTGCGTGTGGCTGTGACACATTGTAATACCTCTGTTGTAGCAGCAGTTGGCACCACAGTGACACAAAACAGTGTCACAAATTGGTTACTTCAAGGATAGCTCTTACCCAGACGCCCTTTATCATACATTCCATTGATTCAGAACCATTGCCATTTATGACTCTTTGGTGCAAAGCGAGAGCTCATTGTAGGCTAGGGTGGAGTTCTGTTGGGTTTTCTGATGAAAGCTGGTTCTACCTCGATGCCAGTGGTGTATGTTGGTTAGGAGAAGGCCAGCTGAGTAGCTGCAACCAAACTGTTTGCGTGCTAGGCACTGGACCTATGCCTGGAATTATGGTCTGGGGTGCGATTTCGTATGACAGTAGGAGCTCTCTTGTGGTTATTCCTTGCACCTTGACTGCAAATTTATGCATCAGTATGGTGATTGAAACTGTTGTGCTGTCATTCATAAACGACATTCGAGGGGGTGTTTTCCATTCAGGTTAACCCTCATCCACATACCACTGTTGTAAACCAACATTCTGTACAGCGTTTTGACATGTTGTCTTGGGCTGCTCAATCACCAGATCTGTCTCCAATCGAGCATGCGTGGGACTGATATCTGGCACCCATAGTGACTTACCGTATAACTAAATCTGAGGGGGGTGCGATGGGAAGGTTCCCTTGTTAGTAATGTACCAGCATTTCACATTTGCAATGGCTTTTCTTGCACCTACGTTAACCTGTGATCTTGCAATGTTAATTTCGTAAATATGTTACCTAAACAAATGTATCACTGAAATTTCATTACTCTACATTATTTCTTGGTTTTGGGATTTTTTCCCACCAGAGTATAATTTATCTGTAGGTGTTCTCATGTCAAATGTCATTTATTATGTTTGCCTAGGCCAGCCCACTGATTTTGTGAAGATCTAGCTGTAGGAAGCATTGCAATTAATGGAGTAATGTTGTGAAAATTTAGCTTTAACGCAATGCCTGACTGATGTTTTTGAAGTTAATTGTACATAATTGCTTGATTAATTTTTATGTTTCTAGTTGATGCAAGAGATTTGTGGCACTGTAATGATACTTTAACTACAAAAACAATCAATTATTGGTAAAATTATTTAATTGAATAGATAAAAAATCTACTCACTAAGCGGTGGCAGAACACACACATAAAAGACTGTTGTGATTGGCAAGCTTTTGGAGCCAGTGGCTCCTTCTTCTGGCAGAAGGGTTGAAGGGGAAGGAAGAAGGTTGAAGGGTGAAGGAAAACGACTGGTCTTGGAAAAGGTAGATTTTGGGACAGTCACCTAGAACCACAGGTCGGGGGAGACTTACCATACAGGATGAGAAGGAAAAAGCTTTCTGTGATCTGCCAGTACATTTTGACACACTTTCTCTTGCATTTTAACAGTTATTGTCATTGACTTGTGAATGAAACCAATTAATGGAAAGATGTGGGAGGGGGGTTCAGGCTTGGGGTTTGTTTTGAAGGGGGATCACTGCTATCAGCTACAGCAGGACATTAAGAGGAATCAGCAGTGACAAACAAAAATGTGTACCGAACTGGGATTTGAATCCGGGATCTCCTGCATACTAGGCAGGCGCGGTAACCACGGCACCATCTGGGACACAGTGCACAACTGCACAGACTATCTCAGTACCATCTATCTGCAGCCTCTGTCCAATATATTCCTGTTCGCTACTTAAAGATTCCCAGAGGAGGTCAGACATATTTGTGCATTTGCGCTGAAGACTTTGTATCCATTGCCCAGCCAGGCTAATCAATTATTTGAATGCACAGTGTCTGCTCCTTCAAGAGAACAGACATCACACAAATCCAGCAGCTATGAAACACTGAAGGAGGATCACTGCTATCAGCTGAAGTGGGACATTAAGCGGAATCAGCAGTGATGAACGAAAATGTGTACTGGACCAGGATTGGAATTCTGGATCTCCTGCTTGCAAGGCAGGAGCAGTAACCACTGTGCCATCCAGGACACAACATTGTCACAATTGCACACGGACCATCTCGGTACGCATCACGGTGGATCCACACTCCCATCGGGCGCCACCTGTCTTCAGTCCCTGTCCATCTGTGTCTGTTTTTTTTTTTAAGGAACAGAGACTGTGCATCCAAATAATTGATAAGCCTGACTGGGTAATGGATGCACTTTCTTCAGTGTGAATGCACAAATACATCTAACCTCCTGTGGGAATATATAAGTAGCAAACAGGAGTGTAATGGACAGGAACTGGGGATAGGTGGTGGTCGATGGGATTGTGGATCGGCCGTGAGGCGTACCAAGATATTTCGTGCAATTACGATAACGGTTGCTGTCTCCTGGATGGCGCAGTAGTTACCGTGGGGGTCCAAGAACATCCGAGGAAAACATTGATCACGTTTTAAACGTCTTCACTCGTTCACCTACGAAGTCCATCCACACTGCTGCCAGACAGTTGCAACTACCACTTTCAATTGTGCATATGGTCCTCCACAGGAACTTATGGTTGTACACTTACAAAGTGCAACTGTTAGAGACACATTAGCCAAATGACAAGCCAAAACGGACAGAGTTTGCACTCAACATGCTGGAATGCCTTCCGGAGGATGAACCATTCCTCAAGCGATTTTGTTTCAGTGACAAGGCAATTTTTCATGTTTCTGGGTTATTAGACAGACACAATGTGAGAATCTTGGGATTTGTACACACCCATGTGACTAGGAAGCTTCACCGGGATAGTCCAAAAGTGAATGTGTGGTGTGGAATCATGTGCAACTGAATAATTGGTCCATTTTTCTTCAACGAGTCAACAATTACTGCAGATGTTTACATGAACCTTCTGACCAAATATGTAGCACCAAAACTGATTGACTTACAACCATCAATCATTTTCCAGCAAGATGTTGCACCACCACATTGGGGACTGCATGTTCATCAGTTCCCCAATGAAACATTTCCAGGCAGATGGATTGGGAGGGATGGGCCAATTCCTTGGCCACCACGTTCGCCAGATATCACTCCCTTGGACTTTTTTTATGGGGGTATGTAAGAGATATCGTGTATCAGACACAGATATGGGACATTACTGCCTTGAAGCAAAGGATTTGTAATGCCATTGCCACCATTGATGACAGCAAACATGGCACGAAATCAAGTACAGTCTTGGTATGCTTTTTGCAACTAAAGGCGCCCATATTATTTAAACACTGTCAAAAAAACTTTTATAAACACTGATTACAATAAAAGAAATGTTGTTAAAATATTTCAACAACTGCTATTGTAATAAAATTTTGAAGTTGTAAAGGGACTTTATGGACACCCTGTATTTTGCAAAGTGTGGTCAGTTTCCAATCTTTCCTTCTAATAGCTCACCAAAATATGATGCAAGCTGGCATTTTTAATCAAAACTCTTTCACCAGAGGCTAGTATCTGGGATAACTAACATGCTGGATGTTAGCTTCAACTTTTGTGACATCATGACAACTCCCCTTATTATGCCTGTTTGATTAACTACTAATTATCAATCACAGTATGGCAATCAGCACAGTAGTTAACTTTCCTATAAGGAGCATACCATAGACAAAAGTATAATATGTGCAAAACACAACATGCAAATAATTCACCAAAATAATCAAAAGAAAAATCATTAAACATTAGTATTCAGAGTATACTGAAAATTCTACTGTAAACATGATCATAGCAAGATTCAAATGCCCATTCCATAATTAAGGTACAGAAATGGGCTTGCAATAGTGCTTCAGTTCTATTTTGTTAGTATTTAGTTGCAAGGGGATGACATATAAAATAATGATGTTAATGAACAATCAGCATAGCAAAATGTTAGTGCCACTGCATCTGGACAGCATATAATCAGTAAGGGGGCTATTATAAAGGAAAAGTGGAGTTGCACATAAAGTTGACAATACAAAAGAGTATAAATGAGTAATTAATGTACATGTTATATAGGGCTGATACATGTGTAAATCTTCTTTAGCCGCAAAACCGACATATCCTATAAGCAAGTAATCCTGTTGAATGAACATCTGCAACTTATTATCATAGGGAATATGGAGGTAAACCACTTTAGTTGCAAAAGCTTTTTATTTTTTCAATATCACTTGTTTTGGTCTAACAAATGCCCATCATCAGGTGTAATGTCACTGAAAACAAGCATGAGATAACATTAAGGAAAAATTGTTTACAAACACTTGAAAGTGCAAGGCAATGAAATGAATAAGAACTATCTAGACTGAAATTGTACCAACAGTCAACCTAGTTGCAATGAAAAATACAAAAACCATTGCAGAACAGTGGTGACTGGGGAACCAAGAGTACTAACAGGGCCTATATAGACAGAGAGTCATAATACAGAATACCAGGTTAAAACTTGTATCACATGCTACGATCCCAAGCGGTGGCAGACTGGACAGAGCAGAGGTGACCACCAAAAGCGAGAGTAAGACACAAACAGGTGCTTGCAGAGAAGGGAACAGAACAGGTAAGCTACTAAATCAATCGAGCAACGCCAAAGCCCTCTATTAGGATGAAACAGGAAATATTACAAAAGTAACTAGCTGGAATTTCACATCAAACTACCAATCTTTGGTACAAGCTGAGAAATTATACTAAGAAGTGATGTAAATGACACTGAAGGAGCATAAAATGTAAAAAGGTATCATAAGACAAACATCAAAATGACCATTTTTTAAAATGCAATGTTGAAAAACTACACTATAAAGTACCATGAGCTATGCCAGAGGCACATAAAATGTAGAAACTACAATAATATAAGACAAACGGATTAGATAAAGCACATGTGATAAGAAAACCACTCTTTTGTTGCCCACAGATAAAACACTGGAAAATCCTAAAAACCATCTTTGAAATCAGTCAGTAATGCACTTGAAAAGGCTTATAACCCAATACTTAGGTTGTGTAGTAACCATAATAAAATTTGTGAAACAAGGCAAAAACAGTGTTTGTTTACTTAATTTACAATGGTTCAGCAAGAATCTGCAGTTGATTCAATTAAAATGAATCCTAAAAGCCATTCTAAGTACAAAGACTGTGTCATTTGGTAAATATCAAACAATGGAAACTCCAGGTAGGAAATAAGTGTCTTTTAATTGTGCCTGTCTGCAACTTGACAGTCTTCTTTACAGTAAGTAGCAACCTGTCATTTAGTAAATAAACATTTGGCTGAGGTTCAGTAACACTACAACCACACACAATTAAATAATCCTCTGATGACAGAACGTAGAAGGGACAAATCTGGATGCTGTTTCAAAAAAAGAAAAATTGTTCAGTAGTGCCGTGTGTTTAAGCAAGATTCATTCATTTGAAGTACACACTGGGTTGATGCTGTGGAGTATTTGAGTTTCCTCAGGAATATTCAGGACATGGCCTTTAGACTGAAGATGTGGGATGCCAAAATCCACGTTTATGATCTGAAATAGAATGGGCACAATAAAATTACACCTTATAATGGGCATTTGTTAGCCTGAAATTGGTCATAATACTGGAAAAATAAAAATCTTTTACTACTTAAGTGGTTTACCTCCATTCCATTAGATAATCTGCTGGTGTCTGGCATACCCTGCTGTAATAGCTAATCACTAGAGACAAGAAAAAATCATTTTATTTTTTTGCCTACTTCAATTATGTCATTAGCCAATTTTAGAGTCAGTATTTGTCAATCTCAGTGCTATTTTCTGCAAAATTCGATATTCTTTTTTCCCAATTTTTAGTGTTATTTTGGTGTTGTAATCTACCAAATTTGGTATCATTTATTGCCAGTTTTTGAATTAGTTTCTGACAGCTTATTTTTAAAGTGCAGTACATTCCTCATTTTTGTCGTATTTAATTTTTTTCCGATTAGGTTGCAAATGAAAATATACCTATCAATTTCATTGTGTTTATTGGCATTACAGATAACATTTATTTTAATTGCTGAAAAAAAAGAAATCATTTATGTTATACCCATTACACCTAATCAATTAAATGAAAAATAACTCAGTAACAACACAATGTTAAAACATTTTTCAAAATAAAGCATTGTTGTAAATTGAAAGTTCTCTCCTGAAACATTATGCAGCCGATATGTCAATACTTCACTGCAGTGTGGAAACAGCCATCTGCATTCTGTATTTGCCTACAGCACACACGACACATTTTTTAATGTCTACATGGCTGTTACTTGTCACTACAGGTACACTGAACAGCTTTTTTGCCACATTGGCATTAACAGAGTTCATCATTATCATCTCATGACTGAAACACAAATGTAGGGCTGTGAACAGAAACTTGCATGGATTTGTGGCCATACGAATTGTCAGACCAGTTTGAAGGTGCAATCCAGTGTGTTTGAGTTTTTAACAGCCCCTCTGCTTGAAGTATTTTTTCCCATCAGGTTTTTCAGGAATTTTCTGGTTTCTTCATCAAACATTCCCTTTTTCACAATAATGATCTTTTAATTTGGATTAGAGGCAATATTTTTATTCAGCAACTGGATGTGGTTTGGACAGATCATTAATACTATGTATCAATTAAACTGCACATTTTTGCAGTACCAAGTACAAATATGGGAACCACCAAATGTGGCATGTTAGCTTTATAAACATGTAAACCAACATTATGTATTACACTCGGTTTGCTCCTATCAACGAATTACAGCACAGGATATGTGACGTCATGTAAGCTTGTTTCTGGTGGAAGAACAGGTAACTGAGAATGTTTATTTCCATAGTTATTCAATATTATTTTGTGAATGTGGTTTGCAGTCATAGCCTGGTTTGCTGCATAGCCTGAGGTTTAGGTGGTGTTGAAAGGTGATGAGTTGATGAAACATGATATGTGCCATCATCATCATGCAGTCTTGTTTCTAGTGGCATAACAGGTAAGTGAGAATGCTTATTTCAGGATTTACTCAATATTATTTTACTATTTTTTGAATACAGTTTGCAGTGACATGCGTCTGTTGCATTGCCCAAGGTTTAAGATATACTGAAAGATGATAAGTTGGTTGTGAGTTAGTGAAAGCAAGGAACATTAGTCCATAAGAAGCAATCAATTGCACTATTCATGAGGCATTACTTAAATTCTTCACCTGTCATACGTTGACGACTGTGATGTATGTGGAACATCAAGTATCCTGTGCTGTGATTGACTAGCAAAAGAAAACAAAGCAGAACTCATGATTATTTACATTGTTTCCAAAACTAAAGTGCTATATTTGGCATCTTTTTATACTTGCATACTACGAAAGTTTGTTTGATATACCATCTTAAAGATCTCTACAAAATGCATCATTCTTTTTTATGATTTGTTGTTCAAAAGTGTCAAGAAGAATGACTTTGGAAGCAGAATATTTTTTTGACATCACATCATTATTTGTTATGTAGGAAATAAACATCATTATACATGAACTACAACCTTGAAGAAAAAAAGAAGTCGAAATACAATTTTAACGTTCAATAACTATCTTGGACTTATAAAATTTTACAGAGGGAAATGCCAAATTGTGCAACATTTTATAAAAACCTCAAATTTTCTGTTATTATTTCTATGATCATTTTCATTAAATTTTCTGTCACTACTAATCACATAATGTTTTGTTACATTGGCAAAAACATTAGCAAGTAACAATTTCTTATGTGTGGAGGTGAATATTATCTCAACATAAACAAATTGATTCCTCAAATCAGTGTTCAGAGAAGACAAACAAAACCTCTTATCAAAAATTATAATGATAATTCTTTGATGAGACAGTTAATTAATAATGAGTGTAAGAGTTAGTGTATATGATAGTGACAAACAATATGATCAGTATTTTAAGTACAAGTGGAAAGTCATGAGTGAAGTGTGCAATCATCTTTAATTATTTTTATTATGATTCTAAAAAAGCTGATAGGTCATAAAAAGCAGTCACTATATGTTAATGAAACCTTTATTTCCACAAATGAAAATAAATAAGTTCCATAAAAAAGCTGATTGGCCAGAAAAAGTAGTAGCTAGATGTTAATGGAACTTCTTTCTTTTCATAAATGAAAATAAAGTACCTTGATTGACGTCTAGTGACTACTATATGTGACCTATTACCTTTACTAGAATCACATTAAAAAAATTTATGATCAGCAATAAATAGCAATCATATAGCATACAAAACTTTTTTAATATGACAGAGTGGCATATAATCAGTATGACAGTGATACATAATCAGACTTGATAATTGGTGTAATACTAAGATGTCACTGACAGAGAACTTGTTTCAACAGGTGCAGGATAATAACATACAACATAATAAGTGACAAATGTAGCAGTGCATGTTGCAAATAAGTAAGCTGTATAATGAGAGAATTTTCATGAATATGGACATTCAAGATAATGGCACAGCTTTACTGAGTATGAAAAACTTACCATGTACATTGAATAACTTATAAAGTTGGACCATTAATACAAAAAAAAAGTACCAAGATACTAGCCATGTTTGGAAAGTAAGTACCATTTCATTCTACTGCCACTGCAGCACTAGTGTCGCAGTTCACACATTCACACTCGTCGCTGGCTGTGGTAGCCGAGCGGTTCTAGGCGCTTCAGTCCGGAACCGCGCGACTACTACGGTCGCAGGTTCGAATCCTGCCTGGGACATGGATGTGTGTGATGTCCTTACATTAGTTAGGTTTCAGTAGTTCTAAGTTCTAGGGCACTGATGACCTCAGATGTTAAGTCCCATAGTGCTCAGAGCCATTTGAACCATCACACTCGTCTCTCTGGTTCATTGTCTTTCCACTGACACCATTGCAGCCAGACTGTGTTGTGTTTACATTTATTAGTGATCATTCAAAATATTTGAGAAGCTTCTGAACCAGCCAACTGTGAACTGCGTCTTCTAAGTCTAATTGTGGCTGCAGGGAATGTTAAACCAGCTTAAATTCGTCGTCAGCTTGTAGAAATTTATGGTGAAAATATAATGAGTGATGGAATGGTGAAAATGTGGGTCACACAATTTAATGATGGATGAACCAGTGTTTGTGATGAAGCATGGAGTGGGTACACTTGTGCTGTCAATGCTGATTTGGCTGAGAAAGTGAATGAGGAAATTTGTGAAAACAAATGGTTCACAATAAGAATACTTTGTGATGAGTCTCCACAAATTTCAAAAACTGCTTTGCATGAGATTGTCAGAAATCGCTTAAATTTTTGCAAATTGTGTTCTCATCAATTTCTGAAAATGCTTATGGATGTCGGCAGTAAGAGGCGACTTAGAAGTGCTTTGACATTTCTTACCCAATACTGTGGTGATGGAGATGAATTCTTAAACAGAATTGTAACTGGTGACATAACTCGGGTATCTCATGGCACTCATAATCAAAACAACAGTCAATAAAGGGGAGGCAATCACAATCCCCCAAAAAACAATATGTCAAAACAATGTTGTCAGCACTGTGTTCTGGGACAGACAGAGCATTCTACTTGTTGAGTTCCTTCCCAGAGGTGAAACCATCAATGCAATACTGAGAAAACTTCAGCACACAATTCAAAACAAATGGTGTGGAATGTTTGGCCACGGCTCTGTGTTGCTTCATGACAATGCGTGTCTCCGTTCTGCTGGTGTCACTTGAAACCTTATTCAATAATAAAGGGGGAGCAGTCCAATCACCCACCATACAGCCCCAATATTGCACTTTCTGACCACCTGTTCTTGACCTTGAGGCACGATGTTGGAGGAAGGCACTTTGACATCGATGGCAACGCAAAAAATGACGGTGCTTTGCTGTGGCTGTCTTCACTGGCAGTGTCGTTCTATGAAGAGGGCATAGAAAAGTTGGCTTCCCACTGTGACAAATGTCTGAACAACGGTGGAAACTATGTAGAAAAATAGTTTAAGAAATGTCCTTTCTTGCAAAAATAAATTTTGTTTTGATAAAAAGGTTTTTATGAGTTTTTCCCCAAAATGGTACTTACTTTCGGGACATGCCTTGTATTGAGATATGCCCGTTGTTCATTATAATCATCCAGTTACAGTAAGAGTGCCAAAATAAAGCCACATACAAAACCTCAAGAATCTGGCAAAATATGCTTTTAATATGGATTAGATTTACATGCAGTTAGTAACAGGTAGCATCAAAATGAGGTAGTGTGTGAAGTAGTTCATAAACTTCAAGAGAAGTTGGATGGGTCATATATACTGGCTTGACAAGCATCTGACCAAATCAGAATCCAAAACCTGAAAGAGAAAGTATATATATAATCTAAAGATGAAAAAGTGACATTGAGGCATAAAAACATCCAAAATTTCTTCATGACACAAACATAGTTAATGGAGAAAAATTAATTTGTGAAATTGCATGTTCACAGAAACAAATAGGTTAACAGCAGGTGCATGGTTACTTAAGGCAATGAATATAAACACAATTACAAACAATGGCTCATGATCGAATAAACGCGATGTTATGACAGTTGATTGTAGACGTTCCGATGAATGTACAAAAATTTGCACAAAAGTGAAAAATGTGACAAGCATTCAGTTGAAGAAAATAATAACCCGTGAGGCAACAAAGTGATTAATTAGTAAGCAGGAGAAGTTCTCTGATGAAGGATAACAATGTTTGAGATATTTTACAGACTATAAGACACATCTTAATTTTTAAGAATTTTTTTTTACAAAATAACATTTTTACATGTCCATCTGTTTTTATAGTTAAAGTTTTAGCACCTTTCGTGGTGACAGTTCTGTTACTTGTCACATGAAATGTCAGAGGAGTTTCATCCACATTAACTATTTGACTTAGTTCTACAATGATTTTCTTTCGATGTTGAATAACAAAGCAATGGAAATATAATATTTTCTCTTCATACTCCTGTGGCGTTTTGAATTGAACTGAATTTGATTTCATCCTGTAAGATTACATTGTGTACAGTAAATGTACGTGTAATATAGGACATGTCAAAGTAGTAACATTCATTATCACTTATTTTTCTATCCCTTTAACTTACATTTTTACATCACTGATAATGAATAATAATATATACAAATTTAATGGCATATAATAGAGGGAAACATTCCACATGGAAAAAATAGATCTAAAAACAAAGATGATGAGACTTACTAAACAAAAGCGCTGGCAGGTCGATAGACTCACAAACAAACACAAACATACACACAAAATTCAAGCTTTCACAACAAACGGTTGCGAAAGCTTGAATTTTGTGTGTATGTTTGTGTTTGTTTGTGTGTCTATCAGCCTGCCAGCACTTTTGTTTGGTAAGTCTCATCATCTTTGTTTTGGCCATCTTTCACTCAGTCTTCTATTTGCACATTCAGTCTTCCCCATTTCTTTCAGTTCTTCTCCACAAGCCCACCAACCACCAATGGTTTTTTTCTGTAGGCAGAGGGCCGAAATGCTGCTCTGTTTCCACATTCTTCTGCATGTGCTATTACTTTCAGTTTATAGCCTGCATCACATGAGTTCCTTCTATTTTATTCCATTACGAAACTCACTACTAACAGAGGTATTGTACTGTTACTGATAACAGAAATCATTTTCAGTTCACCTGCTACTATAGGTTATCTGTCTTGAGCTAACTGCAATGGAAGTTTAAATTTATACATAATGCACTCCTTTCCTTCTTGCTAGCAGTGGTTGGTGTCAACAGGCTTCATTTCACATCTGCACTTGGCAGTTTTTGGCATTCTGCAGTATTTCCCCTGCTGCATTATTTACAATTGACTTTCTTAATTATTTTTCCTTCTGCACTGCCACAGTGTTTATGCCTATTCGATGCACAGCCTATAGTAACAGGTGTTAAAAGCTGCTGCAGAACATCATAGGCCAGATAGTGTTCTGGGCTTGTGATGGAAGGACGACAGCGATACAGTGTCACCGAGCTTGTGAATTTAATAGGTAGAGTTAGGTTTCCCACAGCATCTGATATGGGGCCATTTTTAAGACTGGCACGAATTTTAAATCAAACACTGGACACTTTATATTAATTCAGAGTATAACAACAAAAATAATTAATTACTGATAATGTAACTGCAAAGATAAAAAAATCTAGTCACCAAGTGGTGGCAGGGGAACACACACAGAATAGTATTTAACTTGCACAAGCTTTCAGAGCCCCATCATTCCTTCTTATTTACCCTTCATCAGTCTTTGTTGTCATCTGTCTTGTTCAAACTATCATTCGTTTTCTATCTTTGTGCTATTTTCCTTCACCCCTCTTCCTTCACCTTCAACTTTTCTGCCAGAAGAAGGAGCCACTGGCTCTGAAAGCTTGTGAAAGTTAAATCTTTTTCTGGGTGTGTTCCCTTGCCGCTGCTTAGTGAGTAGATTTTTTTTATCTGCTCATTTACATTAATTTAGAGTATAAGACACAGCTGAATTCTGAAGGCAATTTTTCAAAGAAAAAAGTGTGTGTCATAGTCTGAAAAAAAGGAAAAGTGACTGCAGTGTTGAACCAGGTCAGAGATGCAGGTGATACCAAAGAAAGATTGTAAATCCAGAGCTAAGGTATCAAGGAAATGTGATACCAGTTCACTGGAGTAGAACAACACTATAATCACTGAGACGACTGAATAAAATTTAATAGCTAATTGAACAAGCACAATATTTAATGTAAATATCTTTTACTCACGTACAAGAATGCAGTATAAACACCACGGCAAAAGCACAATAAAAGATAAAATGTACGAGCATTTCAATGACGAGCACCATAATCATAACAGTAAAAGTATGTAATACGTAGCAGAATATATAAGCATAATATCGAGGAATGAGTCGAGCACATTTCATTTGTTGTGTGCAACTTTTAAACACTGTAGTTAATTTCAGTTATATTTTTCAATGCTGTTTCATTTTCATTAAAACTACTTACACCATTATAAAACTGATAAATCTGTATGGAAAAAAGTTGCAGAAATGTAGTTCTGCCAGGTGTGCAGGATTACTTTGATATGAGCATGGAATCAAATCTCTTGCAGTGAACTCAGCTTGATCATTCGTATGAGTTTCTTAGATAGTAGCCAGGTCGTATCATCTTGTACTGTTTGGATAAATAATGGCATTTAGCACTGCATGTGCCACTGAAAGCAGCCACTGTGGTCTGTAATAGAAACAAGATCACAAACAATGGTTTGGCTGTGAGTCTAAGCTTATTCATTCAAAAGTTAGTTTGCACCCATAGTATATTACTGCTCAGCCACCCTGGGTAATGATAAATGTGAAAATGATAAACCATACACTGACAATGTCGGAAGAACTTGTTACAAAATAACTGCAAGAAGAAAAGGCCACAAGATACAATTTTGTCACTGTAGTTTGTTGGGAAAATTTGCAGCCCAACATGCTAGTCAGTTTGTTGTTACGAAATATACTTAGGTTTCAGAAAAAAATTTAGTAAAAATTATCTGATGCAATGAAGCAGTCCACAGTGACAAGTGAAGACAGTTGTTTCCCCAAAAGCAGCGATTCCATTTATATGCAAAGTGTTCATCATTAGCTTGACATTACTAAAACACAGTGGAAAAATATATAAGGTTTTCCATCAATTAGAAGTATCTGCATCCTGTCAGGCTTCAGAATCAATTACAAGATATATCTCATTGAACAATGTTGATATCTTGCTTTTCCCTGCATCGACAAAATAATTGTACAGACAATGGTCTGAACTACAGTAACATGAAACCCTAATCAAGTATTTTGTGCTACAGAATATAAAAATGTATTTTAATTACAGTAAAAAACGAAATGAGCGTGTGGCATTGTGAGGATAACTTAACACCCAGTCCACAAGTGGAGAAAATCTCCAACCTGGCCGGGAATCAAACACGGGCCCACTGCATGGAAGGCAAGCATGTTACCACTGAGCTAATCAGGCGGACTTTAATTACAGTATTATTTGTTTAGTGTATAAGTTTGTAGTGTTTTTCCGTAAGCTTGATAAACACCACAAATACACTTAACAGAGACTTTAACAATCAATAATATACAAGGTGCATCAAAAAAATGTATACACACTTTGAACTGTCATAGACAATTTATTTCCCGTTCTACAAGATTAAATATCTGTGAGAAAGTAATGTTTTGTTTCTTCAACAGGTGGCAGCAGTGGCAAGGAAGTAACTGCAACATGGCGGACGTGCGTTTGAGCTTTGAAGCAGATAATTAAGTGGTACTGGAAGTTTGAGAATGTAGCTGCGGTTTGAAGACAGTGGAGAAGTGAGTAAGGTACAGAACCACCTTCAAGGTTAACAATTACACGTCTACGAGACAAATTCAAAACTCATGGAACAGTGTGTGATATGCATAAAGGTCGATCAGGGCGACCTCATACAGCTACAAGTGATGATTCCACAACTGCGGTCTTGGAACTGTTTCAGCGCTCACCTCAAAAATCTTCAAGTCAAGCGGCACGTGAGAGTAATGTAAGTGCTAGTAGTGTGCTACGCATTCTGAAGAAAGGCAAGTTTCGTGTGTACATTCCAAGGCTGGTGCAGCAGCCAAGTGATGACCAACCAGATGGAAGGTTAGAATTTTGCGAATGGGTTCAGGAGATGGTGAGACGTGAACCGGGATTTATGGGTAGCATAATTTGGTCAGATGAAGCCCAATTCAAACTCAATGGAACTGTCAATAGACACAATTGTGTGTACTGGGCTGAAGATAATCCTCACATTACAGTTGAAAAGGCTGTGAAATTGCCTGGTGTAAATGTGTGGTGTGGTTTGTCTGCAAGGGGACTCATTGGACCTTTCCACTTTGAAGGTACTGTTGCTGGAGAAACGTACCTAACAATGTTTGCTGACTCCATATTCCCTGCCATTCGTGCATTATATGGTAATTGAGTTTTATGTCCAACAAGATGGCGCCCTGCCACACTATCATAGGGACGTACAAACATACCTGGGTCACAATGTGCCAGGCTAGTGGATAGGACGCAGGGGACCAATCGAGTTTCCTGCACGCTCTCCAGACTTCACGCCGCTGGATTTCTTCTTATGGGGCACAGTAAAAGATGAGGTGTACAAACGTAAACCGTGTAACCTGGACACACTTTGGAATGAGATTCAGGCGGTGTGTGCAGAAATCTCATTGGACACATTGGTACTATGTACGGAATCAGTGGTGACTCGTAGTCAGAAATGTATTGGTGCTGAAGGCCACCAGTTTGAACATTAATCACATTTGCAAAGTACATTTATTTTTCCAATTGGACTTTAAGCTTTCCATTTCCAGAAATTTAACATTTTAGAATAGGAAATAAATTTTCTATGACGCTTCAAAGTGTGTATACCGTATTTACTCGAATCTAAGCCGCACTTTTTTTCCGGTTTTTGTAATCCAAAAAACCGCCTGCGGCTTAGAATCGAGTGCAAAGCAAGCGGAAGTTCTGAAAAATGTTGGTAGGTGCCGCCACAACTAACTTCTGCCGTCGTATATATGTAGCGCTACACAGGCATGCTCTGTAGGCACAAAGATAAATACTGGCGCCAAAACCTCTGCGTCAGTAAATAAATTGAAAAAAAAAGAGAGATGGTTGCTAATAGGAACCTGACGAAATGTGTATCACATGCAGTATTCTCTTCACCATAAGAAAGAATACGAATATAAACATTTTGCCATGTATTCTTTCGTGTTTGCTGCTATCTCATTTAAATCCTGTTTGCCTAATGAACTACGAAACTAGAGTGAGACAACAGCAAACGTGGAAGAATATACATATTGTGTCATGTTTATATTCGTATTATTTTTATACCTAATAGTGATACAGTCAGAAATGAAGCACGGCAACTGACTAGATTTTTAAATCTAAGATGACTCTAATTTCTGTGCACAATTTGATGTACTAAGGAAGCGGCCGCAGAGATTTTCAAATGGAGAAAAATGTTCGCCTAACTCTCGTTCAGAACATCTTCTATCATACGCAGTCTATTATTTGATTCTTGTTAATCATTATCAAAGAAAGCAGCAGTGTAAGTAAGAACAAAAAGCAGTCTCTTGCCATTGTTTCGCTAATTAGACGATTCCTCTTTTTTTTTTATTGTAAGCGGCGGTAGCGTGCACAAAAGCAAGCCGTGCTGCGAGCGGCTACAGGACGTAAACACGCACTATCAGAATGCGACAAACAATGCATGACACTGTACAGTAATACATTTTCAGCTTAGAGTGACGTAAACACCTATAACAAAGAAAACGGCACTTATCAGATCAAAGCAAAATAAGCAATCGTTTCAAACCAGACGAGTCACGTGAAAAAGAAGGGTACCCGTATAAATACGGACGGAACGCCTGACGCATAGCAATGGCTACCTGGTAAAGCTTAACTGCTAAGCTTACGACTCGAACCAAACTACTGTAGCTGTATCATCTTTCATTCGACCTAAATTGTGTCTCGTGTTACAATGGACCAACTTTGTTTCGATTTGGAGGTGTGGCCTAAAACTTTTCTCTCCCTTTGAATTTCGAGTCTCAAATTTTACGTGCGGCTTAGATTCGGGAATTTTTTTTCCCTTTATTTCGAGTCTCATTTTTCAGGTGCGGCTTAGATTCGAGTGCGGCTTAGATTCGAGTAAATACGGTACAATTTTTTGACGCACCCTGTATTCTCCTTCACTATTTACAACAGTCTGCCAATGCCACAGTAACTTTTCAATTCTGTGACTGCAGCGACCACACAGTTTTGAGACGAAGAACTCATTGAGCCTTTTTCAGAATGCATTTTAATCCAGAAAGAAACTGCCTTGAAGGCTATTCGATAGAGAGCAGAAAAGATGAAAATCTGAGGGTGCAAGAACGAGTGAATAAAGTGGACATGGAATGACTTCCTGACCTAAGACTTGTACAATGTTTTTTGGCAGTCTAGCAGAATGCAGACAGATGCCATTTATGGAATAGCATTACTTAATGCTGTCTTCCTGGTCATTGTTTTGGACTGCATCCGCAAGGCATCTCAGTTGTTGACAAGAAATGTCAGCAATGATGGTTACGCCACAGGGAAGCAATTTGTAGTACACCACACCGTCGCTGTTTCCCCAGATGCATAACATTATATTTTGTGCAGGTGGGCGGATCTTTATACAGGTAGTTGCTGCTTTGTTTGGGCTCAACCACTTATTTCTTTTCCTTGTGTTAGCATAAAGACAATATTTCTCATCACCAGTAATAGTACAGGGTAGGAATGGTCAGTGTTGTTCGTGAGCCAATTGATGACGAGCAAGGAGAGATGCACACCCACTGATTTTTGTGATTTTGGTTTAGAGCATGTAGTAGCCATACACTCAATTTTTGAACCTTCCCCATTGCATGCAAGTGTCGCACAATGGTGGAATGATCACAGTTCATCACATTTGCCAGTTCTCCACTGCACTGAAGTGGATCATTGAGGATTAATGCATTCAATGACCTTCACCAAACCCTGAAGAACTTATGGAATGTGGAGGGTCACTAACATCTAAACAATCCTCCATAAAGTGAGAAAACCATTTTCTTGCTGCGCTCTGTCCAGTGGCATTATCCCCATACATGGTGCAAATGTTTCTGGCTGCCACCACTACTGTCACTCCTATATTGAACTCAGATAGAAGAATATGTTGGAGATTTTCCGATTTCTCCACTTGGCACTCAATTTCCCAGCGTCCTTAGCTCCACTCACTATGCCCAAATGATGACAAAATGACGATATGTAAACACTAACAACAATAGTGAACTGCAAATAAAAAATAACAATCAATAAATAAACCCATAGCTAATGGAATATGTAACGTATCCTGGCAAAACACTTACTAAAAAAAAAAAAAGATAAGAATAATTGAACTGGATGATTGTAATTGCATGGACAATGATTGTGTGAACTTTATGTGATAAAGAGAAACCATTATGTGTCATGTTTTATACTTGTATAGAACAGTGTACCGATTTTTCTTTTTTTATTTTCTTTTTTAAGGATAATATCAGTGTCGGCGAGTACTGAAACTGCCACAGATGATACTTATTAAATATCAAACAAAGATGAGAATATGTCAAACCGAGTATAAATAATAGTGACTGAGCATTAGGAATTGATTTGTAAAGGTGTGTAAGAATTTAATCTGTCTAAATGTTTTGAACAGAGTTACTTACTGAAAACTTGCATTATGATTTGTAATAAGTTTGCCTAGTATTTTATCCCATTCTTTTAAGACATTTTCAGCTATTTAAATATTATCCGTGGTGCAGAGCTGCGCTACGAACGAACGAACCGCTGCCGCGTCACATTCAAACTGCATTAAATGAAACCAGTCATACCGCCAAGAAGCGGACAGGTAACAGTGAACTAAAATTATTTCTTTCAGCTTTCGGGATTGCAGGGCAGAGCAGCAGATTTTATGGTGTGTTTTACAGGTGGACACGGGCTGCAGATGATGTTATGTTTTATTAACATAACATCATCTGCAGCCCGTGTCCACCTGTAAAACACATCACAAAAAGCAAACAGATAATTTACCTTCATGACATAAAAGAAATCTTGCTGTGTGTAGTTGTGGTCTGGCAAACATTATAGTAAAAACATTTTAGGATAGTAATAGCCTCATGTTCTCGTGTTAGTCATGGTACTTACTGGTGTTTTACTGTTAACAAAAATCCACTGCAAAATTTTGATGTTGGACAAACATTGCTTACTGTAACATCAGTATTGATAACGAAATAATTTTCAGTAACCTTTTCAATAACTGTAAAGTAAGAAAGATATGTTGAACTTTATAGCGAGTTACAGTACTGAAACAGTGTTCCCTTTATAGTAAGCCAGTTCCAGAATAACATGAACATAATATATTTTGTTTTGTTGAAAATTAATTATCCAAATAAAGTCACAGCACAGCATCCCTAAAAAGTATTTCAGGGCTCTTTTCATAGCAACATATTAATCTCATCCATTTATCAATATATTAGTTGTTATGGTGAAAAATACCGTGAAGCAAAACAAAAACACTACTAATGTATCTGCCAAACTTTATGCATTTACTTCACTGTCATTAGAAACAGGGCTCAACAATCCCTAACACACAATTCCTCCATTTTGATTACACCATTTGCTGTTAATAGAATGTAATAATTTACAGTAACTTTTCATCAGCAAAGCACAGCAGAGCTTAGAAAGACATAGCCAACTATTTGTTTTCCTTGATGAATCTCAATATAGTGACAAAAGCAGCAATATTGCAAGGGAGGGATTCAAGCAGTTCTTATATGGAGAGGTCAAGAGACTGGTTGCAAGATAGCTGGACAGAATTTAGAAAATCACAAGAAGAAAAAATTAGGATTTCTAGCTGGACCACCCTTACTTGGTAGGAAACACAGTGTTACTCACCAAAACATTTTCATTTCCACGCCATCAGCGTTCCTTCTACCTTCACATCTGGCATCAGAGCACACATTTCATCTACTTTTCTTTGGTCTCCAAAACAGCGGACAAATACTAGCTCTCTGTGTGGAAGACAATGAAAAGTACAATATTGATTTGTATGCACCAGTTCAAGTAGATCAATCACAGAAACAATTTCAGGCTAAAGAAGAGAATTAAAGTACTTACTCATATGACAATTTTATTCACAGCATGGTAAGAAGGGATGGGTCAAATTTGATAAATGTAGAAGAGGATTTGGATTATAAAGTAGATTTTCTCAGCTGTATTAGTAGTGGAAAGATACTTGAATTTGGTGTAAAATTTAAAGATATCACAGAAAATTTAACAAATAATGCTAAAGATTGTAAAACTATGTTTCTGTGCTGGAAGGAAATTTTGATAATATGAAAAAAAACTGAATTAGAGCAAGGAGTACCTACAAAAAATTTCTTTAGTAACAGCAGCAGCATGTGCACAAATGTACCTGTGAAAATATTTCCAGGTAATGGTAATTTACATTGTGTGGATCTATTCAACACCCAGGAATGCCACTATTATTTCAAAATAAAGACTGTCAGTATTTTTTTGAAGCATTATCTTACACAAATCAAAATTCTACTTGTAATCTGTCTTATGCAGAATTTGAGGAAGGGTTCTTAAATTTTAGTCAGAGTGAATTATGGAATGTGCCAGATTATAATAAAAGTTTTGGGAGCATGAAACAATTTTGTAAAAATGAATTGAAAAGATTAGTGCATTTAGGCAACCTTTTCTTGAATTACAAACTGAATCACTGAAAGAGGGATTATAAGGAAAATTGACATGGTCAAACTGGCTAGGGCTCTAAAAAGAAATGATGGACAAAATTATAATCCTGGGAACATCAGAGTGAGAGAAAGAGACAGAGACAGAGTGTGTGTGTGTGTGTGTGTGTGTGTGTGAGTATATGTGTGTGTGTGTGTGTCTGTGTGTGTGTGTGTGTGTGTTCTGGCATTCACACACAAGCGTGCATGACTGTATGAGGGATGGTGGGTGTTCATAACCAGAATTGTAAAAGAATTTATGAGGGGAGAAGAAATTTTTGCACTCACAGAAATAATTTCAAGAATGAGCTAAGGATAAATTTTAATAATAATATGACAAATAAAGAAAAGAAAATTTGATAATAGAAAGACTTTGGCAGTGTTGTGATATGTAAATTGATATTGACAGTTTTCAGTTTGCGCATTGTTGTTACTATTATTCTGTGGTTGTTAAGCATTCATACATGTATAGTCATTGAAGTGAATGTACTGATTTGCATTTAATAGTATGTTCTTTCACAAAGCTTTCACATTAATTATATTACAATGATCAACAAAAGAATACGTGATCAGGTGTGTCAATCTTTTCGTTCCTTCAGATCCAATGAAACTGGACAATCCTTGGAAGAAAAGAGGCCATTCCTGGATTGTTCTCTTCATGGGCAAGACAAATAATTCCCATACAAGGGACACAAATATGGCAGCAAAAGCATGGACAGCCCTGGAAAAAGTATCCAACACTCTGGACTCATATGAAGAGCGGACTTGCTCAGGACATTAATTACAATCAAATTTGATAAATGCAACTCAATAGATGACTAATGCAATAGGATCATAACGATGCATTTAAGCTCAATAAAATGAAGTTCCTGGAGAATGAAGAGTGGATAGGGACTTTGCTACTGGCTGGATTGCCTGAACATTATTATTATAGTGCAGAAGTGCTGTAACAAATATGTTTGATAAGGTTGCACACAGAATCGCAGTTTTGGGATTCTTGGTGTTCGATTCCTATTTGAGCTGGGAACGTGGGATAAAAAACTTTTGGTTTATTCTGTACCAGCGGCAATTTGTATAGCCATTCAAACACCTGTCTTACTGTAGCTATGTTAGGGTATCTTAAGCAAGGTTTGAATGAGGAGCCAGAGCTGGTGCCCAGATAAATTGTGCAAATTGATTAATTACTTTTGCAAAAAATTTTAATTGGACTGAAATTAATGTTCAGGTAATGCCACCATTGGTACGTGTGCTGTTTGGGTTTCACACACACAAAACACTATTTTCTGTGAGGTTTTTGAAATGCACCACTTTTATACTTTACACTTGTATGAATTGGGTAAAACTTTGCACCAAGGTAGATAAATGGATAAACTCAAAATGAAATTTTTTATCCATTAATCTTTATCTGTATATAATAGAGGGAAACATTCCACGTAGGAAAAATATATCTAAAAACAAAGATGATGTGACTTACCAAATGAAAGTGCTGGCAGGTCGACAGACACACAAACATACACACAAAATTCAAGCTTTCACAACAAACTGTTGCCTCATCAGGAAAGAAGGAAGGAGAGGGAAAGACGAAAGGATGTGGGTTTTAAGGGAGAGAGTAAGGAGTCATTCCAGTCCCGGGAACGGAAAGACTTACCTTAGGGGGAAAAAGGGACGGGTATACACTCGCGCACACACACATATCCATCCACACATATCACATATGATATGTGTGGATGGATATGTGTGTGTGTATGCCATTGAAATAATGTACCAGACAAATACTATTCCAAAATATACAAATTTATTTATTTTCAAAACTACAAGGGTGTGCTGAAAAGTAATGACTTCAAATTTTTTATAAGAAACTCTTAAAGCTTTTTAAATAAAACAAACCTTATTAACATCCTGCATCTTCATTCTTAATGTTTACGTGTTTAGTTCTCAATATTGTTACGCTGGCAACAAACACATTTGTCCCAACAAAAGACCAGTTTGTTCAAACTGTGACTGTAGGATGTTTGACTATGTTGGCATTACCACAAGCTCACTACTGCTTGTACCACTTCATCGCTATCAAAGTAAACTCCTCAAAGAACGTTTTGGAAACAGATGAAAATCAAAGGGGGCCAACTTGGGACTGTACGGAGCATTACTGATGACAGCTAACACAAGGTGGCAGATTCTTGCTGGTGTTACAGCACTCGTGTGTGGTCTGGCATTGTCATGCTGAAGGATGAATTCCTTTTTCTGAGGGTCTTGTAGTATCTTGCAGAGTTTAGGTGGTGACTTTAGGTATGAATTCCAAACACACCACACCTTGAACACCCCACAGCACTGTGAGCATGACTTTGTTTGCTTATTGCACGGTCTTGAATGTTCTTCGCATCAGTCATTGTTTGTCCATTGATGCTCTCTTGTTTTCATAGTCTGTCACAATACTGTTAAGGAACCCAGTGCCCTCAGAATCAAAAGACTAAAGAAGCATACAAGGTACACACCTTGCCCACAGTTTTCTATAATGCAGTACTGCAGCGATGGCCCGTATGTGCTCTTGTGATACGCCACAGTTGCCTGAGATCTGTGTCTGTGATAGCAGGTGATTTTCTCTGATGAGTTCATCACCTTGATTTCGATGAGCCTATTCATTTGCCATATGTGATCACCCACTGCGAGCTCAGTCACACATTTTGATGTTAGCACCACCATTTCCTTGATTACGAAAATGAACAACCCAACATTGCACGTTGTTGATGTCAACACAGTTATCACTGTACAGAGCTTTCATTCTTGGAGGTGCATTTTCTGCTGTTAGAAACACGATCACAGCAAGCTGTTTCTCATGCACCGACATCGTATTGTTACACACCTCCATGTTACACACTACAATTCAGAGTCCTGTAGTGGCAGAGGGTTGCAATGACATCGTTATGTTACACACCTCCATGTTACACACTACAATTCAGAGCCCTGTAGTGGCAGAGGGTTGCAACTTGTGTCAGCAAAGCGGGAAAGTCAACTGAGTAATATGCATGACATACAATACCTCAGTCGACACTGAGACACAGTAAAAGATTTGGAGGCATTGCTTTTCAACACACCCTTAGATGTTCATGTTACCCAACTCAGTCAGAGTGAAGTTGTGATAAAAGAAGATATGTCACCTTAGAGAGGGGGAGGGGGAGAGAGAGAGAGAGAGAGAGAGAGAGAGAGAGAGAGACAGAAGAGAGAGTGTGTGTGTGTGTGTGTGTGTGTGTGTGTGTGTGTGTGTGTGTGTGTTACTGCTATGATCATCATCATTGCTATTACTACTGTTGTTGTTCATTTCTGAAGAGACGTAATTAACTGTAGCGATACAAGTGTTGGGTAAAAGATAGGAGAAAAAAAGAAGAAATGCTCACAGCTAAAAGCAGCACACACCACCTTAGCCTGTTGCACAAACTTGTACTGCTCGGCGGATGGTGCTCTCACACGATATTCAGCTGGCTTGTAAAACTTTAAATCTCAATTTCTCAACAACACTTGAGAAATATCACAAAGCCAAAAATTAATATTGTCCTGCACAGAAATAATTCGTGGGTAAGAGTATTCTGAGGTGAAGTTAGTGGGGAGAGATGGGCGCCCAACCTTGAGTTGCTTCCCCAACGACCACTCTGAACATGGCAACACTGACAACAATAGAACATTCAGGTTGTTGTTTACTTCCATTGCATTGTATTTTTGTGATGTGCTAAATGGAACTCTGTTGCAATAACTTTTGCTGATAAATTGGAAGCTATCATATAAGCTGAAAAAGAAAACTGTTGTGGCTTATTATGGAGTTGGTGTTCCTATCATTTTGGAATAGGTGAAGCCTAAATTTCTAGGGAAGCTGAAAAAAAGAAAAAAGATAAAAAAGAGGGTGAGGAGGGTGAGGCTCTTAATCTCTGTTTTACTCAACAACGAGATAGAAGCTCACCTTTCAGTGTCCCAGCAATGCAAGAAAATATTAACTGAATTGTTAGCCGAGGAAAAAAGAGGTACTTTTTCAAGCTCTGGGTGATTAGACAGGTTTAAAAACAGATATGGCATTCAGCAATTTAATATATGTGCAGGGAAGTTATCTGCAGAGCCACATGCAGTTGATGTTTTGAAAACAGAGGCTGAAGATCACAGCTGATGCTATGTTAAGGACCATAATTACAGTGCAGATGAAACAGATGTTAATTTTAAGATGTTGCCTAGAGATCCTTAACTTCCTTAAAAGAAACATCTGCCCCAGGAGATAAAATGAAAAGAAGAACAGAAAATGGTTATTTTGGCATCAAACACATCTGGCACACATAGACTGCCTCTAGAACATATCAGGAAGTTGAAAAACCTTGAGCATTGAAAGATGGTCCAAAAATACACTATCAAGTTTTCCCAAAGCCCAAAAAACATCTTGGATGTCTTGTTAACTCTTGGCCAAATGTTCTAGTGATCAGTTACAATGAAAAGTGAAAAGTTTTAAACTAAACAAAATGGTCTCCCTTAAAAATCAATACATATTCTTATGGACATAAAAGAATTGATTTGTTGAGCATTTCCTTCCCAAAAAATTATCTGTCTAATTCAGCCACTGAACAGCCATATTGCGAGCTGTTTTTGAGAACCTTCCTGCAAGACAGTGATACAGAAAACAACATGAATGAAGAGCTGAAGGCAGTAAATATGAAACATGTAATTTATTGGTTGGCCCAATAATGTGGAAGCAGAAACTCTTCATAGGTGCTGGAGAAAACTGATGCTGTTGAAGGCGACCACTTGGAAAATTTCAAAAATGGGAGAGAAATAGTAAAAAGAATTTCTTGATGTGAAGACTTGAATGCGAGCAAGGTGAATGAATGGGTTGTTGGAGGCAATTTTCAAGAAATCATGAACCAAGAAATAGTACAAACAGTGTTTCTTCATCAAAACTTTTAAAAAATATGTACTGTGATATTACAAAACAAAACTGTGTAATACTTAGGGCTCAATTGTTAATTTTATGCCTTTAACTTCTGTTTGTTTTAATGTTTCTAGTTTGTCTTCGTGTAGATATTCATGGCTTAACTTGAAAACACTGTCATCTGGAACGGTTCCCATCCCCTCCCCATTTACTTTGGTTAATCAATGTACTGTACCACAATCATACAAATGATCAGCAAAATAGGTGATTCACATACACTAAAGAACAGTAATCATAATTTTCCTATGTTATCACCTGCTGGCATTTCACATGCTATTTCAGTACTGTGGAGAACAGCCTGGCTTGTCGTCATAGCGTTTTTACAATTGTTCATCCACATTTATTCTCTCTCATCCTCTAAGAGCATGAATGTGATGTGTCAGATGGGGAGAAAGGGATGACAAGGTGGGATGGAGAATGAGAGCAAAATATCTACAACATGTGTTAATTATTACAGACATATCTTACCTGAGATTTACAAGTCTTCCTGGGAAGCTGTCAAATGGTATGCGATAACCCGAAATATGGTGGAAGGAAAGGTACTGGAGCCCTGGCATATCGAGCAAGTATTCCATACCCGGCAAATCAGTACAGGTAAAGCTCAGTGAGGACAGTGCTGGCATCCGGGCAACATGTTTTAAGAGCTCTCCTCTTTCAGTACAGTTATTACTTATTCTTAATCTGGAACAAAATGAAAACAACTTTCATTAAGAGAGATACCAGAAAGAATAGAATTATTCCTCACTATCAAAGGCACTACATGAGCACAAGATACTTACACCGTAAAGCCAAAGAAACTGTACACCTGCCTAATATCACGTGGGGCCACCGCGAACACACAGAAGTGCCGCAACATAACATGGCATGGATTTGACTAATGTCTGAAGTAGTGCTGGAGGGAATTGACACCATGAATCCTGGAGGGCTGTCCTAAATCATAGGATATGCGGGGGTGGAGATCTCTTCTGAGCAGCACGTTGCAAAGCATCAAAGATATGCTCAATAATGTTCATGTCTGTGGAGTTTGGTGGCCAGCAGAAGTGTTTAAATTCAGAAGTGTGTTCCTGGAGCCACTCTGTAGAAATTCTGGGTGTGTGGAGTGTTGCATTGTCCTGCTGGAATTGTCCAAGACTGTCAGAATGTACAGTGGACATGAATGGATGCAGGTGATCAGACAGGATGCTTACATAGACATATCTAGGGTACCATATCAATTGAACTGCACACACGCCACACAGACCTTCCACCAGCTTGAACAGTCCCCTGCTGACACGCAGGGTCCACGGATTCACGAGGTTGTCTCCATACCCATACATGTCCATCCATTCAATACAATTTGAAACGAGACTCATGTGACCAGGCAACATGTTTCCTGTCATCAACAGTCCAATGGTAGTGTCAACGGGCCCAGGCTTTGTGTCTTACAGTCATCGAGGGTACACGAGTTAGCCTTTGGCTCTGAAAGCCCATATCTATGATGTTTCATTGAGTGGTTCACACACTGACACTTGTTGATGACCCAGCATTGAAATCTGCAGAAGTTTGCGGAATGCTTGCACTTCTGTCATGTTGAATTATTCTCTTCAGTTGTCATTGGTCCTGTTCTTGCAGGACCTTTTTCTAGCAGCAGCGATGTCCAAGACTGATGTTTTACCGGATTCCTGATATTCATGGTACACTTGTAAAATGGTCGTATGGGAAAATCACCACTTCATCGTTACCTTGGAGATGCTGTGTCCCATTACTCTTGTACCGACTATAAAACAATATTCAAACTCACTTAAATCTTGATAACCTGTCATTGTAGCAGCAGTAATCGCCCTAACAGCTGCATAGGCACTTGTTGTCTTATATAGGCATTACCAGCTGCAGTGCCATACTCTGCCTGTTTACATACCTCTGTATTTGAATAGGCATGCTTATACCAGTTTCTTTGGTGCTTCAGTGTAAAATAGCTAGTCTTTCAATTTGTGTGAGAAAAATGGTTCATCTAACTTGAAACAAAATTAAAGTCATATGAGGGGGAACCGAAAGTAAGCAGAATTGTAATGCTGTGCACAGTGTACCTGCAGTATCAGGTTGCACCACCAGAGGATCATTGTATGCCTTCTCCTAAGTCACTCCACCAGGCGGCATCACCTGAAGCGACTAGTGTGGCCTCTCTGGCAGTTCTGTGTGTGTGAGTACAGTGAAGACATGAATGAGAAAGTGGCTACTTCTTAATAATAATGTGCAGCGCAAAATAATGTGGTGATGCACACTGCCTACAAAGAACATCCTCTTAGTAAAACTCAAGTATACAAATGGTTTTCTCAGTTTGACAAGGGAGAAATAGATGCTGAAAATTGACCCTATTCTAGTCACCCTTCAACTGCATGAAGCGAGGATAACATTGGCAAAATCCTCGATCTGACCGATGCAGGACATTTGACCGACTGGAGGACTTAATCCGGGTTGTCATGGAGCTCAGTTCAGCATATTCTGAACATTGATTTGGAGATGCACAAAGTGGCAGCAAAGTTTGTGCTGACACTTCTCACCAGAGATCAAAAGGATCATCGTGTTCGAGCCTGTCATGAAATGGAGGACGCATTTAAAGACGATCCAAATTTTTTCAACAAATTCATCACAGGTGATAAGTTATGGTGATATGGGTATGATCCAGAAAGTAAACAATAGTCAACTCAATGGAAATCAACTGGCTCACCCTGTCTAAAAAAAGCTCAGCATGTGAAACTGAATGTGAAGATGATGTTGATTTTTTTTTTTTTTTTTTTTTTTTTTTTTTTTTTTTTTTTTTTTTTCCAAAGTGATTGTACACTCAGAATTTGTCCCTCAAAACCAGGAGGTTACGAAAAGGCTGCACAGAGTTCAACATGAAAACGTCTGGCTTTGTGGAATTCCGTGAATGCTTCGTGCATCACAGCAATGCTCCTGCATACACAGCAGCTCTCAGTGTTTGCCAGTTTTTGCCCTCAATGAAAATGACTACCTTGACCTATTTGCCCTATTGCCAGATTTAGCACCCTCAGACTTCTTCCTGTTCCTGAGAATGAAAAGAGACTTGAAAAGGAAGTGTTTCTGCCAATGTTGAAAGTGCTAGTAGGTATCAAAGATGACAAATTAAAAATATGCTTCCGACACTGGAATGAATGTTTGGACAAGTGGATTAATGCTAATGGAGAGTACAATGAAGGAGATTAAGGTCGTATTTAAAAACATTAAACTAAATGCTTTCTACGAACAAATTCTGGTTAATTTTGGGTCCCCAATCATACACTGTGGAATAATGGTTGTCAAATTCAAATGAAGTATTTGTGTGTCCCACAGTTCTCGCCGGTATTTTATAATAATATCCACCTAGCAACTAACAAGTGAATCTAAAAGGTCAACTATGTTACAAGCTCCTTACGAGTATAGTATTACTGCTCAGTAAGAAATGGAAATATTTATAAAGTAATGCTTTACGATGTGCTTAATTTTAATTGACATTGGTGAATTTGACTGTGACATAAATAGAGATGGTCGCTTACATTGGCGCCAGAGACTGAGGGGTGTGGTGCAGTGGTCGACATGTTGGACTCGGATTTTGAGAGGACGATGGTTTAAATCCAAGTCCACCCATTCAGACTTATTTTTTCTGTGATTTCCCTAAATTGTTTTGGCCAAATGGCAGTGCAGTTCATTTGAAATGGCAAAGTCAGTTTCCTTCCTCATCCTTGAAACAATCCGAGCTTGTGCTCCATCTATAATGATATCATTATCGATGAGACGTTAAACCCCAATCTTTCCACTTCAGGGGGCACAGGGTACATAGCACGACAACTGCAATGTTATAGGATGTCACAGGGGAAATTTTTAGTTTGTCCTCCAGGACTGACAATTGTCAGGCATGCAGGACTCACATCAGTCAGCTTCTCAGAGATGGTCCTCTTCAGATGTGGTACATGCTTGTAGCAAGGAGCATGACATTAAATTAAGGCTGTTGTAGCACAACAAAATGGGTAGAAGAAAGATGACATTAAAAACACAGTAAACATTTGTGATCTTGTCTTATATTGCAGAATACATTTAAATATAAGTGCAATTACTGTTGTTAATCAATTAATTGTCAGTTCTGACAGCCAACAACAGCACTAATATAAGTACAATTACTGCTGTTAATCAATTAATTGTCAGTTCTGACAGCCAACAACAGCACTAATATAAGTACAATTACTGTTGTTAATCAATTAATTGTCTGTTCTGACAGACAACAACAGCACTTCATCAGCAATTACCATGGTACAAATCTGGTGTTGCTGAGGGTGGCAGGAATATGAAACAGAGAACAGTCAACACAAAGTATTCCAAATGGTGCCGACTTTTAATGATCAGTACATGGGGCCAGTGGCCAACTCATCGCAGTTTTCTTATAGGCAGTTTACTGGTGTCTCATAGTGTGCTAATTTATGTAGGTTACCAACTAATAATAAGTTAAGTATGTATGTGACCTCTGGTACCACCCCACACACCCCACATTGTCAGTATTGGCTCTTCAGCAAAAATGTTTGATGGCCACTGCTGTAGGACACACAGGCTCACCCTGAACTCTGACAAAATTTTGGAGGTTGTTCAGGGATATTTTCCAAGCTTTCTAGAGCAAAGGACCCATGGTCACTCGTGGCTCATTACTAAGTAATTTATCTTATTTATCTTTGTGTCTGTACGATACTGAAATTAGTTCCACAACAGTACAAATGTCAACAGTAGGTGCTGTACATACTGTATGGAAACATACCTATTCCATTCGCTCACAATACTTGCCACTTAATAAGGGGCTACCACCCCCCGCCCCCCCCATAGACACACACACACGCACACACACACACACACACACACACACACACACACACACACACACACAGAGAGAGAGAGAGAGAGAGAGAGAGAGAGACCCAAAAAGAACTGTTTTTTTTTTTTTTAAAAAAAGCTATATATTTTCAAATTGTTTATAAAACAACCTTATCCCCTTCAAAATACTCTCCATTACAAATACTAAATTTGCCACATTGGTGCTTCCACTGTTCAAAACATTTTTGTAGCCACCTTTAGAAATGGCTGACAACTACTCCCTCGTTTTTTCTTGACTTCTTCAGTGTTGTCAAACTGATGTCCTTTCACGCTCCTTTTCATGCACGAAAATAACAAAAAGCTGCACAGAGCAAGGTCAGACAAGTGAAGTACGAAGGGCAGCAGAAGCGTGCCATTTTTAGCCAAAAACTAACAGAGATGGCTGTGTGTGCAGGTGCGTTGTTGTGGTGGAAGAACCAGTCTCCTGTATGCCACAAATTGGGTCGTTTTTGGTGAACACTGCTGTTTTTTAATCTTCTTACAACTTCCAAATATAAGATCTGAGTGATGGTCTGACAGGGTGAACAAAGTTCATGAATTTTTTCAATATTTTTGTCAATTCGGGCAGTTAATGGATATTCAGAATGATTTGTGTAAGTAGTTGGAACAAAGCATCATCTATAAGAAGGGTAGTAGAAGGGATCCACAAAACTACTTTCCAATATCCTTGACAATGCTTTGTTGTATAAGGCTACCAGGAAGTAACAGATGTTTCGGTCTATCACATTGGTGGTTGGGGCTGCAGCTGCCATCTTGGTGCTATAACATTCCTACACTCACTATGCATTCAGCAGTGGTAGCATGTGGTCTGTGTCTGTGCTACTCTACTTTCTGTGACATGGTAAAATGTGCAGTCTGTGATTAGGTTTTTGTTGGCAAAAAATTGTAGATCAACTCAAATTTTCACAACCTTTGTGATGTGTATGGAAAAGGAGCAGTGAGGGAAAGCTGAGTGAGAAAACAGTGCATTGATTTTAAAAATGGTCATACCAATGTTCACAATGAGGACTGATGGAACTGGTGTTGAAAATCAGTGACAAAATTCGTGAAAATTGTAGTTTCATGATTTAAGAACTTTTGCATCATTATTCCCAAATTTCGCGGAGTTTGATGTATGAAAGTGTGGTGGAGAAGCTTAATTATCACAAATTTTGTCTAAGTAGGTTCACAAAATCCTAACAGAAGGAAAAAAAAAACAGAAGTGGCTGCAGCACTGACCTTCCTCGAAGATTACGAGAAAAATTGCAACAAAGTTACCGATCGTATCATAACTGGGGATGAGACTTGGGTGAAGGTATGTCAGTTGTGAAACAAAAAGGCAGTTGATGAAATGGGGACACACAATGTCTCCTGCCAGCAAGGAAGATCATGGCTACTGTGTTTTGGGACTCTAAGGGAGTGATTCTCATTGATTTCCTTGAATGTGACGCAACAGTTAACTTAGATAGATATTGTCAAACATTGACAAAGTTAAGGCAGGCAAAAAAAAAAAGCATCAAGGAAAACTAAGCACAAAAATTTTGTTTTTTCATGACAATGCATGTCCAATCATACCTAAGGGCTGCTATGGGATTTTGGGTAGGAGGTGTTTGATCATCCATCATACAGCACAGATCTGAATCATCCACCGTACAGCCAGATTTGGCACTGAGCGGCTACCACTTCTTCCCAGCAATGAAGACACGGATCACTACATAACATTTTTATACTGACGCCAAACTGCATGCCAGTATAAACTAGTGGTTCCAATCACAGTTGGCAGATTTCTGCAGAGATGATATAGAAAAACTTGTGCCAAGCTATAAAAAGTGCCTCAATTTGAATCGAGATTATGTAGAAAAATAGCTTAAGAATGTACCTTTGAAATGCACATAACAAAATTTGGTTTTCCTATAGTGTTAATTTTTTACTTCAGAATGTCTGTTACATTCTGGATAGCCCTTGTAGATTACATTACATAAAGCATACATCTCATTAGCAAATTCAATGAAGGAAGGTTGATTTAAGTCAGGGTCTTAGACTAATAGTTTACATTCTACTTCATGTAGATATACTTGAAAAGAACCAAAAAGACAAATCAAACTTACCAACAGCTTTAAAATTGCTTTAAATTTGAACACAGAGACTGCGAACACATAATGTTCTGAAATACAGTAATTTGAATGAATGGCCACCACAGATGAGTCATATCCATTAGTATCTTCTTTGGAACAATAAAAAGTACACACTCTAATAGCATAAGCTGGTGAGTAAAATCGCAAGTCCCCACACCTGAAGAGCTCTCACAGAGTAAGTGGCACAATATTCTGAATGTCCACAAGACATTATCATAAACAGAATGATTTGGCCTGCCACTCGAGCATGCTGTGGTATAGAGCCATAAAACATTAAACACTTAGGCTTACGTCTCCAGCTTTTTAAACTTGCAGAGGGGCTCAAAAAATCCATCCGTAGGTCTGGAAGAACCGTCCAGTGTCAGGGTCTGCAGCTCTGGACACCCCTCAGAAATGGTGAGCAAAGTATCGTCCGGCATCAGCCGATAATCGGACAGTGTCAAGTCTCGTACTCCTGCCAAACCGCCATCTCTGAAACACAACACAAGTTAAACCTTGTAAAGGTACATTTTGATAAATTATTAAATACAAGTGTTTATGACAAATGGAAATGTTAAGGACATAGTAACAAGTACAACACAACACACAGAAGTCAAGTCTCGTACTCCTGCCAAACCGCCATCTCTGAAACACAACACAAGTTAAACCTTGTAAAGGTACATTTTGATAAATTATTAAATACAAGTGTTTATGACAAATGGAAATGTTAAGGACATAGTAACAAGTACAACATAACACACAGAAGTTATAACTATGGGGTAGCAATATGCAGATCGCGATAGTATCTTGTACACAAGGTATAAAAGAGCAGTGCACTGGTGGGGCTGTCATTTGTACTCAGGTGATTCATGTTAAAAAGTTTCAGACATGATTATGGCTGCGTAACGGGAACTAACAGACTTCGAACAAGTAATGGTAGTTGGAGCTAGACACCTGAGACATTTCATTTCAGAAATCATTAGGGAATTCAATAGCTCAAGATTCACAGAGCCAAAGCATGCAAAGAATACCAAATTTCATGCATTATCTCTCACCATTGACAAAGCATTGGTCAAAGGCATTTACTTAGCAATTGAGAGCAGCAGCACTTTTGTACATGTCAGTGCTAACAGACAAGTACTCTGTGTGGAATAACCACAGAAATCATTGTAAGACATCTGAGGAATGTATCCATTATGACAATGTGGTGAAATTTGGCATTAGTGGGCTATAGTAGCAGACGACTGACACGAGTGCCTTTGCTAATACCACAACATCACCTGCAACACCTCTCTTGGGCTCGTGATCACAGCAGTTAGACCCTAGATGACTGAAGACTGAGGCCTGGTTAGATAAGTCGCAATTTCATTTAATATGAACTCACAGTAGGATTCGAGTGTGGTGCAGACCCCACGAGTCCGTGGACACAGGTAGTCAACAAGGCATTGTGCAAACTGGTGGTGGTTCCATAATGGTGTAGACCGTGTTTACATGGAATGGATTTGGTCCTTTGACCCTGCTGAACTGATCACTGAGTGAAAATGGTTGTGTTTGGCTACTTGGAGACCATTTGCAGCCATTCAACAATGACATTTTTTGAATGACAATGCTCCTCGCCATCTGGCCACAATTGTTCACAATTGGTTTGAAGAACATCATGGACAGTTATGTTATGTTATGTGTTATGTGGTTTATTCATCTCATTACATACAATTTTCAAATCATTTGATTTGATGTACAGGAGACATGTCAAGGTTTACAAAAGAAACTTTTTTCACTTCTTTAAGAGAACTACAAAAGTTTACATTATATTTTACATTTCTAAGTTACAGCTACACATGTACATAAAATAATAAATGTATTACAATCCCTGTGTTCAGATTGTGAAGCTGTCCTCAATGAATTCATCGACAGAATAATAACACTTTTCCACCAGGAGAGTAAAGAGCAATCTTTTCAGTGAACCAATCTCCATTTTAAATATATTACTGCCTTTTATTTTATTGAAAATTTTTAACCCCATATACTCTGGCGTTTGGGCATAAAGTTTTAAACGATGTGTTGGAAGTTTGAAGTTATCTCTGTGGCGAGTGCTGTGGTTGTGGTCAAAACGGAAATTGTCTAGCGTATGTTGATTTCTATATAGGAACACCACCATCTCATATATGTAAAGTGAGGGGATAGATATTACTTTTAAATTTTTTAACAGTGGTCGACAGGATTCCCGTTTTTTTGCAACACACATGTTTCTAATTACTTTCTTTTGTAATACTAGGAGCCTAGTGACATTTGCTGAATTTCCCCAGAAGATTATGCCATAACGAATAACTGACTCAAAGTAGCAGTGATAAACTATCTTTCTGGTATCTATGTTTGTGGCACCTGACAAAATACACATTGCAAATGCTAAGTTGTTCAGTTGATTTGCTAAGTAATCTATGTGTACCTTCCAATTTAAATTTTTGTCAAGATTTAGGCCTAAGAACTTCACGTGGTTTGCTTCTGTGATATCCTGATCAATGCAAGTTATCTTTATTTCACTCCTTTCTACTGATTTAGCTTCAAATTGCATCATTTTGGTTTTAGTTACATTTAGTTTTAGTCCATTTTGATAGAACCAAGATTCAAGTTTTTCTAAAGTGTTTTTGGCTTTTTCTGGAATATTTTCAGATACCTCATTTTCAATTAGAACTGATGTATCAGTTCAAACAAACGATCTGGCCACCCAGATTGCCCAACATAAATCTTATCGAACATTTAGGGGTCATAATTGAGAAGTCAGTTCGTGCATAAAATTGTGCACCAGAAACACTTTCACAATTATGGATGGTTGTAGAGGCAATATTTCTGCAGAGGATTTCCAGTGACTTGTTGAGTCCATACCACGTTGAGCTGCTGTACTATGCTGGGTAAAAGGAAGTCCGACGCGATGTTAGGAGGCATCCCATGACTTCTGACACCTCAGTGTATTTTTGAAGAACCAACAACTTAATGGAAGTTCATTTCATACATAAGAATTAGTTCATTGTCATGTTCATAAATACTGTTAAAAGAGTTTGTGATATTGTAATCAAGTACACTGAGAGTCACAGAACCAGTAAAGGCTGGTTGCTAAAGCTGAGACAGTAAATGAAGGCTGGACATTTCTCTAAACGATGATGAAGATTACTTACAATACTCCAGCATAACTTTGGTCAAAATTTTGGGGGATTTTTATTGTTGTAAATGTGATGGTAGCAGAAAGTGCTTCTAGTTTGTCACAGTTAAGAGTTGCTGAGAAGAAGACTTACTCTTATTTGAACTGGTAAGAGGTCATAAGTGTGTCATTTCCCTTAAATAGTTTCTGTCTGGGAACATCAAAAACTGCTCTCCTACTGTCAGAAATTTACAACATTTTTGCTGAATTGTAAGTTTCATAATGATTTTATTTTAGTGTTAAGGTAGATCAGTTAGTGCCACTTAGAATAAGTATACTGCCAAAAAAAAACAAAATTGTCCACCTGGAAAGATGATATCCAATGACAGCATATCATTTTTGATTGTTAGCTGCAACAAGCAGAAGACATGCTTTGTTGATGCTGCACATTTTTGCAATTTTGAGGTCCATACCCTCTGTCACGCATTCAACTTCCATGCCTTCCGACATCAGACAAAAGGTTTTTATTTAGATCCAATCCAGATAACAATAGCTGTAAGAAACCAAGAAATACCAGTGTAAGAGCAAAAGAAATGCCTCCCACAGGTGAGAGTATTAAAATCCTAATGCTAAACTATCGAACCATTCACAACAAAGTGCCATAGTTTGAAGCACTCATGAAAAGCAGTGAAGCTCACAAAATACTAGGTACAGACAACTGGTTGAAACCTGAAATTAATTGCAGTGAGATTTTTGGGGATAATTTAAGTGCATATTGAAAGGGTAGGCAAACAGGAAATGGAGGTGGTGTATTTGTTGCAGTAGACGAGAAACTCAAATCCACCATGGTAGAAACTGAAGCTGCATGCGAGATTGTTTGGGCAAGACTCAGTATTAGGGATGGACATAAAATGATAATTGCATCCTTCTATTGCCCACCAGACTCATCTCGTTGAGTAACTGTAAACTTTAGAGAAAATCTCAGTTCACTTGCATGTTAGTTAGCCAATCAAACTGTAATCATTGGTGGAGACTTTATCATCCAACACGTAATAGGAAAAATTGCAGTTTTGTTAGTGGTGGGCGTGATAAGACATCCCGTGAAACATTACTAACTGCCTTCTCTGAAAACTACTTAGAACAGATAGTTAGGAATCCCACTCATGATGGAAATACATTGGATTTAATGGCAACAAACAGACCTGACCTTTTTGAGGACGTCCACAACAAAACTGGTATCAGTGACCATGATGCAGTTGTAGCAACAATGATTACCAAAGTTCAAAGTGCAACTAAAACAAACAGAAAGATATACGAGGGCTATTCAGAAAGTAGGGAATGTTTCCGTCTGACACCGTTAGGCACGCGCTGATTGCATATATTTTGGTATGTGCGTGCATGGCAGCTCGGTCGGCATCCATCCGTGACAGCGGGAACATCTCTGTGCATCTAGTTTCTTCAATATTCGAATTTGATATGTGCGCTGCAATTGAAAATCCTGCCAGTTGTGAGATGCGATCTGTGATACGGTTTTTGTTGGCAAAAAACCTAAAACCTATAGAAATTTATTGTGAACTGTGCAAAGTGTACGTAAATAACATAAAGAGTGAATTTTCCATCCAGAAATGGTGCATTTGGTTTAAAAATGGTCGAACCAGTGTTCATGATGAAGAGAAGAGTTGACGCCCGAGCATTGTGACTGACGATCTTGTTGCTAAAGTTGATGAACCAATTCATGAAAACTGTCGCTTCACAATAACAGAGCTTTTGCTTTCTTTTCCACAAGTTTCAAGGATTTTGTTGTTTGAAATTATCACTCAAAAGCTAGGCTACCACAAATTTTGTGCACAATGGGTGCTCAAAATGCCTACAGAGCACCATAAAGAACAGCCAATGGGGGCAACGTTGATATTTCCGGATGCCTACCACAAACATGGGGGATTCATTATGGGATCAAATCGTGTCTGGTGATGAGACTTGGGTGAAACATGTCAATTGTGAGACAAAATTACAGTCCATGGAGTGGGGACACACAAGGTCCCCCCCAAAATCCAAGAAAATGCTGCAACCCTTGTCAGTGAGGAAGTTGATGGCGACATTGTTTTGGGATAGGCAAGGTCTGCTTCTTATTGATTTTCTCGAACGTGGAGCGACCATAAATTCTGCCCGGTGCTATCAAACATTGCACAGCCTTAGAAGAGCAGTTCAAAACAAGTGCCAAGGAAAGCTGACGTCAAAAATTTTCTTTTGCACAATTCATTCAAATGGGAAATTTTCCCTCATCTGCCCTACAGACCCTACCTTGCACAAGTGACTTCTGCTTGTTTCCCATAATGAAGAACTGGCTTGCAACACAGCGCTTAGATGACGAGGAACTTCATGTGGGTGTGACTCACTGGCTGAAGTCTCAGGTGGCAGAATTTTACGACAAAGGTCATTCGAAGCTTGTCCACCGCTACAATAACTGCCTCAATGTGTTTGGTGACTACATCAAAAAGTAGTATGTCAGTCACTCTTTTAAATGTATATATTAAAATGTATTTCTTATGCTTAGTATTTTTTTTAATCCCAAAATGTTCCATACTTTCTGAATAGCCCTCGTATATGTTCAGTAAACTAGATAAAAAAATCAGTAGTGCCACATCTCAATGACGAACTTGAAACTTTCAGCACAGGGCAGGAGCATGTAGAGGAACTATGGCTCAAATTTAAAAAAATAGTTGACAATTCACTGGATAGATATGTACCCAGTAGAACAGTTCATAATAGGATAGGACCTCCATGGTATACAGTAACTGTAACTGTAAGGAAACAGAGGTCACTGCATAATAGGTGTAAAGCAAAGCTCAGGTATATAAATAGAGAGATGCTGAATGAAACATTTTTGGCTGTCAAGAGAGCAAGGTGTGATGCCTTCAGTGGCTACTGTAGCAGAATACTATCATACTATCATGCGATCTTTCACAGAACCTAAAGAAATTCTTGTCATATATAAAGGCTGTTTGTGGCACCAATGTTAGTGCCCAGTCCCTAGTGAATGAGGCAGGGACTGAAATTGAAAGTAACAAAGAAAAGGCTGAAAAGCTTAACTATGTTTGCAAATGTTCTTTTACAAAGGAAAACCCAGTGTGAATACATCAACAAATTACTCCGCCAGGGATATGACTTTCTCAAGTCAAGCCCTGAAATGATATCATCCCTTGACAATATTCTCCCCACACCACCCAGAGTTGCCTTCCGTCGCCCCCTAACCTCTGTAACATGCTTGTGAAACCCTACAATATTCCCAGACCACCTTCTCTACCCAGCAATTCCTACCCCTGTAACTGACCCCACTGCAAAACCTGCCCCATGCATCCCCCCACAACCACCTATTCCAGCCCCGCTACTGGTAAATCATACACAATTTAAGGCAGGGTCACATGTGAAACAACACATGTCATTTATCAACTGATATGCCTGCACTGCACAGCCTTTTACATCGGTATGACGACAACTAAACTGGCTGAGCGCATGAATGGGCACAGACAAACTGTCCGCCTAGGAGATGTCCAATACCCAGTAGCAGAGCATGCTGTCCAGCATAATTCTAGGGACCTAGGAACCTGCTACACAGTACGTGCCATTTGGCGGAACTGTGGAGATGGGAACTTGCACTCCAACACATCCTTTCACCCCGCCATCCCCCTGGACTGAACCTACGTTAACCAACCTCACACCCATTTACTCTTCACTCTTCTCCTCTTTCCCTTTCCTCTTTAGCCATTCACGCATCTTTTCATCCTACATAGTTGTGTTTATCTTTAACTATATACCTCTTTACTTCTGTATGCATCCTCTTTGGTTTGAAGCTGGCACAGTACTTACAGTAGAATATCTTTGGCTTCCCTCTGAAACCCATGCCTCCATCTTTTCTACCCTCCCTGTTTACCTTTCCCCTGTTGCTTCATAACCTGGGTTGTGAGTAACTGAATCCACTTTCCCTTCTTCCCCTTTTTTCCCCTCTCTCCTCCCTGACAAAGGAACAAAGTTTTGAAAGCTAGGATACATAAATTTTCTGTTCTATTTTGTGTATCTATCGGCTGTACTGAGCTGAGATAAGTAATAGCCATCCCCTCTATCTCTTTGTTAGCATTTGTTTCATATCTTTATATGAGATTTTCCATTAATCATTAAAATGTAAGTACAGTTGTTTGTTAGTAGGTTTAATGCGTATGGAAGTGTGTAACTGATCTCATCCTCGCCCTCATTGAAGGCCACGTGTCATATACCAACTGTTATGTAAACACTGTTCAGCCTTTTACATTGGCATGAGTGCCACCAAGTTATCAGTCAGGATGAATGGGCATAGGCAGAGGGTGTATACAGGCAACACATCCAGTAGCAGAACATGCTGTACAACATGACGGTCATGACTTCGGTGCTTGTTTCACCACACATGCCATCTGGATTCTTCCCCTTGACACCAGTTTCTCAGAACTCCGCAGGTGGGAAGTAGCACCACAACATGTCCTTCATTCTCACCACCCACCTGATCGTAATTTACATTAATTCCTCCATCTCAGAATTTCTTCACAGTAACTACTCCTTTCTTCACTCCATTTTAGTTTTCTACATCTTTCATTTTCTGACTTGTCTATTTTTCACCGTCCACCTCCCACCTCTATTACGTACAATGCACTCAGTTTTTTGCTCTTATTAACTCGTGCACGATCTTTTAGTAGTAATGTCTGTCTTGCATATTACCCTGTCTTTCACCTTCAGTTTTCAAATCTCATCCAGTGCAGTCCCCAACAATCAGCCATTCCTTTGCATGCCATCCGGTAAGTCTCCCCTAACCTGGGGTTCTGGGTGACTTTTCTAAACTGTACCCCTTTCCCTAAGCCTCTCCAGTCCTTATCCTTCACCACTCTTCCCTCCACTTCAACTCTTCTGCCAGAAGAAGGAGCTACTGGCTCCAAAAACTTGTAAAAGTTAATCCCTTTTGTGTGTTCCCCTGCCACCATTTGGGGAGTAGATTCTTTCATCTATCCATTTACATTGTATTATCAGTAATTTATTATTTTTGTTGCTACTTAAAAATTTGAAATATTGAATTATTTTCACAGATAAACCTGAAGATGGCAAACACACCAAAATAGGTCTATAACAATAAACAATACAATCAAACACAGCAGCATCTTTGGTCACACAACGTAAAATTCTACCTTCATTCATAATAACAATGGAGTGCAATTTACAATTTGAACTACAACTACTTACCTGAATGCTAGTGAAAATTCAGGAGGAGGACTCCTCATAATGCCCCTGAATAGAAGTGTGTGCAGCTTGCGAAATTTGCACAGTGTGGTGAAAGCATCTGCTCCAGCCACTTCCCTGAGACGGTAACGAGTAAGACTCAGGTACTCCAAGGTGCCGGCACATACAGCCAACAGGGGAACAATACTCCTGTGAAACAGTTATTTCTGTAATAGGTAACTTTTACACACACACACACACACACACACACACACACACACACACACACACACACACACAATAGACACAAGCAGACCAAAATGAAAAAAAAGTAATTTGGAGGGCAGAGCTTTAGTAGTACCACATTTTGCCATTAGGAGCATACAGAGGAAACATTTCAGAGTCATTAGGCTGAGTGACGTCACTGAGGGAGGTCAGGACTAGTTTCAGAAAAGTTTATAGTGACAACTGTTTTGTGTGATTGTCGTTTTTGTCATGGCCAATTTTCACAAACGGCATACAGCGGTGAAGTTCTGCTTTTTGCTTGGACAAAGAGGAACAGAAACACTTCAAAAGTTAAAAATGGTGTACAAGGATGATGCTACAGGAAAACTCGAGTGTTTGAGTATTTTCTCATATCAAAAAAACTTGAAATGTCAGCTGATGACAAGCCTCATTCTGCTCAGTCCTCCATAGTCTTTTGAAAAAATTGCAGAACTTTCAGAGGCAACTTGTAGTTTAGTGCAGCGAATTGCAACAGAAGATTTGAGAATGAAAAGGGTGGCTGCCAAATTCATGCCATGACTGTTGACTGCTGAACAAAAACAAGGTTGTGTGAAATCATGCTGTGTTTTGAAATAAGAGTCCTGAAATGATCCAAACTTTTTCTTTTTTTTTCAAAAATTATCACAGGTGATGAGACTTGGTGCTATGCATACAATCCTAAATCCAAGCAGCAATCAGGCCAGTGGAATAGTTCAAGTTCACCTCACCTCAGGAAAGCTCATCAGGTGGAATCAGACATTAAGACAATGTTGATTTGTAAATTATACACTCCTGGAAATTGAAATAAGAACACCGTGAATTCATTGTCCCAGGAAGGGGAAACTTTATTGACACATTCCTGGGGTCAGATACATCACATGATCACACTGACAGAACCACAGGCACATAGACACAGGCAACAGAGCATGCACAATGTCGGCACTAGTACACTGTATATCCACCTTTCGCAGCAATGCAGGCTGCTATTCTCCCATGGAGACGATCGTTGAGATACTGGATGTAGTCCTGTGGAACGGCTTGCCATGCCATTTCCACCTGGCGCCTCAGTTGGACCAGCGTTCGTGCTGGACGTGCAGACCGCGTGAGACGACGCTTCATCCAGTCCCAAACATGCTCAATGGGGGACAGATCCGGAGATCTTGCTGGCCAGGGTTGTTGACTTACACCTTCTAGAGCACGTTGGGTGGCACGGGATACATGCGGACGTGCATTGTCCTGTTGGAACAGCAAGTTCCCTTGCCGGTCTAGGAATGGTAGAACGATGGGTTCGATGACGGTTTGGATGTACCGTGCACTATTCAGTGTCCCCTCGACGACCACCAGTGGTGTACGGCCAGTGTAGGAGATCGCTCCCCACACCATGATGCCGGGTGTTGGCCCTGTGTGCCTCGGTCGTATGCAGTCCTGATTGTGACGCTCACCTGCACGGCGCCAAACACGCATACGACCATCATTGGCACCAAGGCAGAAGCGACTCTCATCGCTGAAGACGACACGTCTCCATTCATCCCTCCATTCACGCCTGTCGCGACACCACTGGAGGCGGGCTGCACGATGTTGGGGCGTGAGCGGAAGACGGCCTAACGGTGTGTGGGACCGTAGCCCAGCTTCATGGAGACGGTTGCGAATGGTCCTCGCCGATACCCCAGGAGCAACAGTGTCCCTAATTTGCTGGGAAGTGGCGGTGCGGTCCCCTACGGCACTGCGTAGGATCTTGGCGTGCATCCGTGCGTCGCTGCGGTCCGGTCCCAGGTCGATGGGCACGTGCACCTTCCGCCGACCACTGGCGACAACATCGATGTACTGTGGAGACCTCACGCCCCACGTGTTGAGCAATTCGGCGGTACGTCCACCCGGCCTCCCGCATGCCCACTATACGCCCTCGCTCAAAGTCCGTCAACTGCACATACGGTTCACGTCCACGCTGTCGCGGCATGCTACCAGTGTTAAAGACTGCGATGGAGCTCCGTATGCCATGGCAAACTGGCTGACACTGACGGCGGCGGTGCACAAATGCTGCGCAGCTAGCGCCATTCGACGGCCAACACCGCGGTTCCTGGTGTGTCCGTTGTGCCGTGCGTGTGATCATTGCTTGTACAGCCCTCTCGCAGTGTCCGGAGCAAGTATGGTGGGTCTGACACACCGGTGTCAATGTGTTCTTTTTTCCATTTCCAGGAGTGTAGATTGCAGTGATCAGTCGTCCTTTTTAAATTTTATTGTGCAGATCTAGATTTCGGCTAGAAGCTATCCATTCTCAATGCACTATTATTTTCGCTAAATGCATATAATTCCCTGTTGGTCGGGCTTCATCCACAGTTTATTGAATGACCCCTGTTCCTCACCCCCCATACTCACCTGACCTTGCCCCATGTAACTTTTTTTTGTTTCCTGGAATGAAAAGAGACATGAAAGCGTTTTGCTGGTGTTGCTGTGGCAAAGAAAAAAGCGACAGAGGTGCAGTCAATGAACTGTGGATGAAGCCCGACCAACAGGAAATTACATGCATTGAGCGATAATAATAGTGCATTGAGAATAGCTAGCTTCTAGCCAAAAGCTAGATCTCCACATTAATATTTAAAAAGGATGACTGATCGCTGCAATCTATAATTTACAAGTCAATATAACAGTCGCTGAGTGCAACAGCTTTCTGAATGGAAGGTAACCTGATCAATGTTGATTTATTTTTTCAATATGAGAGGAGTCATCCTTTCAGAGTTTGTTCCACAGTCTGACAGTCAACCAGACTTTCTACTTTGCAGTTTTTAAAAGATTGCACAACATTGTGCGCTGGAAGTGGCCCGATCTGTGGAAGTTGAATGACTTGTTTTTCCATCATGACAATGCAACTGCTCACAAAGCCCTGTCTGTATGACAGTCCATGAGCAAAAATGGCATGACCCCTGTTCCTCACCCCTTATCCTCACTTGACCTTGCCCCGTGTAACTGTTTTTTGTTTCCGAGAATGAAAAGAAACATGAAAGTATTTTGCTGGTGTTGCTGTGGAAAGAAAAAAGTGACAGAGGTGCAGTCAGGCATCACAAAGGATGAATTTAAACAATGTTTTGAAAAAAGGAATAAAAGGTAAGACAAGTATATAAGTGCAAGTAGGGAGTAATTTGAAGGTTTCGCTTAAAATGTGAATAAACAAATTTTAAAAAAATAGCTTCGGTTTCTTTTGGGTACCGTCTGATATGTATCACCCCAAGGAGCTTGGAAACAAGACTACTGTATTTACTCAAATCCAAGCCGCACTCGAATCTAAGCCACATCTGAAAAATGAGACTTGAAATGAAGAAAAAAAATTTTTCACGAATCTAAGCCGCACCTGAAATTTGAGACTCGAAATTCAAGGGGAGACAAAAGTTTTAGGCCGCACCTCCAAATCGAAACAAAGTTGGTCCATTGTAATATGAGACACAATTTAGGACAAATGAATTATGATACAGCTACAGTAGTTTGGTTCGAGTCATAAGCTTAGCAGTTAAGCTTTACCAGGTAGCCATTGCTATGCGTCAAGTGCTCCGTCCGTGTTTATACGGGTACCTTTCCTTTTTCGCGTACTTCGTCTGGTTTGAATTGATTGCTTACTTTTCTTTGATCTGATAAGTGCCGTTCTCTTTGTTACAGGTGTTTACATCACTCTAAGCTGAAAATGCGTTATTATACTGTGTCATGCATTGTTTGTCGCATTCTGATAATGAGTGTTTACGACCTGTCGCAACTCGCGGCATGGCTTGCTTTTGTGCACGCTACCGCCAATTACAATTAAAAAAAAAAGAGAGAGAGAGAGAGGAAAAGCCTCATTAGCGAAACAATGGCAAGAGACTGCTATTTGTTGTTACTTACACTACTGATTTCTTTGATAATGATCAACAAGAACCAAATAATATACAGTGTATGATAGAAGATGTTCTGAACGAGAGTTTAGTGAAAATTTTTCTCCGTTTGAAAATCTTTGCAGACACCTCTTTAGTACATTACACTCAGCACTGAAATTAGAGCCATCTTCGATTTAAAAATCTAGTCAATTGCCGTCCTTCATTTCTGACTGTATCACTATTAGGCATAAGAATAATACGAATATAAACATGACACGATATGTATATTCTTCCGCGTTTGCTGTTGTCTCACTCTAGTTTTGTAGTTTATTAGGCAGACAGGATTTAAATGAGTTAGCAGCAGACATGAAAGAATACACAGCAAAATGTTTATATTCGTATTACTCTTATGGTGGAGAGAATACTGCATGTGATTCACAATTCATAAAAGTTCCTGTAAGGAACCATCTCTTCTCACAGGTAGGAAAAAATTCAGAACATAGAGTTGGCCATCCCAAACAGTCTTGCCAGTCGGATTTTCGAAGTACATTGAAATGCTGCTACATTCAAAGATGGAGAATAAGGAATTTGTATTTACTTCATTGGATAATGTATGAAAATGCAGTGGTCAAATCTCGAGGCAGAGAAGAAAAGCTCGTCTTCCACTTTTTTTTTGCGTCAGTATTTATCTTTGTTCCTGTGTAGCGCTACATATATTCGACGGCAGAAGTTAATTGTGGCGACACCTACCAACAGTTTTCAGAACTTCCGCTTACTTTGCACTCGATTCTAAGCCACAGGCGGTTTTTTGGATTACAAAAACTGGAAAAAAAGTGCGGCTTAGATTCAAGTAAATACGGTAGATCAATTATGGCATGCAGAGAGACAATTACACAGTCATTCTTCTCATACTCCATGTGGTACAATAGAAAGTACCTTCTACTAAGTTCTTCACATGATTTGCAGCGTACTGTTGTAGATGGGTATAGTGAGACATAAGTGAACAACGAGATTTTTAAAGAAACAGCATAAGGTCACACCGAGAAAGGGTGGAAAAGGAATTTGGCACGTACTTTACAAAGAAACCATTTCCGTATTTTCCTGGAGCAGTTTAGGGAACCCACAGAAAATATAAGAATTTGACAACCCATGCCCTTGAATACAAGTGTAGTGTCTTGCCCCCACACAAAATCATTCAGTACAATGCGGCGCATGATTCATGTTGGCACATGCTGGCACATACGGTACAACAGAAATTTATTTTCTTACCGTTACAAATGTTGTATTCACACTTTTAAAATGCTCATTAAAGTGGTAAAATAACATTTTAAGAAGTCTAAATTTGAAAAACACTCCCCAGAAGGTCACAATACTAGAACCTCTTTTTTTACAAATTAAGCACTGGTGCAATATATGGTCTATTGGGTTTAATGAGAGAACAACAACTGCACATCTTTATAACTAGCACCTAACCATCGCTAGTGGCAAATTACTTGAAGAAAAAAGTTGATTAAAGAATCTTAAATAATACTTTCATTCGAAAATATTATACGAACCACTACCCAAAACCTCTTCAATATGAAAAGATACAGATTAGCCAACCTACAATAAAAATGTGAACCACAGCATCTTCCATCACTTCATGGTGTAACAATTTCATATTTAAGGGTGAATAGCAAATAATCTGTCATGATAAATAAATCCACTCCAGTTATACTTGACACATCATTTATTTCGATAAAATAATATGCATGATCCAGGTTTTAGGTTGTAAATCCAACCTTCAGCCACTAAAAAAAATACAGAAAACTAAGAGGGATTCTTCAAAAAATTAGTTAACATTAATAGGGCCCATACAAATGTAAACATCAGGTCATACCTTCATTGTGTATGAGAAAGCCGTACCAGTCTTGTAAAAAAATCCAGCAAATTTATCAAGTAGAATGCGAGATCCCGTGGGGGTGAGGTATGAAAAGGTTCTCTGAGTCAACCAGTACCACATCAGGGACACAGGACCTAACCAAAAAAACCATGCATATAACAGCAAATAAGCACACTTTTCCAGTGGAATGTAACCTAAAAACCAACTGCAAATTATTGGACATATGGCATGGGCTTCATAAATTAAAATGAAGGCATAAAAGCTGTAAAATGTCAATTTGTGAACCTCACAAGTAGTTTACCATTTAAGTGCCCAGCCTGCCACATGTCGTGGATGCCCAGCAAGATCGGTCAACAGATTGCCACATGAACCACAATGAGACATGTGAGTACACATATACGTTAGAGAGTGCCCACCACCAGAGCTAATACCGAGAAATCCATCCAAGAAATCATAGCTAATACCATGGCCACACCCCAATATTTTCTCCCAAGTGCCACCTGCTACTAATAGAGCTAAAATCATGTTACTTATGCATTTCAGTAGCTAAGACAGGCATGAGCAAACAATAAAAGGGAGATATGCAATGTATAATGCAATTGTCAATAAATAAAAATGTATAACCAAACTGACAAGAAATAAAATTAACAAAACTGTAGTACAAAATATAAAATTAATAGAACCATAGTATAAAATACACTGATGGAAAAAAAAAACACACACACACCACCAGGAAGGAGCTGTGTGGCACAAACGAAAGTTGGTAGGTGTGTTTCTACATCTGAAAGATCATGGTGGGGTTGGATTGTTTGGGGAAGGAGACCAGACAGCGAGGTCATCGGTCTCATCGGATTAGGAAAGGACGGGGAAGGAAGTCAGCTGTGCCCTTTCAAAGGAACCATCCCGGCATTTGCCTGGATCGATTTAGGGAAATCACGGAAAACCTAAATCAGGATGGCCAGACGTGGGATTGAACCGTCGTCCTCCCGAATGCGAGTCCAGTGTGCTAGCCATTGCGCCACCTCACTCAGTGAAAGATCATATCTATTGGAATTTCACACTAGTTGCACAAGAGTGGTGCTTAGAATGCCCCATGAGGATGCAAATCAGGTTTGCTTTAAATACACACCGTAACAGTCATGAGCATTAGTTACCTTAGAGATTCAATATGGTGATGTGATGTTATTCAAGAATGCCTTAACGTGACAAAGACACCATTATCAACCAACCTCACTGAGTTTGAACGAGGTCGTATAATAGGTCTACAAGAAGCTGGATGTTATTTCTACGATACTGCACAAACACTTGGCAATGTAGCCATCGCACACAATTGCCAACAGCAGTGGTAATGAGAATCTATGGTTAGAAGAACACTGGGTTCCAGGTGGTCACATGCCACTACCAAGAGGAAAGACCACTGTGGTCGGCATATGGCTCTGGCGTGTCGTCCTGCATCAGCAGCAGCAATTTGAGCAGGTTTATGAAACAGTCGCAATGACCTATTACAAATCAGTTACTTCAAGGACTGTTCTGAGCCAGATGCCCTGTAGCCTGCATTCCACTGATCCCAAATGACCGCCATTTGTAACTTCACTGGTGTCAAGCAAGAGCTCATTGGAGGGCCCCCCAGAGATGTGGTCTGTTATGTTTTCTGATGGAAGCCACTCTGCCATGGTGCCAGTGATGGCCACAGGTTGGTTAGGAGGAGGTCAGCTAAGGGCCTGCAAGCAACATGTCTGGGTGCTAGACAAACTGGACCTACACTCGGAGTTATGGTCTGAGGTGCAATTTCATATGACAACAGGAGCACTCCTGTGGTTGTCCCATGCACTATGACTGAAAATTTGTACATTGATCTGGTGATTTGACCTGTTGTGCTGCCATTCATAAACAGATTTCCATGTGGTGTTTTCCAACAGGATAACGCTTGCCCACATACCACTGTTGTAAGCCAACATGCTCTACAGAGTGTCAACATGTTTCCTTGGCCTGCTACATCACCAGATCTGTCTCCAATCAAGCATGTATGGGGCATCAACAGATGACAACTCCAGCATCATCCACTAACAGCTTTAACTGGGCCTGTATTGACAGACCTAGTGCAGCACACATGGAGCACAAGCCAACAAACTGACATTCAACACCTGTACAACACCATGCACGCACATCTGCATGCTTGCGTTCAACATTCAGGCGGTTATACCGGTTATTAATGTGCCAGCATTTCACATGTCCAACAGCTCGTTCTAGCATTAACCTGTGGTCTTGCAATGTTAATCGCTTAAATAGGTTACCTAGGCAAATGTATTTTCAAAATCCCGTTAGTCTACATTAATTATTTTTCGGTGTTGTGATTTTTTTTCTGTCAAGTGCATAGAATCCATATAACCACACTACAAAATATGAAAGTGGCCAAGCCAACATACCACAAATTAAATGTAATAATAGGAGATACATCAATATTCAGAGTACACATATTAAGAATGCAAGACTATGGATGCAGCTAGTAGAACTCAGGGAGCATAAAATATCTGGTAATGGAAAAGCCAACACGACTAGTAAACTCCAAAAAATACTAAATATATACATAGTTGTGGAGTTACACATCCTGAAACCCAGGTTGTGTATACAATTTTATCCACATAAATGATTTATGTAGTACAACTGAAGCAGATTAATCATGAAAGATTTAGCAACAGTTGTCAATGTCCCACAAAGCATATATTAGGCAAATAATTTTTGTTCTGCTTCGCTACTATTTGATTATTAGTAAATGCTTTCCAGCTCATTAGGACATCATCAGGTAATAGTAGTAGTAATAAATATTTTTGAAACAAAATATCTGTTTATCTGTAAAGAAAAAAAGTGTTGCCACTCAGTAACTAGATGGTCAAAAGAGGTCCGCAAGGCTAACGAATATGAGTGGCTCCACATTTCTTCAGTCAGTACATGGAAGATGACACCTACCTCATCTGTATTGTTACAGAATATGAGAAGCCAAGAGGCAATCAATGGACTGCCATCTCACATTCTCTCTTTCAAAAATAGGGTGTGCAAAGCGAAGCTTCTATACAAGGAGGGTGACTGCAGCTGTGCTTTAGGATGGCAATAGCTGGTTCTTACTGGAATTTGTTTTGAAAGGAGAGATTTGAAACACTTCAATCACCTCAGCATCCCATCCAAAATGAGAATGTGGATTGGTTGGTTGGTTGTTTGGGAAAGGAGACCAGACAGCGTGGTCATCGGTCTCATCGGATTAGGGAAGGATGGGAAAGGAAGTCGGCCGTGCCCTTTCAGAGGAACCATCCCGGCATTTGCCTGGAGTGATTTAGGGAAATCACGGAAAACCTAAATCAGGATGGCCGGACCCAGGATTGAACCATTGTCCTCCCCCCACGAGAATGTGGAATGTTGCCATGTAGGTATTTTTATGGTTCATGACAACCTTTGGTCTTGTGGTGCTACAAAATAACAAAGATACCAAACATATCACATGGGACACTTTTTATCAACCAACATTGAAGATTCAACCTGACATACACTGACAGAAAAAATTGCAACACCAGAAAAAATTAATGTAGAGTAATGAAATTCCAGGAGTACATTTATCTGGGTGAAATACTGAAGTGGTGAACACTGCAAGATCACTGGTCAATGAATGTGAAAGATAAACTGTTGCAAATGTGAAATGCTAGGATGTTAACAAATGGTGTAACCACCAGAATGTTGAGCGCAAACATGCAAACGTACATGCATTGTGTTATATAGGTGCCAGATATCAGTTTCTGAGATGGAATTCTGTGCCTGTTGCACTTTGTAGGTCGATACAGGGCGGTTACTGCTGTTTGTGGACGATGCTGGAGTTTTGTCTGACGATGTGCTCAAATGAAGACACATCTGCTAACCGAGTAGGTCAAGGTGACATATTGGCACTCTGCAGAGCATGTCAGCTTACGACAGCGGTGTGTGGGCAAGCGTTATCCTGTTGGAAAACACCCCTTGGAATGGTGCTTGTAAATGGCAGAACAACAGGTCAAATCACCAGATCGATGCACAAATATGCAGTCAGGGTGCATGGAATAAATGCAAAAGTTCTCCTACTGTCATACGAAATCACACTCCAGACCATAACACCAGGTGTATGTCCAGCATGTCTAGCACCAAGACAAGTTAGTTGCAGGCCCTCAACTGGTCTCTTTCTAACCAACACACAGCCATCACTGGCACCGAGGCAGAACCAGCTCTCATCAGAAAACGCAAAAGACCTCTACACTGCCCTCCAATGATCTCTCACTTGACACCACTGAAGTCGCAAATGGCACTCGTTTGGGGATGTTGGAATGTGTGCTACAGGGCATCTGGCTCAGAGTTGCATTGAAGTAAGCGTTTCCTAATAATTCACTGTGTCACTGTGATTCCAACTTCTGGTCAAATTGGTACTGCAGATGCAATATGATGCACCACAGCCCCATACCGAATATGACTGTCTTCCCTCTTGACAGTACCACATTGCCGTTCAGAGCCCAGTCTTCTTGTTACTGTCCACTCCCATGACCACTACTGTCAGCAATCGTGTATAGTGGCTACATTCCTGTCAAACCCTTCTGCAGTATTGCAGGAGGAATATCCAGATTCTCATAGCCCTATCACACAACCTCGTTCAATTTCAGCACTGTGTTGACAGTGGTGTCTTTGTCACCTTAAAGGCATTCTTGACTAACATCAACTCACCACATCCAACCTCAAAGGTAACTAACTCTCATGAGTGTTACAGTGTGTATCTTGCACCCTCACAGTGGCACCAACAGCGCCACTCTTAGGTGACTGGTGTGAAATTTGAATAGAAATCCTGTTTCAGACGTAGGAAAGTGCCTACCAATTTTCATTTGTTGCACAACTCCTTCTTGGTGTTGAGATTTTTTTTCCATCAGTGTATATCATCTCTTATCTTTAAAAAATATAAAAAATTAAGAGAGAAATAAATTTGAAAGTAATGAAGCTCTCAAGGTATAATAACTTTACTACAGCCACTGGCAGCAGAGGAGTACCTGCCCGAATAGCCATGTGTGTTAAAGCACCACTTCCAGGATAGGGAGCTGTGCCAGCCCCAGATTCAATCCGGCAGGTAGATTAATGACGAGGGCCGGTGTGCCGGGCAGCTCGCATGTAGTTTTTAGGTGGTTTCCCACATCCCCTGGGTGAATACTGGGCTGGTACCACAGCCCCACCTCAGTTACACAATTCATACACATTCAGAAAATTCTTGCTCACTTTCATATGAATAATGCTACATGCAGACAGCTAGTGAACACATAAGCTGTCCCAGGGGTAACAGGAGGGCATGCGACTCCTTACATTAATCATACCAAACCTGTCAATAATCATGCTGACGCTGTGCTGATGCTGGACAAAGGGACAACATAAAGCAGAAGAGTGGCAGCAGAAGGGTACAAGATTGGTACAGATCTGATGTTATAAAATTAACATAAATTCAAGGTCTGTTCAAAAAATCCCAGAACTTCGTAATATCACGTCAATGGTGTATTGGAGTGAAATGCGGTTGACACTCCTGCACATGCCTCTGTTTACCATGTAACTGCTGGAAGTTTCATTGTTGCATGTCTGTTAGTTAGTCTTCAGTTCTGTATTGCGTAGAATGTTGTGTCACACAGTTTGTGAATTTCAAGATGGCAGAGTTACAGGAGCAACATGTCTACTTTAAATTTTGTGTGAAACTCAAGAAAACCTTTACAGAGACACACCACATGATCCAGAAAGCCTATGGTGGTGACTGCTTAAGCCATACACAGTGTTATGAATGGTTCACATTGTTGAAAAAATGGTTGGACGGAAGTTAAAGATGACCCTCATTCAGGACACCCTTCGACGTCTACCAATGATGCTCGTGTCAGGAACGTCAACAAAACTGTGTGTGTCAATCGAAAACTGAAAGTCCGAGAGATTGCAGAATGTAATATTTCAGTCAGATCATGTCATGATATACTGACACAGCATCTTGGTATGTATTGTGCTCATCCTACGGCTCAAGAGTCAAGACCAGAAAAACCTTTGCCACACAATCTGTGAAAAGCTTTTGGATCATGCAAATGAGAATGGGATGTCCCTTAAGAGGATCATAGCTGGTGATGAGACACAGGTCTATGGTTATGATGTTGAGACCAAGCTTCAGTCTTCACAATGGGTCGGGAAAGATTCTCCAAGAGCAGAAAAAGCTCATCAGGTCAGGTCAAATGTCAAAACCATGCTGATAGTTATCTTTGACTTTGAAGGGTTAGTTCATAATGAATTCATGCCACAGGGACAAATCATTAATCGATGGCATTATCAGGACGTGTTGTGGTGGCTGAGAGAAAATGTTAGAAGGAAACGTCCAGAAATGTGGTGGACAATTCGTGGCTCTTGCATCACCATAACTCACCCACACATTCATCTCTGTTATTGCACAAAAAACGAAATCACTGTGCTGCCTCATCCTCCATGCTCTCCAGACCTGGCCCCTGGGGAAAACCTTATTGAAAGGGCAAAGATTTGAAACAATAGAGGAGATAATATAAAATTTGCAAATGGCGCTTCACACGATCCAGCGAGGTGTACCGAGACTGCTTCCAGAAGCGGAAACTGTGTTGGGAGCAGTGTCTCTATTGTGGAGGAGAGTATTTAGAAGGTGGCTATGCATAATAAGCGAAAGGTAGGTGTGGAAAAATTTTGTGGACAGTGTTCCAGCATTTTTTGAACAGATCTCGTAATGCTGTCTTAATTATGCCAGGCGATGCTGAAGGAATTGAATTAAGAAATGAGAAACGGAAAGTAGTAGATGAACTATCCTATTTGCTATCCCTAAATCCACCAATAATACAACACACATATCCCACAACACTATCACAACCACTTTCAGAGCAAACTGAGTCACTTTGAATTTCTCTCATATTTGAGAACCAGCATGTTTCAACTCCATACGGGCCTGCTTGGTTTCAGGCACACAGTTGAACAGCCACGACTCATCGTCTGTGATGATTTCTTTCAGAAAGTCACGCCCTCCAGTGGTGTAAAGTGTCAAGTGATCTGAGCTTGTCAACATTTGCTGGCCCTTATTATTGTCTGTCAGGTTCTTAGGCACCCAGCGAGCACTAGCTTTACAAAATTGGAACATATCATGAACAGTATCATAGAATGCACTATAGGAAGTGTTAAACTCCTGCAATACGGTTTGCAGTTGCATATGCCTCCCATTCAATTGCTGCTTCAATGGCGCCAATATTCTGCATGGTTGCAGCTGTTACCAATTGCCCAGAGCGTGGCGAATCACTGAGGTCCACATGCTCTCTAAGAAGAATGCACACCACCTGGAGACATTGCTACAGTAAATACGGTCATCCCAGTACATGCCACACATGTCCCTGAGAATTTCACTCAGTTTATACACTTCTGGTTCACAAATACTAAACCACACTACAAAGCTCTTCACAAGTTGACATGTGTCCCATGTTTTTTTCGTAGAGCTACATATGAAAACAAAATACCCTCTGTAACACAAACTTCAAACTATGCCATCATGAAATTTCAACACTCCAATAGCAATACCTGGGGAGAAATATTATTGTATGTTACTTTCCAATTCTCTCTTGTACTCGTATTTGCCTGGAATGCAGCATTGTATGGAAGCAAAATGTCAGTACTGCTTATTGTCCACAAGAAGAGTATAAACACCTTTAAAATGTGATGCTACAGAACAATTCTGAAGGTTAAATGAACAGATGAAATAGCTCAGTCATTCTCAAAGTGCCCCCCCCCCCCCCCCCCATCTCCCCGAGATGGGGAATTTAATTGAAATATTTTCATTTGGTATCATGTAAGAAAATGACTCCTGCTGAACAAATATAGATTGTGTCAGGCTCTCATTTCCATGAACGAAGTTAGGAAGGCTCCTTCCTCCCCCATTGTTAATTTCATGAGAACTGACAGGTAGATCCTTTCAGCAGCAATACTAAGAAACTGTCACCAGTAACTAATTACCAAACATTTAACAACCATTAATCACAATAAGCACTCCGTGGTCAGGCCACGAGTGGCCTACCGGGACCATCCGATCGCTGTGTCATCCTCAGAGGAGGATGCGGATAGGAGGGGTGTGGGGTCAGCACACCGTTCTCCTGGTCGTTATGATGGTATTCTTGACCGAAGCGGCTACTATTTGGTCGAGTAGCTCCTCAATTGGCATCACGAGGCTGAGTGCACCCCAAAAAATGGCAACAGCGCATGGCGGTTGGATGGTCACCCATCCAAGTGCTGGCCACGCCCAACGGCACTTAACTTCGGTGATCTCACAGGAATCGGTGTATCCACTGCGACAAGCCCGTTGCCCAATCACAATAAGCCAACTGACAATATGATGGCCAGTTCCTTGCAGTGCTGACTACAGTAACAGATTGTTAATATCACAGTCATTGTTACAGTCCACTCAAATTCAGGCAGCCTTCTAAGGGTCTTTCAAAGATAGTGAGTTACCTAGAAGTCCAATTCTAGAAGTTGTTCAGTGGAAGTAGTTAACCACACTTACAACAACAAAAGTGAGAAAAGTAATGGGATACCGGACCCCTTTGCCCTGCATAGTGCAGCAACTCGATGTGACATGGACTCAACAAGTCACTGGAAGCCCACCGCATGAATATTGAGCCATGCTGCCTCCACAGCCACACATAATTCTGAAAGTGTTCCCAGTGAAGTATTTTGTGCACGAACTGACCTCTCAAATATATCCCATAATTGTTTGACTGCACTTATGTCGATCAATCTGGTTGGCCAAACCATTTGCTTAAACTGTCCACAATCTTCTTCAAACCAGTCACGATCTATTGTGGCCAAGTGACATGGCGCACTGTCATCTATAAACATTCAATTGCTGTTTGGGAATATGAAGTCCATGAATGGCTGCAAATGGTCTCCAAGTAGTCAAACACAGCCATTTCCAGTCAATTATCGGTTTAGATGGACGAGCCGACCCAGTCCATTCCCTGCCATTATGGAGGCACCACCAGCTTGCACAGTGCCTTGTTGATATCTTCAGTCCACGGTTCAGTGGAGTTTGTGCGGCACTCGAAACCTACCATCAGTTCTCACCAAATGAAATTGGAACTCATCTGACCAGGCCACGGTTTTCCATTTGTCAAGCCCAGGACAGGTAGTGCAGGTGATGTCGTGCTATTAGCAAACACACACGCGTCGGTCGTCTGCTGCCACAGCCCATTAACACCGAATTTCACTGCACTGTCCTAACGCATACATTCGTCATATGTCCCACATTGATTTCGGTGGTTATTTCATGCAGTGTTGCTTGCCTGTTAGCACTGCAAATGCCACTTCTCACGGTCTTTAAGTGAAGGCCGTTGGTCAGTGTGTTGTCCGCAGTGAGAGGCAATCCCTGAAATTTGGTATTCTTGGCACACTCTTCACACTGTAGATCTCAGAATATTGAAATCCCAATTTCCAAAATTGAATGTCCCATGTGTCTAGCTCCAACTACAATTCCATGTTCAAAGTCTGTTAATTCCTGTTGTGCAGCCATAATCTTTTCAGGTGAATCACCAGAGTGCAAATGACAGCTCCGTCTATGCACTGGTCTTTTATACCTCATGTCTGCAACAGTACCACCATGTTTATATGTGCATATCGCTATCCCGTGACTTCTCACATCAGTGTAAGTGCCTCCATTCAATCAATAACTGGCAGATTCACAGTGACAACAAGAGGTCCCATGATAGTGATTCACCAAGCCTAATCTCCAAAAGTAAGCAGTTCCAGTAAGGAAAAAGATTCAAATTTAATCAAACTTCATTCTCCTTGTGCATCTTCCTCTGTTCTTAGCTCGAACATTACTTCTAAATGGAAAAATCAAAGTATGTAAATATCAAGTTAATCATCTGACATTAGGCCTTACTAGCATTTTTTTGAATAACAAGGATGATCACAGTGTGTTTTTGATTTTAGCCATGATAGCTTGGATGGTATACAACTAAAGACACAATTGCAGACAAATGGACGATTTGATTAAACTCACCAAATGTTTTCAGTGTCATGGGCAACAGGTAAAATGAAATGTAATATTCCTTAAAAGGAAAGAGAAGAAGAAGAAGCAGGTATCAGTTCCTACGAAAGCCCTACAAGCATTCAAGATGTTGTTTTTTCTTTTGTTGTATCCCACTTCATTTCAAAAGCCAAATCAGGACGCACTATTGGATAGAAATTACATTTACCACACACGTTAAAACGCACGGAGAAAGGTTTGGTAAAAGTCTGTAGCTGACACTACTCTCAGATGATACTTTTGTTGTCGTATTCATGCACCAGACTCTGATAAGAAAAATTAATTGCTACCACATCCTCATGATAGCGCAAAATTTGTCTTGCAACTTGCTGTCAGTAGTGATCCTGGAAGTCTCTCCCAGTTTCTTGTTTTTGTATAATGCTGTTAAGAACATTAAATGTATGAGGTCTGCCTATTTTGTAAAGCTGTGGAAGAGAGCACTATAGACAAATCTATTTTATTTCTTGTGAATTCCATTTACGTGGACAATGATCTATCATGGACAAATTTTATTGGTAAATGAACTGATGCAATGGCAGCATTCACTAGAATGAAAGAGGTGTTTAACAGAGTGTGTGCTATTTCCCCTGTAAAATTCAGACACTGCATGATACAGAGTGAGCCATTGGCCTATAAATGAGAACAATTGGAGTGCTGGATGATGCAGTCAGTAGCATAAATACTATGAAAGCACACGCTTTAAACAGTTTATTTTCTATTCTTTGTGAGGATACGGGTACTACTCACGATTCACTTCTATTGGGCACCAAGGAATGTCAATTATCTAGTAGTAAAGTTGTTCATCGCTTGGTAGATCTGACAGATGAACTTCATCTTTTCTTACTGAACAGCAATCCTACACTTGCAGCTCTGTTTCTGGAGAAAAAATGGCTTCTAATATTGTACTACTTGGCTGATGCTATTGAGAAACTGAATGATCTTAATGTATCACTTCAGGGACGAAATAGTAATATCACTTTTTTAAGTAAAAAAGCACTTGCATTTAACAGAAAATTTGGACTTCAGAAAACACAGACAGAGAAAGGTAACTGTGAGAAGTTATTTTGCCTGAATGATTTTGTGAAGGAAAATGAGTTGGATGTAGGCAAAAATAGTGGAATGGGCGGAGTACGTCTTGAAAACCTTCGTCAACAGTTCAAGGGTAAATTTCCAGAGCCTTCATCTGATTATCACTGGATCCACAACCAGTTTGGCAGCATCCTAACAGATGACTAATTAGTCTCTTTGTCAACAGTAGAACATGAGGAGCTCATAGAACTCTCAAGTGATAGAACATTTCAAAATGAATTTAAACTGGAGTCTCTTGAAATTTTGTAGGCGAAGACTCAGAATCACTATCCCAATTTAGCAAGAAGGGCAATGGGTGTGTTGTATTACCCTTCACATCAAATTACTTGTTTGAGTCAACATTTTCTGGGATGGCGTTAATCGAGACAGAATATCGGTCTCCACTGCACCTGGATGGGGATCTGTTAGTTCCTGTTTCAGAGGTACAACCAAGACTGGATCTACAATAACTTTTCTTTCCCCTGGTATTACAGATGGAATGGCACAATTCACTATCAGATTCCGACGCCCATGTCTTCGCGACCATCAGCGAAGAGAGCAGCCCGCAGGGGGAGGAGATTTAAATCGGCCGCCCACCTTCAGGAGCTCAGTTCGTCAGTGTACCTCACGATGGCGACATGTCTGATTGTCGAAATATTGTGCCCGTTGGACACTATGAACCAGCAGTATACCAGTAGACTGTTCGAGCCACTATGATATAGATTGAATCTTGCACTACAGAAGCTATTTTACTTTCCCATGTGGCTTTAGCAAGAGAAGCCTGAAATATGAACAAACATGGTAGTATGTTACTATGGTCAACTTGTGTAGAGCAGCAGTGCAAAGTTTGATATTTGTGTGCCCAGAGGGCCATGTGAACCTTACTGATTTGTCCCTCTCCAGGTGGCCGGTAACAGCTCCAGCCGCACTGAATGCTGGAACCCTGAGGCAGCAATTTGAAATGACTGGCGTATGCCCTTAATCGGGCAGGTAGGTTAGAAAATTTAAAAAGAGAAATGGATAGGCTAAAGTTAGATATAGTGGGAATTAGTGAAGTTCGGTGGCAGGAGGAACAAGACTTTCGGCCAGGTGAATACAAGGTTATAAATACAAAATCAAATAGGGGTAATGCATGAGTAGGTTTAATAATGAATAAAAAAAATAGGAGTGCGGGTAAGCTACTACAAACAGCATAGTGAACCCATTATTGTGGCCAAGATAGATACGAAGCCCACGCCTACTACAGTAGTACATGTTTATATGCCAACTAGCTCTGCAGAGGATGATGAAATGTATGATGAGATAAAAGAAATTATTCAGGTAGTGAAGGGAGATGAAAATTAAATAGTCATGGGTGACTGGAATTCGACAGTAGGAAAAGGAAGGGAAGGAAACGTAGTAGGTGAATACGGATTGGGGCTAAGAAATGAAAGAGGAAGCCGCCTGGTAGAATTTTGCACAGAGCATAACTTAACCATAGCTAACACTTGGTTCAAGAATCATGAAAGAAGGTTGAATACATGGAAGAACCCTGGAGATACTAAAAGGTTTCCGATAGATTTTATAATGGTAAGACAGAGATTTAGGAACCAGATTTTAAATTGTAAGACATTTCCAGGGGCAGATGTGGACTCTGACCACAATCTATTGGTTATGAACTGTAGATTAAAACTGAAGAAACTGCAAAAAGGTGGGAATTTAGGGAGATGGGGCCTGGATAAACTGAAAGAACCAGAGGTTGTAGAGAGTTTCTGGGAGAGCATAAGGGAACAATTGACGGGGATGAGGGAAAGAAATACAGTAGAAGAAGAACGGGTAGCTTTGAAGAATGAAATAGTGAAGGCAGTAGAGGATCAAGTAGGTAAAAAGACGAGGGCTAGTAGAAATCCTTGGGTAACAGAAGAGATACTGAATTTAATTGATGAAAGGAGAAAATGCAAAAATGCAGTAAATGAAGCAGGCAAAAAGGAATACAATCGTCTCAAAAATGAGATCGACAGGAAGTGCAAAATGGCTAAGCAGGGATGGTTAGAGGACAAATGTAAGGATGTAGAGGCTTATCTCACGAGAGGTAAGATAGATACTGCCTACAGGAAAACTAAAGAGACCTTTGGAGAAAAGAGAACCACTTGCATGAATATCAAGAGCTCAGATGGAAACCCAGTTATAAGTAAAGAAGCAAAAGCAGAAAGGTGGAAGGAGTATATAGAGGGTCTATACAAGGGCGATGTACTTGAGGACAATACTATAGAAATGGAAGAGGATGTAGATGAAGATGAAATGGGAGATACGATACTGTGTGAAGAGTTTGACAGAGCATGGCCTCGGGAGTAGACAACAGTCCATTAGAACTACTGAAGGCCTTTGGAGAGCCAGTCCTGACAAAATTCTACCATCTGGTGAGCAAGATGTATGAGACAGGTGAAATACCCTCAGACTTCAAGAAGAATGTAATAATTCCAATCCCAAAGAAAGCAGGTGTTGACAAATGTGAAAATTACCGAACTATCAGTTTAATAAGTCACAGCTGCAAAATACTAACACGAATTCTTTACAGATGAATGGAAAAACCGGTAGAAGCCAACCTCGCAGAAGATCAGTTTGGATTCCATAGAAATGTTGGAACATGCGAGGCAATACTGACCCTATGACTTATCTTAGAAGAAAGATTAAGGAAAGGCAAACCTACGTTTCTAGCATTTGTAGACTTAGAGAAAGCTTTTGACAATGTTGACTGGAATACTCTCTTTCAAATTCTGAAGGTGGCAAGGGTAAAATACAAAGAGCGTAAGGCTATTTACAATTTGTACAGAAAGCAGATGGCAGTTATAAGAGTGGAGGGACATGAAAGGGAAGCACTGGTAGGGAAGGGAGTGAGACAGGGTTGTAGCCTCTCCCTGATGCTATTCAATCTGTATATTGAGCAAGCAGTAAAGGAAACAAAAGAAAAGTTCGGAGTAGGTATTAAAATCCATGGAGAAGAAATAAAAACTTTGAGGTTCGCCGATGACATTGTAATTCTGTCAGAGACAGCAAAGGACTTGGAAGAGCAGTTGAACAGAATGGACAGTGTCTTGAAAGGAGGATATAAGATGAACATCAACAAAAGCAAAACGAGGATAATGGAATGTAGTCAAATTAAGTCGGGTGATGCTGAGGGAATTAGATTAGGAAATGAGACACTTACAGTAGTAAAGGAGTTTTGCTATTTGGGGAGCAAAATAACTGATGATGGTCGAAGTAGAGAGGATATAAAATGTAGCCTGGCAATGGCAAGGAAAGCGTTTCTGAAGAAGAGAAATTTGTTAACATCGAGTAATGATTTAAGTGGCAGGAAGTCGTTTCTGAAAGTATTTGTATGGAGTGTAGCCATGTATGGAAGTGAAACATGGACGATAAATAGTTTAGAGAAGAAGAGAATAGAAGCTTTCGAAACGTGGTGCTACAGAAGAATGCTGAAGATTACATGGGTAGATCACATAACTAATGAGGAGGTATTGAATAGAATTGGGGAGAAGAGGAGTTTGTGGCACAACTTGACTAGAAGAAGGGATCGGTTGGTAGGACATGTTCTGAGGCATCAAGCAATCACCAATTTAGTATTGGAGGGCAGTGTGGAGGGAGACTAAGACATGAATATACTAAGCAGATACAGAAGGATGTAGACTGCAGTAGGTACTGGGAGATGAAGAAGCTTGCACAGGATAGAGTAGCATGGAGAGCTGCATCAGACCAGTCTCAGGACTGAAGACCACAACAACAACAACAACAACGTGCTACTACGAACCTTATCACAGTGGTTCAACATCTCCTGTGGTGCAGTGGAAGATATTGTTAATGGCACATTGAAATTTTGTGAAGTTTGTGCTCGCTGGATGCACAAGAACATGGCAGACAATAACAAGGCCCAGCAAATGATGACAAGCTCGGAACACTTAACACATTATGACGCAGAAGGGCAAAACTTCCTGGAAGGAATAATCATTAGTGATGTGTCATGGACGCACTACTACATGCTTGAAACCAAGCAGGCCTCTGTAGAGAGGAAACATGCTGTTTCCCCAATACGAAAAAAATTCAAAGTAACTTAATCTGGTAGTGACAGTGTTTTGAGATATACATGGTATGCCTTTGGTGGAAACTCTGCTGAACGTGGGACTGCTGTGAATGCTGCAGCCTACATTAAAACTTTGGTTAGGTTGTGTTGTGCCTTCCGTGATGAACACCACAACATTAATGCTGACCGTATCAAACTTCTTCATGACAATGCTTGCCCCCATATTGCTCCTGTTCAGGAGATAATTGCCAAATTTGGGTGGGAGGTGTTCCAGCATCCACCATACAGTCTGGACTTTGTGCCATTGGTCTTTCTACAGTTTGGTCCCATGAGAAATTCCTGGCTGGTCAGTGCTTTGTGACAGATGAGGAAGTGATATCTGCAGTCCACAGATGGTTATGCTACAACCAACCACACTTCTATGAGCAGGGCATGCTGAAACTGCTACCACAATGAGAGACTATGTAGAAAAGTAGGCAAAAGATGTAAGTTCAGGTGTGATTCTTTTTGTTTTGTTACCTATTTAACTTTCTGGTAATAAAACTACTGTGCATTATTTTCCGATCTTCCGTTAGACTTTCTCCACAAATTCAAGCACATACATTGCACACAAATTACAGAGAAGTAAATAGATATTGTGGATCATGTTTGTGCCAAGTGCTGAGGAAGGAAATAAAAGTAGGGGGAGGGGAGGGGTGGGGAAGCAAAACAGTTTATTTTTCAGAAGGGAGGCTTGACAGACAACATTTTAGAAGCCTTGAAATAGCTAATGAAGATGTACAAAATTGAACTGGGGAAAAAATAAATTTATGGCACAGTTTGACAAAAACAAGATTGGTAGACAGGATGCATCTCAAGCCATCCCAGCTTCTTTACTCTCTTGATAATCTTCATCAGAATGTCACAGGCAGTTGAGGAGTTACACTCACCTCCCTTCATTCGACATCCACCTGATTTCCAGGTGTGTCAGCATATCCTTCTTGGAATTGATGAAGTACTCAGCCTCTTCTATGGTGTAGCGCATCCAGCCGAGATGCAGCTCGCGAAGGTGTGGGCAGTTGTCTGCGAGGGTGCGCAGCCGAATGTGGCCACTTCTGTCCCTCGCGCTGTACAGTTGCAGCACCTGCAGGTGGGGCAGCTGAGCCACTGCATCCACAAACCTCGAGTCGAAGGTTTGCCACGCGTCGACAGTTCTCAGCACGCGTATTTTATTGCACCTCTTGAAAAGTTTCTTTGCTACGTGCTTCCGAGGAATGTGGAAACAAATAAGTGTCAGTTGCAATGCAGATAAACCAGTACAAAATGTCACATTTGATAAATCCCTTCCAATGAACACCATAATCAGTGCATGTAATTAATTGGCAAAAATTTAATTATTTTACTACATAATTTTGAGTTTCATTACAACTGTTATAATATTAAAAAGGAAAACACTTCCTGATAGTCTGCAAATTTATATTTATGTGGTAATGAACCAGCTTTCGGCTCCTCGGACCATCTTCAGGTGACAACTCAATGTGGCAAACACAGATAAACATGATTCCAAATGAAATTTTCACTCTGCAGCAGAGTGTGCGCTGATATGAGACTTCCTGGCAGATTAAAACTGTGTGCTGGACCGAGACTCAAACTCGGGACCTTTGCTTTTTGCGGGCAAGTGCTCTACCAACTGAGCTACCCAAGCACAACTCACAACCCCTCCCCACAGCTCTAATTCCGCAAGTACCTCGTCCCGAGTTCGAGTCTCGGCCCAGCACACAGTTTTAAGCTGCCAGGAAGTTTCATATCAGTGAACACTCTGCTGCAGAGTGAAAATTTCATTCTGGAAACATCCCCCAGGCTGTGGCTAAGCCATGTCTCTCCAGGAGTGATATAGTTCTACAAGGTATGCAGGAGAGCTTTTGCGAAGTTTGGAAGGTAGGAGACGAGGTACTGGCAGAATTAGAGTTGTGAGGAGGAGTTGTGAGTCGTGCTTGGGTAGCTCATTTGGTAGAGCACTTGCCCATGAAAGGCAAAAGTCCTGAGTTCGAGTCTGGGTGCGTCACACAGTTTTAATCTGCCAGAAAGTTTCACAGATAAACATGTCTGATTACACAGATATTATTTATACAGAAAACACAAAAATTAGACAGTATTCACATATGAAAACATTACAATAATTACATTACCTAAAAATAGGGGGTAAACAGAGTTTTTATATGGAGACATATTTAACAAATGGTAAAAATAAGATGAATTTACAGTAAATTGTGAAAAATAAGATGACTTTGCAATCTGAATCTAGTATTTGTGGTGAAAACTTAATTTTCCCCATTGTTAAATTACACAAACACAGTGGAGACTTCCTGATCCCAGTTATACAGATTCACAATTGTCAACCACAAGCAAATATCTTTGTAGTCTAGTCTGTGTATGTACGGAAACATTGTGCTGCATTTCCCACCAGCACCCTGTGCAATCTCTGCTCTGTGTGTTTCATTATTGTTGAGTTAAGACAGTTGCCTACTGCTGCGCCATGTCAAATAGGCATTATTGCACAAAGAAAAAATAAACATTATTGATCACTACAAAAAAGTAGAAACTGGTTATGAGTTAGCCCATAAGCATGGTATAGGTACTTCTGTGATAAGAGAACTTTTGGAAGAAGCTTTGTATTGTTGGTTATCACGTCGGATGATGACATTGTTGAAAACATATTGCAGGAAAATGAACAGCAGAAGCACAAAAAGATAAAACAGAAGAAACTGTAAATGCTAAAAATGATGCAGACCATCTCATGTGGATGCATTTCAAGCCCTGCAAATACCTTTCAAATGCCAGAATGCATTGCCCCAGGCTGTGGCTAAGCCATGTCTCCGCAATATCCTTTCTTTCAGGAGTGCCAGTTCTGCAAGGTTTGCAGGAGAGCTTCTGTAAAGTCTGGAAGGTAGGAGGCGAGGTACTGGCAGAAGTAAAGCTGTGAGGACGGGGTGTGAGTTGTGCTTGGGTAGCTCAGGTGGTAGAGCACTTGCCCGTGAAAGGCAATAGGTCCCTAGTTCGAGTCTCGGTCCGGCACACAGTTTTAATCTGCTACGAAGTTTCACCTTTCAAATGGATTGGAAAAGAGACAGAGTGTGATAGCAAATATTTTTTAAAAGATTAAACTCCAAAGACTGTCCTATGTGACTTTTGTTAGGCATTTCATGATTAAGATTGCAGTATTTCAGTAAATTTACAAAAATACACATACACAAATGAAGATGTCTCTATCTCTTAATAAACATTGATTTGTGTTGATTTTAATAAGGTTAATTTAGTTTTATAGTTTTGAATAAACACGTATCATTATTTTTGAATGATTCCATGATGTTTTCAGCTGCCATTCTTCTTATTTCATGTATGATTCTACAATTTTGGCCTTAGGCAATTTTCACGTATTTTATGGATGATTCTTTAGTAGTATATTATGCCGTGTATGTCTTTGCTTCCATGACTGCATGTAATGTTCATAAAATAAACTAGAGAGGTTTTTAACTATTTTATCTTTGCAACAACTGGTTGAAAGTACTGTGCTCCTAAAACAGTGAAAAAGCTCTCTGATTTATTTTACAAGCATTACACGCATTCATAGGAGCAAGGATATACATGGCATAATATACCACTAAAGAATCATCCATAAAATGTTTAAAAATAGCCTAAGGCTGAAATTGTATTACCATACATGAAATAAAGAGAATGGCAGCTAAGGACATCAGAATATTATTCGAAAACTCATCACAGCTGCAGACTCTATCGCACAGAAAATTACTCATCATTATGTACTAACCTTAGAAAGATAAACATCTGACAACACACCCAAAAGATAACCATGTGCAGGTGACATAGATTATCTTTCTAGACTCAATAATACAAAAATTTCTTTTCTTCATGTATCTGATTATGCAGATTTTCGATTATATGAAAGACCTACAAGAACAAGTAGCCCCATTAATTGAGTCTCCACTGCACTAGACTCAAAGGGTAAGTTCACCTTATTTCTTATCATTTGTTAAATGTATCTCCACATAAAACTTTGTTTATCCCTTTTTTAGTTAATATAATTATTGTAATGTTTTCCTATGCAAATGCTTTATCATTTTTGCATCTTCTGTACAAATGATATCTGTGTAAATCACACATCATGTTTATCTGTGTTTACCACATTCAGTTGTCATCTGAAGATTGCCTGAAAAGCTGAAAGCTGGTTCATGTCCAAATAAATATCATTTTACACAACATTAAGAAGTGTTTTCCTTTTTAATATTATTATCATGTACTGCTAAGCACTGATGGAAAATGTAGCTAATGTTAAATCTTATTAGTTCTATATGTATAGTAGGGAGTTCATTACTGAACAAACAATTACAAAATTGAAATACTTAACTGAGTTGTCAAGTTTTTTTTTCATTTTTAACAATGTAAGAAAAGACAGAATGCTACTTACCATAAAGGAGACACATCAAGTTGTAGACTGGCACAATTCAAAGACACTCACAGACAGATTTTGGACACAGCCAACTCCAGCATCTTGGGTCGGAAGCTATCTGTGAGTGTCTTTTAATTGTGCCTGTCTGCAACTTGAAGTGTCTTCTTTACGATAAGTAGCACTCTGTCTTTTCCTATATTGTTGATATTCCTACCTTGATGTCATTGCGCTACTGAGAGTGATAGGGGAGAGATACATGGAGAAGAAAAGGAAGGTGTATGTTGTGTTCATTGATCTTAAGAAGGCTTTTGACTGTGTCAGATGCGACAAAGTGATGGAAATCCTAAGGAAACATGGAGCTGACTGGAGGGATAGACGGCTAATAATTAATTTATATTTGAACCAGAGAGCGAGAGTAAGAATAGGAGGTGTGATGAGTGAAGAAATTGAATTGGAAAGAGTTGTAAGACAAGGTTGTTGTTTATCACCAACACTGTTCAATATCTATGTGGAGGAAATTATTAATGAAAGTTTTGATGGAAGGAGAGGAGTTTGTATAGGGGGTCGGAGAGAGTAGTGCACAAGATTTGAGAAGACATGGTTGCGATGGCAGAGAGTGCAAGAGAGATGGAACAAATGTTAGATGATCTAAACAAAAAATTAGAAAAATATCGAATGAAGATTAACAAGAAATGTCAAAAGAACAATTCAAGAGGAAACAGAAATTACTTTGCGGATTACTAAACAAATATCTGAGGAAAAGACTGGCCAAATGTTACATCTGGAGCGTTGCACTGTATGGTGTGGAGACCTGAAAATTGAGGAAGGTAGTTGAAAGAATATTGGAGGTGCTAGAGATGTGGATATGGAGAAGAATAGAAAAAGTGAAATGGGAAGACCGAGTAAGGAATGAAGAAGTATTAAGAAGAGTTGGAGGCAAAAGAAACATACCGAAAGTCATCAGAAAAAGAAAACGGAACTGGATTGGACATTGTTTGACGAGGGACTGTTTACTGAAGGAAGGAATAGAAGGGGTGGTGGAGGTAAAAAGGGAAGAGGAAAAAGAAGATATCAAATGTTGGACAATACCAAAGGAGACAAATATTCAGATATGAAAAGACTGGCTATGGACAGATAAAAGTGGAAGAGGCTTAACCCATGACAAGATCTGCCCTAAGGCACAATAACTTACTACTACTATTACTTCTACTACTACTACTACTACCACCTGGAGTTTCCATTGTTTAATTTTTTCATTTTTATTTATTTACTTATCCATCTCATTCTTGTTTTAGGAACTTAGGACTTGTCCCATTACTTATAACTAACTTAATTTAACATGCACTAAATTTTTTTTAACGCAAGTGATAACTTATATCTAAGTGCACTTCAGTGATTTTGTAACGTTTTTACAATTGCAACTTTCGGCATGTACTTTTACATGAAACAGAGAATGAGGAAAGAAAGGGAAGGGATGGGTGGGAATTCATGACTTCAAGCCACACAGGATAGTGTGGTAATACAATAGCAGAAGTCAAAAATTTGTGCTGGATCGGGAATCAAACCAGGATTTATCATGTCTCATGAGCAGTTGCCTCAAACGCTTAGGCCATATGGACATGATCGCTTACCGTCCCAAGTTTGCTACTTATTGCACACTGCAATGCAGTGTCTCTTGTTGGATAATGCCCTACTCGCAAATTATTAACTCCTGTAGGAGTTCAGGCAATATTAGAGCATGCACACTGAAACGAACACCAAGGAGCTGTCATGCTCTTACAGAAATTTATATATTTGTATATACTTTCTTACATTTAATAAGGATCAATGGTTCCGATTTAGTGTTACTTTTAGGTATAGACATTAGGGGTATTGGATGTTATATAGGGGTCAGATGGGATAGCGCACTATTGGTTATTTTCAAAACTCTACTATTCCATTTGAACAATAACATATTGAAAAAAAATTTTTAATAGGATAGATTGCTACTAACCACAGAGCAGTAGGCAGGCTTACTTGAAAGTAGACTAAGCTGTCGGACAAAGTTCTTCAGATATATTGGGTGTTCCAGAAGGAACTGTCCATATTCAGGGATATGACAGGAGCATCATTTGAACCAAAAAACTTCACATGGACATATGCCCTATTCAGATTGGTTTCTGAGATAGAACACATTTAATGTACATTTCTTTTTGGACTAGTGGTGTGCACATATGTGCCTTACCCAGCCAACCTCTTTGGTGTCTTATTCTACCCCTACCTTGTTGCTTTCAACTTCTTTGCTTGGGATGCCATTAAACCAGCCCACAGAATAAGCAGTTATATATGTTTTGTTGTGGGTGGAGTTGTGCAAGGGAATGAGAGTGTATCAGAGAGAAGATCAGTTATCTGTGTTTGCACACGCACTGGTTAAAATGCCACACACATACACTAATGAAGAATAAGCAGATATTGTGTTTATTTATGGCTTCTGTGACGATAGAGCTCTTGCTACTGTCAAAGAATACCATTAGCACTTTCTGACATGTCAAATTCCCGATCGTGGAGCGCGTAGCACAATTTTCAACACTTTATATGAACCAGGTAGTCTTTCATGTTCCCATTTTCTTCTGAACATGTAGTTCAACAACCTGTCCAGAAACAGCTACACATTGTTGAAATGTTGCAGCATAGTCCTCCTACTAGCACATGGCAACTTTCTGCAAGTATCAATGTCCCACAAACACAAATACGGCAAAAATTACATGTGTGTTGAAAATCTGTGTTTTTGTAAAATACATATTCAATGGTTACTAATTTTTATACATGTGTACGTGTCACAGTGCCATAACCCAGTCTTCACTCATAAAATTATTAGTTTTTTGTTAAAGTATGGAAAAATACCACAGAAGTGACGTAGGGTGTCATGTTAACAGCCACAGATCAGTAGCCACCTGTTTGGCAATATGTGGATAACAGTAGCAGACTTGCCAGTGGATTGCAAAGTGAGGATAGTTGAGCTAAGTGATAAAGGGCACTGTGTAGACGTAACCGTGTAGCAAGTGGGGCAGTGTCACCACACCAGAGCGAGTCTCTTGTTACAGCAACATGACTACATGCCAGGTTTTAGTGAAACAAATGGGGCCTGTAGGCATATACACTGAGGTGATAAAAGTCACAGGATAGCGATATGCAAATATGCAGATGGGGATAATATTACGTACACATAGTTGAAGCTAGATGCATTGGACAATTCAATATTCCAAGATCCACAGTGTCAACAGTGTGCCAAAAAATTCATAATTCAGGCATTACCTCTCACTATGGACAACAGAGGGGCCAACAGCCTTGACTTAAAGACCAAAAGCAGCGGCATTTGTGTAGAGTTGTCAGTGCTAACAGATAACTGCATGAAATAACAGCAGAAACCAATGTGGGACAAATGACAAATGTATCTGTTAGCAAAACCTGGCATTAATTGGCTATGGCAGCAGACAACCGATGCAAGTGTCTTTGCTAACAGTACGACATCACCCGCAGTGCCTCTCCTGGGCTTGTGACTATATAGGTTGGACCCTAGACAACTGGAAAACCATGGCCTGGTCAGATGAGTTGCGTTTCAGTTGAAAGAGCTGATGGTAGGGTTTAAGTGTTACACACAAACCATGAAGCGATGGACCCAAGTTGTCAACAAGATACTGTGCAAGCTGATTGTGACTCCATAATGGTGTGAGCTGTGTTTACATGGAGTTTAAGTCCTCTGGTCCAAATAAACCAATTATTGACTTGAAATGGTTATGTTCAGCTACTTGGAGACTGTTTGTAGCCATTCGTGGACTTCATGTTCCCAAACAATGATGGAATTGTGTGGATGACAATGTGCCACATCAACAGGCCACAAGTATTCGAAATTGTGAATTGTGTTTTATTCATCTCATGACGTACATTTGCAATCCATGTCCAGGAGACATGTAAAAAATCTATAAAACCATTACAATGATTTTTACATTAATAAATAATAGCACTATAATAAATAAACACATTATAAAGATATTTCTTGGAATGTGAAACACATTGTATCCAGCTCAAATTTCCAGTTTGTCCAACAAGAATTCATCCACTGAGTAATAACACTTCAGTGTCAGTACCTCATATAGCTTTGTTTTAAGTGAACCTAAATTCATCTGCATCAACTAGTTCCCTTCTAATTTATTACAAATTTTCATTCCCATGTATTGAGGTCCCTGAGCATACAATCTGAGGCAGTGGGTGGGGAGCATAAAATTTTCTTTGTTTCTAGTATCATGTGAATGGACAAAATGGTTTTCCTCAAATAATTCATGTCTGATGTACAAAAATATAATAATCTCATATATGTATAAGGATGGCAGAGTTAATATTTTATGCTTTCTAAATCATGGTTGACATGGTGCAGTGCACATATTTAGTATCTGCAATATGTATGTCATGTTACCCCAAAAAACAATACCATATCTAATAATGGATGTGAAGTAGCTTGTATATGCTGCTTTTCATGTGTCCATGTCAGTTGCAGTTGATAATACTTGCATTGCAAATGCAAAGCTGTTCAGTTTGTTCGTCAGGTATTCAATGTGTGGCTGCCAGCTCAAATCTTTATACATTTAAACCTAAGAATTTGACTGAGTCAACTTCTTCTAGACCTTGGTTGTTGTGTACAATCTTAGTCTGCTCACATTTTGACTGCTTGGTTTTGAACTGCATCACGTGAGTCTTAGATATGTTTAGATTCAACCCATTTAGCTGAAACCAAGTTTCTAAGGTACTGAGGGTACTGATCACAGATTTGGGAATTTTTTCTGAATCCTGATCTTCAACTAAGATAGAAGTATCATCTGCAAACAGAACTGATGCGAAGCTGATATTTAATGGTAAGTCATTAACATAAAAGAGAAATAGGACTGGGCCTAATATGGAGCCTTGTGGAACACCATGAGATATTTTTTTCCAATCAAAAAAATAATATGCACCATCTGAAGAAATGCTAACTCTTTGCTTTCTGTTGGATAAGTGGGATTTAAGCCACTGTAGGGCACTGCTGCTAATGCCATTCTTTTCAAGTTTGTAAACAAGCAATGTATGGTTTACAGAATCAAACACCTTTGTGACGTCGCAGAAAATTCCTGCCACCTTATTCCTCTTGTCCAATAATGTACTTATTTTCTCAATGAAACTGTTTACTGCATCTATGGTGTTTTTCTCCTGCTGAAAACCAAACTGATTGTTTAGAATAACAGAATATTTTGCAATGAAGTTTTGGATTTGTGCAACAGCAAGTTTTCAAATATTTTAGATAGGACTGGGAGAATCAAGATAGGACAATAATTTTCCATGATCTCTCTTGATCCCTTCTTGAAGAGTGGCTTGACTTCAGCATATTTCAGTACCTCTGGGAAAGAGCCCTATTCAAAACACTGATTTATTATATGAGCTAGTGGGTTTGCAATTCTATTGTGAACTACTTCAATAACTTTGGTGGGTATTCCATTTTTTATTTCCACTTTTTGTTTCTTAATGTTAGAATAGCATTTTCTTCTCACTAAATGTTAGCAAGTTTTCTTTGTTGAAGTTCCTGCTCATACGGGTTCTCATTTGTGAAATGTTCCTATCTGTCTGTGGCAGCTCAATGAACAACGCACAATGATCTGCATTACCTAGATCAAAGAACATTCCGGACAGTTTGAGCAAATGATTTGACCACCCAGATCACCAAGTATGAATTCTATTGAACATTCACAGAATATAATTGAGAGGTCAGTTTGTGCATAAAATGCTGCACCAGCAACACTTCTGCAATTACAGATCACTATAGAGGCAGCGTGGCCCAATATTTTGGCAGGGGCTTCAAACAACTTGTTGAATCCGTGCAGGTCGAGTTGCTGCACTGTGTCGGGCAAGAGGAGGTCTCACACAATATTAGGGGGCATCCCGTGACTTTTGTCACCTCAGTGTAAATAAGTCTGGATTTTAATGCAGGTATCACTTGTCAATGCCAGAAGTCAGCAATAGCACCACAATACCATGGTGAGACTGGGCAGAGAGATGACTGGGTTCTGCCAGCTGCAGCCACATGTTCGAGACCAGGTCAGATCTGCTGTCTGCACCTAGTTCTTCACAGGACTCAGTGTCGCTGTCCTGCCAACCTGCCGTCTGTGCCCACCATCACTGACATTGACGTCCTAGAGGGACTTGACGCCACAGCACCAGCCACCGACTGACTCCTGTCCGAGGGCAATAGGATGTGCCTCACACACAGGGGACTCCGCACGCCATCACAACACCCACTTGCAGAGCTGAGAGGCCATCTCCCACACAGATACCTTCACAGCACGACACAACACACCACTGACATTGATGGCCGTGGCCTACAAAGGCTGCTGGCTTCGGCAGCATGAGGTGCCACTTCAGTAGCACCAGCCAGCAGCCACAACCCATTCATAAACCCCTGCTGGGTCAACAAGCAGTTCTTTATAACTGTTAACACTTTTTCTGCTACATAGGCACCCTTTGCACTGCATGCTGAGGGCAGCTTTTGTTATGCCTACACTGCTCGCAAAATGCTGGTGCCTGTTCTGACAGATGGTGCTCCGGCCAATATGAAACACTTGTCATCCTATTTTTCAAAGGTGAAAACATTTTATTTTTGCACATCTTACAGTATGATATCTACATTCAATGAAGAACTGAATTTATTTTCGTTGACCATCATACTTACTGAGCTGCATCAATTAAGTAAAACACTGATTAAATTTTAAAGAGTTTGCAGATGTAAAAACGTATCGGATAAACTTTGTGTACAAGTGATTACAGTTTGTACGTTGGCTGGAATGAAATGTAAGTAAGGTGATGAAATTTTATTTAAAATTGAGAACAGAACGATATCTCATTTTGTTCTCAAAGTTATCAGGTTTTATATACGACAGACTGCCAAATGCGACATGCCCATTTACATTCTTGCACATTGTGAATCACGTGCTCGTAACAATCATCATATCTTGTAAACAATTCAAGATATCGAAACGAGGTTTTTTGCCTATGATAGCACACAATGAGGCCCATATGCTGCATTATAAATACTCAAAACTTTTTCATTCACCAAAATATGAAAGTAACTCGTCACCAGCAGTGATAGGTTGGTGACTCCATATGTATACAGATGCCCATAGCACTGGAGGAAAATCCAAGGGTATAGACATTTGCAGCACCTGGGGAATGGCATAACAGGACATCTATACATGCTCACAGCAGCAAAAGGGTTTAACAGTTTTTGGCCACAGACCCCCTTGTCTCTGTCATCCGACATGTAATCCGACAATATATCGAATTATACAGAAAATAAGGGGGTGTTTTATCACATAAACTATTCAGAATAGGGCATATGTCCATACGAAGTTTTTTGCTTGATATGATGGTTCTTGTCATATGCTTGAATACTGACCATTCCTCCCAGGACACCAAGAAAAAAAAAAATACACACACACACACACACACACATTTATACACACATAGTTAACACACACATGCCCACTGTCATCTCTAGTAAGGAGAGGGATCAATTTCTTGAAATCGTCAATACAGTGATGTAGGTTAAGGTCACAAGTATGACACACCCTGCTGCCTTTCACTGCCATGGATCTCGTGGCGAGTAATCGACAAAAAAATTTCGGAATTTTGTGTGATGCTCTACAGCTTTAAAATAGGGATGTATTTAATAGAGTAATTTCGCAGATTAAGGTACAGGCCTCGTATGCAAGAGGTTGTGGGTTTAAAGCCTGTCAGGTGCTTTCAAATTGTTCATTTTTAATCTTTATCAAAATGACTTTAGCCACTATTTTTATTTAATTAATTGGGCTACATGTAATTTTTCTTTATTTCTATTACGTAGTCATGTCCGTTTTATAAACTTGTTGCTGCCCTCATTTTTTCTTCCTATCATTCTTTTTCCACTTGGAATCTTTCCACATGTGATTTTAATTAATTCTCTGTATTAACTTCAATTCAATTTCTTCTGTTTTATCATCCCATATGTTTGTCCATGTTACTGCATTCATTATTTCTGTTCCACATTTTGCTTGAATTTCGTTTTATTTATATTCTCTTGTTTCATTTAACAACTGTGTTGCTTTGTCAATAGAGGAATCAGAATTAATGATTTAAATGTTTGTAAGACACTAATCATCTAAAAAAATGTACATCTTGTGATGAAAATTACATTTTTGACACCAATTCATGGTCAACGTAAATAGATTATTTTGTCCTTTGTTTTTTAAATAACATATCCACAATTTTAAATGTTACACATGATTATGATAGATAAATAAAAATAATTAAAATCACATACACAAAGATTCCAAGTCAAAAGGAATGAGAGAAAGAAAAAAATGAGAGCAATTGTAGAAGTTAATACACTGGTTAAAATGATGTGACAAAGGACTAGAAATAAAAAAATACATTTAATGCAATTAATCAAATAAGAGTAATGAGCAAAGTCATTTTTCTAGAGATTTAAATTTCAAAGCACCTACCGAGATTCGAGGCTAAGATCTCTTGCATGTGGGGCCTGAACTTGAACCATTACACTGCACGGTCAGTCAGTTCAACTCTCTTTTATTAAAGCTGTAGAGTGTTGTCATGCTTAATTCCGAAATTTTTTTCAGCACTTACTCACAAATGATGGCCAACCATGTGAATGCCAGGGGGCATATGACACTTGACACTTTGATCTACATCACTGTATAGATGATTTCAAAGATTTCATCCCACAGCTTGGGACTTCTCCTTATAACTCCTCAGGCCCAACAGTGGTGGGCAGCGATATCAGTTGGGATGTATAGTAGGGATACAGGAGAAAGTGTGGGGTAAGGAAGGAGAGTGATAGCAGGGTAAGGCTGGCGGGAAATACCTGTGAGAGTGTGAGGGACGTGGTAGGGCCAGGATGGAGGATTGGTAGATGTGGCATTAAGAGGTTTTGTTTGGGATGGGTGGGGGCCGGGGGGGGGGGGGGGGGGACAGAGAGAAAAATGGACTGTATGTGTGTGCTGGAAGGATAGCAGGCTACAGTTAGAGCAGCAAAGGGGACTCAAGACTCAAGCATGTGGCAACAGGAACTAACGATGGTGTTGGAGGAAAGAATCCAGATGGGACATGCTGTGAAGTGGTCATCAAAGTAAAGCACACAATGTTGGGCAGCACACTTGGCAACTGTCTCTCAGCAAAAGCTTGGTGGTAGCCCTTCATGTGTGCAGACAGCTGTCAGTGGTCGTGTCCACGCAAAATGCCACACAGTGGTTACAGCTGAGGTGGTCCTGTCTTTCACAGGATAGGAAATTTTTGTGACAGGACTGGAGTAGGTGGTAGTGGGAGGCTGTATGGGACCAGTCTAGAATCTGTGTCTTTTACACAGATGTGAGTTACGTGGATAGGGCTCAGGAGAAGGAGTGGAAAAGGGGTGCAAAGGATAATTCATAGGTGTGGGGCAGAGGGGGCGGGTAGAATGAAGACCCACCCCTAGTGAGGGAGGATCACTTAGCAGTTTTCCAAACCAAAGAATTTCAACAACCTATGCACCTTGTCAAAACGTGAAAACATTCAGTAGTATATACATGAACTGAATTTAAAAAAACATAAAAGTGCTCAATAGAACCCTCCAGTCACAATGGAAGCAACATTAATACAAGCCCTACGTCTACTACGTCAGCTAGTTCAAAGAGTAACACAAATGTCTACAGTGGACGAGTGAGCCACTGAACGAAGGCTCCAACCCTGTTACCTTGTACAGCAGGGTAACACAGAAGCAGTGACACAAGTTTATACGTTAAAGTCACTTTTACACCTAGAGGTCACGGTCAACTCCAAAAGAGAACCCAAAGGCTCAACTCAATCCCATATTTGTTAGGGTTAGAATCATGGAGCCAGGCATTGCAACCTTAAATCAAATTGTGTCAAATGTGGTAAACACCATGCGACCACGTGACACACCAGAAAGTGCGAAGTAAAGCTGGAGTCTTACAAATGCAAAGACGAACACGTTGCCAATTACAACGTCCGCCTCGTGATACACTAATGAGAAAAATAAACTCCAACACCAACATAAATGAAAGTTGGTAGGCACGTTTCTACATCAGACACGAAAGATGATGTCTCTCTGAATTTCCCGGCAGTCACATAAGAGCAGCACCACAACAAGGATGCAAATCAGGTTTGTTTTAAATACACATTGTAATGATCATGAGCGTTAGTTGCCTTTGAGATTGAACATGGTGAGTATATGTCAGTCAAGAATGCCTTTAAAGTGACAAAGATGCCATTATCAACACCTCACTGAGTTTGAATGAGGCCATGTATAGGGCTACCAGAAACTGAAAATTCCTTCTGTGATATTGCACAAACTCTTGGAATGACTGTAGTCACTGTACATGATTGGTGGCAGCAGTGGTGACAGGAATGTCAGGAATGTATGGCCACAAGAAAACTGGCCACTACTGAGGGGGAAGACCACGGCTCTGGCACATCGTTCTGCATCTGCAGCAGTTGGCACCGCAAGACACAACAAACTATTAGAAATTGGTTATTTGCAGGACAGCTCCGAGCCATACACCCTGTAGCGTGCATTCCACTGACTACAAACCACTGCCATTTTCGACTTCAGTGGTGTCGAGAAAGAGCTCATTGGAGGGCAGGGTGGAGGTCTATTGTATTTTCTGAAGAAAGCCAGTTCTGCCTTGTTGCCAGTGATGGCCATGTATTGGTTAGGAGGAGGCCAGTTCAGGGCCTGCTACCGACCTGTCTGTGTGTTAGACATACTGGCTGTACACCTCGAGTTGTGCTCCGGGATGCAATTTTATATCAGCAGGCGCACTCTCGTGGTTATGACGTGCACCCTGATTGCCAATCTGTACAACAATTTGGTGATTTTATTTGTTGTGGTGCCACTGATGAACTGCATTCCAGAGGGCATTTTCCAACAGGATAACGCTCACCTATATACCGATGTTGTGAGCCGACATGCTCTACTGAGTGTTGACATGTTGCCTTGGGCTGCTTGAGCACCGTATCTGTCTCTAAATGAGCACATATAGGAACTACTTCAGATGACAACTCCAGTTTCATCAACAAACATCATCAACCGTCCCTCCATTGACTGACCAAGTGCAACAGGCACACAGCTCTATCCCACAAACCTGTGATCTAGCAATGTTAATTACTTAAATATGTTACCCAGACGAATGTATGAAATTTCATCAATCTAAATTAATTATTTCTCAGTGTTGCGATTTTTTCCATCATTCTAGTGAAGAAAAGGTAGAAGAGAAAAAACATCTCCACCACAGCCAAGACCCAATCTCAACAACCAAACATGCCATCCGTGAACCAAATAAATTGGCCGACACTTCTGGCAAATTCAACATCAACCCAAAAGTCTGCCCCAAAGCCTGCTACTGCAAACACACAGGCACCACCGTCAGCCCATGCAGCAGGGCCCCTATATGAAACACAGGCGCCGCCGTACTGCCCCCCTCCCACTTGCACCAACCAGTTTGGGCTCACACCTTAATGGAACTATTAACCTCATCGGTTAATTCAATATCCCAAAAATACTAGGAGCAGTTCAGACTGAGGGAAGCTACTGATCCTAACTGCTGCTCCAATCTCCAAGCTCATAATAGTATGCTCTGCAGTTTTAAGGCAACTGGATTTGACAGCATCCATCCAGAATTCCTGATTCATATGGGAGGTACACTAAGAAATGGATCGCAGAATTCTTCACTAACATCCTGCTGACCTGTTACCTAAGATTAGAGTTCAATAGGGTGAAGATAATCTCTGTTTCGAAATCTGGCAAAATCAGCAACCAAGGTAGAGAGCTACTGCCATATCACCTTTCTTAGCTGCTGCTATAAGCTTTTTGAAAGACTGATACATAACAGAATAAGTGGTGCTATCCTAGAGCATATTCCTGTTGATCAGGCAGGCTTTATACTAGGGTGTAACTGATGCAACCAAATATTGTCTCTTACATCCTTCATAGAGGCAGGATACCAAATGAAACTGAAAACATCAGCAGCATTTGTTGATCTTACTATTGTCTTCGACACTGTGTGGAGGGAAGGTCTTAGCTACAAAGTTCTTGTAACATACCATGCACAACGATGACCCAACTGGTTAACAACATGTTAAATAATCAGAAGTTCTAGATAATTATTGGAAGCAAGATAACCGAGGAGAGGAAGCTAAGCTATGCATTGCCCCAGAGATCAGTTCTCTCATCATTGCTGTTCAAATCATATCTACCTGACACCCCGTCCAGAAAATTCTGCTACGCCAATGACTTGGCTCTGGCCATACAACACCAGGAAATGGAGACAACAGAAGAGATTCTGACCAAAGACTTGTGTATACTAGACAAATACTACAAAATCTGGAGATTGCAACCCAGTGTGACTAAAACAGAGGCATCTTGCTTCCATTTAAATAATAATTTCACAAATGTAAATCCAAATGAAAGTTTCAGAGGCAGAATTCTTCATCATAATTGGAACCCAAAATATATTGGTGTCACCTTGGACCATACACTATCCTTCAAACAGCACCTTCCGAACCTGGCTCAGAAAGTTGAGGACTTGAAACAATATCCACCATAAGCTATGCAGAACAACCTGTGAATCTTGAGCAACCACCCTGAGATCTTCAGCCTTGGATTTTGTGTACTCGAATGCTGACTACTGTGCACCTGTTTGAATGAAGATTCATTATACAAGGCTTGTTGACACCCAGTTGAATACTACAATGCACTTAATATCTGGCACAATCAGACCTACTCCAGTTCATTGGCTTCCACTGCTAACTGGCGTAATGCCTCCTGGTCTCTGCAGATCTACTGCCCTTATGACGGAACTCCACAAGATTTCCAAGAATCCTAATCTACCCTCACATAGTAACCACATTTTTGAATCTTACACTAAAATTGCACCACTCAACACTGTGTGATGCTACTGGCATGGATGCCAATGATTATAAACTTCTTGATGAATGGAAAAGTTGTTGGGAAGCAGTAACAGATGTGCACCTGAATAACAGCTTTACACGTGCTAGATTTCCATGTGAATCCCACCTACTATGCAGGACCTGGACTGCCCTGAAGAGAATCAGAACAAGCTGTGCCCAGTGCAGAGATGCTCTCCACAAGAGGAAAAACCTGCCTAATCCAGACCGTGACAGCAGAGCTCCAAACTAGAATATTCATCATATTCATCGGATCTCAACATGGAGCAGAGATTGGCAACTTGCTCTAAATGTTCAGAAATTGAAAATTTTGCACCTCACAAAATGAAAAAATGTAGTATCCCATGACTATTACATCAATGTGTCAATGTTGGAATTGGCGAACTCATACAAATAACTGAGTGTAACACTTTGTAGGGATATAAAATGGAATGATCACATAGGGTCAGTCATGGGTAAAGCAGGCAGTAGACTTTGGTTTATTGGTAGAATACTGGAGAAGTGCAATGAGTCTACAAAGGACATTGCTTACGTATCAATTGTGTGACTGGTTCTAGAATATTGCTGAAGTGTGTGGGAACCATACCAGATATGACTAACAGGGGATATTGAATGTATACAGAGAAGGGCAGCACAAATTGTCACAGGTGTGTTTGATCAACAGGACAGTGTCACAGAGATACTGAAGGAACTGAACAGGAAGACTCTTGAAGATAGATGTAAACTATCCTGAGAAAGTCTATTAACAAAATTTCAAGAAATGGCTTTCCATGATGACTCTAGGAATACATTACAGTCTCCTACATATCAATCACGTAGGGATCGTGACGACAAGATTAGAATAATTACTGCATGCACAGAGGCATTCAAACAATCATTCCTTCTGCACTCCATATATGAATGGAATGGGAAAAAACCCTAATAACTGGTACAATAGCATGCACCCTCTGCCAGTGCTTTGCAGAGCATGAATGTAGATGTAGATGAACTTTGTGATTTATTTATTAAAAAACTTGCTAGGGTCAAGAGACAAGTTTTCTTTGTCACTGTTCACTTATCTATGAAGAAAACTATGTACAGAAGTTAAGTGGACCAACTGCCAGTTCTAGAGCATTCTAAAACTTCGTGCTGTAATATATCATTTGTCATTCACACCAGAAGTAGTTCATCTTTGTCTCAGGCTTGAGTGGTACAGTCTTTGTCTAGACACAGAGTTGTAAATCAGTTTTTGTGCTGATTTATGATGGGAATTGTAATTTGTATTGAAATTACATTCGGAATGTTTTATGAACTTGTTGATTGAGGACAGTGATAAGTATGAAAACAATGTTCACTCAAAAGAAAACTCTCTTTAGCAATGTGCAGAAAACTGATCCATAAATTTCATTGTTTTGCCATGTTTTGATGGAAAATAAAGGAACTGTGACAAACCTGGACATTTACATCATCCTTTAGGCAAGAAGAAATTTGGAGCCACAATTACATTCACAAAATAAGATGAGTTCAAAATTTTTGCTCATTACGTCATCCATTTTAGAACTGTATTTTAATGTTGCTACTTCCCATGCCCTATAAATACCCATTTATATAGCTATATGACTAGCTGAAGACATGTAATTAATTATAATCACATTTTGTAACAATTGCTTTTAAGTGAGCATAGGAAGCAGCAGTATTAGAATACCTAAATGAAGGTCGAAATCATCATGCACCGGCGCAGCCTTAATTCACGCATCAAGTATCTGAGTGTGTGTGTGTGTAGTTAGGATTATATGATATGAGGGAGAATCAGAAAAAGTTTTTCTCTCCCCTGGTATGGCAGATGGAATGTAGATACTTCATGACAATACAGTTTGAAGTTTGAACCACAGAGGGTATTTTGTGGGTATTTTGTTTTCATCTGCAGCTCTGGCAAGAGAAACCTGAACTATCACAAAAACATGGTGTGCATGCTACTGACTGGCATGTATGGGGACGTCTCCAGGTAGTTTGAATTCTTTCAAGAGGGTCGTGCAAACCTTACTAATTCACCACGCTCTGGGCAGCTGTTAACAGCTGCAACCCCACAGAATGTTGGAGCCACTGAGGCAGCAATTTTGAATGACTGGCCTATGCAACTGTGAGCCTTATCGCAGCAGTTAAACATTTCCTTTGGTGTGGTGTACGAAATTGTTCACAGTACACTGAAATTTCGTTAAGTTAGTGCTCACTGGAGGGCCTAAGAACGTCACAAACAACCACAAGGACCAGTGAATCACTACTGGTGATGAGTTGTGCATGTGCCACTGTACACCTGAAACTGAGAAGGTCTCTACAGAGAGGGAACATGCTGGTTCCTCAGTATGAAAAATATTCAAAGTGACTCAATCAGCTACAAAAGTGATTGTGACAGCATTCTGGGATATGCATGATGTGTTATTGGTGGATGTTGCTGAACATGGGACCACTGTGAATGCTGCAGTCTACATTAAAAATGTGGTTAAATTGCATTGCACTCCTCACGACAAACACCAGAACATTAATGCTTATGGTGTCAGATTTCTTCATGACCATGCTTGCCCACATCTTTCTGCTCCTGTTCATGACAAAATCACAAAATTTGGGTGAGAGTTGCTCTAGCATCTACCATACAGTCTGGACCTTGCACCATCGGACTTTCAACAGTTTGGTCCCATGAGAAATTCCTGGCCAGCCAATGCTTTGTGAAAGGCGCAGAAGTGAAATCAGCAGGCTGCAGATGGCTAAACTCGAACCAAACACACTTCTATGAACAGGGCATACTGAAACCGATACCACAATGGCAGAAATTCATTGACAATTCTGGAGACTATGTCAAAAAGTAATTAAGAGATATGTATGTACATTTATGTTTATTTTGTTTCATTACCTAATAAAATTGTTTGTAATAAAATTATTGTGCATTACTTTTCAATCTTTCCTCATATTTGCAAGTAATATCTTTGATGATTATTGCCTATAATATTAAAATACACTGACGTGCCAAAGAAACTGGTATAGGCATGCATATTCAAAGAAAGATGTAAACAGGCAGAGTAGCATCTGGCACTGTTGTTAGATCCGTTATTGTTGCTACAACGGCAGGTTATCAAGATTTAAGTGAGTTTGAATGTGGTGTTCTAGTTGGCAAACGAGTGATGGGACATGGCATCTCGAAGGTAGCAATGAAGTGGGGACTTTCCTGTATGACCATTTCGTGAGTGTACCCTGAATATCAGGATTCCAGTAAAACATCAAATCTCCGACACTGCTGCAGCTGGAAAAAGATCCTGCAAGAACGGGATCAATGACTGAAGAGAATCGTTCAATGTAACAGAAGTGCAACCCTTTCACAAACTGCTCAGATTTCAATGCTGGGCCATCAACAAGTGTCAGCGTGCACATCATTCAACGAAACATCATCGATATGGGCTTTTGAAGCTGACTGTCCACTCGTGTACCCTTGATGAATGCACAACACAAAGCTTCATGCCTCGCCTGGGCCCGTCAACACCGACAATGGACTGTTGATGACTGGAAACATGTTACTCGGTCGGACGAGTTTTGTTTCAAATTGTATTGAGTGGATGGACATGTACTGGTATGAAAGAGCCTCATGAATCCATGGACCCTGCATGTCAGCAGGGGACTGTTCCTGCTGGTGGAGACTCTGTAACGGTTACGGCATGTGCAGTCTGAGTGACATGGAACAGCTGATACGTCCAGATATGAGTCTGACATGTGACATGTACGTAAAAGCATCCTGTCTAATCACCTGCATCCATTTACGTCCATTGTGCATTCTGGCGAACTTGGGCAATTCTTGCAGGACAACGTGACACTCCACATGTCCTGAATTACTACAGAGCGACTCCAGAACACTCTTCTGAGCTTAAGCACTTCTGCTGCCCACCAAAGTCCCCAGATACGAACATTATTCAGCATATGCAGGGTGCCTGGGTGCCTTGCAATATGCTGTTTCAGAAGAGATCTCCCCCATCTCTCCCCCCCCCCCCCCCAACACTCTTACGGATTTATGGACAGCCCTGTAGGATTTGTGGTGTCCGGCCCCTGCAGCACTAATCCAGACAACATACAAGCCCACGCCACTTGTGTAGCAACACTTCTGTGTGCTTGCAGGGGCCATATCACAATATTAGGCAGGTGTACCAGTTTCTTTGGCTCTTCAGTGTATTTTTAATCCAATCTTTCATTTAAGCAAACTTACAACATGGTCCATAAATCCCATCATGAAGGAGAGCTACAGGGATGTGGAACCAATCAAGCTAAGCAGGTGAGTAGGCCACACACTGTTTACTTCAGTACTAAAAAAGCACTTACTGCGCAACGGATCGGCTCCCTCGACCCAGTGTCCAGCGTGGTGAGGTTGAGACAGCTTTCAGACAAAGCCTCCATAAGGTGGGGCGACGCCACTCCCTCAATCCTTAATGTACGCAGCTGTGGCATTGCCCTGATCATCTTTATAACCTCCCCTTCATTTGCCTCGGCTCTGTAGGAAGTGGAGACAACATGCATTCAATTTTCCTGACACAGTGTTTTGAATCAATAAATTTATCCATAAAACCTTTAAGATGACTACCTCTCATAATTTTTATGTACTCCAATATAGTAGCAACACTACTTCCCATCCCAACTCCTGTATATAGTTTTTTGTCAATCTAGCAGAATGCAGGCGGGCGCACTCGTGGCGTAACGTCACTTCACGTAGTCTTCCTGGTCACTGTTCTTGGATTTCGTCTGCAAGACATATCAGTTGTTTACAATAAATGTCAGAGGTGATGATTACACCTCAGGGAAGCAATTTATAGTACACCACACCGTCACTGTGCCAACGGATGCATAATATTATCTTTTGTGGATGCATGCCGGTCTCTGTATGGGGAGTAGCTGCTTCCTTTGGGCTCAGCTGTTCCTTTCTTTTCCTTTGTTATCATAAAGATACCATTTATCATCATCAGTAGTGATGCAAGATGGGAATGGCCAGTATTGATAATGAGGTAATTGACGACAAGAAAGCAGAGATGCACTTACGACAACCCCCTGATTGTTGTGAGTTTGGCTTAGAACATGCAATACCCTACACGCACTTTTTGAATCTTCACCACTGCATGCAAATATCACTTGATGGTGAAGTGGTCACAGTTCATCACATCTGCCAGTTCTCAAGTACACTGACGCGAATAATTGTGGATTAATGGTTTTAGTCAAACCTCGAAGGTCTTCCTGAATATGGAGAACCACTAATGTTAAAACAACAATCCTTAAAACAAGAAACCCATTTTCATGCCATGATCTGTCCAGTGGCATTATCTCCATACAAGATGCAAATATTTTGGCTGCCTCTGGTGCTGTCACCCCCATATTGAACTCAAATGGAAGACTATGTTGGAGATGTTCCGATTTGTACACTTGCCACTCCATTTTGTAGTGTCCACAGCTCCACTCACTATTTCCAAATGACAAAACGTAAACTCGGGTAGGAACAGTGAACTACAAATAAAAAATGACAATCAATAAATAAACCCTTAGCACCTGCAATATCAATGTGCAAAACTAAAATGCTACAAACTTATACACCACCCTAATAAAAATAACAACCCGTCTGACACCTTATTTTATTACTTTTCGTTGCAAAGTATCACTCATCAGTGAGCAGACAGAGTGGTACATGTCATGCCTTTGGAGTGGTATGTTCCATCACAACCATTTTCCACCTAATTTGGTGAATGCAGGAGAAAAATTACGTTTAAAATTTGTAGCGGATATAAACAGTACAGCCTAATTTAGATTTGCTAGACCTCTCTTCTCCACACAAATAAAAAAGTCAAAAATCAGAATTCACAATATGTTACAGCGAAGTTCCTGTTATTCTAAGATGTTGTACAAGGACTGTCGGTCAACAGAATCATTTTCACACAAACCTTCAACATAATAAATGCTGATTCAACCGGGAAAACTGTGCAACAGAGCTCAACAAACGCAAGACAATTACACTTGCCCTGCACGAAACACACATGACAGACAAAGACACAATAGATTATGGAAACTGCTGTATCTTCAAGAGCAAGACAGGAAAACGAGTCTCCAGGGGTACTCCACCTCTGGGCATGACTTTCATGGTACATGAGAAGATAATCAATTCAGCAAGAGAAGTCAACCCAATAAAGAAGAGACCTACAGTGCACAAACAAGAAAAACATCATCATTAAAATACAGGTCTGCCCCTGGTAGCTGAGTGGTCAGTGCAACTGAATGTCATACCTAACAACCCGGGTTCAATTCCCAGCTGGGTTGGAGATTTTCTACGCTCAGGGACTGGGTGTTGTGTTGTCCTTATCATCATCATTTCATCCCCATTGACACACAAGTTGCCGAAGTGGCATCAACTGGAAAGACTCGCACCAGGCGAACGGTCTACCTGACGGGAGGCCCTAGCCACATGGCATTTCCATTTTTTATGAAAATACACACCCTCACAAATGGGGATAAACAGCGAAATGGAGATCAACAGAGAAATTCTGAGCATCAATACAGACAGTGATGGCCAAGATCCCCAAAGATGATGTAAAAATTTTGTTAACTGATTTCAATGCACAAATGGACAGAGAAACAAGTCACCAGCAAACTGTGGAAAAGTTTCCCACACGCAAATATACAAAGAAGAATGGCAGAAGGAGATCCATGACATCCAAAGTCTGCAGAGGTACAAATTTTCATTCAGATCACTACCTAACTTGAATCAAACACAACAATGTTGAAAGGATAGATCACTGAGGAAACACAATGAAAAAGACTAGTAAAACACTAAGCTTTCAGGCAAAGTTCTTCTTCTGAAATAGAAAACACACACAAATTCACAAAAGTGCAGCTCACGCATACATGGCCATAGTTTCCGGGTGCTGGAGGCTGACACGAATGTAAATAAAATGTACACCGAGGAAATCCATTGGAAAAGAACAAACGCAGAGGAGTTTGACATGAAAAAGACCACAGAATCTAACATACAGCAGAAATGGGAAAGACAACTATATGCAAACACGTGGGAAAAATTACAAGAAAGATCACATAAAAAGCAAAAGAACAAATACCATGGAAAAAGAACATTAAAAACCCATGGTAGAAATCAGAATGTGAAAATGCACTACAAGGACACAAACTTACCATGAATACAGCAATGAAAAACCACTAGAAAGCCTGTATTGTTTTAACCTGTGCAGAAAATAGGCTGTAACACTCATTTGGCAAACCAAGGTGAAGTACATGTAGGAGCAAATGTACACTCTAGAGTAAAACTTCTGCAATCACAACATAGAGAATTCTACACGAATTTTGTAAGAAAGGTCCATGGGTACACATGTCAAAACTTACACTTCAGAGAACAAGATGGAAAACTTGTGTTAACTAATCAACAGATTGTCAGGAACTGGCATGTTATTTTTCTGCTTTTCTTAACTGCCCTGAACCCAAATAAGATTCCTAATACATCACTACCACCAACATGTGAAGAGACACACTAACATATACTTAAACTAAAAAGCAACAAAACATCCGATAAAGATGGCATCATTGCAGAACTACTAAAGAACCTTAGACTAAAGTCTCTACAAAAACTTACACAAATAATCACAACCATATGGCAAACAGAAAAACATCCTGACAGCTGGAAGTGTGCCTACGTTCATCCACTGCACAAGACGGGAGATAGGAAAAACGTAAACAACTGCAGAGGAGTCTCCCTCCTACAACTTACCTACAACATTTTCTCAGCATGCTTACTCCAGGGAACACAAGAGCAGGTAGAACACTTAATTGGTGAATACCAGGCAGGCTTCAAGCCAGATTGTTGAGGCACAGACGAAAACTTCAATTTGAAAATAATTCTAAAATACAAGGCCATTAGTAATGCTCTAGTGATTTGCATCTTCACAGATTTCAAGAAAGCATATGATTCTGTTGACTGACAATCCTTGTTCAACATCTTTGAATAACAGGGACTTCGCTGTAACATACTGTGAACTGTGAATTATGATTTTTGACTTTTTATTTGTGTGAAGAAGTGAGGTTTAGTAAGTCTAGATTAGGCTGAACTGTTTATATCTGCTACAAATTTGAAACGTACTTTTTCTCCTGCACTCACTAAATTAGCTGGAAAATGGTTGTGATGGAACATACTACTCCAAAGGCATGATGTGTACCACTCTGTCTGCTCCCTGATGGGTGATACTTTGCACCTAAAAAGTAATAAAATAAGGTGTCAGATGGGTTGTTATTTTTATTAGGTTGGTGCATAAGTTCATAGCATTTTAGTTTTGCACGTTAATATTGCAGCTGTTATGGGTTTATTTATTGATTGTCATTTTTTATTTGTAGTTCACTGTTGCTATTTGAGTTTACATTTTGTCATTTGGAAATAGTGAGTGGAGCTGTGGACACCACAAAATGGAGTGGCAAGTGGACAAATCGGAACATTTACGACCTAGTCTTCCGTTTGAGTTTGATATGGGGGTGACAGCAGCAGAGGCAGCCAAAACATTTGCATCTTGTATGGAGATAATGCCACTGGACAGATCATAGCATGAAAATAGCTTTCTTATTTTAAGGAGTGTCGTTTCAACGTTGGTGGTTCTCCATATTCAGGAAGACCTTTGACATTTGATTAAAAGCTTTAATACACAATTATTCGCATCATTGTACTTGAGAGCTGGCAGATGTGATGAACGACATTTGCATGCACTGGTGAAGGTTCCAAAAGTGGGTTACGATATTGCATGTTCTAAGCCAAACTCACAAAAATCAGGGGGTGGTCATAAGTGCATCTCTGCTTGCTTGTCATCAGTTGCCTCATTAACAACACTAGCCACTCCTATCTTGCATCACTACTGACAATGATAAATGGTATCTTTATGATAACAAAGGAAAAGAAAGGAACAGCTGAGCCCGAACAAACCAGCAACTACCCGTGCAGAGACCTGCATACAACCACAAAAGATAATATTATGCATCTGGTGGCACAGTGACAGTGTGGTGTACTACAAATTGCTTCCCTGAGGTGTAGCCATCACTGTTGACATTTATTGTCAACAACTGATATGTCTTGCAGACACAATCCAAGAACAATTACCCGGAAGACTACATGAAGTGATGTTACGCCACAAATGCACCAGCCCCCATCCTGCTAGATTGACAAAAAGCAGTATACGAGAGTTGGGGTGGAAAGTCATTCCACATCCTTCTTACTCACTGATCTTACACCCTCAGATTTTCACCTTTTCCACTATCAAACAATTTTCAAGGAACCTCCTTTCTGGATGAATAAGCTCTCCGAACACTGCACGATGAGTCCTCTGGCTTAAAACCACGTGATTTATAATGTCGTGGAATCGAGAAGTTACCTCAGTTTTGGCAGATAGTTGTAAATAGTGAAGGAGAATATATAATTGGTGACTACAGTCTCTGCTATGTATATCTGCTGTGTTTATTAAACTTATGGAAAAATGCTACGAACTTATGCACCAACCCAATATTTACGCTTGGTGAGCCATGTCAAGGGACAACACACATTTTCAATAAGGGACCGTGATTGCAGCAACCTCATGAGAGGAAATAGCTGCTCAAACATGGGAATAAATTGCCACAGCTCACTAGCCCACCTTGGGGAGGTGGAAAGTTCCAAAGCATAGTTTTAAAAAAATGGACATTACTCTAAGAAACACAATAAAACACAGGGTGTACATAAAGTCCGGCAACACTTTCAATTATTTATTGCACTAGAACTAAACATTGTACATATGTCATACATATTGCACTATGAACAGAAACTCTGAAAGTTTTTTTTTTTTTTTACAAACATTCGATATGCAAACTGTGAGTGACCTGGTAGACATCAATTCGGCAATCGAATTTTTGCCATACCCGTCCCAGTATGGCATTGTCAACTGCGGCAGTCGCTTCCCATATTCTCTCCCAGAGGTCTGCTACATCACGTGGTAGAGGTGGCACATACACCAGATCTTTAATGTGTCTTCACAGAAAAAAGTCACACGGAGTGAGATCTGGTCATCGGGGAGGCCATTTCATGAAACAGCTGTCCCCTTCTGTAGCACGGCCAATCCATCGATGCGGCAGCTCCGTGTTCAGTTACCCTCGATCTTCATGATGAGAATGGGGTGGAGCCCCATCCTGCTGAAAGATGAACGGACAGTCTGATTGCATTTGAGGCATCAGCCATTGCTGCAACACGTCCAAATTGGCCCGCACAGTTTTCGACATGACAAGGCACAAAAAACATTTACCTTTAGGAATCATGTTCAAATTCAAGGCATTTGTGTGGATGCTTTGTACTCTAGTTTTGACAATTATGCCTGTTCACTTTCCAATTAGTGTGAAAAGTGGCTTCATCGCTAAAAATTAAGTGATCAACAGTGCCATCCCCATCCTCATTCAATTGTTGCAACTGCGAACAAAACTCAAAATGCTTGTCTTTGTCATCGTCATTGAGCTTCTGCACTAGCTCCAATTTGAATGGTTTCATAGACAGCTTCTGTTGCAGGACTTTCCAACTTGTCATTGGAGCCATTTCGAGTTCATGGAATGCACGACGCACTGATTTTTTGGACTCCTTATGAATGTCTATCATAAGTGCTCCACATCCCCTTCACTCACACTGGGATGTCCGCTTCTCTTTGCCAGGCACAAGCAATCCATTATAACAAATTTGTTGTGCCAGTGGTAAATTGCCTTCCCTGTTGCTGGCTTCTTACCATCCTTGGTTCTAAACTCTGCTGAACAGCCATAGCACACTTGTTTTGTTGAACTCCAACACACTGAAAGCTCACTCCGCACCTGAACTTGCCATGTTTGCAACTGGTGCTGACTATTGGCAAATTACCAAACTATGTTGTGGCGGTATACACGAAAAAATAAAAAAAAAAAAAAAAAAAAAAAAAAAAATACTTTCAGGGTTTCTCTTCAAAATGACATACGTATGATATCTGTACAATGTTTGGTTCTTGCGCAATAAATAACTGAAAGTGTTCCCGGACTTTATCTACAACCTGTATTTGTGATTCATTCTGATTACAGATTCTGATGGGATGTATTGAACAAAGGGAGTTAATGTATGCCTTGTGAAGTCAATACATAATTTATTAATGCAACTGGGACTTCACAAGTTATTTGCTGGAAATTTGGAAAAGTGGTGTAAAAATTCTATACTGCAAGCAAATTAGCCACAGCAGATGTCAGACAAGCATGAAAAGGCACAACAGTCAAGACTAAAAGTAAAGAACTAAATTACGTGGTATGCGAGAAAAGTAATGAGACTGACAACACTGCAAGGAATCTGACAACGCTGTGTTGTTCTGATAGTGTAGACCAGTGCGTTCATCCCTTCCAGATGCTCATTCCGAGTTTCAGCTCTGCACAGTCATCACATGGTTTTTGAGCGCATCATCATAGAAGTTGTATTTTTGTTGTGTGTTACAAAAATGGAACCACAGGATTTAAAGCAACATTATGCCATCAAGCTTTGTGTTAAATTTAGGGAATCTGTAAGTGTGACCTTTGAAAAGTTGAAACAGGCCTATGAGGAGCACATGGTTTTCACTGGCATAAAATCATTTTTGGAAGGCTGAGGATACGTTGAAGATAAGCCTCACTCAGTGAGACCTCCAGGTTCAAAAATTAATGAAAATGTCAAACATGTCTGTGCTCTTCTGAGACTGTTCCTCCACGACAAACTGTCAACCAAGTGTTTTAAAAAGATGTCCTTGAAAGGCTCAGGAAAAGGGTGAATCAAGTGAGACTGGACATCACTGATGTGTGGATGCAGCATCATGACAACACCCCATGTCATACGGCCACTTCCATCATGGAATTTTTGATGTCAAAAGGCATTCTTGTTGTTTTCCAGCCCCCTATTCACCTGATGTGAGTCCTGAGACCATGAGTGTATAATTGCTGAAGAGAACTACTTTCAATGGGACAATATTGTTCTTTTAAAAAAAACATTGGTAGATAAAAAAATCTGTCTCATAACTTTTTCACATACCTCGTATATTCATATATTGGATGTTACACCTCATGGTATCTGACATAAGCCAGTTATTTATTAAAGAATACTTTGAATAGTAGCTCACATTCATAAATGATTGTCATTTAAATAGTTTATTTAAGTTTTGCGACACAACTAATATAAAATATTCTGTACAACTTACCAACAGGGAGAGTGCTACATTTGAAAACCTTAGTTGACAGTTTCATGAGCTGTACTCTGAGCTGATAAAAGCCATGGGATAACAATATGCACATATACAGATGATGTGTACAGAAGGTATAGAAGGGTGCTGTATTGGTGGAGCTATCATTCGTAATCAGATGATTCATGTGGAAAAATGTCTGAACATGATTTTGACAGCAGAATGGGAATTAAAAGACTGAACGAGGATTGGTAGATGGAGCTAGATGTTTGGGATATTCCATTTTGACAATCGTTACAGAATTTGAAGATCACAGTGTCAAGAGTGCAAGAGTGTTCCGAGAATACCAAATCTGAGGCATTCATTACCTCTCACCACGGACAACACAGTGACCGTCAACCTTCACATAACAACCAAGAGATTAGGCATTTGTATAAGTGTATCAGTGATAACTCACAAGTAACAGTGCATGAAATAACCACAGAAATCAATATGGGATATACAACAAGGTATCTGTTACATCAGTGTGGCAAAATTTGGCATTAATGTACTATGGCAGCAGACAGCTGACGCAAGTGCCTTTGCTAAAAGCACAACATCGACTGCAGTGCCTCTCCTGGCTTTTTAACAAATTGGTTGGATCCTAGATGACTGCAAAACCATGGCTTGATCAGATGAGTCGCAATTTCGGTTGGTAAGAATTGATGGTAAGATTTGAGTGTGATGTAGAACCCACGAAGCCATGGACCAAGTTGTCAACAAGGCACTGCGAAAGATGGTGGTGGGTCCACGATAGTGTGGGCTACGTTTGCATGGAATAGACTGAGTCCTCTAGTCCAACTGGACCAATTAGTAACTGGAAATGGTTATGTCTGGCTACTCTGAGACTATTTGCAGCCAGTCAACCATGGAAAAGCACATCGCCTGCAGAGCCTCTCCTGGCTTTTGAACAAGTTGGTTGGATCCTAGATGACTGCAAAACCATGGCTTGATCAGATGAGTCGCAATTTTGGTTGGTAAGAGTTGATGGTAGGATTTGAGTGTGATGTAGAACCCACAAAGCCATGGACCAAGTTGTCAACAAGGCACTGCGCAAGATGGTGGTGGTTCCACGATAGTGTGGGCTGTGTTTGCATGGGATAGACTGAGTCCTCTAGTCCAACTGGACCAATTAGTAACTGGAAATGGTTATGCTTGGTTACTCTGAGACCGTTTGCAGCCAGGCAATCATGGAATTTTTATGGATGATGATGTGTCATGTCACTGGGCCATAATTGTTCATGATTGGTTTGAAGAACATTCTGGACAATTCAAGCAAGCTATTTGGCCACCCAGATCACCTGACATGAATCCAACATCCCATTTAACGTGTATGGGACATAATCAAGATGTCAGTTCATGCACAAACTCCTGCTCCAGCAGCACTTTTGCAATTATGGACGACTAAAGAGGCAGCACAGCTCAATATTTCTGCACGACACTTCCAATGACTGTCCATGCCACATGGCTGTACTACGCCAATCAGGAGAAGGGCTGACACAAGATTAGTAGGTATCCGATGACTTTTGTCATCTCAGTGTACAGTTTGTACAACAGACTACTGAAAAAACTGCAAACCAAACATAATCTGTAGGAAATGCCTAATAGGTTCTGTGCTGAAACTTCCTAGAAGATTAAAGTGTGTTTGCCAGACCGAGACTCAAACTCAGGACCTTTGCAAAGATCCTGAGAACGAGTCTCGGTCCGGCACACAGTTTTAATCTGACAGGAAGTTTCATATTGGTACACACTCTGCTGCAGAGTGAAAATTCATTCTAGTTTCGGTGTTACCCACTGTACCAGAAGAGACTTACAGATACATTACCTGAGCACATACACCTTATGTTACAGTTCAGTAGGGTACTCTACCTGGGCACATACTCCTTGTGCGTCCACAAGCATGGGTGCTGGGACAGGATCCTCCAGCGAGTGCAAACGTTCTGCAAGATACCGGCGATTTCGGGAAGGCTGAAGTAGGAGAATATCATCAACATCACGTCATCAGGCAGGATACTGACAGATGGTGCAGAGTTGTTCGCAGAACACTGCGGACCACGTGCCGCACCCTGGTGGTGGCAACTGAGCCGCAGTCCTGTTGCAAGTCTTTTTGGTGCAGGTGTGGGATCTGATGACTGTGGATTGAGTGTCACATCCGGATGGGGGGTTCTGAGTGGCAGACCACTTGCAACCTTTTTTGATGCAGGAGTGACTTCTCCTGACTGAGAAGCGACTGCCACATCCAGTGGCAGCCCAGTTGCAACTTCTTTTGACAGAGGAGGAGGCTGTCCAGAAGGTGGAATGACTGTTGCATTCGGATGGGAGCTGCCAACTGAGAGCCCAGTTGCAACTTCTTTTGGCACAATAGTGGGCTGTCCCGACTGTGGAGTGACTGCTGCATCTGGATGAGAGCTTCTGAGTGGCGGCCCAGTTGTAACTTCTTTTGATGCAGGAGTGGGCTCTGCCAACTGCGGAGTGGCTGCCACATCTGGATGGGAGAGTCCATGTGGTAGCTCAGTCGTAACTTCTTTTGGCACAGGCTTTAGCTCTCCTGACTGTGTATCGAGTGCCACATCTGGACTGGGGCTTCCAAGCAGCAGTCCAGCTGCGACTTCTTTTGATGCAGGAGTGGGCTCTCCCAACTGTGGAGCAACTGCCACATCCGGATGGGAGCTTCTGAGTGCCAACACAGTTGCAACTTCTTTTGACGCAGGTGTGGGCTCTCCCAATTGTGGACTGAGTGACGCATCAGGATGGGGACTTGCAAGCGGCAGCCCAGTAGCAACTTCTTTTGATGCACGAGTGGGCTCTCCCAACTGTGGAGTGACTGCAACATCTGAATGGGAGCTTCCTAGTGGCAGCCCAGTTGTAACTTCTTTTGATGCAAGAGTGGGCTCTCCCAACTGTGGAGTGACTGCCACATCTGGTTGGGAAGTTCCTTGTGGCAGCCCAATTGCAACTTCTTTTGATGCAAGAGTGGACTCTCCTGACTGTGGAGTGACTGCCACATCTGGTTGGGAAGTTCCTTGTAGCAGCCCAGTTGCAACTTCTTTTGATGCAGGTGTGGGCTCTCCCGAATGTGGAGTGACTGCCACATCTGGATGGGAAATTCCTAGTGGCAGCCCAGTTGTAACTTCTTTTGACGCAGGAGTGGGCTCTCCCAACTGTGGAGTGACTACCACATCTCGAAGGGAAGTTCCTAGTGGCAGCCCAGGTGTAACTTCTCTTGATGCAGAAGTGGGCTCTCCCAACTGTGGAGTGACTGCCACATCTGGATGGGAAGTTCCTAGTGGCAGCCCAGGTGTAACTTCTTTTGACGCAGGAGTGGGCTCTCCCAACTGTGGAGTAACTGCCACATCTGTGTGGGAAGTTCCTAGTGGCAGCCCAGTTGTAACTTCTTTTGATGCAGGAGTGGGCTCTTCCAACTGTGGAGTGACTGCCACTTCTCTTGATGCAGGAGTGGACTCTCCCAACTGTGGAGTGACTGCCACATTTGGATGGGAAGTTCCTAGGGGCAGCCCAGTTGCAACTTCTCTTGATACAGGAGTGGGCTCTCCCAACTGTGGAGTGACTGCCACATCTGGATGGGAAGTTCCTAGTGGCAGCCCAGGTGTAACTTCTTTTGACGCAGGAGTGGGCTCTTCCAACTGTGGAGTAACTGCCACATCTGCGTGGGAAGTTCCTAGTGGCAGCCCAGTTGTAACTTCTTTTGATGCAGGAGTGGGCTCTCCCAACTGTGGAGTGACTGCCACTTCTCTTGATGCAGGAGTGGACTCTCCCAACTGTAGAGTGACTGCCACATCTGGATGGGAAGTTCCTAGGGGCAGCCCAGTTGCAACTTCTCTTGATGCAGGAGTGGGCTCTCCCAACTGTGGAGTGACTGCCACATCTGGATGGGAAGTTCCCAGTGGCAGCCCATGTGTAACTTCTTTTGACGCAGGAGTGGGCTCTCCCAACTGTGGAGTGACTGCCACATCTCGAAGGGAAGTTCCTAGTGGCAGCCCAGGTGTAACTTCTCTTGATGCAGGAGTGGGCTCTCCCAACTGTGGAGTGACTGCCACATCTGGATGGGAAGTTCCTAGTGGCAGCCCAGGTGTAACTTCTTTTGACGCAGGAGTGGGCTCTTCCAACTGTGGAGTAACTGCCACATCTGCGTGGGAAGTTCCTAGTGGCAGCCCAGTTGTAACTTCTTTTGATGCAGGAGTGGGCTCTCCCAACTGTGGAGTGACTGCCACTTCTCTTGATGCAAGAGCGGGCTCTCCCAACTGTGGAGTGACCGCCACATCTGGAAGGGAAGTTCCTAGTGGCAGCCCAGTTGCAACTTCTCTTGATGCAGGAGTGGGCTCTCCCAACTGTGGAGTGACTGCCACATCTGGATGGGAAGTTCCTAGTGGCAGCCCAGTTGTAACTTCTTCTGATGCAGGAGTGGGCTTTCCCAACTGTGGAGTGACTGCCACATCTGGATGGGAGCTTCCTAGTGGCTGCCCAGTTGTAACTTCTTTTGATGCAGGAGTGGGCTCTCCCTCCTGCAGAGTGACTGCCACACCCAGATGGGAGCTTCCAAGAGGCAGCCCAGATGTAAATTCTTTTGGTGCAGGCGCTGGCTCTCCTGACTGTGTACCAAGTGCCACATCTTGATGGGGGCTTCCAAGCGGCAGCCCAGGTGTGACCTCTTTTGATGCACGAGTGGGCTCTCCCAACTGTGGAGTGACTGCCACATCTGGGTGTGAGCTTCCAAGTTGTAGCCCAGTTGTAACTTCTTTTGGTGCAGACGTGGGCACTCCTGACTGTGGAGTGAGTGCCGCATCTGGATGGGGGCTTCTGAACAGCAGACCGGATGAAACTTTCTTTGACGCAGGAGTGGGCTCTTCCGACATGCTGCACCGACCTTCTGTCATGACTCGATATATGTGCCAGCTGTTGCAGCTTCCTGTAAATGCAAACAAGAGGTAAGTCCACAACAGTTTTACAGAGCATCACAGTGATAGCCACCAGATTTAGCAGTCATTACTTGTGGTCTCAAAAGAAGATGACCAAATGCAAAGAATGAAATAGGTTAATCATTTATGATCAGACTGTTTGTTGGACCCTAGATGACTGGAAGGCTCTGGCCTGGTCAGATGAGTCCCCATTTCAGATGGTAAGAGCTGATGGTAGGGTTTGAGTGTGGTGCAATATGGCACAAAGCACTGACCCAAGTCTTCGACAAGTCACTGCGCAAGTTGGTGGTTGTTCCATAATGGTATGAGCCCTGTTTACACAATATGGACTGATCCTGCTGGATGTTCACTTAAGTGATGACCATTTGCAGCCATTCATGCAATTTGGAATTTTTATGGATTACAATATTTTTACAGCTAGCCAATGTGATATACATTGCTTACTCAAATTCACATTAGGAACATCTTCTTCTCTACAAGAATGGCATGACATGTTATCAAGAACACCAACTGAGTTTTCTTCAAGCTGATGAACAGCATATTGAAATCACTCACCAAAAAAAACAAAGCACATCTGTTCATCATCAACTCCACTGTTCTTGGATTCAAAAGTCCACAAACAGTGTTTGATGAAACCTGCTTTGCTCACAAAGTGTGTGATAATCAGGCACTTTTGTTTACCTGATGGACCCTTTTTTCTAGTGGATAATCCAGACAGAAACAGGATTTTATGCTGCTGTCTACCCAGTCATTAATTCTGGTATGTCCTGCATTCAGCCATGTCTTCTCCAAATAATAAATGGACTTTCCTTCATCTCTCAACAATTTAATGGTTTGCAGACAATACAGCCTCCATAACATGACGTCATCCCTACCTATTAGCATGTTATCGTGTCTATGCCGACCACATTTGAAATTCATTCCTTTTAATAAGCTATAAAACATAGTCCTCCGAAAGTTGCCCAAATCTCAATCTTCATTACGCCTTTTCAATTGTTGGCAATTCATTAAAAAAAATCATGTTCTTTCCTTCGTGTCACATTTCTATCGAATATTGTGTTAAGTAGATAAACATACATTTTGCACAAGCCTTTTCAAGGGTATTGGAATTCTTACACTCATTTCTCAAAGCATTTGCACCATAATAGTTTTTGTTGCTGATAATAAAAAAGTATCAATTGAACTATGATTTACACAGTCACAATACAAGAGACACAAATAATCTTCTTGTAGACTTTTCCTTTTTGTGCTGTGGTTCAGAGAAGAGTTATATGCTCTCAGTGGTAAAATGTGCAGTAAACTTCCATCAGACACAAGAAATTGGTAATCCCAACCAATTCAAAAGAAAATCAAAAACTTGGTGTCCTGTCACCCACTCAACCTCCACAACATCCTAGTCCATCAATATGCCACTCACACTCCCAAACCCCAGAAGACCCAGGTGCAAGACCTGTCCAATCCACCCACCCAGCACCTCCTACTCCTGCGCTGTCACAGGCTTAACCTACTCCACCAGAGCCGGGCCACATGTGAAAGCAGCCATGTTACATACCAGCTCTGCTACAAACACTGCGCAGTTTTTTATATCACTGCACAGCTTTTTATGACAGTACGACGAACAACCAGCTGTCCCCAGGATTTTGCTTCACAAGTCTCCAATAATTAAACCCTTTATATACTGACAGCCTTGGGAGAGCCAGTCCTGACAAAACTCTACCATCTGGCGAGCAAGATGTACGAGACAGGCGACATACCCGCAGACTTCAAGAAGAATATAATAATTCCAATACCAAAGAAAGCAGGTGTTGACAGATGTGAAAATTACCGAACTATCAGTTTAATAAGTCACAGATGCAAAATACTAACGAAAAAGTCTTTACAGACGAATGGAAAAACTAGTAGAAACCCACCTCGGGGAAGATCAGTTTGGATTCCGTAGAAATATTGGAACATGTGAGGCAATACTGAACCTAAAACTTATCTTAGAAGCTAGATTAAGGAAAGGCAAACCTACGTTTCTGTCATTTGTAGACTTAGAGAAAGCTTTTGACAATGTGGACTGGAATACTCTCTTTCAAATTCTGAAGGTGGCAGGGGTAAAATACAGGGAGCGAAAAGCTATTTACAATTGGTACAGATACCAGATGGCAGTTATAAGAGTCGAGGGGCATGAATGGGGAAGCAGTGGTTGGGAAGGGAGTGAGACAGGGTTGTAGCCTCTCCCCGATGTTATTCAATCTGTATATTGAGTAAGCAGTAAAGAAAACAAAAGAAAAATTCGGAGTAGGTATTAAAATCCATGGAGAAGAAATAAAAACTTTGAGGTTCGCCGATGACATTGTAATTCTGTCAGAGACAGCTAAGGACTTGGAAGAGCAATTGAACGGAATGGATAGTGTCTTGAAAGGAGGATATAAGACGAACATCAACAAAACAAAACAAGGATAATGAAATGTAATCGAATTAAGTCGGATGATGCTGAGGGAATCAGATTAGGAAGTGAGACACTTAAAGTAGTAAAGGAGTTTTGCTATTTGGGGAGCAAAATAACTGATGATGGTCGACGTACAGAGGATATAAAATGTAGACTGACAATGGCAAGGAAAGCGTTTCTGAAGAAAAGAAATTTGCTAACATCGAGTATAGATTTAAGTGTGAGGAAGTAATTTCTGAAAGTATTTGTATGGAGTGTAGCCATGTATGGAAGTGAGACATGGATGATAAATAGTTTGGACAAGAAGAGAATAAAAGCTTTAGAAATGTGGTGCTACAGAAGAATGCTGAAGATTAGGTGGGTAGATCACATAACTAATGAGGAGGTATTGAATAGGATTGGGGAGAAGAGAAGTTTGTGGCATAACTTGACTAGAAGAAAGGATCAGTTGGTGGGACATGTTCTGAGGCATCAAGGGATCACCAATTTAGTATTGGAGGGCAGTGTGGAGGGTAAAAATGTAGATGGAGACCAAGAGATGAATACACTAAGCAGATTCAGAAGGATGTAGGTTGCAGTAGGTACTGGGAGATGAAGAAGCTTGCACAGAATAGAGTAGCATGGAGAGCTGCATCAAACCAGTCTCAGGACTGAAGACCACAACAACAACAACAACAACATGTTCACCCCATAGTGACTGTGATTTTTTTAGGTCCTGTAAATTATGTTTTGTAAATCAATATACTTGTAACATAGGACACATCATTATGCTTACAATCTAGACAAATATATGTAACAGGCTACACAGTAAATGCATATAATAGCTTGCAGAGCATATGCATAATGCTAAATGGTTTACAATACATACAGCAGAGTTAAAAAATACATTTTTGTGAATATTACATATCGTAAATAAGTAGTTTTAACTATAGTTTACTTTCTAACACTAATTTCTAATTCTAGTTTCTGTTGACATGGCACATAACATTTACCACATTTGCTCACTGTCTGCTCATGCCCTCAGCTACACTGTGGAATTCTTCTTCTATCAAAAACCTTTTTTAAGGTTGCAGGGAACATCTTTTCAGCTTTGAAAGTCCTTTGGCAATGCTTTTACTAATTTTATACCACAGTCCTTTTTTGAAAATCTGAAGTCTATGTGAAATGTACCACAACTGTTTTCTGCTCCTTGTGTTATGACAATGAACAGTTTCATTGGTCTCCAGTTTTGTGGGATCTCATAATACAGTCACAATGGTCTTGAATATATACAGTGATGGAAACATCAAACTATTAAGGTCTTTGAAACGGTTTCTACAAGATTCTTTTTGTTTCTTTTTCAATATAATTAAAATGCCTTTCTTCTGCTGCATGAATACTCTCTTCATTCCTGTGATGGCTGAGTTCCCAAATATCGTGATTCCATATTGCATGAATGGTTCAAAAAGTCCATGGTAGACAGTGCACAAGAGGTCTTGATTTGCATACTGAGCCAGTTGTTTCATTACAAATACCACTGAGCTTAGCTTTTTGGAAACAGTATTTATCTGCTGCTTCCAATTTAGCTCACTGTCTATTGTTATGCCTCAAACTTAACTGAAGTTACTTCTTCCAGTTGGTTCACACCCAGAAAAACACGTGTTATTCCTTTTGTTTAGTGTTGAAAACCATGCATTTTTTTAAAGTAACTCATTTTGCATAAACAATTGTGCTATCTTATGACTGACATGTAAGTGTTTTTCTCAAGTGCTTTTCCTTTCTCTTGCAGCGACAGTAATATTTTAAGATGTTGTTAATTTTAACTGAAGTTGGTGATTTGATTGTGAGCTAAGTTAAGTTTGCAACTTATCTCAGGAGCAGAGGGGTAGTGGCATGGCCACTATGAGCTTGAAGAAGTGGGGGGGGGAGTTAAAAGGTTTACAGTTTGTCTACAACTACTGACAACTCATGGACATCCATGACTCACACTCATCAGCTGCTATGGTATAAATTTTGACATGGAAGTAACATAGATTTGTGAGTGTGCATTACAGAGGCAGTTATATTCAGATGAGGTACTCATTTGAACATCTACATAGATACTCTGAAAGCCATCATACAGTGTGTGGCACAGCACACCCTGTATCACTATAGTCATTTCCTTTCCTGTCCATTCACAGATAGATTGAAGAAAAAACGACTGTCTATATGCCTCCGTATGAGCTCCAATTTCTCATATTTTATCTTCATGGTCCTGACATGCAATGTATGTTGGCAGTAGTAGAATTGTTTGGCAGTCAGCTTCAAAAGCCGGTGCTTTAAATTTTCTTAATAGTGTTCCTCTAAAGAACGTTGTCTTCCCTCCAGGGATTCCCATTTGAGTCCCCAAAGCATCTCCATAACACTCATGTGTTGTTCGAACCTACCAGTAACAAATCTAACAGCCCACCTCTGAATTGCTTCGACGTCTTCCTTCAATCTAACCGGATATAGATCCCAAATGCTCAAGTACTACTCAGGACTAGATCAAACCAGTGTCCTATATGTGGTCTCCTTTACAGGTGAACCACACTTTCCTAAAATTTGCCCAATAAACTGAAGCCAACCATTTACCTTCCCTACCACAGTTCTCACATGCTCCTCCCATTTTATATAACTTTGCAACATTACATCCAGACATTTAATGACCTGACTGTGTCAAGCAGGGCACTACTAATATTGTATCTGATCATTACAGATTTGTTCTTCCTACTCATTCACATTAACTTAAATTTTTCCACATTTAGAGCTAGCTGCCATTCATCTCATCAACTAGAAGTTTGTCTAAGTTGTATCTTCCTGCAGCCATTTAACTTCCACACTTTGCTGTACACCACAGCATCATCAGCAAACAACTGCAGATTGCTGCCCACCCTGTCCACCAAATCATATGTGTATATAGAGAACAACAGCAGTCCTATCACACTTCACTGGGGCACTCCTGACGATACCCCTGTCTCTGATGAACACTCACTGTCGAGGACAACATACTTAGGAAAAGGAGCCACTCACATATCTGTAATCTTATTCCATATGCTCATGTCTTCGTTAACAGCCTGCAATGGGGTACCATGTCAAAAGCCTTCCAGAAATCTAAAAATATGTAATCTGCCTGTTACGCTTCATCTACTGTTCGCAGTACATCATGTGAGAAAAGGGCAAGCAGAGTTTCACATGAGCAATGCTTTCTAAAACCATGCTGATTCATAGTACAGAACATTAAATTAATTAAGGCTGTTGTAATATAATGCCATGAGTAGAAGAAAATTGACTTTCCAAACATTTAGTAAACATCTGTGATAATGTCTCACATTCCATAAGCACAACTGCCGTTATTAATCAATTGATTATCTGCTCACAGAATCAAAACAACAGCACTTCCCCAGGAAATTACAGTGTCACAGACTTGGGGTCGCTGAGGGGGCACAGATCTAAGCAGAACAGTCAACAGGAAGTGTTCCAAAAGGTGCCGACTTTTAATAATTTGTACTTGGAGTGGGTGGGAGGGAGGCTGCTCTACTCAGTTTCATGACCTCTGTTACAGTCACAGTACACTACTACTTTTTCTGTTTTGTGAAGTGCGTAATTTTACATTTCTGAACATTTAAAGAAATTTGCCAATCTTTGTGCAACTCTGAAATCTTACCAAGATCTGACTGAATGGTCATATAACTGCATCACCTGCAAAAAAATCTAAGGTTTCTGTTAATATTGTCTGCTAGGTCATTATTATACAACATGGAAAGAAAGGGTCCCAGTGCTTCCCAGGGCACTCCCAACGTAACTTCAACAACTGTCGATGACTCTCCATCCGAGACAATATGCTACATCCTCCCTACCAAGAAATCGTCAATCCAGACACAAATTTCACCAATACCCCATACGATTGTACCTTTTGATAATAAGTGTTGATGTTGTACTCTATTTGGAAATTGAATACTGCACATACCTGACTGCTTTCGTTCGTGACTTCCAGTATGTCATTTGAGAAAAGAGTGAATCAGATTTCACATTATCAATGTTTTTGAAATTCTATTCAAGGTACCTCATTACATTTGAACTCAGGATACGTTCTAAGATGCTACAACAAATGGATGTCAAGGATATTGGACTAGTTTAGTGGATCGCTTCTGCTCCCCTCCTTGTAGATAGGTATGACCTGGGCTTTCTTCAAAGTGCTAGCCACAGTTTTTTTGTTCTACATTATAGTTATAAGAGGGGCTAACTCGGTCACAAATTCAATATCTGCCGGATATTCCATCGCACGCTGGAGGTTCTTTTTTTCCATTTTAATGATTATAGTTGTTTCTCAACACCATTGACACTAACATTTATTTCACTCGTCTTTCAGTTGTACAGTAATTAACCTGGGTGAATACTCCTGGGTTTCTCTATGTAAAAGAACATTTGAAAACATAGTTAATCATTTCTGCTCTTGCTTTGCTACCCTCAATTTCAGTATGTCCCGTCCCTGAGTGACCTGACACTAACTTCGGTGCCACTAACAGCCTTTATATACAACCAGAATTTCTTTGGGATTCGTGGAATATCATTTGACAATATTTTGGTACAGTAGTCACTGATGGCTTGATGCATTGCTCTTTTGATGGGCAAATGTGTTTCATTCAGCATCTCTCTATCTACAGCCTTATGCTTTGTTCTACACCCTAATCTGCAGTTGTCTCTGTTCCTTTAGACGATTTTTTAATTTTTATTATGATGACTGTATACCATAGAGGGTCCTCCCATTATGAACTGTTCTACTGGGTACATATCTATACAGTTCTTTTAAACTAGAGCCACATGCCCTCTACATACCCCTGTCATGAGCTAAAAATTTCAAGTTGCTCATTGAGATGGGACATTAATGCTTCTTTATTCAGTTTACTGAACACATAAATCTTTCTTCTTGTTTTAGTTGCCTTCTGTAGATTGGTAATCATTGTTGCTACAAGTGCCTCATGGTCATCCAGGAAAGTTTCCACGTGGACATCCTCAAAGAGGACAGGTCTATTTGTGGACAATAGATTCAATAATCTGTTGTGGGTAGTTTTCAGAGAAGGCATTTAGTAATGTATCAGGATGCCTTGTCACGTCCAAAATTTATTGTTGCACCAAGAGGAGAATTGACAGAAGTGTAATTTTACACCCATCCCTACTTAGTATTGCCCAACAATCTCACATTCAGACTCAATTTCTTTTCTGGTGGATATGGGATTCTTGTCTACTGTGACAAATACACCACCTCCATGTCCCATTAGCCTACACTTTTGGTACACACTTAAATTTTCTCCAAAAATCTCACTGCTGTCAACTTCAGGTTTTAATCAGTGTTCTGTACCTAGTATTATGTGAGCATCACTGCTTTTTAGGAGCGATTCAAACTCTGGCAGTTTGCTATAATTGCTTCAGAAGTTAACTACAAGGATTTTAACACTCTACAGTATGGGTGGATACAAACAGTAGGGCCCCAATTGATAATGTTTGCTTTGATGAAGCCCAAAGTAAGAAAATAATTGTATACTCAGTAATAAAAGTTCATTGTAAATAAGTATTATAGTAGTTGTATTACACGTTTATTACCTTATAAATAAATAAAAAACTTTTTTATTTTAAATTCAGTGCATTAGTGTTTGCAAAATGACTCTTTCATATAATGTTCATTAAAAAATGACGATCATTTCACTTGGGACCTATGGAATGGTACATTAGCTTATTTGTTTTAGTTGTAAATATTTGTCATGTATTGTTGTTTTTCTGAAATGTTCCACATCCTGGAGGACCTCCTCACTACGGATCAATTGGAATGAAAGTAAATCTAATCTAATCTAATCTCTTTGACCATGATGCAAAGTCAATTGGAATAAATAATATAGTACCTTATAGTAGTGATACTCCTCAGTGGGAATCTGTTGGAATATTTACTGACTCCAGGACAAATATATTTAAGAACTGCTTATAAGAGATGACCTGGGATGAAATTTATAATGAATCAAATGCTGACATAATTTACTGTATTTCGTGATAAATCCTTATCATTCTTTGCAAATAGCTTTCTGCATAAGCTAATCAGAAAGAACATTAAACAGTTATGTAAAAAACCATGGATTGCTAGAGGGGTTAAAGTATCTCATGAAAGGAAAAGGGACAAGTATCTGTTGGCAAGAACAAGCAGAGAGTCTGCAGTAATTTGACACTAGGGAAATTACTCAAAATTATTAAGAATATTTATTAAAAAACCAATGAACATACACAGTAGTAAAAAATCAGTAATTGTGACAACAAACTTAAAGCTGTCTATGTATATGGAATGTAACAATGTGAGAGACAACAAGACGCCAAAGAACAGGATATCACCACCACTGATTTAAATGGAAGGGGTATAAATGATGAGTCTCAGGTGGCAAATGTGTTCAGTAATCAATTCTTAAATACTATGGAAAATACAGAGACAAAGAGTTCAAGAGCAAAAGCAACTTTCATAACATTCAATCATAAGAATGTATCATCAACATCTCCCTCTGGAATTAAGAAAATTTCAGTTATATGAATGTATCACCAACATGTCCCTCTGAAATTAAGAATATTTTCTCAAAATGTAAAGCTTTTCTGGATTTGATATTTTTTTCCAATACAGTTCTAAAGATTTGTTCCCATATAAGTCCAGTCTATCTTAAATATGTAATGCATCACTAACTCAAGGCATTTCTCCAGAGAGATTAAAATATGCCATTGCTAAGCCACTATATAAGAAAGGTGATAGGAGACATGGCAATAACTTACAATCTGTTTCACTCAGATGGCATTTTCCAAAACTTCTGAGAAGGTATTGTATTCCAGGATAGTATCTCATCTGAGCAACAGTAATATCCTCAGTAAATCACAGTTTCAATTTCAGAAGAATTGCTCTACTGAGAATACCATTTACACATTCACTCACCAATTTGACAAGCATTAAATAACAAAACAGCAGTGGCTGGTATCTACTGTGACCTACCTAAGACACTTGACTGTCTGAATCACAATATTCTCCTTGATGAATGAAGATTTTTGTGGAATTTATGGTACAGCCAACCAGTGGATAAAGAATGTCATACCTAAGCAGAAGAATGCAGAAAGTTACACTTGGTAATTCAATGAAAGTAATCGAGGGAGATTATTCTGACGGGGAGGAATCATGCGTGGGCTTCGCAAAGGCCCAATCTTTGGTCTGCCATTGTTTCTCATACACTGATCAGGCAGAACACTATGACCACCTACCTAATAGCCAGCATGTCCACCTGTGGCATTAAAGCAATGAGGCCTCGGTACATCACTGGCGGGAGATGGCACCACAGCTTAATACACAAGCCGCCTAATTCCTGCACATTCCGAGGAAGGATGTGATAAACTATGACTCCACGATCAGTCACATCCTAGATGTGTTCAATTGGGTTCAGATCTGACGAGTTTGGAGACCAGCACATCAACTGAAACTTGCCACTGTGTTCCTCTGAGGCACATTATCTTCTCGAAAACCGACACTGCCATTGGCAAACATCACCATCGTGAAGGGGTGTTCGTGGTCCTTGGCTACCGTGGTGCCTTGTGCGAGCTCCACTGGACACATGGATGCTCACATGAATGCTCCCCAGAGCATATGGAGCCACTGCCAGCTTGTCTCCGTCCCATAGCACAGGTGTCCAGGAGCTGTTCCCCTGGAGGACAATGGATTCGCGCCCTTCCCATCAGCATGACAAAGAAGATATCAGGATTCATCAGACCGTACAATGCTCTGCCACAGCACCAATGTCCAGTGCCAATGGTCACGTACCCATTTCAGTCATAGTTGCCGATGTTGTGGTGTTAACATCAGCACATGCACAGTTCGTCAGCTGCAGAGGCCCATCGTTAAAAGTGTTTGGTGCACTGAGTGTTCAGGCATGCTTGTACTCTGCCCAGCATAAAGTCTGGTGTTAGCTCCACCACAGTTTGCTTTCTGTCCTGTTTTACCAGTCTGCCTGTAATGTGGGGTGACAACCCAACCCCACAGCATCTGAACGTGGTTTTACTTGGTTTTGCCACGTGTGGAAGACACTCACCACAGTACTCCACGAACACCCGACAAGTAGTGCAGTTTCTGAAATCTTCGTGCCGATCCCCTGGACCAGTGGTTCCCAACAGGTGGTCCGCAGACCCCCAGGGGTCCGCGAGCTATGCCAGACGGGTCCGCAAGATGCTATTAGAATAAAAAATATATTCAATATATTTCATATGATAACAGATTTTTTGTTTTGGCCGCTTCCTGATGAGCAGTTTTAAGCTCAATATTTTTTTCAATAATGAATATGTCAATGTTTTTTCTAAGTACCAAAAATAGAAAACGTATAAAAAGACTCTTCATTTGGCTTTTTTTATGTACTTGATTCTGTGATATGACAAGGTACCAGTCATGCTCGATGAGGGGGTCCTCGAGAAAATTTTGTTGGGAACTCCTGCTCTGGACCATTACAGTCTGCCCTCAATCAAACTGAATACATCATGCGCCTTTCCCATTGTAAACACGGACAGCACGTTCACTGATACTACGTGTGCTGTGCGTGTGTATGACTAGCAGTCATTCCTCGTCAGGTATCGCTGCTATCACCTGGATGGGTATATATCAATAGTAGGTCAGTGGTCGTACTGTTCTGGCCGATCAGTGTATATGTATATGTAAATGATTATCCATCTAATATATATAAAATCAAAGATGCTGTAACTTAACAAATGAAAGCATTGGTATGTTGATAGGAGACAATAAAAAACACAAACACACATACAAATTTCAAGCTTTCGCAACCCAAGGTTGTTTCATCAGGAAAGAGGGAAGGAGAGGGAAAGACGAAAGGATGTGGGTATTAAGGGAGAGGGTAAGGAGTCATTCCAATCCCGGGAGTGGAAAGACTTACCTTAGGGGGAAAAAAGGACAGGTATACACTCGTACACACACACACATATCCATCCGCACATATACAGACACATGCAGACATACGCAAATGCAAAGAGGTTGGGCAGAGATGTCAGTCGAGGCAGATGTACAGAGGCAAAAATGTTGTTGAATGACAGGTGAGGTACGAGGGGCGGCAACTTGAAATTAGCGGAGGTTGAGGCCTGGTGGGTAATGGGAGGAGGGAATATATTGAAGGGCAAGTTCCCATCTCCGGAGTTCTGACACCAACCTATCAGTTCTTTCTGAGGCACGTTCTATCTTTGAAAGCAAAAATCAGTCAGTATAGGATGCAAAATACGACAGGTTGTACTTATTTTGTATGTGACGTACACTGCAGGTCTTATAATTGTAATTAACTAGTGCATAAACTATAAATTATGACTTCCTTTGAATAAAATATGAAGTAGTAAAATTTACAATGGTTTAGTAATAATATAACATCCCCCTCCCCCTTAACATTCTAGGATTAAGCCCTGTTGTTATGTCAAAGCCATACCATACCCTCAAAAATTGTGATATATTCATTTAAAAAAATGCCAAATAGCTCTCGTAGACAAGAATAGGAATGTCACTGCTTCACTTGCAGCAATTTAAGACGTTCTCTTACCTTCCAGCCTAACCACATATCTGAAGGACAAAAACCTGCCAACATCTGCAAGACAACTGAAACATTTCCGCTGATCACCAAACTACCCAGACACGAATACTGAGCATATCTGGTATGCCTTGCAACATGCTGTTCTGAAGAGACCTTCACCCCTGCCGTACTCTTCAGAATTCATGGTGTCAGTTCCCTCCAGCATTACTTCACACATTACTCAAGTCTGTGCCACACTGTAATCCAGCACTTCTGCATCCTCATGGGGGACCTATATGATATTAGGCAGGTGTACCAGTTTCGTTGGCTCTTCAGTGTATATGAAACAATATCATGATTCCAAACTTACATAATAATTTCGTACTACTACTTTTAGATCTCATGCTTGAGACACTGGACTGTATGAATGAAATGTAAAACTATTTCTTAGCATAAAATTTTTTGCTTATAGTAGGCCTATTAGGCATCTGATATTGATACTTTGTTAATTCTTTCTGTTGTGTTATTTATGTAAATGAGGTACATAAAAATGACCATCTGTGCCAAAGCAATTTTGCTTATTTGGCATGTGTTACAATTGCTGTAATATTGGAAAGACCTACTTCCTTTTATTTTGCAGACAGTGACAAAATAGACATAATAAAATCAAAAAACCACACTAGTCTTGGGTACTATTAGAACAGTTTTCAATATTGGATAACGACACTTTGATTTTCCATACAGGAAAACGTTTGATGAACTTTGATGAGGTACTAGATCCTTTCGCAAAAAGGAAAGCACATTGCATAAAGCTGTAGCAAGGCTAGAGAGGAAAAAAATGTTGGGATCTGTCACACAAAAGAAAAAGTTACTAGCTAATAGGCATTAGAGAGTGCAGATTTTCTGAAGAGTTCTTATTCTCCTGGTTACAAATAATCCAACCCAGTATTATTTTTGAGTCTTTTTTAAGCAGGTAGGACATCAAACCGACTGACTGGGAGCATTCGAGGCACCACAAGACATTTTAATTTCCACTGCCTTGAATAGGTTTAATGGCTTCCATTACAAAATATACGCATAATACTTATAATTCCAAAGACCGAAATACAGTGCAATGCAACAGAAGAATGCTGTGTGAAGAGGTGTGGCACTTCACTTGGGCACACTTAAGATCAAATAACATGTTTGACATTTCCTCTAACATACATGTTTTATATATCAAACTCGTCAGAACGATGTGCGCTATGAAATGAACATACACTACTGACCATTAAAATTGCTATACCAAGAAGAAATGCAGATGATATAACGGGTATTCATTGGACAAGTATATTATACTAGAACTGACATGTGATTACATTTTCACGCAATTTGGGTGCATAGATCCTGAGAAATCAGTACCCAGAACAACCACCTCTGGCCGTAATAACGGCCTCAATACGCCTGGGCATTGAGTCAAACATAGCTTGGGTGGCGTGTACAGGAACAGCTGCCCATGCAGCTTCAACGCGATACCGCAGTTCATCAAGAGTAGTGACTGGCGTAGTGTGACGAGCCAGTTGCTCGGCCACCATTGACCAGACATTTTCAATTGGTGAGAGATCTGGAGATTGTGCTGGCCAGGGCAGCAGTCGAACATTTTCTGTATCAAGAAAGGTCCGTACAGGACCTGCAACATGCGGTCGTGCGTTATCCTGCTGAAATGCAGGGTTTTACAGGGATCAAATGAAGGGTAGAGCCACGGTCGTAACACATCTGAAATGTAACGCCCACTGTTCAAAGTGCCGTCAATGCGAACAAGAGGTGACCGCGACGTGTAACAAATGGCACCCCATATCATCCCGCAGGGTGATACGCCAGTAAGGCGATGACGAATACACACTTCCAATGTGCGTTCACCGCGATGTTGCCAAACACGGATGCGACCATCATGATGCTGTAAACAGAACATGGATTCATCCAAAAAAAATGACGTTTTGCCATTCGTGCACCCAGGTTCGTGATTGAGTATACCATCGCAGGCGCTCCTGTCTGTGATGCAGCGTCAATGGTAACCACAGCCACAGTCTCTGAGCTGATAGTCCATGCTGTTGCAAACGTCTTCGAACTCTTCGTGCAGATGGTTGTTGTCTTGCAAACGTCCCCATCTGTTGACTCACGGATTGAAACGTGGCTGCACGATCTATTACAGCCATGCAGATAAGATGCCTGTCATCTCGACTGCTAGTGATATGAGGCTGTTGGGATCCAGCAAGGCATTCCACATTACCCTCCTGAACCCACCGATTCCATATTCTGCTAACAGTTATTGGATCTCGACCATCGCGAGCAGCAATGTTGTGATACGATAAACCACAATTGCGATAGGCTACAATCCGACCTCTATCAAAGTTGGAAACGTGATGGTACGCATTTCTCCTCCTTACACGAGGCATCACAACAACATTTCACCAGGCACCGCCATTCAACTGCCGTTTGTGTATGAGAAATCGGTAGGAAACTTTACTCATGTCAGCGCGTTGTAAGTGTCGCCACCAGTGCCAGCCTTATGTGAATGCTCTGAAAAGCTAATCATTTGCATATCACAGCATCTTCTTCTGTTGGTTAAATTTCGCGTCTGTAGCACGTCATCTTCGTGGTGTAGCAATTTTAATGGCCAGTAGTGTATTTTTGGAAGATTTTTTTTTTAAATTTTTGTCGTCCTAGCTCAAACGCATGAGGGATGGCACTATCAAGCTATTGCCCGGTTCGGAAATATCGTAGATCCGGGGCTGCTAGGCGTTTTCTTCAGTGCGAATGCACAAATATGCCCGACCTGCAGTGGGAATCAGGGTAGCGAACGAAAGTAAAATGGGCAGGGACTGCGGACAGGTGGCACTCTGTGGGAATGTGGATCGGCCATTAGCCGTGCCAAGAAAATCCGCGCGACAGCGGTGTGTCCCGGATGCGGTGAACGCACCTGTCTAGTAAGCAGGAGACCCAGGTCGGTACACATTTTTACTCGTCGCTGCTGATTCCGCGTAATGCCCCATTGCACCTGACAACAGCGATCCCCTTTAATTAACATATGTTTGAAGCCATGGCTCTACCTGCTTCAATACTGTATGTATATTAATTTGTGTGAGCGCACGCGTGACGAAATAGTCATGCTGCTACTGACCGACACAAACACATTTAAAATCACGTCTAAATGTATTTATCCATGATGGAGATGGATATGGATGAACTTCGTGCCTTTTCCCTGGGTTTCTTATCGTGTTCTGTGCTTGCTGTAACTGGCTAACTAGATCACGTGTCCTGTGTTCAGATTCTGTAAGAAAAAAAGCATATCGCACAACACGACTTCACAGTTTCCGGAACTGTCTAGCCTTATTTTGTGGATTTCGTATTTGTAGCTGCTTACTGTGCAAATATGCGCTTTCTGTAATGCTGCGCATTAAAGATCTATCTTTGACACACCTTTTCCTCTGGGTTCGTTGTGCTTTAGTGCCTAGATGTCCGACACAAACACATATAAAAACTTCACGGTATCTCTGGTACATGACCGTCGGTAGCTCTTACGACACACCCATTCGTAGTAGCTTTCAGTCGCTTGACAGTAGTCGGTGTTATATCTAGCTGTTTTACGTACGCAAACTAACCCACCTCGTGACCGAGAAGAGCAAACACAGTTGAAAACACTATGCCTAGTGCGATATTTTTTTTTCACTGAGCAGTAATTAAATAATTTTAATTGGCGCTTGCTGTCCCATTTCAATTTACGGGTTTTATTGCTAGGATAGGCCCTATTTAGCGGAGCAGTAGTTATATAACTTTAAACTACGCTTGTTTACTTTTTTTTAATTTATGGGTTTGATATGCGAGAAGTATTACAAATAGCCTTTTAGCACTATACCTAAGGATTTACAGCCGAGACGAGATATCTATTAGGACAAAAGAGGAACTTCGTATAAAATTTACCGTTCCTCTGAAACTTTTTTCTGGTGATACGTTACTAACAATTTTCATATGGGCAATAATTTACGATAAATGCAAACAATATACACTCCTGTTAAAAGAGAAGATTAATGTGACACGATATATTAGATATTCACAGCGTAGATCAGAAACGCCGATTTGCCACGAAATAGGTTGTGCCTAACACACGTACTTGCGAAAATATACGTTTGCAAGGGTCCCACACTGTCATAAATATACCGTTTCTGCTTAAATAATTAAAAAATTGGGGGACTGTTTGTTTTGAAAGAGGATATTGTCGCCAAAAGTTTCTACAACACACAGGTTATGTTTGTAATTCACAATGTCACGATACAAGCACGATTTCTGATACGATCAGCACGGAAAACACGTATAAATTTTCCGTCAGTTTTGGACCTAAGTTTGCGATACAAACCGATATACAAAACACGAATACGCTCAAAACAATCACATTGGGCACATTCTTACCGAATTAAGTACTGTGTTAATTCCTTTCACTGCAGCAGCTGCTTTCATACATACGTTGCACACCACAGAACAACAATAAATGGTACAAACAATTGTTACACTTCACACTTTTGACGGCCTTGCCGTCTTGACTAAGGCCGGCTTTACGCTGTCAAATTTCTTTGACAAAATTGATTTGTCCAATATATTTGACGTAGTGTAATAGGAAACATTTGTCAAATGTCGCCTTTCGTCCAATTTATTTGATCAAATCCAGTGCCTCGTAACCTTCATGTTACGCATAGTAAAATCCTTGTCCCCTGCTTGATTGACAGATACGGCTTCGTTTAGGAAAAACACTGTACCGAAAAAATTTCTTAAGGCCGCCGGAGACGATCAAACAATTTGTCAAACTTTACTGTGCTTGCCAAACATTTGACCGTCTACAGTACTGTTTGACGTGTTTGTCAAGCACAGGTCGTGTTTGTGAGAAATTTTGTTTCAGGAAAGTTTGACAAGATGGCACACAATGTTCGTGCCGATGTTTCGCCGCGTATGCTCAGTGAAAAATTGTTTTATTACAATTGCTCTCGCCGTATCGTGAATTTCCACAACTACGGGAACTACGATCAGGGATAAAAACAAGAAATCACTGACAGTTACCAAAATGGTAGCGTTTTTTCCATGTTTCCGAGTCACACACTACGTGGGAAGAGGTTAAGAAGAAAATCAATACTCTACGGCCTACGCATAACATACAAGCGGTGGTGCAATGAAATAAAGAAATCTAACTTCTCCGATTCTTCCATGGTCACTGTGGGCAATGTGTTTTCACGTTGCTTTATATAAAACTGTCATTAGAAGATCAAGTAGAAGACAATAAATTTTCGGGATAAATTATAGAGTCCAATTCCACTCATCGGCTTTGAGCAATGATGTCTTACGAACGGCAAGAACGCTACATAGAGGCGATCTTTGAAAGCAGCGGATGTTATTTGTAAACAGATTAATGTGGCATACGATAATATTACAAACACAATTCCGCGGTATTTAATTAGCGTCGACTTATATCCAACCGAGTTGAAAATAACAGAAACAAATCAGAAAAAAAGAAAATGATGACTTGAGGAATTTACTACAACTCCATACGCATCGCCCATATACTGATCGTGACGATAAGATTACAGTAATTACTGCACGCACAGAGACATTCAAACAATCATTCTTCCCGCGCTCCATGCGTGAATGGAACTGAAAGAAAACCTAATAACTGGAAAAATGGGAAGTTCCCCTCTGCCATGCCCCTCGTGGTGGTTTGCAGAGAATAAATGTAGATGTAGAAAAGAGAAATACCGGTATACAGTTTCGAAATAAATTATTGCGATTTTTTCGAGAAAGAAAAGCACAGAGTACCATTAAATTCCATTACAGCAAAGCGCCACCTGAAATCGTAGTATAATAAAACAATTTAATTAAAAAGAAATAAGCGCAATACACAAATAACGAAAATTCACATAATGTAACAAATACTGGAATCGATAGCTATGAACTGGCCCATATACGTTAATTCTAGTTACTGATTCCAATATTAAATACTTTTTTGTAGAAGTTACAAGTGCATGAATCATATTACATTTCAGTGCACACACCTGCTCCAAAAACGATCTAAATAATGAGCCATGCAATGGTGCATAATTTTGGACACATTTGCAGTATGTGTGAGAATTAGATTATTGTAGGATTTCTAGAATTCTTATTGAGCTCTGAACTACTGCGAAAAAGTATCAAATACTGTTGGTACCGATTACAAGTTTTTTTTTTCCCCCTCATAGCATAGACGATCAAGCTCGCACATAGAAATTTTTTTTTCCCCCCGGGGGCGACGGGGCAAATTGAAGAGCTAATTTTACCTGGTGTGACTTTTAAAACGTACAGATTCGATTAAGGCTTATAATATGTCACACTGAGTTTGTTGTTTTCATTGGTCTTAAATGATCCATAAATGTGTCATAGCTCACATTTCCGCAAAATTACAATATAAATATTTATTTAATTTACAGCATGGCAGTGAAGTATCAGTCTCACATAGTATGCAGTAAAAATGCAAATACCCCAAAAAATTCAAAGAAACTAACAAAAGGTTACGAAAGTAAATTCAACTCGTAGAGGAGATTGTGTGAAAATGTCAATTATAACACTGGGGTTCACACTAAAACATTGGTTAGTAAACAGTGGTGTGGTGATCGCTCTCACTTTAATAGACCTATACCATGCCACATGACCCTTCCTGCTAAAATCGTTTGATTTTTTTATTTTTTTTCCTACATGAAAGGCATTTATTTACTTTACACAGGTTTTCAAACAAAAATACTAACCTTGAGTCTATTCTCTTCTGTTCCGAAACAGCCCAGATGCAGCAACATCACACCTAAATTTTTCCTTGCATGGTTGAGACTGGAGACAAAGGAAGCTAATTAGCTCACGCCTGCCCTTGCATGATCTATTTGCAACAACATGGAAATCTTTACACAGTTATAGATTTAGTAATGTTATGAAACTGTTCAACATCTACTGTGCTTTACATGAGTTGAAGCCTGATATAGTTTTGTGAATCTTCCTCTGCTGTCTTTCATCATTTCATTTTTATTGGCACTTTTAATCATTTGTCGAACAAAAAATACAAAATGACATTGGACAAGTCACTGTGATTTACAACACACATTTTTAAATCATACAAGAATATTTACATTGATTGAGGCTTAATATTCTCACAAATAAAAATTAAGCTTTCATACGTGTTATTTAAGACAAGTAATTCAATCAGCTTTTTTACATAAAACTTTTGATTAACATTTCATTCATTCTTTTTTTAATATTTGCAATGAATTTGTACCTTTCAAGATATTCATCTATACTATAACAACACTCCCTGCAATAAATATTTATGGACAGCAGTTTTAAATTTTGCAGTTTTATTGTTTTAATGTTGTGTATGCATGTTGAACATGTATATCCTGCTTTCTCCTTGTGTTATACAGATGGATACTCTGATTAGTTGATATAAGATTGTTTTTAAAACATATGTAGACTTAGTAGTGGAAGGATGTGAAGTTTCTTGAATAAGGGCTTGCATGAGCTTCTTTGAACAGCATTTTCTATGCCTCTTACAATTCTATTTTAGCATAAACAACTTTTGTTAGCAGATGTGTTTCCCCAAAAGATTATGCCATATCACAATAAGGATTCTGCCTGGGCAAAGTATACATTGTTTAGTGTCTCTTTCAATGTGCAACCAGAAAGAATTCCGATTGTATAACAAATGGTGTTCAATTTCATTTATTTGTAATGTGTTTTGCACATTGAACCCCTCTTAGATCTTTTTGGATCCATATTCCAAGAAATTTTGTAGAGCTTACATTTTCAAGTGTTCTGGTATACAACTCTATGTCTGGTGTTAGGAGACATTTATTTTGCACTGTGTGTAAGAGCATTGTAACTGTTTTTCCTGTGTTTATTAATAAATTGTTTCAGAAACCAGTCTGTGGGTGGTACACTTTTTAATATCGTGCAGTAATTCTTCTCTGGTCCTTCCTTTTATTATCACATCTGAGTCATCTACGAATTTTATGTAATTGTGGCATGGACTTGTTCAGTTCCAAGTAATTTACAGATAATAGAATGGAGCCTTGTGGTACAAAGTACCGTGGAGTGGTTGGAATCGGTAACTAGAATTAACTTACCTATAGGTCAGTTCTAGTTACCTGTTCCAACATTAGTTACATTTTCACAGTAGTTCAGAGAACAATTACAAATGCAGACATCTTATTACATTTCAGTGCACACAAATGCTGGAAAAATGGTTTAAATTATGAACCAGAGAATTTTTGTAATCAGTTACCAGAATTGACCTATGTAGCTTAATTCTAGTTACTTGTTTCTTTTTCGTGAATTTTCGCTACTTGTGTGCTGGATTTTCTTTTAGGCTTCCTGTGTTGTTTTCTCCACATTTCATGCTACTGTTATTTTTATGTTTCATGTACATTATTGTTAATTTCATTTCCAAGTTGTTGCATTACATTTTAGTTTCTCCTTGCCCCAAACCCCCAACTCTCCCATGGTAGCCCCATTAGATTCAATAATTATTATTAAAAATTAACACTATTTCACAATATTATGAATTCACCATGCAGTAAAAGTTGACAAATTTAAAGGTTCTCTGTGGTTTTCTTACTAGCATCAATTATGATAATAATTTATTTCAGACACTACATTTCTCTTTTTTTGTTCATATTTATTTTCATTACCTCCAATTCTTTTTGATATGATTTGTGGCTAAGTAATTATTCACATGAACTGTGACTGACTGTAATTTTGTTTTATCATATGTTACATTCGTTCATTCATGAATATGATCAGTTGCTTTCAAAGGTTGCCTCTATGTAGCGTCTTAGCCTAAGGTATGAGGTCATTGCCCAAAACCATGGTGTGGAATCGGACACTACAATTGACACTATTTTCCCACAGTTGTGCCTCCTTTTCCAGTGCGAAAGTGAAGTAACTCTGAACAAGTTATTAAAACTTTCACTGTCCACCCCAGATATTTGACACAATCATCAGGTTCTGACTTTAACATTTTCTTTAACAGATTTTTATGTGTATCTTTCTCCATCTACATCTATACTCTGCAAATCACTGTGAAATGCATGGAAGAGCATATGTCTGATTGTACCAGTTATTAGGGTTTCTTCCCATTCCATTTACATATGGAGCACAGGAAGAATGATTGTTTGAATGGCTCTGTGCATGCTGTAATTATTCTAATCTTATCCTGGCCAAGATAGACATGAAGCCCACACCTACTACAGTAGTACAAGTTTATATGCCAACTAGCTCTGCAGATGATGAAGAAATTGAAGAAATGTACGATGAAATAAAAGAAATTATTCAGATTGCGAAGGGAGACGAAAATTTAATAGTCATGGGTGACTGGAATTCGAGTGTAGGAAAAGGGAGAGAAGGAAACATAGTAGGTGAATATGGATTGGGGGACAGAAATGAAAGAGGAAGCCGCCTGGTAGAATTTTGCACAGAGCACAACATAATCATAACTAACACTTGGTTTAAGAATCATGAAAGAAGGTTGTATACATGGAAGAACCCTGGAGATACTAAAAGGTATCAGACAGATTATATAATGGTAAGACAGAGATTTAGGAACCAGGTTTTAAATTGTAAGACATTTCCAGGGGCAGATGTGGACTCTGACCACAATCTATTGGTTATGACCTGTGGATTAAAACTGAAGAAACTGCAAAAAGGTGGGAATTTAAGGAGATGGGACCTGGATAAACTAAAAGAACCAGAGGTTGTACAGAGATTCAGGGAGAGCATAAGGGAGCAATTGACAGGAATGGGGGAAATAAATACAGTAGAAGAAGAATGGGTAGCTTTGAGGGATGAAGTAGTGAAGGCAGCAGAGGATCAAGTAGGTAAAAAGACGAGGGCTAGTGGAAATCCTTGGGTAACAGAAGAAATATTGAATTTAATTGATGAAAGGAGAAAATATAAAAATGCAGTAAGTGAAACAGGCAAAAAGGAATACAAACGTCTCAAAAATGAGATCGACAGGAAGTGCAAAACGGCTAAGCAGGGATGGCTAGAGGACAAATGTAAGGATGTAGAGGCCTACCTCACTAGGGGTAAGATAGATACTGCCTACAGGAAAATTAAAGAGACCTTTGGAGATAAGAGAACGACTTGTATGAATATCAAGAGCTCAGATGGAAACCCAGTTCTAAGCAAAGAAGGGAAAGCAGAAAGGTGGAAGGAGTATATAGAGGGTCTATACAAGGGCGATGTACTTGAGGACAATATTATGGAAATGGAAGAGGATGTAGATGAAGATGAAATGGGAGATACGATACTGCGTGAAGAGTTTGACAGAGCACTGAAAGACCTGAGTCGAAACAAGGCCCCCGGAGTAGACAATATTCCATTGGAACTACTGATGGCCGTGGGAGAGCCAGTCCTGACAAAACTCTACCATCTGGTGAGCAAGATGTATGAAACAGGCGAAATACCCTCAGACTTCAAGAAGAATATAATAATTCCAATCCCAAAGAAAGCAGGTGTTGACAGATGTGAAAATTACCGAACTATCAGCTTAATAAGTCACAGCTGCAAAATACTAACACGAATTCTTTACAGACGAATGGAAAAACTAGTAGAAGCCAACCTCGGGGAAGATCAGTTTGGATTCCGTAGAAACACTGGAACATGTGAGGCAATACTGACCTTACGACTTATCTTAGAAGAAAGATTAAGGAAAGGAAAACCTACGTTTCTAGCATTTGTAGACTTAGAGAAAGCTTTTGACAATGTTGACTGGAATACCCTCTTTCAAATTCTAAAGGTGGCAGGGGTAAAATACAGGGAGCGAAAGGCTATTTACAATTTGTACAGAAACCAGATGGCAGTTATAAGAGTCGAGGGACATCAAAGGGAAGCAGTGGTTGGGAAGGGAGTAAGACAGGGTTGTAGCCTCTCCCCGATGTTGTTCAATCTGTATATTGAGCAAGCAGTAAAGGAAACAAAAGAAAAATTCGGGGTAGGTATTAAAATTCATGGAGAAGAAATAAAAACTTTGAGGTTCGCCGATGACATTGTAATTCTGTCAGAGACAGCAAAGGACTTGGAAGAGCAGTTGAATGGAATGGACAGTGTCTTGAAAGGAGGATATAAGATGAACATCAACAAAAGCAAAACAAAGATAATGGAATGTAGTCTAATTAAGTCGGGTGATGCTGAGGGAATTAGATTAGGAAATGAAGCACTTAAAGTAGTAAAGGAGTTTTGCTATTTGGGGAGCGAAATAACTGATGATGGTCGAAGTAGAGAGGATATAAAATGTAGGCTGGCAATGGCAAGGAAGGCGTTTCTGAAGAAGAGAAATTTGTTAACATCCAGTATTGATTTAAGTGTCAGGAAGTCATTTCTGAAAGTATTCGTATGGAGTGTAGCCATGTACGGAAGTGAAACATGGACGATAAATAGTTTGGACAAGAAGAGAATAGAAGCTTTCGAAATGTGGTGCTACAGAAGAATGCTGAAGATTAGATGGGTAGATCACATAACTAATGAGGAGGTATTGAAAAGGATTGGGGAGAAGAGAAGTTTGTGGCACAACTTGACCAGAAGAAGGGATCGGTTGGTGGGACTTGTTCCGAGGCATCAAGGGATCACCAATTTAGTATTGGAGGGCAGCGTGGAGGGTAAAAGTCATAGAGGGAGACCAAGAGATGAATACACTAAGCAGATTCAGAAGGATGTAGGTTGCAGTAGGTACTGGGAGATGAAAAAGCTTGCACAGGATAGAGTAGCATGGAGAGCTGCATCAAACCAGTCTCAGGACTGAAGACCACAACAACATCCTTACAATACCTATGTGAGTGATGCATAGAGAGTTGTAGTATTTTCCTAGTAATTATTGGAATCTGGTTCTTGAATCTTAGTTAGTAGACTTTCCCAGAGTAGTTCATCTCTATCTTCAAGAGTCTGTCAGTTTAGTACCATTAGTATCTCTGTGACACTCTCCAACATGCCAAACAAACCTGTGCTGCCCCTCTCTGCATACATTCAGTATCCCCTGTTAGCCCTATTTGGTACAGGTCCCATGTACTTGAGCAGTATTCCAGAACTGGTCGCACAATTTTCTTTGTAGTCTGCTTGCACTTTCCCACTATTCTACCAATAAACCAAAGTTTACTAATTGCTTTACACACGACTCAGCCTATGCGAGTTGGATTTCACATGATTGATGTTTTCGGAATACATGCTGATTGGCATAGAGGAAGCCATTCTGTTCAAGATAACTCGTTATGTTTGAGCTCAGAATATGTTCTAAGATTCTACAACATATCAATGTCAAGGATATCGGACAGCAATTTTGTGGATAACTTGTACTACCCTACTTGTAGACTCGTGTGACATGTGCTTTCTTCTAAGAACTGGTCACAGTTTTTGTTCGAGGGATCTACGATAGATTATAGTTAGAAAAAGGGCTATCTCAGCTGTAAATTCAGTATAAAATCTGATAGGGATGTAATTGGGCTCTGGGGCTTCATTCAGTTTTAACAATTTCTGGTATTTCTCAACACCTCTGACTCTAATACTTATTTCACTCATCTCTTCAGTGGCACAAGGATTAAATTGGGGCAATTCTGCTGAGTTTTCCTTTGTAAAGGAACATTTGGAATCTGGGTTAAGCATTTCAGTTTTTGCTTTGCTACCCTCAATTTCAATTCCTGTCTCTTTCACTAGGGACTGTATACTGACTATGGTGCTGCTAAAAGCCTTTACATACAACCAGGATTTCTTTGGGTTTTGTGAAACATCATTTGATAATATTCTGATATTGTAGTCATTGATAGCTTCATGCATTGGTCTCTGGACATTCAAACATGTTTCATTCAGCATATCTCTGTCTATAACCCTATGCTTTGTTTTACACCTATTACACAGTAATCTCTGTTTCTTTGGAGGTTTCTTTACAGTGACTGTACACCATGGAGGTTCCCACCCATAACGATCTGTTGTACTGGGTACATATCTATCCAGTGCATGGTCAAATATTCTTTTAAACTTGAGCCAGATTTCCTCTACATGCTCCTGCCATGTGCTGAAAGTTTCAGGTTCCTCATTGAGATATGACACTACTGATTTTTTATCTAGTTCACTGGACATACATACACTTTTCTGCTTGTTTTAGTTGTCCTTTGTACTTTGGTAATCATTGTTGTCACAATCATGTCATGGTCACAGATACCCATTTCAATGTGAACATCCTCAAAGAGGTCAGGTCTGTTTCTTGCCATTAGATCCAATATATTTCCATCATCAGCTGAGTTCTGAAGTATCTGTTCCAGGTCATTTTCAAAGACGGCATTTAGTAATGTTTTACAGGCTGTCCTATCATGCCCAAAACTAACAAAACAACCATTTTACTAATCGATTGTTGGATGATTAAAATCTCTGCCAATGATTGCAGTATGATTGGGGAACTTGTAGAAGTGAACTGAGGTTTTGTCTCAAGCTTTCAGTTACATCAGGAGATGAGTCTGGTAGATGATAGAAGGATCCAGTTATCATTTTATGACCACACATCATACTGAGTCTTGCCTAAACAGTCTCACATGCAGATTCATTTTCTGTTCTTGTCTACTGCAAAAAATACACCCCCCCCCTTTCCCATTTGCCTATCCTTTCTATGTACACGTAAATTTTCCACAAAAATCTCATTGGTATCAATTTCAGGTTTCAACCATTTTTCTGTACCTAGTGTTATGTGAGCTCATTTTAACTCATTCCCTGGACCAACGTCTTGCTTACTTCTTCTTTAAACACAGCCCCATAGTCGATGTTATAAATGCTTTATCTGCATTTTTAGCCATTCCAACTATCATCAAAATACAGCAAATATGAAAAGTGACTGCTTCAAAAGTAACATTAAACTGACAAATTTTGTTGGCACATATATGGCTTGTTTGACAAAGAAAGCGGGAGATGTTTTAGACATCATCTCATATTGGAGGGCGATCCATTTATGTGGTCTACATCAAAAACCAGTAAAGCAGAAGATGACAGAGTATGGTAAAAGGGAATCTAGAAAACCAAGCACAAAATAGATCAAGAAAATCCAATGAAAAGTCTATCACACTTGCACTACAGGTTAATAATTTGGTATTAATTGATGGTTTCCATCTTAGTTCTAATTTAGAGAGAGAAAATAGTAATTTTTTTGCAAAATACAGTGGGCAATTCGGAACAGTGAATATTCCACACACAAAAGCAGTTTTCCTAGTAAGGGCAAGAAAAGGCACTGTGTAATGTCAATACAATAAAAGAGTTCAAACCCTCAAGAAAACATGCTTCCTTTGCAGATTCCAAGTTAACTGCTTCTTTACTCCATATTTAGCTTTCCATGGAGTAATTTCTTCTTTTTCTTCAACCATTCCATTTTCTATAATTTACATCCTCATCTTACTGTGCTATCTTACCTAATAAAAGTAACATGGAAAGTCTGTTACTTGGAACATAAAGAGTATACATTATTAAATAAAAATGCGGAAAAGTAATGCTGGATGTTTCGTATGAGGGATTTTCTAACTTTTCCTTTCCTTTTATGCAAAATGATTAGCTTTTGTATGTCTTTTATAGGAGAGGTTTGGTCATATAAGGTCTTAACTATGCACTGTAAGCTGGCAAGTGTAACCAAGGCGAGTTTCACATTGGTGAAATACTGTAAATGACAACTGATGTAGAGACTGGTGATTCAAAGGCTGATTAATACAATGACGGACTTGTGGTTACCCAATCTCTACTGGCTATCCATAGAAGTGTCTTAGTGTCAATTTCCAGGGCCTGTATGAGTGAAATTTGTGACAAGCCTGTTCTGTAGGGCATGTCGACTGCTCTTCATCTGCCAATGTCATGGTGAAGTTACTAAACACAGTGGGAGTCTTGAGGAGGGGATGGGTGGGGTGGTATGGGATGCTGTCTTTGGGGAACTAACTTCTTTATTTCTTCAATCCTAATAATCTTTTTTCTTTTTTTACACGGGTGTATATGAAATGCAGGAGTAAAGACACACTTGAAACTTCCTGGCAGATTAAAACTGTGTGCCGGACCGAGACTCGAACTCGGGACCTTTGCCTTTCGCAGGCAAGTGCTCTACCAACTGAGCTACCCAAGCACGACTCATGCCGCATCCTCACAGCTTTACTTCCCCCAGTACCTCGTCTCCTACCTTCCAAACTTTACAGAAGCTCTCCTGTGAACCTTACAGAATTAGCACTCCTGAAAGAAAGGATATTGCGGAGACATTCTTGGGTAGCTCAGTTGGTAGAGCACTTGCCCACGATAGGCAAAGGTCCCGACTTCGAATCTCGGTCCGGCACACACTTTTAATCTGCCAGGAAGTTTCATATCAGCACACACTCTGCTGCAGAGTGAAAATCTCATTCTAAAGACACACTTGTTAGTATAATGTCAACCGAACAGGGGGAGAAAGGAGGAGAGAGATAGCATGAAAAGTGGAAAACTGAAGTTTTAACAAGTATGTAGGGATGTGGAGAGAGGACACATGAAATATCTGGCTGATGCAATAATACACGGCGTTAGCATTATCTGCAAGAGTGTACTTATCAGTTGTCTTAAAAAATGAGATGAGAAATCACTCTAAAAAACTACCATCTCACATGTGGAAAGTGTGCTAGCGAATAAAAGATTTAATAGGTGATAATAATTCCTCACATATTTTTTTAAATAGTAAAAGAGCTAAAGTGCAATTAAGTAACAGTTTTGTACCTTATGATTATTAAAATCAATTACAAACAAAATTAATAGCTTAGTAGGAAATGTTCTTAATGGGATTAGAAAGCTTTGCTTAGCTTCTTTGGGGTAGAGTACTATATAGTCACATTAAAATGAATGAAAATAAAGCAGCAGGAACTGCTTCAAGGGGGTGGGGATCTTACACATGAGTCAAAATATTTTTGACAGTTCAGTTGAGGTGGAAGTGGACAAGAAACCAGACTTACAGAAGTTACTGATATGTTTTTTAGTACAAGTGGGAGGATTAGGCACTAAGTTAAGAAACATAGAGGCTACAATGAAATCTAACAGTAATCATCTGGAATTCCAAATAAAATACAACAGTGACCATCTAGAACCTCACATAAAATCCAACAGTTGCCATTTAACTGGAAAATGTGGAAACTAGAATGGAAGGAACAGAATCTGCTATATAGGCTAACAATGGACAATTCAGTAACCAGATTTTAGAATTGAAGAAGAGGATGTAGGCTGGCTTTATGGGTGTTGATGCAAGAGAAGATACCACTGAAAATAGAGTAAATGAAGTTATTAAGGGAACTGCAAAGCAATCAAAGGCTACTGAACAATTACTGGTATGGCAGACAATTTAAAAATCGACTCTAGCAAAAAGTTTCCTGAAGGAGAAGCTTTGTCATGAGCAATCCTTAACTATGGTCATTTCAGGACCTTGAATAAAAAAAAAAAAAAAGTCTTTAAATAAACTTTGGTTAGAATCAAGAATGAATTTTTGAATGGTCCTATTTATAGGGAGAAGGATGGTTGTATGAAGGAATTTCTGTAGAAACTACCTAAAGAAATTAGTACAGTTAGACAAAACTTCTGATGAAATTGATGAACCTAAGAGAAGGTTGCCTCTTGGGAACTTGTTCATGAGCCAGATGACACTCTAGACATATTCTTGAAATTTGTTGTTAAGTGCTTTGGACAGAAACAATGGGCAGAACATTAACCAAGAAAATAATTGCCATGGGAGGTGGATTCTGGTTTCAACTCGGCTAACTTTGGGAGAAGAAATTACAGGAATCATGGGTCTGAACATCAAAACAATAGTGCAAGAGATTAAAATGGAAATAACAGAGACAGGCAGTGGAAAAGAAATGCTGAAAACAGGAACAGTATATGGCATGTAGGAAATGAAACACATCCAAAAAGAAGACAGGATAATGGGGGAAAATAGAGAGGGAAACTTAATATCACCTCAGTGAGGGTCCACAGTGTTGCGGCAAACAGAGCAAATAGTTATGGGACCCTTAATTCAAACAATAATAAAAGAGGGATGTTAAATAACAATAAATGGGGACAGTACAGCCACTCTACCTAATATGTAAATATGAAAATGTCTGCTTGTGTCTGTGTATGTGCGGATGGATATGTGTGTGTGTGCGAGTGTATACCCATCCCTTTTTCCCCCTAAGGTAAGTCTTTCCGCTACCGGGATTGGAATGACTCCTTACCCTCTCCCTTAAACCCCACATCCATTCGTCTTTCCCCCTCCTTCCCTCTTTCCTGATGAAGCAACCGTTGGTTGCGAAAGCTTGAATTTTGTGTGTATGTTTGTGTTTATTTGTGTGTCTATCGACCTGCCAGCGCTTTCGTTTGGTAAGTCACATCATCTATGTTTTTAAATATATTTTTCCCACGTGGAATGTTTCCCTCTATTATATTAATATATGAATTAGTTAGAGTTTAACAAAAAATTCTGGGACATTATGAGGGCTAATGATTGTTCAGAAAAAGTGTGATCTTAAAAATGTAAGAGGTTCAGAGGTAGGGACTGAAGTTTTACCAGGATTTTATAAGTGGGCAGAATGTGAAGTACCAAATGTAAAGAAGGAAAGTAGTGAGCATAACAGTTCTGATAAGAGGGGGGGGGGGGGTTATTTGAACAGAAATAAAGTGGCTGGATGAATGTCAGTACCATGCAACAACCACCTGAGGATATGATGCAAAAACCACTACATGTAGTATGAAATATTGTCCCAGTTAGTACAAAACTATGTAAACTATTCAGAAGTCCAGAATGAGATTTTCACTCTGCAGCGGAGTGTGCGGTGAACATGCTCTTGGAAAAACACAGTGTTTCGAATGGTTCAAAAAATTCAAAAGTGGTGATTGTAACATGCGAAACGACAATTGCAGGTAACCACCGAAAAAGTTCGACAACAGCCCAGGCTGTGGCTAAGCCATGTCTCTGTAATATCCTTTCTTTCAGGAGTGCTAGTTCTGCAAGGTTCGCAGGAGAGCTTCTGTAAAGTTTGGAAGGTAGGAGACGAGGTACTGGCAGAAGTAAAGCTGTGAGGATGGGGCGTGAGTCGTGCTTGGTTAGCTCAGTTGGTAGAGAACTTGCCCGCGAAAGGCATAGGTCCCGACTTCAAGTCTCGGTCCGGCACACAGTTTTAATCTGGCAGGAAGTTTCATATCAGCGCACACTCCACTGCAGAGTGAAAATCTCATTCTGGAAACATCCCCCAGGCTGTGGCTAAGCCATATCTCTGTAATATCCTTTCTTTCAGGAGTGCCAGTTCTGCAAGGTTCGCAGGAGAGCTTCTGTAAAGTTTGGAAGGCAGGAGAAGAGGTACTGGCAGAAGTAAAGCTGTGAGGACGGGGCGTCAGTCGTGCTTGGTTAGCTCAGTTGGTAGAGCACTTGCCTGCGAAAGGCAAAGGTCCCGACTTCTAGTCTCGGTCCGGCACACAGTTTTAATCTGGCAGGAAGTTTCATATCAGCACACACTCCACTGTAGAGTGAAAATCTCATTCTGGAAACATCCCCCAGGCTGTGGCTAAGCCATGTCTCTGTAATATCCTTTCTTTCAGGAGTGCTAGTTCTGCAAGGTTCGCAGGAGAGCTTCTGTAAAGTTTGGAAGGCAGGAGATGAGGTACTGGCAGAAGTAAAGCTGTGAGGACGGGGCGTGAGTCGTGCGTGGTTAGCTCAGTTGGTAGAGCACTTGCTCGCAAAAGACAAAGGTCCCGAGTACGAGTCTCGGTACGGCACACAGTTTTAATCTGCCTGGATGTTTCATATTCAGAAGTCCCCATCTAACTGGGCTCATATTTCACCCATAGGCCACAGTGGGGGAATGCGAGAGATATATTGTGGGACACTGGCACATTTTGCTGCTTACGTAAGATGACATCTAATGCTCCAATATAGAAATGTTGATCAGAGCCAAGATGACCTAATCTTAATAGTCCAGATTTTTGTGCTAGAGTGAAATGTACAGTGTTCTCACTGATATACAACTGAAGACATGGAGCAATGAATTATACAATCCTATCATGATATACCAGCTGTAGAGGTATGAAACTGGAATTTGGGATGGAATAATTACAAGTCCGTTGTTTGAAAATGATAAACAATATTTTATTCAAAATAATCTCGATTGCTATTTATACATTTCTCCCATCTATCCGGCAGACTACGAATGCCATACCAGAAAAAACAGTTCTTCTTTTGAAGTGAACCAGTCAACGAGCCATTTCGTACATTTTCATGTGAACTGAAGCATTGTTCGGAGAGAGCATGTTCCAGTGTGCAAATGGATGATAATCAGATGGAGTCAAGTCTGGAGAATAAGCCGCATGCCCTAGTATTTCCCTACTCAATGCCAATCGTTTCCCTGACTCGTTTTGCTGTGTGTGATGGTGTGTTATCATAGAGCAATACGACTTTGTGTTGTCTTTTTCCATATTCCAGTCATTTTTCACATAATGCTCAATCTAAGTCAATCATTTGCTGTTGGTAGTGATCAGTGTCAATGGTTTCACCAGGTTTTAGCAGCTGTTAACAGATGGCTCCCTACTGATCCCACCAAACACAGAGCATTGTCCTTTCCAAAGCGAGTTGCTCTTGCAGTGGATGTCAACGGTTTGCCTGGATTCATCCATTTTTCGTCACCTGTCACTATTCGTTGGAGAAACGACTTTCTTTTGTAGAATGAGATTTTCACTCTGCTGCGGAGTGTGCGCTGATATGAAACTTCCTGGCAGATTAAAACTGTGTGCCGGACCAAGACTCGAACTCGGGACCTTTGCCTTTCGCGGGCAAGTGCTCTTCCAATTGAGCTACCCAAGCACGACTCACGCCCCGTCCTCACAGCTTCACTTCTGCCAGTACCTCGTCTCCTACCTTCCAAACTTTACAGAAGCTCTCCTGCGAACCTTGCAGAACTAGCACTCCTGAAAGAAAGGATATTACAGAGACATGGCTTAGCCACAGCCTGGGCTGTTGTCGAACTTTTTCGGTGGTTACCTGCAATTGTCGTTTCGCATGTTACAATCACCACTTTTGAATTTTTTGAACCATTCGAAACACTGTGTTTTTCCAAGAGCATGTTCACCGAATGCTTTGAAGAGGATGCAGTGTGATTCTGTAGCAGTTTTCTTCAAATGATAACAGAAAAACAATGTTGTCTGCAAATCGTAATTTGTAGGCACAAAGCTTGACACGTTTACGAAACAGAGTCTGACACTACGGATATTGGGTTACTGTGTGTTGACATTCATCGTCAGCCGTTACAGGAAGCACATGACACTGCAGATGCAGTCTCATGAGCCCAACACTGACGGCTAACACCATCTACAGGGAAATTCTGGTTTCATAGTTCTACATCTGATTTTTGAAAGAATTTGTACTCACTGTAGAAAAAAGAGCAGTATTGCATCCAAATCTGAGGCTGACATGTGCAACAACACTTTTAAAATGTATGAATTACCTGGTGAAGCAGTATTGTATTTCTTGTTAAGATAGGCCATGGGTGAAATTTGAGCCTCATGAGATTGGGAATTAAATTTACATTTCAATTAAGCTCGTGCTAACTAGAAGAATATTTCATAGTGAAGTCAGGGGCTGCTCATAACCACAAATTTGCAATCATCTTGCGAACTGGTCATTTGCTGCCCCATGTTTACTGAATGTTGTTTGCTTCTGCTATCGTATATTTTTGCACATGTCCGTTTTTGCTAGTAATTGTGATATACAATGTATTAGGTTGTCATGAATGGTTGTTCCCAAAAATTTTACACTATTCCTGTTTCACAATGTTGTTGCCTATATAAAGTTCACAACTGACATGTTGTAGGTGCTTTCACTGAGATGGCTTTCATTAAAATATTGCACTATTTCAGTTACAACAATGTTCAAGTAGACTGATTCATCACAGGCTTAGTGGTTACATATAACAATGTATTACCTGCATGTAGAACTACTCAAGAACTAAGAACAGTAATTACATGTAGAAGAAAAGGCAGTGGGCCCAGTACAGAACATTGAGGCACGCCATATCTTATGGACAGTCAAAAAACAGTATGAAGTAGCTCCACAATGTAATCAGCCCCAGATGACCACATGATGCCGAATGGCTGCCGTGTCATCCAGTGCTCTATGGCATTATTTGAATCCAATATGGAAGAAGCAAGAGGTCAACAGACAGCCCCCAGCCATTGTCAGCATTCAGTATTGAAGCCCCAAATCTTCAGCTGCTCTACTATCATCAAGAGATTGAAAGTACAACCCTTCCACCTAGGAAATGTACCAGGCTGTTGAACCCTGCTCATCTACATGGCAGTCTGATGCAGTTGACTACTCATATGTGGGGAGGCTTCAGGATTCCATTTATATATGATGTTCTTAGTGAATGTTGTGGCAGTTCTGTGGGGAAATCTGTCACAATACTGAGAAATTGTTTAAACAAACATAAATTTGGATGAAATACGAGGCTGTACACTGCTCAGAGCAGATAGTACGCCAATTCATAAGGCTGGCCGACACAAGAGTTTGGCCAACTCTTGTGATTACTGGACCTGTGCCATCAAGGTCGATGAGGAATTATATATACATGCAGGTAAACATGAGAGTGGGTGGCTAAATACGGAGACATGCAATTAACAGTTTCCATTATAATGAGAACAAAGCATCACTGATGAAGCCTCTAGGACTGTGAGTTCCTCCTTTGAAGGAGGTCATCGAGGACAGTATTAGATAAATATTTCGGTTCCTTTCCATTCCATTTCCATTTGGAGCACGTAAGGAACGACTGCTAGCTTAAATGCTGTAATGTATGTGAGATGGAAAGCAAAAAGGAATCAGTTGTCGAAAATTTTGGATTTTGAGTAATTGTAATTTGTGTGTTCATTATTAAGTTATAAACAATTTGTAAAAAAAAATAGGTCTGTATCTCTGAATTTGAGTGAGTTACCTGTTGAATACTCGCGATGGACAAGAGGTGTTTTGAGACAATTCCTTTTTAAAGTTTCACCTTATTACCATTGTTTAACTGGACATACTTAAGAGACAAATTCTGCACATATATTACTTCTAAAATGTCCTTTGTCAAATGGTACAGAGATTTAACTTAACATGACACATCATGTGGTTAACTTCTTCATACCTGTAACACACTGCAGTGCATGTAAATTTAAAACCAAGTAAATTGGCCCCAAATTGAGAGAAATCTGTAAACCTTTTGCCACTTTTTTTTGGCAGAATACTGATATCTTTATTCTATGTTATGACCAATTGCAAATTGACAGCATCTGTAGCCATTTATGACTCTAATATGGAAAGGGACTGGTTGTTTTGTTTGGCTCGTCATAATCACAAAACTTTTTCTTTTATACAAAACTGCTCTGAGCCCCTTAAAATTTCTCTAAAATTTAGCAGATGCTATTTTGTGAAGCATTACATATAAATCTGTGAGATTTTGAAAAGTGATCTTTTGTCGGGCTAGAGTTATTTCTCCATAACATCAAGAGGACCATTTTCAGAAGACTAATGACTGCTTTTAATGATGTTATTGACTTCTGCTGGATTCAAACAACATCCAAACTGGTATGAGTATGCACTGAATAATACGCAAAAAAACTAAAATGCATTTTTACTTGTACTGAAAATTTTAAATTTCTGACAAAATTTTGCTTTCTACTTTCCATTCCATGTATTTTTGTGGTTGCTAGGGGAAGCAATATCAGGGTTGCCATAAGTTTCCCCGAGTGAAATTCCTTGATATTTCTCTGATTTTCAGACAAGTTTTAGCATTTTTCCCTTACAAATTTTGACGTCTCAAGGGTAAGTTAAGACATAAATTGACAATCTGTCTTTGCAGCTACGGTACCAGAAATGATATTTCAAATGAGGAAATATCGAACAAAAACTTGCTAGCAGATGGCGTTTCCTGATATGAGCAAAAATATTAAGGGATAACACCAAAATCTTTTGTAATGAACTGTTTTTAGATGGGGAAAGCAAGCCAATAAAACAAAACACATTTGGTGACAAAAATATGGATTTCCTTGGAGTCGCAAGACATATTTAAAATACCTTCACTGATTTCAGAAAAAAAAGTAGACCTCTTGAAAGAAGAGTATTAGATGGGGAAGAATTGTGTAAACAAACACTGTAGGTGACTGCAATAAAATGTTGGTTCTACTCCATTCATTATTGTCAGTTATTACCCACTGTGTTATATCTATTATTTTACAGCTATTTTGGGATTTTCCTTTGACAAATCTATGAGTACATAGTGTACAAACTGTCAGTGACTGACACAATTTTCTTCTTCTTAACGTCCACACTTTCCAATATATAAACTACTTTTGAAGTGCCAAAATGTACTAGAACAGATAAAATGTCTACAAAATGCCACACGGTAAAACATACTTGCGGTAAGACAGTTGCAATTCCTGAAATTCATCACCTGTGGCCTCTGGCCTGAAGACGAGCACTGCAGTTCTGGGTCCACGGATAAACGATGAAAATCTGCTGCTTTATGCCACTCACAAATGGGCTATATCTGATGGCAGGGCCTGCACATTAGTGGGAACCAAATGGCTTCAGATTGGTGGCCCCGACCCATTACAGATATATGCAGAAATGGCCTGTGGTTTTGGCCCGTTGTGGAAATCCACTCATGTGGCAAGCTATTCGTGAGCCACAGACAACATGATTATGAAATGAGACTACGGTGATCAATCCAAGCAACAAATAACTTGTTCAAATACTCTGAGAATCAATAATAATGGGGATAGGCATCAATTCACCATAAAGATGATTGCTGAGACACAGGCAGGCATGTACAAAAGACAGTTACACTCTCACAACTAAATTTTCAGCCATAGCTCTTGTCAAAAAATGAGAGCACATACACATTCACACAATCACTCAGGCACAACTCATGCACACGTGACCACTGTCTCCAGCCACTGCATCTACAGTCTCCGAGAATCAGTGCCAAACAAACCACTCCTCGTGCCTCCCTGTCTCTTGTCGGCAGCTGCTAGGCTAGTGGGAAAAAGTCGTGGCAGCACTGACTGCAAGCTGAGAGGAGAGGTAGGGAGAAGAGATGCACTAGTAATGAGGGAGTAGGGAAGTGGCACACACACTCAGCTGCACCCAGCCGATGACGATGCATGACACCTCAGTAAACAAACCATTTCACCTGCGGAGACCAAAACAAGCTTTCTCCAGTGTTTTTTTCCATATTTTTCTGATTTCCAGAACCTGTGGTAACCCTGAATATGTAGCATGCTGCGGTATATTTACACAGTTATGGAATTTGGAGCTATATAAGTAAGTTTCTGTGGGGCAGTGTCTACCAGTTTAGGTTTTGCAGCATCTGTGTGATGTTCTCCCATCAATCAAACTAACCTGTTCCATTCAGACTAATCTTCTTTGTGTACATTCAGTATCACCTGTGAGTCCTATTTGGCATGCTCCCACACAACTGAGCATTTTCTAGGACGAGTAGCACAAGAGTAGTATAAAAGCAGTCTCCTTTATAGACTAGTTGCATTTTCGCCACTATCCTAGCACTGTAATGAAGTCTGATGCGTACTTTATGTGTGACTGAGTGTATGTGATCATTCTACATCACATCCACTCAATCACACAATTTGTTACGCCCAGGAATATGCATGAGTCGCCAGATTCTACTTGTGATTCACTGATATTTTAGTCATAGAATACCACGTTTCTGCAACTTGTGAGGTGCAGAATTTTACATTTATTAATATATGCTAAGATTTGATGATATGATATTGCAGTGCCTGTGTTGTTAAGAAGAACCACATGCCCAAAGGAACAGGCACTGCAGCAGCTACAGCTGTTACGAAATACATGAAATGTATTCATAGTTGCAAGCTGTATAATGGATTGACGACAATGAAAATTTGTGCCAGACAAGAACTTGAATCCTAATTTCCTGCTTTGCACGAGTGGTCACCGTAACCTCTTTGAATATCTGTGCATGACCCGCATTGCATCACTCTTCCTAACAATAACAATAACATATTTATCCACTGATACCAGGCAGCGACTTTCAATTAAAATCTCCTCTCATGTACGGAGAATTACATAATGTGTGTACAATACAAGTTGTGATGCAGGAATGACGAAAACTGTGGGTCTGGCCATGAGTCATACATGGATAGCCAAAGAAGATGAGGCAACCACTTGCATAAAACAGGAAATCTGGGTGTGAGCCTTGGTGATCCAAAAATTTTAATTGTCACCATTCCCTTGTACAGTCGATGGTTGTTTGTATCGCAACTGCAAATACATTTCTGTATTGCAAGGATTTGCTGAATTAACTACGAACTTACTTCTGTGTAATAATATGTTTTATCTATCTACATAAACTGTTCAGTCATTAATTAATGTACATCTACTACGAATTTCTAATATTGGAAGTCAGTCGTGTAGAATTATCTAAATGGCAAAGCTTTCACCATTTTCCTTTTATTTCCTTCTGAATACATTACTGGAATTTCGGCATTGTAGCCACTGTCAACAGATTCATTATTTTCCTTCTGAAAATAGTTACATTTCATGTTGTATTAAATGTAGAGGACATACAGGAATAGTCATGTTAATGGCATTTAAATGGTACATACCAAGTGGAAGTGTGCCATCTACATGATAATTTCACTTGCTATTCTAACATACCACAGAAGTGGCATTAACATGACCAACTCTGTATGCACAATCAGTCAAGGTCGTGTTCTTATTATGTTAACACAATGTGAAATTGCAATTCTCACTAATGATTTATTTGCAGACTTGTGTTTACTGGAATGTTTTTGCCTCTGTTATTGTACACTTTCACCTGTCAGCTTTCACTATCGATTATAATACACCCTAAACAAGAGAATTATGTACATTCATTAGCTAAACAAAAATAAAACCTTCGAAATATTTTGGAATTAAAGATATTATCCACATACTTTAAAGACACTGTTACACCAAAGACTGCATGACATTCATTATTATCCTCAAACATTAGTTATGGAACAGAATTAGGGAACACACCAAACCAAGCTAATTTGAACAGTCTATCAGACATGTGGAAAAAAGGTGTGGGAATCACTTGATGTTTATTCCCAAAAACTGGCATTTTAACTTTAGGTAATATTTATATATTAAAAGAGGGGGGGGGGAGAGAGAGAGGGAGGGAGGGAGGGAGGGACGGAGGGAGGGGGGAGAGGGAGGGGGGGAGAGGAGGGGGAGAGGGGTGGGGGGAGAGAGAGAGAGAGAGAGAGAGAATATTAATAGCTACATGACAGCACTGTGTGTGAAGACTTCACACAGTAAACTGATTAGTAAATGTATAGCCTAGTGCTTGTTTAATTCTTTCAATGCTCACACTGGAACTTAACTTTCAGAATATACTTATTATTCGTCTCTTACAGAGCACTAATAAAATGTGTCTTCATAAATACTGAGAAAAATTTCATTCCCTTACTGTGTCTTAAAATAAAAAGAAACCTATTTCTGAAGGAGAAATGAGCAATGAGTGTATTTCGAAGTAAACTCAAAACTGATTGTGAGAAATGTTGATCTCTAAATTGATACACTACTATGTTACTTTATTGGCTGTTTACTGCCAGTTTCCCTGAAGCTTACAAGGTGGCTAAGACAGTTTCAGTCTTCAGTCTTCGAGAAAGGCAAGCATGAGTTCAACACCAACTGGACTATCTCCATCCTATCAAGTTTCTCTAAAATGCTTGGAAAGGCTGTGTACCCATGTCTAACCACTTTGCTTGAAAGCCACAATTTATTATCTGAATACAAGTTGCTTTTGAAAAAACAAGTCAATCAGTGGATCAATTTCCCCCCTCACATATTATATTACACAAGTGACAGAACTCATGGGATAGCGATATGCACATATATGGATGGGGTTAGTATCACATACACAAGGTATAAACGAGCAATGTGTTGGCAGAGCTGTCATTTGCACTCATGTGATTAATTGAAAAAGTCTCCTACATGATAACAGCCACATGATGGGCATTAACAGGCTCTGAATGCGGTCTGACAGTCACAGCTTGAGGCATGGGACATTCTATTTTGGAAATCCTTAGAATTCCATATTCTGTGATCCACCTTGTCACGCGAGCAGTGGCATTTGTGTAGAGTTGCCAGTGCTAACAAACAAGCAACACTGTGTGAAATAACTGCAGAAATCAATTTGGGGCATATGACAAACATATCTGGCAGGACAGCGTGACAAACTTTGGAGTTAATGGGCTGTGGCAGCAAACAACTGACACTAGTGCCTTTGCTAACAACACGACATCACCCTCAGGGCCTCTCCTGGTCTTGTAACCATATCAGTTGGACCCTCGATGACTGGAAAACCATGGCCTAGTCACATGAGACTCAATTTCAGTTGGTAATAGTTGATAGTATGGTTCGAGTGTGTCACAGACCCCATGAAACCATAGACCCAAGTTGTCAACTATATACTGTTCAAGCTGACTGCGGCTCCATAATCGTGTGAGCTGTGTTTACATTGAATGGAATGGCCCCTCTGGCCCAAGTGAACTGATCATTGTCTGGAAACAGTTACGTTCGGGTACTTGGAGATTATCTGCAGCCAAACAACAACAGATTTTTTATGGATGACAATGCATCTTATCACTGGGCCACAATTGTTCACAATTGGTTTGAAGAATGTTCTGGACAATTTGAGTGAATGGTTTGGCTATCCAGATCACCTGGCAGGAATCCAATCAAACATTTGTGGGATGTAATTGAGAGGTCAGTTCATGCACAAAATCTTGCATGGCAACACATTATGAATGGCTATAGAGGCTCAACATTACAGCACGGGACTTCTAATGACTTGTTGAGTCTATTCCATACTGAGTTGCTGCAATATTATGGGCAAAAGGAGGTCCGATATGATGTTAGGAGGTATCCAGTAATTTCTGTCACCTCAGTTTATAAGTGCACTTGATGAGAATCTCTCTTCTGGGGTCTTTATAGGTCTCTCCTGTTACACAAGCTGGAGTCTTACAGAATTACAGGTGTCTGCAATGACTGGTTCTGCTCATGTCCTTCCAACAGGAAGGAATTAGCAGTACTCACAATTCAAAAAGGTAGGAAAGTTGAGGGAACATTAGCAACCTATCGTATCCCACAAGGCTCCATCCTAGTGCCTCTCCTCTTCATGCTGTACACAAAAATTAACTATCCACAGTTCCTGTTCTGTCTGCTAACAATATGAATCCGCCCTTCCAGAACACGATTGGAACCTATTAGAGCTGACATACCACACACCAGTAGAAGATTTTCGTACTGGCTATGTAACTATAAACTATTGCTAAATAAGAGCAAAATGGTCCTCACGAAATAGTGGAATCAACATATAGCCGATACCTCTTCATAACGAAGTAACATGCAGGTAAATAAAATGAAGTTTCTTGGGATATGGATAGACAGTTCTCCACAGAGGAACGTGCACAAAGATACGTTACTTAAAAGAGTGAGCTGCTTTTGTTATGCCTTAAGAGTACTATGTAAAAGCTGTGATTTAATTATCTGTAGTCAGTTTACTTTGATCTGGTGCATTGAATTATATCTTACAGTATTCCGAAAAGAATCTTAAAAGTAATGGGGAAAATATTGCTTCACAATACTAGGAGACCAATATTCAAGGCATTAAATACCCATTCTGCCAAGTCAGAGACTGAGTTATGCCATGACTGTGAAGCACATGGACAGTGTGCTTTGTAATGAATTACCTTATGCAGTAACAGATAATGACTCATTCAGGAAGAATGGCACCAGCAAAATACCCCATCATTGTTCTTGTTCTGTAGCTGAATTTATGGAGATCCATTTACATTTCTAGCATTTGTAGACTTAGAGAAAGTTTTTGACAATATTGACTGGCATAGGTATGCTCCTTCAAATTCTGAAGATGGCAGGGGCCAAATACAGGGAGCGAAAGGTTAGTTACAGTTTGTACAGAAACCAGATGGCAGTTATAAGAGTCGAGGGGCACGAAAAGGAAGCAGTGGTTGGGAAAGGAGTGACACAGGGTTATAGCCTATCCTCAATGTTATTCAATCTATATATTGAGCAAGCAATAAAGGAAACAAAAGAAAAATTTGGAGTAGGAATTAAAATCCAAGGAGAAAAAATAAAAACTTTGAGGTTTGCCAATGACATAATTCTGTCAGACAGCAAAGGACATGGAAGAGCAGTTGTACAGAATGGACAGTGTCTTGAAAGGGACGAACATCAACAAAAGCAAAATGAGGATAACGGAATGTAGTTGAATTAAATCAGGTGATGCTGAGGGAATTAGGTTAGGAAATGAGACACTTAAAATAGTAAATGAGTTTGGCTGTTTGGGAAGCAAAATAACTGATGATGGTCGAAGTAGAGAGGATATAAAATGTAGACTGGCAATGGCAAGAACAGCGTTTCTGAAGAAGAGAAATTTGTTAACATCGAGTATAGATTTAAATGTCAGGAAGTCGTTTCTGGAAGTATTTGTATGGAGTTTAGGCATGTATAGAAGTGAAACACGGATGATAAACAGTTTAGAAAAAAAGAAAATAGAAGGTTTCTAAATGTGGTGCTACAGAAGAATGCTGAAGATTAGATGGGTAGATCGCATAACTAATATGCAGGTAGTCGGCAGAATTGAGGAGAAGACGAATTTGTGGCACAACTTGACTAGAAGAAGGGATCAGTTGGTATGACATGTTCTGAGGCATCAAGGGATCACCAATTTAGTATTGGAGGGCAACGTGGAGCATAAAAATCGAAGAAACAGACCAAGAGATGAATACACTAAGCAGATTCAAAAGGATGTAGGTTGCTGTAGTTACTCGGAGATGATGAGGCTTGCTCAGGATAGAGTAGCATGGAGAGCTGCATCAAACCAGTCTCTGGACTGAAGACCACAACAACAAAAACTCTAATTTTGTCCGTCATGCAATAATCTTAAATGAAAGTTATGGTAGTTCACTTAAAATTATTTTTAAGCTGACATGTATACTCTGTCATTTGCAGTGCATGCACATTTTAAAAATATTGTTTTGCAAGACAACTGCTTCTGCAACAATTGCTATAACTTGTGTCCCATATGAACATGATTTCGTGGGGAAAAAATAATCACATGGCCCTTGTGGATGAATCGTCAGATGTCATGTGATTCTTCTACCAGGTCCGAACTACCAGGTTATGAACTGTAGATTAAAACTGAAGAAACTGCAAAATGGTGGGAATTTAAGGAGATGGGACCTGGATAAACTGAGTAAACCAGATGTTGTACAGAGTTTCAGGGAGAGCATAAGGGAACAATTGACAGAAATGGGGGAAAGAAGTACAGTAGAAGAAGAATGGGTAGCTTTGAGGGATGAAATAGTGAAGGCAGCAGAGGATCAAGTAGGTAAAAAGACGAGGGCTAGTAGAAATCCTTGGGTAACAGAAGAAATATTGAATTTAATTGATGAAAGGAGAAAATATAAAAATGCAGTAAATGAAGCAGGCAAAAAGGAATACAAACGTCTCAAAAATGCGATCAACAGGAAGTGCAAAATGGCTAAGCAGGGATGGCTAGAGGACAAATGTAAGGATGTAGAGGCTTATCTCACTAGGGGTAAGATGGATACTGCCTACAGGAAAATTAAAGAGACCTTTGGAGAAAAGAGAACCACTTGTATGACTATCAAGAGCTTAGATGGAAACCCAGTTCTAAGCAAAGAAGGGAAAGCAGAAAGGTGGAAGGAGTATGTAGAGGGTCTATACAAGGGCAATTTACTTGAGGACAATTTTATGGAAATGGAAGAGGATGTGGACGAAGATGAAATGGGAGATATGATACTGCATGAAGAGTTTGACAGAGCACTGAAGGACCTGTGTCGAAACAAGGACCCGGGAGTAGACAACATTCCATTACTGGCGGCCTTGGGAGAGCCAGTCCTGACAAAACTCTACCATCTGGTGAGCAAGATGTATGAAACAGGCGAAATACCCTCAGACTTCAAGAAGAATATAATAATTCCAATCCCAAAGAAAGCAGGTGTTGGCAGATGTGAAAATTACCAAACTTTCAGTTTAATAAGTCACAGCTGGAAAACACTAACACGAATTCTTTACAGACGAATGTAAAAACTAGTAGAAGCCGACCTTGGGGAAGATCAGTTTGGACTCCGTAGAAATATTGGAACACGTGAGGCAATACTGACCCTATGACTTACCTTAGAAGAAAGATTAAGGAAAGGCAAACCTACGTTTCTAGCATTTGTAGACTTAGAGAAAGCTTTTGACAATGTTGACTGGAATACTCTCTTTCAAATTCTAAAGATGGCAGGGATAAAATACAGGGAGCGAAAGGCTATTTACAATTTGTACAGAAACAAGATGGCAGTTATAAGAGTCGAGGGGTATGAAAGGGAAGCAGTGGTTGGAAAGGGAGTGAGACAGGGTTGTAGCCTCTCCCCGATGTTATTCAGTCTGTATATTGAGCAAGCAGTAAAGGAAATTCGGAGTAGGTATTAAAATCCCTGGAGAAGAAATAAAAACTTTAAGATTCGCTGATGACATTGTAATTCTGTCATAGACAGCAAAGAACTTGGAAGAGCAGTTGAACGGACTGGACAGTGTCTTGAAACGAGGATATAAGATGAACATCAACAAAAGCAAAATGAGGATAATGGAATGTAGTCGAGTTAAGTCAGGTGATGCTGAGGGAATTAGATTAGGGAATGAGACACTTAAAGTAGTAAAGGAGTTTTGCTATTTGGGGAGCAAAATAACTGATGATGGTTGAAGTAGAGAGGATATAAAATGTAAACTGGCAATGGCAAGGAAAGCGTTTCTGAAGAAGAGAAATTTGTTAACATCGAGTATAGATTTAAGTGTCAGTAAGTCGTTTCTGAAAGTATTTGTATCGAATGTAGCCATGTATGGAAGTGAAACATGGATGATAAATAGTTTGGACAAGAGGAGAATAGAAGCTTTTGAAATGTGGTGCTACAGAAGAATGCTGAAGATTACATGGGTAGATCAAATAACTAATGAGGAGGTATTGAATAGAATTGGGGAGAAGAGGTGTTTGTGGCACAACTTGACAAGAAGAAGGGACCGGTTGGTAGGACATGTTCTGAGGCATCAAGGGATCACCAATTTAGTGTTGGAGGGCAGCATGGAGGGTAAAAATCGTAGAGGGAGACCAAGAGATGAATACACTAAACAGATACAGAAGGATGTAGGTTGCAGTAGGTACTGAGAGATGAAGAAGCTTGCACAGGATAGAGTAGCATGGAGAGCTGCATCAAACCAGTCTCTGGACTGAAGACCACAACAACAACAACCAGGTCTCTTGCTTTTGAGTGAAATACTGTAGTAGAAATGTATGTGGTTGTTACCATAGAAATAGGTGTTTACTTTGAAAATGGCAAATTGAAGGAAAAAAAAGAAAGAAAGAAATAAAGGATGTGATACTTCCAACAGAAATTTGGAGGAACATTCCTCAATGTTATATTGGTGTCTAGTTGACAACTACACTTCACAGAGTGCATCACTTTGCCCAGTGTGTATCCATTTGTGTATGTATCAATACCAATTAACCTCAAATGCATTTCACTTTTTGAAAAGACAACAGAGGTTAGGATAGGAGTTAACAACTTCGATGGAATGAAAAGGACTACACAGTTAGCACTGCATGGGACTGGGTACTTGATCTAAAGGAATATGCTGAACAGTTTATGATGTTATACAAATAATGTTGATAGAGGCAACACATATTCAGCACCAGTGTAAGTTCTACTCACAAGTGACAATACTACAGCTTTCATCTCTTTGAAAGTCATTCACTTTCTTGATGAAGATAAAGATGGTATTTTCACAAAGTAGGAACAGTATTAAAATTTAACTCTGTTTACTATGAACACTTGAAACAAGAAATCTGTGCCTAAACACATTGCATTTGGAAGTCAACACGTGGATGAAGTAACAGTATTCGCCTTTGTTAGGTAAAATTAATTCTATATTTCAAGTGAAAAGTAATAATACATAATATGCTGAAACATAATATCAACAGAAGTACCCTTTCAGCCACAGCCTTCATCTAAAAGAGAAACACACACTATTCCTATATACAAGCAAGCACACCTCATGCACACATGACTGCCAAGTCCAGCATCAAATTCTGGAGCTGTCAGTCATGCATGCACTAGTTGTGCTTACTTTTGTGTATGAATGGTGTGTGATTCTGTTTTGCTGAAGGCTGTGGCAGAAAGCTTCAAGTAAGTGTCTTTCAATTGTGCCTGTCCACAACTTAAAGGATCTTTTTTATGGTAAGCAGCAATCTGTCTTTCCTACATTGTTGACATTCCTACCTGGAGTTTCCACTGTTTGACAATCAACAGAAATATGTACTTCTTAATCAGTGCTGGTCATAAGTGAAGATCCAAAAGAAGGGTGAGAAATATGTTCCTTATTTTGTTGCATCAAACCTCTTGTACATTGCTTCACTAAGATATCATTTCTGTGTTTAGCAGAACTTGGCCACACACAAACATTTCCATACCATGTGAAGCCACAGCATGCAGCTATTGTTGGTTTTAAAGGCTTAAGAAATCACTGCTAGAGGTGAAGATGTGATGAGTGACAGGAGGAAAAAATCCTACAACCAAATGAGCTCATAACTGCAGGCCTTTAGATTTGTAATCTGAAACCCCCCAATCCATACTCACTTGGAATACAAGGGCAAAGTACAGGAATTAGATCATGTTTGTTTGCATGAACCGACAATGTGTGTATACGTATGACAGAGGGAGGGGAGGGGAGGGGAGGGAGAAGAGAGAGAGAGAGAGAGAGAGAGAGAGAGAGAAGTAGTTTATGTAGTTAACAATTTAATAAGAGTTAGTGAAATTGGTTGTTAGTGTGCTTGAGAGAAGTTACCAGTAGTGACTGCTTCTGCCAATTAATATTTTTTTCTCTTTTTTTCTTCTTTCCAGCTCTTTCTATTTTCATCTTTCCCCTTCTCTCCTATCCCCACCTCCCCTCACTCTGTCTTTTTCCACCACTATCTTTCCTCTCAATTCTTAAGATAAGTATTCATTCCATTTCTCATTTATCTTCCTCTCCACTGTTTTTTACATTTCACTCTGTGTTTGCTTGTCTCTGGAGCTGAGTGTCCTTGCCTTCCTTCAGGAACCTAGCCCCTACTCGTTCCTAGTGAAGGAACTTACAGTTCTGAAAGCCAGAAATAACTCACCTCCCCCAACAGTAATGGAATTTCTCCTTCTTGCTGGCCAAACTGTCTCCCAATAATTCTGCAACATACAACTTGATTCTATACACATCCTTTTAATGTTTCCCTTAACAGTAGGATTCACAGAACATGATATGTGAGAGAATGAGTGAATGAAACCTTACTCTGAGCTCTGAATTGGTTTAACCAGCAAGTTATAAGAAGACCTGTGTTTCAACATGAACTCTAAATGTAATGTTTCTTAGTGGTATGGGAGTTAATTTTGTCGGGTATTGGTCTCTTTCCTTTCTGAAGTAAAAGTTAAGAAAATAATGCCATGTGTGTTTCTGTCACATCCCAATCAGCAACGGAATAAGTTCAATTATCTTTCTTTGAACTGCATTAGGGAAATATAATATTCTAAAATATGGTTTGGACTTATAAAATTCATTTACATAAATTCAAGTTACTGTAGAAGGACACAAAAAAAATGTAAGCTGAAAACTGATGCCTGGTGTGAGTTAACATATATGCCTATATTTGACTGTCATATGTTAGTATACCTTTGAAGAGAACTGTGTCAAAAAGTTTTTGCAGTTGTAGCATGGAGTTGAAGGGTGCAGTTGTAGAAATTTAGAGCTAGAGATTGCCAGAGTTAAACATGTGACAAAGCAACAATTCTAACTAAAAATAAATAAATTAATGTGTTTCATGAGAAAGTAGTTAATTCATAACCTGAATCACCAGTGGCAGTTGCACCATATAAAAATTGAAATGAACATCTACAATGAACTTTTACCAAGATCAACAACCAAAAACATGTTCAGTTTCCTGTTCTACACCTCCTTTTAACATACTGTAATGAACCCATTATTTTGGTGAATGATGCAATTAGGAACTGAACACTGAATACATTTAATAATGAAGAATAGTAGAGAAAGTGTTACACAGAACACAGAGCAATTTGGCATTTGCACATGTTGAAATTATTGCTAGAGATGAAAGAAGCAATAAGTGACAGGAAAAATACCTATGACCAACTGAGGATTAGCACTTGCATCTTTGGTTACACTGGCTGGTTCTTACCCCTCGAGTCACACTTCTGCGAACAAAGATCTCAGAAACAGTGCCCAGAGATACTATATTTACTAATATGAGGGGCATTCAGTAGGTAATGCAACACATTCTTGTATCAGAAAATTTCAGTTGAAAAAATTTGGAATTTGTTGTGGGACATCATGGACCCACTTCAGCCCCTATAGCTTCAAAAGATTCTGATAAGAGTCTGAATGTAGCCTTCAAAATGGCTTGTAGATAATGTGGGTGGTTTCACAGGTAGCCTTACCTTTGATGGTATGGGCGATCCTTGTGACTGGACTGGAGTAGGTGGCAGTGGAAGGATATATGGAACAGGTCTCACATCTAGGCCTATTGCAGGGATATGAACCATGAGGAAATGACTGCCACAAAGCCTGTGCCATCTGGACCCTTCCTACCAACACAACCTTTTCTGAACTGCACAGGTGGGAATTCACACCGCTATATATCCTATGTGCCTGTAACCATCTTGGCCTCAACCTTCGCTAATCACTGTACTTCACCCACCTATCCGCTTCCCTGTTCCCAATCCAGCACTGCACAAGCCTTCTATTCCACCAAAACACACACACACACACACACACACACACACACACACACTTCTCTGTCTTTCCACTGCCCCCACACTTCCCCTGCCCTCGATCTAACCTCTGCAACTAGCTGCCCTATCATCTCCCCACTGTACCCCTGTATGTTCCCACAAGCAGCAGTTTACTGTACCCCACCGCTGCCCTGCTATCCCTACCCTTCTACGCCCCAGACTCCTCCGTATCACCACCACTCACACTGTATTTCCCATGGTGCACTGCTGCTTGCAGTCTGGTCTCAGCAGCCAGAGACTCTGTGAGAGTGTGTGTGTGTGTGTGTGTGTCACGAGGCCTTTGCTGAACGCTTGCTTGTTTGACAGTCCTTTTGTTGTGCTTACCTGCAACTTGACATCTCTGCTATATGGTGGCAGCAATCTATCCTTTCAATAATACTGACATATGACATACAGACAGTTTAAGTGTTACAGCCTACATTACTTGCTTTGAGACTGCAGTGCCTGTTGTCTGTGGACTTGTTTCTATTCCTCTTGCTCGAGAATTATTTTTTGCTAAATACCAAAACATGCTCTTCCAACTGAGTTGCTACAAAAACACTCACCAAGTTGCAATTATCATGCTAAAAATAACACTGAAGCACTATGTTGTATCTGATACACAATTTATTTTGTGTGTCTACACATTACTCGGCAAAGTAAACTGCAGACTCAGTCGTAGTGGCAACTTACTGGGTCACATGACTTAGGTACCGTCACATCGCAGTTGAAGTAATGCGTGTGATAACCTGCTATTAACAAAATCAAATTTATAAACAATGAGAAAGCAGTGACAGTGCAGATGAAAAAAGTTATGGAATGTGCATCTCTGGAAAAATATATTATATGAATATGGGAACTCTTAACACCAAAGTGATTCTAGAAACTAATGGAGTATTTCCACAAAGATAATAATGACTTCCACTGTTGCATGCTATAATTAACTTGCAAACTTGTAAAAAAAATTCCTACTACTTCCCCACAGATGATCACATAAATCATGTACCACTCATTTCCCTTCATTTATGTTCCTTCATTCAGCTGCTTACCCTGTATACAGTTGTGCATTTATGAGAAAATTGGTCTCACAGTTTCGAACAGTGCACTTTTTTATCCTGTACTGCCCATGTTTTGAAGAAATGTACTCGATGAATGCACATATACTAAGGTGCTAACAGTAATATATGAGGTGGAATCCAAAATTTTCAGGACTGGTGCTGCCATCTGGAAAGTAGTAGTAGTAGATCTTTGCACCGCTAGGTGGCGAGAGCTGCATATCTGATGGGTCAGTGTGCGGAGTGGCATTCAGCTATTCAGCTGGGAGGACATGTTGCCTGTCCACGATGATTTCCGTAATACTCTGTGTTTGGTGTGTGGCGATTTTATGATGGATAAGCGAACAAAACAGCGTGTGTGTATCAAAGTTTGTGTGAATCTCGGGAAAAGTGCTACGGAGACCCTTGCAATGATTCAACGAGTGTTTGGGGGGCAGGGCATGAGCCATATGCCTGTGTTTGAGTGACATGCTCAGTTCAAGGCCGGCCGTACAGACGTCGAAGATGATGCTTGCATTGGAAAGCCCATTAGCCACACAACGCCAGACATTGTTGCCGAACTTCAACAATTGGTTCATGCGGATCAACATTGAACCATTCAAGACCTTGCGGATGAAGTGGGTATTGGTTATGGGACATGTCAACAAATGTTGACTGATGAACTGGGCACGCATCGTGTCGCCACAAAATTTGTGCCAAGGATCTCGACTACTGATCAGAAGGCACAGCGTGTTGAAGTGTGCACGGACCGCATCTGATGATCCAACCTTCTTGTCACGGGTTATCACCGGCAACGAGAGCTGGATGGTTATGACCCAGAGACAAAGCAACAATCATCCCAGTGGAAGAGCCAGGGCTCTCCACGACCCAAAAAAGTGAGACAGGTGAAGAGCAAAGTGAACAGCATGATCATCATTTTCTTTGATACCAAGGGAATTGTGCACACAGAATTCACTCCACCCAACCAAACAGTGAATTCGGCATACTACTGTGATGTTTTGCAATGGCTCTGTGAAAACGTGTGGCAACAACGGCCTGATTTTTGGCATCAAGGGAACTGGCTGCTGCATCACGACAATGCGTCTTGTCATACGTCCTTGCTCACCATGACCTTTTTGGCAAAAAACAACATGGCAGTTGTACTCCACCCACCGTACTCGCCAGATTTAGCACCTTACGACTTTGCGCTATTCCCAAAACTGAAACACAAGTTGAAAGGCCGTCTGTTCGACACTCTAGAGAGGATTCAAGAAACATCGCTGGCGATGATAAAAACCCTCAAAGAACAGGACTTCCAGAAAACATTTGACCAGTGGAAGAAGCGCTGGGACCGGTGTGTACGTGCGGATGGGAACTACTTCGAGGGTGATGGTGACCATTAATCCAAAGGTAAGGTTTTCAACAGATGGCAACACCAGTCCCAAAAATTTTGGATAGCACATCGTATAAGGCCCAGGGATATAAGACGAAATGCATGCATCAACAAACATTTTAAACACAGCCCAAACAGGTTCAGCTTTTGATTCAGAAACGGTTTTTCTTTCTTCACTTGTACGTTAATTATCAACTGAAGGTGAATCAGAATATATGGATATCTTGAAAAACTCACTTTGATTTGAAAAATGAGTACTCTATACTCATCTGATTGAAATTCCTTCAGAGGTTTCAGACACACTTTGTGTAAACCAGCTATTATTAGTAAACCAGACAGTCTGTAGTTCTGTAGAGTCAAGTTCAATTCAGTGTTCAAGGTACAACTATAGAATTTTACTGTCTTCTGCATGATTAATACTATGCACTACTTTTACACTCTGCATACGATTGGTGATAAAAGGTCTGCCCTTGTCTTTAATTGTGGCCTAAGGTGATGTGGAATATGTGCAGTTTCACATATTATATTCCAGGAAGCTGGAGAAGAAATAAAAACTTTGAGGTTCGCCGATGACATTGTAATTCTGTCAGAGACAGCAAAGAACCTGGAAGAGCAGCTGAACAGAATGGACAGTGTATTGAAACGAGGATATAAGATGAACATCAACAAAAGCAAAACAAGGATAATGGAATGCAGTCGAATTAAATCAAGTGATGCTGAGAGAATTAGATTAGGAAATGAGACACTTAAAGTAGTAAAGGAGTTTTGCTATTTGGGGAGCAAAATGACTGATGATGGTCGAAGTAGAGAATATATAAAATGTAGACTGGGAATGGTAAGGAAACCGTTTCTGAAGAAGAGAAATTTGTTAACATCGAGTATAGATTTAAGTGTCACGAAGTCGTTTCTGAAAATATTTGTAGTGTAGCCATGCATGGAACTGAAATGTGGACGATAAATAGTTTAGACAAGAAGAGAATAGAGGCTTTCGAAATGTGGTGCTACAAAAGAATGCTGAAGATTAGATGGGTAGATCACGTAACTAATGAGGAGGTATTGAACAGAATTGGGGAGAAGAGAAATTTGTGGCACAACTTGACTAGAAGGAGGGATTGGTTGGTAGGACATATTCTGAGGCATCAAAGGATCGCCAATTTAGTATCGGAGGGCAGTGTGGAGGATAAAAATCGTAGAGGTAGACCAAGAGATGAATACACTAAACCGATTCAAAAGGATGTAGGTTGCAGTAGGTACTGGGAGATGAAGAACATTGCACAGGATAGAGTATTGTGGAGAGCTGCATCAAACCAGTCTCTGGACTGAAGACCACAACAACAACATTCCAGGACGCCTGCTTGCAAATATCAGGTGATACTATGTCGTGTGTTACCTGTCCCCTTCTAGGTACAAGAGAAGGTGCACTAGTTTCCTGAATACCATTATCATCATCATCTTCACAGTCATTAACATCCACCTCATCTCTGACCTGTATATCTTCCTTTCACATTTACATCAGTAGCACTTTCATTCCCATTTGCAAAAACTGATTCATTATCACTATCACCTGCTCGAGCCAGTAGCTCCTTTCAAAGCATATATCATCATCCATTATGAATAAAATATAATACCATATCTAACTTCAACAAAATGCAATTCCTAACTGTGGATTCGTTGTATAAAATATATCATCAAGTCTAACTTCAACAAAATGCCATTTCTAACTGTGATTTTATTCCGACCATGCACATATATGTTTTCTATGAACTAGTTACAACAATGGACATATAAATGTTGGTTGAGAAGGCGCAATGTTGCCAAATTTTTATTTTGAAAAGCAAGCTGAAATATAACCTTGAAAAATCACATATTATATATATACATGTGGTATTTTCTGACACCATTGGAAAAAAATTCAAATTATTGTACAGTGAACTGTGGCATAACCATAAATACTTTGCCCAGTTATAATGAAAAATCCATAAAAAGCATATCTGGAGGATGAGTACCCTATGTTCATGATAAGACAGTTTCTTTGTAGTTAAAAAGAGCCTCGGGATGTAAAAAGACCCTAGACACCAAGGAAAGGGTTCAAGCTGAGGAAGCACAAGTACAAATTACAGCAGGAGGGACACAATGCTGAAATGTGTGGAGGTTAAGTATTTACCCCAAACAATAATCAATAAGTGTGCGTTTAACAACATGATTAACTGTATGATGTAGTAGCAATTTCTGTGGTGTTATGAATAACAGATGGAAATACCAACTTTTGGAGGCCTTTACAGTTGAAGTTGAGCAGAAGTGAACTTCACACCTAGCACAGAAGGGGAGGGTGTGGGGTGTAAGGTGAAGATCGTATAATGGATTGTCGGTGATGTGGTTTGAAGTGCCAGATATATAGTTGTTCACCCTGGTGTGCCTTTGTTAAAGATATATTGTTCTCAGAAAGCGGACCATCCATGAGAATGACCACAATATATGGAAGAGCACTACAGCACATTGCGCAATGTTGCAAGCTCACACAGTGCGGGGATACAGCTTCTGTCCTAGTCAGAAGTAAGTTTTGGTTTTCTTCGCTCTTTCTCTTTTTACTTGTTCTATTTTCACTTATCGTAACCACCTTCATTACGTCAGTTAGAAAGAGAAAAAATGCAATTGCTTTCATATTATGATGCTGCAAACACATACGAATTTACTTATTAAGTAATGATCTATAATTTTCAGAATGAGTGTGGTCTTGAAAACAGAACTGGTAACATTAAGTATTCCTGCACAATGGACACTGTATGCAAACCTTTCCAAAGCAGCTTTCAATTTTCAATAAATTTCAGGCGAAACTTAAGTCATTAACATTTGGCACTATAGGTTTGTTGTACATTAATTTTGCACTGTCTAATAAATTCAGTAGTCTTCTCCCTTAGTTTCAGTTATATATTTGTATATATTATAAAAAATTCACATGACTAGCACAGAACCCAAGCCCTCAAATATGCTCAAACTGATAGGCACTTGGATACGCAACCACTACCAGCATTGTTTCTATTTGAATAGGTTATACAGAAATTGATTTTGTCCTGTTTCTGAGGATGATCTCTCTCGTATGAAGGTCCGCCTGCGTGGATGGCTTCAGTGTGAAACAGCTAGTACCCAAAGCTGCATCACCATTCAGACATTCTTTAATCGCCATCCACATCCAATGTTCTCCACCTGTGAGAAAAATTGTTCTGTCTAAAAAATTTATTTTTGAAAGGAGCCAGAATAAACGAGTTATTATATCACAACTAGATGAAATTTCCACTTTTTCAAAAAAGACAAACTACATTAAATTTTTATGAAAATATGAAGTATCAGAACTGAAGTGGCCAGTAGTTTATTCACATGCCACTCAATGGTTGACCATTGTGCTACGCAGGGCACTGAAGCAGAGATGTATAGCGTATGGCAGTGTTCCACTTGCAAAATTACCAAATGTACGCTGTTCTGCCTCCCCTCCTCATTTCTTGGCCATAAACATGACGGTGCTGCCACCCTGTTCAAGTATTCAATTTGTTTTGCTGAACAATAAAATTCTACACTCATGTACTTGTAAATTGGCCAAGATCTGTCACCATAAAGCGTACATAATAACTGATAACTTCAGTTATAAAAATCACATCTCCTTTCTCATATGATACTGGCTAATAAAATCAGTAACATTTTGATTCAAGAGAAACTGTGCATCAACGTGAACCTCTGACATGTTTAATGAATATATGAAGAATAGAACAGCTACATATGTGTGACAAGTATCTGACCATAATCTGTAAAATTTCACAATCAAATAAGACTAGCATTTGAATTACATCAAAACAATGTCACTCATTTGTTATATTAAAAGACAATTCACTTGAGAAAACTAAAAAACAGATTAATGACAGAAATGTTCTAGTACATAATTTTCAGGTAGCAAAACATGCAGTACTGCCAACAGACGCACATAAAGGAACATACTTGTTGCTAGCTTTTGGAAATATTGGTTTCTTTCTCAAGGAGAAAACAGGGATAAGGTTGCGAAATGTTAAAAAGGGAGGATAGGTCACTCAAGACACAGGAGAGCTCCAATGCTAGAATAGTGCCATGTGCTTTTACATGGGTCTATATGCAGTACTAAATATACCGCTTCTTTATTGCACTTCCTTGTCTGCCATAAGGATCTTCCACTTGCAGAGAAAAAAAATGACAGGACAGAAATGAGGATTCAGTATTACAACTGACTGATTAATCATCTGGCAAGGTAACACTACCTTCTCAATGTAGATGTGACACTACTATACACATGTACAGAACAGTTCGAAATAAATACAGTAATTACAAATGATTATAACCATCAGAATTATGCAATGGTAATGTTGGAAGCCATGGAGGAAGGAACATTTGCTGCAGATCTCATTTTTAGCAATGAGGCAACCCTCCACATAAGTGGTAGGGTTGACTGGGACAACATTCAAATACAGGTACAGAAAAGCCTTCATGCTTAACAGAAAATCTGTGCGATTCACCGGAGGCTAATGTGTTCTGTTTGATGTCAGTACAAAAACTGTAAAGTCAATTTTTGGGTGCAGAACAATGCATTATGAGATATCTTTACCTAGACGTGGTTTAGCAATGGCTGATTCCATAGCTTATATCGATACCACGTTTCAGCAAGATGAAGTGTCCCAATGGTTGTTGAAGTTCACGCATTTTTAAATCGACATCTTCCAAACTATTGCAGATAAGTTGTACTGGACATGACGACACTGCGTTTCGTTCTCGGCTACCTAGATCTCCAGACGTGATACCCACGGATTTCCTTTTATGGGGTTATGTTGAAGATATTATATATGTGCCTTTGCCAAAAACAATTCCAGAACTCAAACGTACAACTCTAATTCTTCAGAACTGATTACTGCTGAAATGTTGTCTGTATGACCAAAGGTAACTAATATAAATTATGTAAAATATTCTCGACTTTTTTTTATTTTACATTCTTGGAATGCTTATCAATGTATCAGTACTCATTAAATAGTTATGGTCATTTGTAATTGCTATATTCATTTTGCAAAAAAAAAAAAAAAAAAAAAAAAAAAAAGGCATGAGATCATCAATTTGAATCTTTATAAATACAGGTACGTTTGCAAATGCATCACCTCCAGTTCACCATCTCTAAAACACTTTTCACTCGGCAGTGAGGCATACGAGATCTGGCCAAAGGGGCAGACTGTATCACCAGGGATTGTAATGCATTCGGGAGTAGACAACAGTTAAAATTGTATTAAGGCATATAATTTTCATCTGCTGTCACAGCAGACTCCACTGTAGTCTGTGAAACAACTTCATTCACTTTTGGAATAATGACATTAAAATGGCGGGAAAAATGTAACTGTCCGCAGTCGCCAGACAGAACTTTCCGAGGTGTCACAGGGTCTCACTGGGGTGGATCGCCAGATGCCTGTGGGTCGCCAGATGCCTGCGGGTCGAGCGGCAGGACCGACTCCTGCAGCTCACGGTCAAGCAGAGCCTCCAGGAAGGTGCGGTCACGGTACGCGACGATGCCACCCTCGTTGCAGGTGCCAACATTCCCAGTGTAGATGAGCTGCATGCCCGGATTGGCACAGCTGGCGACACCGCCGCCCTGCGAGAGGAGCAGCGCGTGCGGCCCACACGTGTCCCACAGGAAGGTGGTGGGCCGCGTCAGCACGTATGCGTCCGCCAGCCCCAACGCCACACCCACCAGTTTGTGGCCCGCACCTGCCACACCGCGTACCACCACTGCCCCCGACGCTCGCAGCTTCTCTCGCAGCTCCTCCGACTCGCCGGAGCCTACCAGGACCACCTGAATGAGGGACATTTATTTTATTTTATTCATTAAAAAAGTGAATGGAATTGAATATTATAATCCATTTATACAAATGTGACATAGCCTTGGGGGTTTATAGATATTTATTCAAGTTGAGAGGGGGGGGGGGTGTATGTCAGGCTACAAAAAGAGAAACAGAACCCAGAAAATGATAGGTACCTGCTCTGAGGAACTTGGACATGACACGTTTATTAGATATTTTTAAGTGTGAAAGTTTGTTTCTTTGTCTTTGCTTTAGGGCCTTAGGTTTTGACTACCTGTCATTGTGTCCTGAAATGAGAAGTGCCCTGTCCACTATCCTTCCCACCCCTCCCACAGCGGTATTCTGCTCACCACCACACCTACACAATACACTCGTCCATCACTACACAACCAATGCTCCCAACCCCTCACCTCATGGCTCATACCCCTGCAATAGACCTAGATGCAAAGACCTGTCCCATACATCCATCCACCAACACCTACTCCAGCCCGGTCACAAACATCACCTATCCCATCAAAGGCAGGGCTACCTCTGAAACCCGTCATGTGATCTACAAGTTAAGCTGCAAATACTATGCCGCATTCTATGTGGGCATGACAACCAACAAGCTGTCTGTCCACGTGAATGGCCACCGACAAACTGTGGCCAAGAAACAAATGGACCATGTGGTTGCTAAGCACGCTGCTAAACATGACATCCCTCATTTCAATAACTGCTTCACAGCCTGTGCCATATAGATCCTTCCAACCAACACCAACTTTTCTGAATTGCAAAAGTGGGAACTTTCCCTGTGGTATACAAAGGGCATTCAAAAAGTTTTGCACAGTCATCTCCAATTTTTTTTTATTTTTTGAAGGAGGAGAATGAAATTTTTTGTGAACATACTTGGAACATTTAGCTATAATTGGTCTATAAAAGTATTTTCTTTTATTTACAGGTGAGACATAATGGACCATGATGTAGATGTCAGGTTGCAACAATGGTCAGTGATGGAGTTACTCTTCAAGACCGGCGATGGCGCTGACACATCGATTCACAGGAAGTTGCTCCCTATTTATGGGGAGGACACAGTGGATCACAGCAGTATCCAGTGGTGGTGGTTGCAGAGGTTTAAAGAAGGTCATTTCTCTCTACTGGAAATCCACGATGCAGTAGACACTCAACGGCAGTGAGTGATGTGAATAAGAAGACCGTTGATCAAATCATTAAAGATGACATGTGTGACGACACGACAGTTTGCTGAAATGACTCATTTGTCATTGTGTAGTGTGGTATCACTGGTACAGTAACTAGTGTACAGAAAAATCTGTGTCTCTTGGGTACCTAGATTACTGACAAGAGAAAAGAAAACGATGAGGAAGGATGTGTGCGAGGTTCTCATGAAGACCACTGGAAACAGTGTTTTGACAGTGTCACTAACCAGGATGAAACATGGTTGTTTTTGTTCGAACCTAAGAGCAAAACCCAATCCTTGGAGTGGTGTCATCTGGGTTCCCCTCGGAAGAAGAAACCAAGATTTTCACGAAGAGCAGGCCCAAAGGTAATGGCCTCCTTCTTCTGGGATCAGTGTGGTATCATTTTCACTTTTTGGAACCTGGCAACACAATTAATCGGGACCGTTACTGTTTGTCATCGGACAAGCTGTGATGTGCCATCAAGACCCACAGACTACAGCTTCAGGGTCAGTTCATCAGACTACACCATGACAATGCCAAACCCCATACAGCCCTTATGACGCAGGAGAAAATCAGGAAAATGGGTTGGAAAATTGTTCCTCATACTCCTACAGTTCGGACTTGGCTCCGTCTGAGTTTTACCTCTTTGGTTGTCTGAAGGCCCACCTGCGCAGTAAAACATTTGATAATGAGGAAGACCTTATTTCCTGTGTCAAGCGATGGTGTAAAAAGTCAATCCCCAGAATTTTATTAAAGTGCATTTACATCATGGAAAGAATGTTGGGCCAGATGGAGGCTACATCGAGCTGGCTCAATGTATAGCTAAATGTTTCAAGTATGTTAAAAAAAATTTCATTCTCCTCCTGTAAAAAAAAAAAAAAAAAAATTAGAGATGACTGTGCAAAACTTATTGAACGCCTTTGTATCTTACATTCCCTGTAACCCTCCTGGTCTCAACCTTCGCTAGTCATCGTCCTCATCCATCCGACCTCCCTGCTCCCTTTCCGGCACTATACAGCACTCATTCCCCCCATCACATCCAGTCCTTTCACTTCTCCCCTTTTCGGCTACCCCCCTACCCAGTCATCCATCTAACCTCCCGACTCCAGACAGCTGCCCTATCCTTCTCCACCTTGCCCCTCCGTGCTCCGTGCTCCCCAGCAGCTCTGCGCTGTCCGTCACCCCTACCCTACCCCACCCCACCCCTACTCTACTGTGCCCCCCCCCTCCCCGTCCCAGCCTCCTCCTTACCCCCACCCAGCTGCCACTCCCATCATGCACTGGTGCTGCTGCTCGCAGTGTGGCTCAGTTGCCTGAGACTGCAGTTATATGTGTGTGTGTGTGTGTGTGTGTGTGTGTGTGTGTGCACGCATGCGAGCGTGTGTGTGTGTGTGTGTGTGTGTGTGTGTGTGTGTGTGTGTGTGTGTGTCACCTGCTTTTGGCAAAGGCTTTATATATCAGTGATAACCGCTTGTTTGCATTTAGTTACCACTTATGAGACATCCTCAAAACCTGTAGCAATAGATAAAAAATATATATAAAAAAGCATCTCTGGTCAAGTTTCATTGCAATGCATTTCATAAAGTCTGCTAGTAATTATTATGGAATCAATAAAATCCCAGAATCTCTATCACAAATATTTTCAAAACATTATGTTCTTTTAAAAATTAAAAGAGCTTGCTGATTAAATTCAAACCACTTTAATCTTTGTAAGACCTCGAAATGATATGTTACCTTTTCCTTAGGTGATAAATCTGGTTTGGGAATGCAGTTTAGATTTGTATCATTGTGACTTATCCCCCACATACATCTTCCGATCCACCTGCAACAGAAAACAAGGTTCGTTTGCAACAACAGTGAGAAGATGCAAGTCAAATACAAAACAAAATTAGCAACTTACGCCGTGCTAGGACCCACTTCCCGGACTATAAAAACAGCACCACGTTTAATAAACAAAGTGGCCAAATTATAGCAAGCAAGTGAGGCTGCAACTCAATTTTAAAATATTTTTCATAGTTACACACTGAGGTGACAAAGGTCATGAGATGGTGATATGCACATATACAGATGGTGGTAGTATCATGAACACAAGGTATAAAACGACATTGCATTGGCGGAGCTGTCACTTGCACATGCGATTCAGGTGAAAATATTGTCAATGTGATGATGGTAACATGATGGGAATTAACAGACTTTGAATGCGGAATGGTAGTTGGAGCTAGAAACATGGGACATTCTATTGTAGAAATCGTTAGGGAAGTCTATTTCCCAGATCCACAGTGTCAAGAGTGTGTAAATAATACCAAATTTCACACATTACCTCTCACCACGGACAATACAGTGGCTGATGGCCTTCACTTAATGAGTGACAGCAGCGGCATTTGCACAGTTGTCAGTGCAAACAGACAAGCAATACTGCATGAAATAACCAGAGAAGTCAATGTGCAATGTATGACCAACATATACATTAGGAAAGTGTGGTGAGATCTGGCGTTAATGGGCTATGAAGTAGAGGATCAATGTGAGTGCCTTTGCTAACAGCACAACATTGCCTACAGTGCCTTTTGTGGGCTCGTGACCATACTGGTTGGACACCAGATGACTGAAACGCTGTGAACCGGTCAGATGAGTTAACGGGAGGATTCAAGTGTGGTGCAGACCCCACAAATCAAAGCCTCAAGTTGTCAACAAGATACGGTGTCCTCTGGTCCAGCTGAACTTACCATTGATTGGAAATAGTTATGTTTGTCTACTTGGAGACCATTTGCGGCCATTAATGGACTTCATGTTAGCAAATGACGATGGAATTTTTATAGCTGAAAATGTGCCACATCACCAGACCACAATTTTTTTCATAACTGGTTTGAAGAACATTCTGGACATTTCGAGCAAATGATTTGGCCACACAGATAACCCGACATGAACCCCATCAAACATTTATGGGACATACTTGGAGAGATCATTTCATGCAGAAAATCCTGCACCGGCAATACTTTCACAATTACGGATGGCTACAGAGGCAGCACATGGCTCAATATTTTGCAGGGGCCTTCCAACAACTTGTTGAGTCCATGCCACATCAAGATGCTGCACTACTTTGGGCAAAAGGAGGTCTGTCATGATATTAGGAAGTGCTCCATGACTTTTGTCACCTCAATGCATGTATCAATAGACAGTTGATTCAGTATCTGATATAGGTGTTTTGAACACAATGACATAATTAAAATTATGTTATTTTGGGTTGCAATATAACATCATACAAAACACTCTAAATTTCTTGCAATATAATTTCTTCAAATAACTTAAACTGAGTCACCCCTACAATTTCAAATTTGATGGAAAATCAACATACGATTTGTTGCTCTTGTGACTGCCATACAACAGCATAAAAAATGAACAGCTTCACTAAGCTTCTGGCACAATCCAGAAGATTTTTGTATACACTGTGATGATTAATGGCCCTCTAATTCTCCCTAAGGTGCTCTCGAAGTAATAATTTTGACCTGCTCAGAATGATAGGTTGAATTGTATCTGCTACAAAGGGGTTAATTCAATCAAATTGCTGACCACATATTGTGAAACCACATATTTTGTTCACTGTGAGGCGGTTTAGAACTGCAGCAAATGTCAACCACAAGTCAAAAACCATGTCAATCAAGATAACTTTGTCTATGGGGTTCTGGATCTCATGGACTAGCAGGGTAAACTGAGTTTACAAACCTATGGTGGAAGATTTTGTTCTTGAAATAGGTAATAGGATGTGAGCATAAAATGTGTTCTGTAATTCTTATGTTGCCAATATAGGCAATATGTTGAAAACAAGCCAGTGTCCTCGCCGTGCTCGCCGCCCTTGTCTTTTGTTGTGCAGGATGTACGGTGCCAATCATTGGGCATCTTGATGAGCAAAATTGTGGTGGGTTCATCGTCTCATGCTGAACAGCTTCCCAGCTCATAATTTGCAAGCTCCAAGTTACGTATGACTTTTATTCTGTGTTTAACTAAGACGGTTGTTTAAACTGGTAGCTGCCAGAGATGGTTCTGAACTTGGTTCAACAGTGGCTATTTTAAGGAAGCTGATGTTCCTCATTTCGTTTCTCATCATTAGTGGAGTGTGTGTTTTAAGTGGTTTTCATGCAAGTTTTAACTTGTTTTAGGACTTAACGACCGCTTGGGGACTGGTTGCCATTGTGTACGTGCCCGGCAGCCGTAGAGTTAATGGTTTAATCATTTGTCACGGCACGATTTGGTATGTTAATTTAATGTTGGAAGTGCCAAAGGCAACTGGAAGTGATCTTTAAGTTTCCTGCTAATTTACTGGGAGACGGGTAATGTTAGAGTATTGCTCCTTAAGAATTTGGGGGCATGCTCATTATATATTCCAGTGTGGCTGTGAGTTGACCTTGTTTTCATTGCCGCCTATCTGTGCTGCAGGCCATTTGTTAAGTCTGCTCGTTTCCTGGTGTCGGTGCGGTTATGGATTCTTGTCAGGACTACTGATTGTGAGGCTGTTTGGACTATATATAAATATATACTGCCTGCCAGTGAGCCTGTGCACAAGCCGTGGGGAGTGAACACTCGTATTGCTTGCTGGCCATAGCGTCATTGATTCCAAATACTGCTGTGGGCCTTAACGCTGTTCTCTAAAGTTAAGTGAGGCCACTTTGATAATATTAGCGTTTCTGTAAGTTATTTTACTGGTCGAGTTATTACTAGCCATTCTAATTTAATACTTATGTCAATCATTTGTGTATCTTTAATGAATGTGCAACTTGTTATTTTTCCTGTGTGTCAATTTTGCGATCCTGGTTGGCCCACTTTGCATTTTTAGTATAAGCATGTTTCACTGTGGATCTTTATGTGGGCAGTTCAGTTTTATTAAGCTTTAAGATCTTTGATTTTTAATGAAGTTGTGGTATTATGTGGCTGTGTAACTTTGGAAGTGTATAGTGTTACTAGTCTTTTGAGATATGGTTAAACAAGAACAATTGTTTATGATTGATTATTCACCGTACATGCTATGTAAGATTTTGGATTTGGAAGCAAAATATGATTCTTATTCGTGTTTATGTAATTCAATTAAAGTGAAGATTTGTATTTTGCATCAGTAAGAGGGCAAATGTCCAAATTGAAGTTTGTAATAAAGTCTATTTTGAGTCAAATTAAAATTGTAAAACAATCACAAGCTTGTCCATCACCAGTGATCCCAGGCTTCCTATTTCCTTTAAATAACTGTGGTGAGAGTGTAATTTTTGATTTTCTAAACAATTGAGTAGTACCAGGGTTCACCGTTCTCGAAAAATAATGACCTGTGGCTTTTTCCAATTGTCTAGAATGCTTTATTGCTCCAATGGCCAAGTATAAAATGTCACCAGAAGAGGGTCACATGTTTTTGAATAATGTTACAGCACATATTAGTAAGCAATAGAAATTAGAAAAAAATATATATTAAAACTCACTCACACTGCCCCAGGCAAATCCAAGTCATGAAAGAGACAGAGGTGGAAGAAGAAAGTGAACCATTATGTCGCAAGTGGGTGAGATCAATGATACTGTCTGTGAGTAAGGAATAAGCATTCTATGGAAAAGAGGACGGAAAGCCACAGGAAGCGAGGACAGCATATTCGTTAGCTTGTAAGGCATGTTGCTAGAATTGTATCTATTTCGTAAGGGCGCACAGCAAGGGACCAACAGAGCAGTTAACGATCTGTAAAGTGAATGTAGCAGAATAAGGAGGACACATTCCGTCATTATGAACTGAGTTTCTTGTCACAGCCTCATGCTAGTGCCCTTCAAATACTCCAACTCACCAGCTCTTGTCATGAATTGATCATTGGGACTGCGGCATACATAGTAATAGCACTCAGTTCCAAGATTATGATACTGTACTAAAGCTATGTCCTAGATACTCTCCAGCACAGCCTATGAACTAGCCAAAAATCTACATCTACGTGGATACTCTGCAAATCACATTTAAGTGCCTGGCGGAGGGTTCATCAAACCACCTTTGCAATAATTCTCTACTGTTCTAACCTCAAACAGCATATGAGTAAATGAGCACACATATATTTCCGTGCCAGCTCTGATTTCCCTTATTTAATTACGATGGTTGTTCCTCACTATGTAGGTTGACGTAAAGAAAATATTTTCACATTCAGAGGAGAAAGTTGGTGATTGAAATTTCGTGAGAAGATTCTGCCACAGTGGCAAATGCCTTTGTTTTACTGTAATTATGTCCACCCCACACCCCCAATCCCGTGTCATGTCCATGACACACACTCCTGTATTTTAGGATAATAGGAAACATGCTGCTCTTTTTTTGAACTTTCTCAATGTACTCTGTTACCTTTCTGGTAAGGAACCCAGACAACACAGCAGTACTCCAAAAGAGACAAGACTAGTGTAGTGTAGGCAGTGTTACATTTTCTAAGTGTTATGTCAATAAAACGCCGTCTTTGGTTTTCCTACCCCACAACATTTTCTGTGTGTTCTTTCCAATTTAATTCATAATTGTAATTCCTGGGTATTTAGTTGAATTTATGGCCTTCAGATTTGTCTGATTTATCGTGCAACCAAAGTTCAATGGATTGCTTTTAGCACTCACGTGGATGACCTCACACTTTTCATTATTTAGAATCAACTGCCAATTTTTGGACCATTCAGTTATCTTTTCTAAATCGTTTTGCAATTTTTTTTATCTTCTGATGACTTTATTAGGTGGTAAATGACAGCATCATCCGCAAATAAGCTAAGGCTGCTGCTGAGATTGTCTCCTAAATTGTTTATATAGATAAGGAACAACAGAGGGCCCATAACACCATATTGTGGAATGCCAGGTATCACTCGATGACTTTCTGTCAGTTACTATGGACTCTGACAGGAATTCACAAATCCAGCCATATAACTGAGGTGATATTCCATAATCTTGCAATTTCACTACGAGCCGCTTGTGTGGTAAAGTTTCAAAAGCCTTCTAGAAATCTAGAAATACGGAATCAATTTGAAATCCCTTATCAATAGCACTCAACACTTCATATGAGTAAAGAGCTAGTTGTGTTCCACAAGAATGATGTTTCCTAAATCCATGTTGACCGTGTGTCAATAGACCATTCTCTTAGAGGTAATTCATATTGCTTGAACACAATATACGTTCCAAAATCCTGCTGCATATTGACATTAATGATATGTGCCTGTAATTTAGTGGGTTATCCTACTACCGTTCTTGAATATTGGTGTGACGTGTGGAACTTTCCAGTTTTTGGGTACAGATGTTTCGTCTAGCGAGTGGCTGTGTATGATTGTTAAATATGGAGCTATTGTATCAGCGTACTCTGAAAAGCATCTAATTGGTATACAGAAAACTGGCTTTTATTAAGTGATTTAAGTTGCTTCACTACTCCGAGGATATCTACTTCTAAGTTACTCATAGTTACAGCTGTCTGCATCCATAGTTGAAAGGTCAGCGCGACAGAATGTCAATCCTAAGGGCCCGGTTTCGATTCCTGGCTGGGTCGGAGATTTTCTCCGCTCAAGGACTGGATGTTGTGTTGTCCTAATCATCATCCTTTCATCCCCATTGACACGCAAGTCACCGAAGTGACGTCAGATCGAAAGACCTGCACTCGGCGAACGGTCTACTCGATGGGAGGCCTTATTCACACGACATTTACATTTAGTGGCAGCTGTCCTTGATTCAAATTCTGGAATATTTACTTTGTCTTCTTTGGTGAAGGAATTTCAGAAGACTGTGTTTAGTAGCTCTGCCTTAGCAGCACTGTCGTTGATAGTATTTCCATTGCCATTGTGCAGAGAATGCATTGATTGTGTTTTGCCACTAGCATACTTTACATACAACGAAACTCATTCTGCATTTTTTGCCAGGTTTTGAGACAAAAATTTGTTGTGGAAGCTATTATAAGCATCTTGGATTAAAGTCCGTGTTAAATTTCAAACTTCCGTAAAAGATTGCCTACCATGTAGATTTTGCATTTGTTTAAATTTGGTATATTTTTTTTTTGTTGCTTCTGCAACAATGTTCTGATCTGTTTAGTGTACCAGTGAGGATCAGCTCTGTAATTTGTTAATTTATTTGGTATAAATCTCTCAGTCTCTCAATTACTCTCATTCTCAAATACTGAATGAAGTAAGTCTGAGAATTCACGAGTCACAGGCTCTGCTTCTTTCCCCATCCCTTTGGTGGGAAGGGGCTTCTTAACCCTAAAGCGATTGTTACTGACAGTAAGGTATATGTCTCTACTAAGTCTCACTGAAACTGTCCAGTGGTATATTTCTCATCTTGTAATTGCGAGGTTGCCAGCTCAATTTCACTATGTGTTACCATTCTTTATAAACACACATTTGTATTCTATATTTACCATCAAATTTAAATGTTAACTAACAAGTACTGAATCAGCTGTTTCCAATATCATGTGCATATTTATTCATTATCTCTAGAAATAAAAAAAAGGATGTTATTTTCTATTGTAAACCGAATTTAATTTACTATGAACATTCACACTTTTATGTGCTTAGTAGTTAAAAATAAAGAATGTTATTTTTATATGAAAACTGAAGATCCTGGCTGTAAGCAATGGTAAGGCACAGCAGATGATAAACAGAGTTATTGGATGTATAATATGGTACATGACATACTTATTAACATTAGTTGATACTTCCACTATAATCCAAGAAATTGCAGCTCTGTCTCTACTTTCAGATTCTCACTAACTGCAACTTTGTTAGGATGTGCACACATAAACAGTGAAAATGCCAAAAACACAGGTGTCAATAGCACTAACGTCAGTGGTGGCCACGCCACAAAAATGCCTTTCACGGACAACTTGTACAAGTCCAATTTGGGTACCTAAGACTCAGATAATGATCCTGAATACATTGAAAGTCTTTTCGGGTTTGCTGCCGGATCCTAAAATCAACTTGACTCGATATTTCGGCGATCCAACTGTTCGCCATCTTCAGGAAATGCTGCTTCTGCTGATGAGTCCCGCTGAGAAGCAGCATTTCCTGAAGATGGCGAACAGTTGGATCGCCGAAATATCGAGTCAAGTTGATTTTAGGATCCGGCAGCAAACCCGAAAAGACTTTCAAGACTTATTACGCCGGGAAAGCCTACGTAGTCACATCCTGAATACATTCCTGAATGCAAATGCACTTCAAAATTTGTCACTAATCATGTAAACATATTTATTTAAGCAAATAGACATTGTCAAGCTGCATCGCTCACCATAGTTTCCATGAATTTACATGATAGTGTGATGGGAGAAATGTTAAGGACCACACTTAATACTGTAATGTGATGATAGAACTGATTTTGTATTGCGTTGAATCACATATTAGTTTTTGAGGCTGTTATACTTTACTGTAATTACTGAAAAAACTGTTAATGCAAATCGTAGTATCATAAACTGAGAAAATTCATACCTTTTAAATCTGCATTTCTGATAGGTTTCACAGTAATGTTTTGTAAGTTTATGCACCAAGTAAACAGTGGTAAGCCAATGCTAAGCCATGTAAAATGCACCCAGTTTGCAGGTAAACAATGTTAAGTATCCACCAACATATTTTTAAGAACACAATTTTGGATTGAGTCTGCAATTTTAAAAATACAGTATATTCCCGATTATTGAAGGTAATGTGGGGGAGATGATGCACAAATAACTGAAAAATTGAATAATCAAGACATTTTGAAATACGTACTCTTTTTCAAAAGTTTATCCAAGTTCTGTGCTTAGGTACTGTAGGCCTGTAAAATAGTGTGCGATGCTGATCGGCTTCTGAGCGGAGTTCACATTTATCACACGGCATTTTCAATTTTTCTTGCATCAATAATGTCATTGTGCTGAAAGCCCCTCTGACTGATATAATCTAGAAGAGCATCAACATATTGCAATGCTGTACAATGACTAACAGGATCACTGTCTTCATCCGCACTTTCACATTCACTGTCCTCTTCTTGTGAAGCAACGGCCACAACTTCAGTGACATTCATGTACTGGAAAGCAGGTCCACATGCAACAATCTTCTGCCATTCATTCAAGTTTCCTTCATCGACATCTTCAAAATCATTTAAACAGGGTTCTAGATTCATCATTTGTGCAATTGTTATTTCTTCATCATTGAAACCTTGAAAATCTCTTTCTTCTGTACATGGAAGTATTTTCCTCCATGATCAAATTAGTGCATTTGGCTTGACTTCCTACGAGGTATTAGAAATCCCAGAATGCCAGTAAATCATTCTTATCAATTAGCATTCTCAGTACACCAGCTCAGTGACACCACTTTACCAATGCAATTATACCTTGTTCCGGTGGCTATGCAACAGCAGTCACTTTAGGAGGTAAGAACTTAGTTATGACAATCATCAGATACGAGAATCCTCTCACTGGTATGTGAAGGGGCATTATCGAGCAATAGAACAGCCTTTTGTTGCAACCCTTTCTCTTCTATACATTGCCAAACATGTGGCACAAGTGTGTGGAAACAGTTTTTGAAAGTTTCACTATCCATCCACGCACCTTTTTGGTTGTAATAATGCACAGGGAGCTCCTTAGCTACAATATCCTCGAATGCTCTGGGTTTTGTCGATTTTCCAATTACTAGTAGTTTCACTTTGTTGTTCACAGAAGCATTAGTGGTGCACAAAACTGTAATGCATTCTTTTAACAACTTACACTGGAAAGCACGAGCTTTGCCCTTAAAAGCAAGGTTCCTGGTTAGTTGACATTTTCAATACAGATCACTTTCGTCTCCATAATAAATTTGGCTTGGTGTGAAATTCTTTTCTTCCACAAATATCTGGAACTCTTCCTGGAAGGGCTCAGCAGCCACAACATTTGAACTAAGCCGCTCTCCTCACATAGTAAGTTTGTGATTACTGTGATGACATTTGAATCCAGTTAGCTGTCCAGATAAGGCATTAAATTCTCTCTCTAGCCATACAGAGCTTCACAAAAAAATTTAGCTTTTTCAGCAAACATCGCACCTGAAACAATGATGTCTTCTGTTCGTTTTTAGTTAAACCACTGCAAAAGAGCAGTGTAGATGTTTTCATGTTTTTTTGTACAAATGGTCCAGAGTTGAAATCGCATTTCCTGACAAAATCCTGCATTTTCTGCATGTTCTTTTTAATGTCCCAAACAGTCTGCATTCCAGTACCATAATCAGCATGCAGTTTTTCAGCAGATTCCCCCTTCTCAAATCTTTCAATTAATTCTAATTTTTGTTTTAATGTCAACAAGTTTCTTTCATTTCTCCATCATCTCTCATACAAATTTCTTTTAACTTGCTTCACTGACACTTACCTACCAACCGAAATCATAAAACTGAATTTGTTTCCAGTTTACGCGGAACAGGCTGTCCGATAACAACGGAAACAGTACTCTGTTGTCACGCAGCAGTCATTTAAACAATGGGAATGGCACTTATTGTCAAGCAGCAAGTTGTTTATTGCAGTCTGCTAGATAAAAATATTGCACATCCGTTTCTCTGCAAAAATTACTTGCAAACTGGATAACACGCACACAAACAATCGGGAGTACACTGTATGCCACTACTCTAGAAATATTTGACAACAATGGCTTATCTGAATAAAACAATGGATGTCCTTGAAATATTCTATTTATGAGCATTTATTAAAATTTTACTGAGCAATTTCTCAGAACATCCAACATGTCCCTTGCTATTGCTTCAGCCAAAGCCTTAAATTATCGTCCAATATTTTGTAATCAACATCTCATACGTGAAATAGAAGAACAAAGCTGTGGGTAGTGAGAACTGAATTGTAGCAAGGGGCTTTCTATGAAAGCTCACTTTCTGTACTTTACAACATTAATTCAGAAATTATTTGATCATCCAAGTTACTTTTTTTAGCACTTTTTTCGGAACAGCAGCAGTCTGTAAGGTCTCCCCATCACACACACACACACACACACACACACACACACACACACACACACACACACCATGGTACATAGCAATGGTACCTGTCATCATCATGAATGAAGAAAGGCTGGTTTACAACACCCATCACTGGACAACCGGTCGACCTGTCGAACACTCCCAAGAGAACGGTGACGCACTGCAAGCCACCACAGTACAAACCATTAATGGTCGATGGGGTCTCCTTGCCCCTGATGTATTCAGAAGTCGCATCTACATAAAAAGAGAACGGAGACAAATATTTCTCAATTGCAGTCATTTCACAGCATAGTAAATATAATCCTACTACTAATTTGTAGTTTCATTGCTGTAAAAGTGGTGGGGTAGAATACATCAGTCTTGTATATCCCAGGCATTGCGCAAAACACGTATTTATAGATAGTCATTATTCTTGTGGCTGTGCTGCAGATTATTTACTTTTATTTCAAAGTATGGGAACATGTAAAGAGAGTATCCATTTTCGACTATCTCCAGTACGAAGAGTGAAAGACACATTATAAAGGATGACAATAACAAATACTGAAGGCTACGCAACATGAAACTTATGACTGCAAAAATAAAAACGTGAATCATACTATTTCAAATACATCAGAATGCGAATATGTATGGATAGATACCACAAACCAGAAAGCAAAGGCAATATTAAAACTTATGAATAAGTACTTCTGTGGTTTCAGAAGATGACTGTGTGAAAGCTATCAAGGGTAGTTGAATGAACAATGAACATTTGCCACAATAGGGCTATGAAATGGTTTCATTTAAAAGTAATCACCACAAGCATTAAGACATTTTTTCCACTGGGAGAAGAGACGGTCAATTCCCGTTTTGTAGAACACGATTAGCTGCAGACAGATCCACAACCACTCCCACTCTTGCACTTCCTCGTCCCGAATGAAACCAACGTCAATGCACGTTTTTCTGCAGGTCGCCAAAGATAGGAAAAAGACATGATAAAAGATCAGACGTGTATGGAGGATGTTGCAGTGTTTGCCGACCAAACTGCTGAAATGTAGTCTTTGTCTGATTGGCAGTGTGGGGGTGAGAGTTATGGCGCAAAAGGATGATTCCATTCGACACCATTACAACAGCCTGAAGGCAAACGGCAAAGCAACAGTGGAAACATCCTGCATCTCCCCTGTCAATGAAATTCAAAGTTGTTCACACAAGGTCCGGTAAGCTCATGACCACCTTCTACTTCGACTCAAGGGGCCCTCTGCGCATCAAGTTCCTCGTGCATGGAAACACAATCAATGCATAGCACTATGAAGACACTTTGCAGAGACTGTGATACATCATAAAGTCAAAACACCCAGGAATGCTGTAAGACAGAATATCCTGTTCCACACTAATGCTCACCCCCACACTGCCTGTAGACTAAATGCTACGCTTCAGCGATTTGTTTGGGAAACCCTGCAGCATCCTCCGTACAGTGCGGATCTTTCACTGTGTAGTTTTCACACCTTTGGTGACCTGAAGAAAGATGTGCATGGACGTCAGTTTCAGTCAGATGAGGAAGTCCGAGAGTGAATGCAATTGTGGATCTGTCAGTAGCCAAGCGTATTCTATGAAATAGGAATTAATGGTCTTGTCTTCCAGTGGGTTAAATGTCTCAACACTTGTGGTGATTACTTTTGAATAGAACCATTAAAGGGTCCCATTGTGGCATGCGTTCAGCTTTCATTTGAATGCCCCTTAATAAAAGACGTGAATTAATTCACACATATTCTGACACACCTGCCCCCAGTGGCCCAGAATTGTAGATTGCCTTTCCCTGCACAATATTTCAACCACTGATCCAATCGTCATCTTCAACTACTGCAAGGTGAGTCAGGTGCACTCGCTGCCTGGACTCAAGCCAGATTGCCACTATTTGTAGCCAAGCTCAACTCCTGGTACCTGCTAAGCCCTTGCTCATTCGTTTTTCATAGCTCTCACCATCACACACATTCTCTCAGAATTTCCCAGCTCTGGTGGAGAATATTGCCCATAAGACCCTAAGAAATCAAATTACAGACCTAGAGCGATATTTACATTGAAACTTTCAGTCTGGGTTTACTAGGTTGACCGACATCTTTATTTCGATGGAATATTTAATTATGCTGCCAAAGATACCTGATGTTTGTACCACAATACTAATTCCATAGTATCTCACTTCATTTCATTTCACAATTACAGTGACCTGAACACAACACATGAACTTCATACACAGCTCTCACAGCGTCCAAAGGAAAGGTACCAATGTGCACAAAGAACCCCTCAGGTCTCGCAGCCGACAATGTTGTAGAACTTTTCATTTAGAAACTGGTAAATCTCTGTCCATCTGCAAAGTGTATTCAAGTCATTGTATACAAGGGTGTGAACTGTCCTGCAGGTTCCTTTACAAACCTGTGAATAAGAAACCCTACATTTTCAAATAAAGTGAGAAGACTTTTTAGTGGTGCTCTCCTTTTGCTCTCCACAGAAGTTCTTTACAGCAATCTAGTGATGTCTCACTTTATATATGAAGCATTTCCAGAAAGTAAGAGTACTGAGCCTATGAAGCTCGTAGCAATATTTTTCTTTTCTTTTTTTCTTTACAGAGGTGACAGTGCTGCATTTGATGACAAGGTGTTGACAACAGAACAAATGCCAAGTTGTGTCAGTCAGCAGAAAACATTTGTTGAATTGCCATATTGAAATGCAATGTAAGGGGCATAATCCAGCTTCTTCTAGCAAAGGGAAAAGTGCCATTCCAGATTTTTAATGAAATAAAAGCTGTCTATGGGGATGGTGTGATGAATCATACTAACGTGTGCAAATGGTTTCATGAGTTCAAAGCTGGCAGAACAAATTTTCATGATCAACAAGAAAGTGAGGGTCTCTCAATTGTAACTGATGAGACAGTGAACAAGATTGAAGGAATGATTTGTGACGACTATCGCTGACTCAGCCGTGACTGGCAACAGAACATGGGTGCCCCACTACAGCCCTGAGGCAAAAAAACAATCAATGCAGTAGTGACATCCCTCATCACCATCACATCCTTTCTCATAATCTGTAAACAATTCGAAACCATTGTTTTGGCTCAAAGAATTATGCATTCATTCTTTTGAGGCTGTAAAAGGAGTCTCCTCGCAGAAAATTTGCTCCTGGGAGAAACAGTTCATACTGAATGGTACTATGGAACCCCAAAAAGCTATGAAGGGTAATACAAAAGAAAAGAAGGGGAATGTTAACAAAGGGAAGTGCATTCTGCATGGCAATGCATATCCCCGTACTCCAACTCTTGGATTCATTCGGTTGGGTCATTACCTACTGCCCTCACTCAAGTTACAGACTGGGCGCTGTAGTCTGCAGGCTACCTTTCGATCTAATCATGTGGTAGATCACGCTCTCATACCGTTGATAGTTAGCTTACAATCTGTGTGAACAAGTTCATTTTATGGTTTTTCTTAAATAAATGCTCCATAATGGCATCCCGTGTAAAAATTATTTGCACAAAGAAAACTTCTTCCCGCTTCAATACGTAAAATTTTGGCAGTAGTAATGCACTTTCAGAATCTGGTGGCACTGCTATGGCTCTGCAAGGGACCATAAAACTACAAGAGCATCTCCATGTAACAAATAGGGAGAACTCTTACATGTCAGCTAACTAAGTCAGTTGAAGGACAGACTGACTTAATTATCACAAAACTTGGATGGGAAAGCATGGTCAGTTATTCTGTATGTACCTTATACCACCATCTAGGGACTCACCAGCCACACCGGGATAATTCTGAAGGTCTAGCACGAGTGGGGGGTTCTTGCAAGAGGCATCAAGAATAGTTATTTTGGTAATGGCTGCCCTGATTTTCATCTTTTCATCTCTTTGAAGTTGTTTACGGGTGGAAAAAGGTTCTACACCAATGATTACATTTACATTTATATTTATACTCCACAAGCCACCCAACAGTGTGTGGCGGAGGACACCCTATGTGCCACTGTCATTACCTCCCTTTCCTGTTCCACTCGCGTATGGTTCGCGGGAAGAACGACCGCTGGAAAGCCTCTGCGTGCCCTCGAATCTCTCTGATTTTAGATTTGTGATCTCCTCGGGAGGTATAAGTAGGGGGACGCAATATATTCGATACCTCATCCAGAAACGCACCCTCTCGAAACCTGGACAGCAAGCTACACCGCGATGCAGAGCGCCTCTCTTGCAGAGTCTGCCACTTGAGTTTGCTAAACATCTCCCTAACGCTATCACTCTTACCAAATAACCCTGTGACGAAACGAGCCACTCTTCTTTGGATCTTCTCTATCTCCTCTGTCAGCCCGGCCTGGTATGGATCCCACACTGATGAGCAATACTCAAGTATAGGCCGAACAAGTGTTTTGTAAGCCACCTCCTTTGTTGATGGACTACATTTTCTAAGGACTCTCCCAATTAATGTCAACCTGGCACCCGCCTTACCAACAATTAATTTTATATGATCATTCCACTTCAAATCGTTCCGTACGCATACTCCCACATATTTTACAGAAGTAACTGCTACCAGTGTTTGTTCCGCTATCATATAATCATACAATAAAGGATCCTTCTTTCTATGTATTCGCAATACATTGCATTTGTCATTGTTAAGGCTCAATTGCCACTCCCTGCACCAAGTGCCTATCCGCTGCAGATCTTCCTGCATTTCGCTGCAATTTTCTAATGCTGTAACTTCTCTGTATACTACAGCATCATCCGCGAAAAGCCGCATGGAACTTCCGGCACTATCTACTAGGTCATTTATATATATTGTGAAAAGCAATGGTCCCATAACACTCCCCTGTGGTATGTCTGAGGTTACTTTAACGTCTGTAGATGTCTCTCCGTTGAGAACAACATGCTGTGTTCTGTTTGCTAAAAACTCTTCAATCCAGCCACACAGCTGGTCTGATATTCCGTAGGCTCTTACTTTCTTTATCAGGCGACAGTGCGGAACTGTATCTAACGCCTTCCGGAAGTCAAGGAAAATAGCATCTACCTGGGAGCCTGTATCTAATATTTTCTGGGTCTCATGAACAAATAAAGCGAGTTGGGTCTCACACGATCGCTGTTTCCGGAATCCATGTTGATTCCTACAGAGTAGATTCTGGGTTTCCAGAAATGACATGATACGTGAGCAAAAAACGTGTTCAAAAATTCTACAACAGATCGATGTCAGATATATAAGCCTATAGTTTGGCGCATCTGCTCGATGACCCTTCTTGAAAACTGGGATTACCTGTGCTCTTTTCCAATCATTTGGAACCTTGCGTCCCTCTAGGGACTTGCGGTACACGGCTGTTAGAAGGGGGGCAATTAAACAATGGGCCAAAGAGGCGGCAAGAGATATTTTTGATGAAGCTCATCATTCGGCTTGAAAAGTACAATGAGAACCATTGTAACTTAGCAAATATCTGCCCGAGAACATTATGGTCTTACGTAAAATCGCTGTTTTTGTTGTTGTTGTTGTTGTTGTGGTCTTCAGTCCTGAGACTGGTTTGATGCAGCTCTCCATGCTACTCTATCCTGTGCAAGCTTCTTCATCTCCCAGTACCTACTGCAACCTACATCCTTATGTATCTGCTTAGTGTATTCATCTCTTGGTCTCCCTCTACGATTTTTACCCTCCACGCTGCCCTCCAATACTAAACTGGTGATCCCTTGATGCCTCAGAACATGTCCTACCAACTGATCCCTTCTTCTAGTCAAGTTGTGCCCCAAACTTCTCTTCTCCCCAATCCTATTCAATACTTCCTCATTAGTTACGTTATCTACCCATCTAATCTTCAGCATTCTTCTGTAGGACCACATTTCGAAAGCTTCTATTCTCTTCTTGTCCAAACTATTTATCGTCAATGTTTCACTTCCATACATGGCTACACTCCATACAAATACTTTCAGAAATGACTTCCTGACATTTAAACCTATACTCGATGTTAACAAATTTCTCTTCTTCAGAAATGCTTTCCTTGCCATTGCCAGTCTACATTTTATATCCTCTCTACTTCGACCGTCATCAGTTATTTTGCTCGCTAAGTGGGTCTAACACTTACATCCAATCACTCATTGATCAGTCTGGTGTGGCAGTTGAAGAAAGCAAAACAAAAGCTGAAGTTTTTAATTTTACATTTAAGAAATCTTTCATGCAACAGAATCGTACAACACACTGTCATTTGACCATCGAACAGACTACAGTATGGATGACATAGTAATAAGCATCCCTGGTGTACAGGAAGAATTGGAAGAGTTTAAAACAAATAAGCTGCAGGTCTGGATGGATTCCAATTCGATTTTACAAAGAGTGCTTACATCATTGGCCCCTTATTTAGTTAGCATCTACCATGAATGTCTTGCCCAGTGCAAAGTCCCAAGTAACTGGAAGACGTGCCGATGAATTCTGTATATAATGAGGGTAAAAGAATGAACCCTCAAAATTATGGACCAATATCCCTAACATCAGTTTGCTCCAGAATCCTTTAACATATCCTCAGTTCAAATACAATAAACTTGCATGAGACCAACAAATTTATTTCCATGAATAATCATGGTTTTAGAATGCATTGTCTATGTGAAATTCAGCTTGCCCTTTTCTTGCATGATGTATTGTGAACTATGGATGAAGGGCAACAGGCAGATTCTGTGTTTTTAGATTTTCAGGAAGTATTTGACACAGTGCCCCAGTGCAGACCGTTAACAAAGGTAAAAACATATGGAATAGGTTCCCAGATATGAGAGTAGATCGAAGACTTCTTAAGTAATAGAATCCAACATGTTTTCTTCAATGTCGAGTGTTTATCAGAGACAAAGCTATCGTCAAGAGTAACCTAGGAAAGGGTGCATTTGAAGGCGGCTGCCGAACGATCCTACTACCGCCAACATACATTTCGCGGTAAGGACCACAAAGATAAGATATGAGAAATTAGGTGCCATACGGAGGCACAGTAACAGTCATTTCTCCTTCACTCCATTTGGGAGTGGAACAGGAAAGGAAATGACTAGCAGTGGTACCCTCCGCCGCACACTGTACGGTAGCTTGTGGGGTAAGTATGTACATAAGTTTGTATGTACATATGTGTACCAATGAAAATAATCATTTTTGAAAATGTAATGTAATTGGATGGCTAAAAAATCTACTCATCAAAAAGCGGGAGGAGAAGACACATATGAAGGCATTTGAATGTGCAACCTTTTGGAGCCAGTGGTTCCTTCTTCCAGCAGGAGGCTTGAAGGGGAAGGAAGAGGGGGTGAAGGATAAGAACTGGTGAGGTTTAGGAAATAGGGAGAGTCTGGAAAAGTCACAGAGAACCCTGGGTCAAGGAAGACATACTGGACGAGATGAGGACCAAAAAAGGTTGATTGTATGCATGTGGAAGTAGAACTGCATTGAAAAATGGTGTTTCATGTACACCTGTGAATTTGAAAATTTTTCATAAATATATAGCCGTTTTGATTTTTAAGCAAATAGGTATTCTTAACTTCAAGACAGTTTGAAGACTGGGTTGTTTCAGTTCTCTACAACAGTCTATCCAATGCAAACCTGTTCACCTCTTTATAAATGCAGCAGCCTACCATCCATTCTGTAGAGTATTTAAGCCTTGGTCACCCTCTTAAATTGTCACGTGGCACTTATCCCTCCATTACCAAAATAACTAATCTTGATGCCTCTTGTAAGAACCCCCCCACTCGTACTAAACTTTCAGAAATATCCCAGGGTGGCTGGTGAGTCCCTAGATGGTGGTATAAGGTGCACACAGAATAAATGGCCATGCTTTCCCATCCAAGTTTTGTGTAAATTAAGTCAGTCTGTCCTTGAACTTAGTTAGCCACCATGTAGGAGTTCTCCCTACTTGTTATGTGGAGAAGCTCTTGTAGTTTTATGGTCCCTTGCAGAGCCATAGCAGTGCTATCGGATTCTGAAAGTACAATACTACTGCCTAAATTTTACGTATTGAAGTGGGAAGAAGTTTTCTTTGTTCAAATAATTTTTACACTGGATGCCATTATGGAGCATTTATTTAAGAAAAACCATAAAATGAACTTGTTCACACAGATTGTAAGCTAACTATCAATGGCACGAGAGCATGATCTATTGATTATGCCAAAGTTATTCATTTATTTATTAACTTCAACATTCCCTGGCATTGTAAAATTAGCCTGTAGACCCTTCCTAATGTCCGAGTGACAAAAGGCAAGTTTTTTTAGCAAATACACTGAAGAGCCAAAGAAACTGGTGCACCTGCCTAATATCATGTAGGGCTCCCACAAGCATGCAGAAGTGCTGCAACACGACGTGGCATGGACTCAACTAATGTCTGAAGTAGTGCTGAAGCGAACTGAACTCTATGAATCCTGCAGGGCCGTCCATAAATCCGTACGAGCATGAGGTAGTGAAGATCTCTTCTGAACAGCACGTTACAAGGCATCCCAGATATGCTTAAAAACACTTTGAAGCAATTCTGAACATGTGGGGTGTTGTATTATCTGGACATGTGGGTTGTTGCATTATCCTGCTTGAACTGCCCAGGTCTGTCGGAATGCACAATGGACATGAATGGATGCAGGTGATCAGACAGGATGTCTACGTACGTGTCACCTGTCAGAGTCTTATCTATATGTATCAGTGGTCCCATATCACTTCAACTGCACACACCCCACACCATTAAAGAGCCTCCACCAGCTTGAACAGTCTCCTGCTGACATGTATGATCCATGGATTCATGAGGTCGTCTCCATACCTGTACACATCCATCTTCTCTATACAATTTAAAATGAGACTCGCCTGAGCGGTCATCAACAGTCCAATGTCGGTGTTGACGGGTCCAGGTGAGGCGTAAAGCATTGTGTCGAGCAGTCATCAAGAGTATACGAGTGGGCCTTCGACTCCAAAAGCCCATACTGATGATGTTTCGTTGAATGGTTCACATGGTGACATTTGTTGATGGCCCAGCATTGAAATCTGCAGCAAGTGCGGAAGGGTTGCACTTCTGACACGTTGAACAATTCTCTTCAGTCGGCGTTGGTCCCTTTCTTACCAATATTTTTTTCTGGCTGCAGCAATGTTGGAGATTTGATGTTTCAGCGGATTCCTGATATTCACAGTAGACTCATGAAACAGAACCGTATTCTGTCTGTTTACATACCTCTGTATTTGAATACGCATGCCTGTGCCACTTTCTTTGGTACTTCAGTGTATTAATAACAATTACTTGATTTGCTTCAGAAAAAAGTACTTCCCCTACGTATGTCTTTGCTGACATCACGAGCAATTTCTGGATCGGCACCTCATCTTGGCTGTGAAAGCGCCAGGTGGCCAACCGCCTCCACTAGTCAGCATGGGAAACTACCACTCGCTCCTTACTCCACATGTACTGCAGCACTGATACATTCACTTCAGGTATGTACTTACTCACTTACTCCTTGGCGCTACAGCCCATGTAGGGCCTTGGTCCCTCTGATGATCACAGCCCAATCCTGACAATTTTCTGCTCGTTTCCTCCATCTCCTGACTCCAATCTTTCTCAAATCATTTTCCACATCCTCCAGCCATCATTTCCGGGGTCTCCCTTTGCTCCCTTTGCCATCTGGATTTCCTGTGTAAACCTTTTTTGACAGCTCGATCCTCCAACATTCGCTCTGCATGGCCCAGCAACTTAATCTGTTACACTTAATTTCAGTCACCTAATCAGGATTTCTATACAGTTCTTCTAATTCCTTGTTTCTCGTTATCCTCCATTGCCCCGCCTCACACACAGCTCCAAAAACCTTTCTTAATATTTTCCTCTCTTGTCTTCTCAAAAAATGTTCGAATGTGTGTGAAATCTTATGGGACTTAACTGCTAACGTCATCAGTCCCTAAGCTTACACACTACTTAACCTAAATTATCCTAAGGACAAACACACACATCCATGCCCGAGGGAGGATTCGAACCTCCGCCGGGACCAGCTGCACAGTCCATGACTGCAGCGCCTTAAACCGCTCGGCTATCTCTCATCTTCTCAAGAGCTCTTCTTCTGTTACAGTCATTGTCCATGTTTCTGAGCCATATATTACCACCGGTCTTATGACTGTTCGATAGATAGTCACCTTCGATTTTCTGCTCAGGCTACGTGACTGAAAGATATTTATCAGGGCTCAGTAAGCTCTATTTCCTGCAGCAATCCTAGATTTTATTTCTTCTCTTATTCTGCTATCCTCAGTAGCCAGCACTGCCAGGTATTGAAACTTCTCACATCTCTCATAATTGCCTGTTTTCAACTTGATGTATTTCTCTTTAACAACAGCATTTTTCCTGGAGCAAACAGATACTGTGTTTTTGTGTTGTTTACTAAGTCCCAACTGTTCTGCCTCCTTTTCCAGTCTGTCAAATCCTCCTTCCATTTCTTTCAAACTTCTAGACAGCATACACACATCATCAGCATAAGCCAGATTTTGGTGCATACGGTTAAACACATTGTCACCTCGGTTATCAATCTCCACCCTTCGCATCACTCTCTCCAACACTATGTTGAAGAGTAGCATGGATAATACATCACCCTGTCTTAATCCTTGGTTGATCTCAAATTCTTCAGGAAGTTTTCTTCTACTTTTACCTGGCATTTTGTGCTGGTGAGGGTCTTTTGTACTGGTCTGATAAGTTTGCTTGGGAATTCCATCTCCATTAAGGTGTCATATAGCTTTTTCCTTTTAACACTTGCCCATTTAAAGTCTACAAAAAGTTGGTGTACATCCACATGCACAACACTTTTCCATTATTTGCCTTATAATGAAGATCTGCCCCGTCGAAAAACACACTGGTAGTCTCTGAGTATAAGTCTTATAGCAATGACTTTGGCTAATACTTTTTACACCACGCTGACTAAAGCAATACCATGATAATTTTCAGTTTGCTTTGTCTTCCTTTTTATGAATCGAACATATAATGGCCATGGTCCACTGGTCTGGCATCTCTTCCTTTCCCCATATTTCCACTATCAGCTGATGTACCAATCAATCTTGTTAGACGCTCACCTCCACCCTTGGTTATCTCTGCTGAAATGTTATAGTTACCTGGAGCCTTATTATTCCTTAAGCTTTTAATTGCTGTCCTAACTTCCTCTATTGTTGGTGAAGGTACAGGTCCTTCATCCTAACATTCTGCCACAGTTGGTGACCCTCTGTTTCATTTTCTTCCAGAACTTCTCTTTCTGTAGTGATATTCAGCAGCTCACTGAAATATTCGGCCCATCGGTCCAGAAACTGTTTTTCTCCTCCTATAAAATTTCCCTCTCTATCTCTGCAGAATACTGTATGTGGTTGGAAGCCTTTCTACAGTTCCTGAACTCTCTTGTAAATTTTCTTACTTCTTGATCATTATATTCTTCTTCTAGCTCCGTAATCCATCTCCTCTCTAATTCTCGTTCTCTCTCTCGCAAATCCTATCTGCCTCTTCAGGTATGTGGAAGATCAAAATTGGAAACACTGTAAAATGCACTCTCATCTGCAAACAAGGGGTACCTAACGCCCTAGATGTGTTTTCTTCAGTTTATCCCTACTTTGAGACAAGTTCTGCCATAAATTTCCTTTCTCTCCAATTTGATGCAATGTATCTTCCTTAGTTCCCCCATCTACACATCTAACCTTTCGAAACAGCTCATACCAAAAACTTCTATTCTCTTCTTATACGTAATGTTTATCATTTACAGTTCAGTTATTTATAAGGCTACACCACAAAGGAAAATTTTCAAATAAAGCTCCATTAAATTTAAATTTGTATTTGATGTGAACACACTTGTTTTTTTTTTTTTTCTTTCCTTTTTTTTTCAAAACGCTTTCCTTTGTACTACATTTCCACTTTTTATATTCCCTTTACTTTTGCTGACTAAGTAGCAAAACTCAGCTATTACTGCTGGACAATTGCTAAGGGACAGAGCCACTGTTGGACAGGAAAAATCGCAGACAATGATGGACGACTTGAAAAACAATACACATGTAATAAAGGTCCTTTCAGTACGGAATATGCCATTCTTGGACACTAATGCACATTTTGCACCTGTTATTCATTTTGTCTAACAAACTGTTGTGGAGTCCTTTGGGGATATTGTCCACTCTTCTTTCAAAGCAGTTTTCAGTTCTTGCACGGTTGTGGGAGGGGGTGTTTGTGGAGAAACACATCTGCCAAGACATTCCAGGCATGTTCTTTAGAGTTCAGGTCTGGGGAGTATGCAGGCCATTCCATACATGCAACATCTTCACTTTCCAGTGTATTTAACATCTCAACAGTCCTGCGTAGGTGGGAATTATTGTCCATAAACAGAACGTTGGGACCTACTGCACCCCTAAACAGGTGAAAGTAATCCAAAATAATCTCCCTGCAATACTGATGTGACGTAACAGTACCTCGCACAAAGATATGTGGCACTATTTGGCCATTGTGCATAATGGCTACCAACGCCATAAGGGCTAGGCCATACTAATGACATTCATGAACATTCTGTGGTGTGTAATGTGTTCCCCCTCTCTCTCTCCACACTAGCTGGTGGCCAAAATCACTTGCCTGTGTGAAGCAAGATTCATCAGAGAGCACCCCTCTGGGCCACAGTGGCTGACGCCAATAGACCTGCTCACTACACCAACGTACACTTTCTCGATGATGGTGTGGTTGAAGTAGAATGAATTTAATAGGCTTCCGATCATACAAACGAGCTTGATTTAACTGCTGCAAAATGATTCTGGCAGAGACACATGTAGTGGTAGTAGCTGCAAGGTCAACAGTGATCTGCCTAGGAGTGAGATGTCTGTTCCTTTTCACCGCTGGGGCTACATATCGATCCTCTTGGGATGGGGAGGTCCATCTACAGCCACTGGCATGCTTTTGTATAGCATTTCCATTTCCAGTAGCGGTTTTTAATTATGAGACTTTTGGACACACCCATTACTGTGGCCACAGTAGTGTTAATTTGGCTAGCTTCCAGCCGCCCAACTGCTCATCCACAATCCATAAGCAGTAAGTGATGTCTTGCAGACGTGTTGCCTTACCACACAGAATGTTGCACTAATTGGTTCAACAACAACATTCGTTACACACCGCACTGCACGAACTGTCGAATGCGTACAGAGCGTTTGTCAAAAGGCTTCACTCCAGTTAACACATCACATCCTCTACCTTTCCTTTTGCTGTCTTTGGTCAGGTATCCCAACTGTTGGTTGTTCCATAGCAATCAGCAGTTGTTATTCAGCATGTGTCAGCTGTTCCTTGGCAATTGTCAAGCAGTGTACTTTCAGCATCTAATTCCTCCACTATCTCCTGACATTATTCAACTACATTCAATTACCTTTTTATTCTCATTAAAGGTTTACTTGTAATCTCTTAGAATCAAATAAAACAAACTTACACTTGAGAAAGGACTGTACTGCAAAAAAGCAACACACTTCAATCATGTAGTTCAATCAGGTGATGCGATAAAGAGAGATAAGAATCAGTACAACATATGATTAAAACAAACACTCATAAATATGTTCACACTGTAGCTGATTAAAATGGAACACTAAGCCAACATACCAATAGGGTCTATCCAGACACCCAAATGCTCGACAGGCAGCTCAACTTTGTGAGGCAGTGTGGAGTTGGCGAGGTTCACGTCCTCCAGTGGCACCACCTTATGAACTTCGTCAGCGAGCAAACCTGCAGCCACTGTGTCCCCATTCAGAACCTACCACACAAACTATTATTATTTTCCTGTGCAGACAAGATATAGTCTATGTAAGTAATGAAGAGGCACTAAACTAAACTGCGGAGAAAAAAGCTAATGACAATAAGTCAAACACAAGATATCCCTTTGATATGCAGACAGGCAGACAGAACACAGGCAAATGGAATATATAAACTCATGAGGTCTGGATAATTTCTGCAAAGAGGTGTCAGTGGACACTATGACACTCTTGAAAAAGAGGAAGGCTACAGCATAGACAACGACCTGGCATATCAGATTTTTGCTTTGTGGAGAGGAACATAGCCAATTCAACATGGCATCTTTTACAGAACAAGCAGAACATGGGATCTGTCATATTATATAGTGTTAAGGATCATATTTTGTGGGTTTTCATTCTCATAGGGTATGAGGTATGAATATAAGCAGTTTCAAAGCACCAGAGTCCTTTTTAGCTAAAATTCATTATAATAAAATGACAGGGAACTACACACCAGCAGGTAAAGGCTTCCTGTAGCTGATGTTTTATGTTATAACTTGTGAGCTATGAAAGTATACCATTTCAAAGCTATGGCATGAAATGATCTGTCAAATGTTCACCTGTTTGGAACAGTTTCCATATTACGTATCAAATAAAGACATCCAAAGATACAGTCTTTAGACATGTGTAGAGGTGACTGCTGGAGCAAAGCTGTAGCGTAGTTGGTTGCGCTGTGAGCTCCTGAGCTGTGAAGAATAAAGCAGTGGGTTCACGTCCACTTCTTTCCAGTTTTCTTCTATCCTTCACTTTCCAAAAGGTTCTAGGTCTTTCTTATTCATTTGATATAAGTATTAATATCTTCTTCAATGATGGTGCACAGCTTCAGAAAAATCTCCTCTTCCATTCAAATTAAATTATGAAACTAATCTTGATCTTGAAATGTATGTGATGAAGTACATTATTTCAAGAGTGTTAAGGTAGTCAGTGTAACACTGAGAATATAAGTATCATGCATGTTCAAATGGACGAATGTGAACTTGAGATGAAAATGCAGATGAACTAACAAATAATTTCTACTAATATGTATCCCAGATCATTGTACAGCTTTATTTAGTGGTCCTCTACAAACAATACACTCTTCAAACCATCAAAAAGTTCATGAACGTCTTCGCAATTTTCTCTGCTCTTCTTCTACAGTCACCACAACAGTAAATGTCACAGTAAACAGCTCAACTCATGTGCCGATGTGGCTGTCTCTCGTGAGGTCAGATGTTCCATCCAAATCCACATCAATCTTAGCTACCTCGACCCTTGTGAGGAAGGCTTTATGCTAGGAACCGGAACAAAAGACTAAAAGTAGTATCCGAGTTTTTATTAAGTGAAGAACAAATGCATTGTGATGAAGCAGATCGCTGAAAAACATACAGAATTTAATCAAGGGACTTACTTAGCATTTGCTGATCTAGAAAAGCTTTTGACAAAGTTAATTACAATAAATGGTGCAGCACAACAAAGAAAACAGAATGCCCACTCCATTTAATACACACCATAAGGAGTCTATACAAAAACACAACAATCACATTAATTATAAATGGACAGCTGGCAGCACCATCCATCAGTACTAGGTGGGAAGAGTCAGACAAGGGTGTAGAGCATTTTGCCCATGTGGTAAACCAAGTTTTATGCAGGTATCAGAAAAGACAAACTGACTGATCTGAATTGTGTTTTATATGCAGAGGGTGTAACAATTTCAGCAGAGAATGAGTACAACCTGCAAAAAGCAAATTACCTTCTAAACAAAAAGCCAAAAACTATAATACGACTATACCCACAAAGAAAATTTAAATAATAATAATAATAATAATGCTTATTATACGATATGACCCCACAAGAACAAAACACAGTGGTGAACAATCCAGTAGTAGAACATGTCAGCCAGTTTCATTATCTGGGATATGGTATCACCACATACAAGTACAATAAAGATATAGAGAAGAAAGTAGACAAGTCTGGAAACATACGTGGAACAATAAACACGTGATTATAAACTAAACACACAAAATAACACAAATGAAACTTCCTGGCAGATTAAAACTGTGTGCCGGACTGCGACTCGAACTCAGGACCTTTGCCTTTCGCGGGCAAGTGCTCTACCGACTGAGCTACCCAAGCACAACTCATGCCCCGTCCTCACAGCTTTAATTCCGCCAGTACCTCGTCTCATACCTTCCAAACTTCACAGAAGCTCTCCTGCGAAACACAAATGAAGTTTAATAAAGTAATAGCCGTTTCCACACTGTTCTATGGAAATGAGTTGTGGGTTGTTTAAAAACAACAAGTAATATCCAGGCAAGAGAAATGAGATTTCTTAGGGCTGTAAAAGGATGTACCAAAGGAGACAGATTAAAAAATGGGGACATTATGAAGGAATTAAACGTATTTAAAATAAGAAAAAAAATTGAAGACAACACAAAAAAGGGAGTGAACATCTTGACAGAATGAACAGTCGCAGGATATCTTACAACTTCAGGAATTATAATCCAGCAGGCCGAAGAAATCTGGGAAGCTCAATGAAGATATGGCTCCCTAAGATGCAAAGGCTTAATACCTGAACTGAAGAAGAAGAAGAAGAAGAAGGAGAAGAAGAAGAAGAAAAGAGCTTCATGAGATAACTTGCCCGAAACGAATGATACGTTGATAGGACGCATACTGAGGCATCAAGGCAGAGGCGTTACTACAGTCCGATTAAAATTACATTATAGCTGACGTCTGTCACTTGCTGCTACTGTGTTGCCACAATTGCTGCCGGCTGCTGCTCTGTTATAGCCAACACATACACAAAAGGGGTCACTTCACAAATGCTGTTAATGTGCACTGCGGTGCAATGTCGGAAGCAGCCGCTGAGAGGTGGGACGGAAATGGGAGATGCTCTGTTAACAACTGATTTTAAGTGACTGAATGACTGAAGTGTGGCACATGATGGGTTTTGTAGCCTGAATTTAAACTGATGTCCTAACCTAACTACAACCTCGTGCTGTGCAATGTATCCTTGAAAACAGTGATCAATCAATTGCATCAGAATTAAAATCACGATCACTTTCTTCACAGCATTGAAGGCTAACTTCTACCAGCAAACTCAAGACAAGAAAATTTCATAATTTATTTGTTTGCATAGCTGCCTTCAACAGCAAAATTTCAGCTTTAGTGGTAAAAGCAAACTTATTTCTCGTTGTCTTTGGTTACCTGAAACTATCCTCACACTTGCTACACGAGATGCTGCATTACAAACCAATGAGCAGTCCTGGTTGGCACTTGGTTACAGATTATAGGCGACACAAGCAGATTCCAAGTGAAAAAAGAATGAAAGGAAGAAAAATAAGAGCAAATAAAAAAAGTCAATACGATGATGAAAACGATGCAGTTACATATTAGAAATCAAAAAATTAAATTTGAACCAGTCAATTGAATGAAAATGATGAAGTCTTTTGATTAGATTTAGAAAAATAAAAAATGGTGCTGCATTTGATGAGATTCGAAGCTTCAACCTTCTACACATCAAGTTTATACGCTAACCACTATGCTGCAAAGGGCTGTTGTGTTTGCGACTCTGATGTCCCAGTCACAACAATTGACAGCTTTTGAAAATTTGGCTTCATGCAACGTTGTGTAAAGTTTACATTATTAACATTGTGTGTGTGTGTGTGTGTGTGTGTGTGTGTGTGTGTGTGAGAGAGAGAGAGAGAGAGAGAGAGAGAGAGAGAGAGAGAGACGAAATATGAAATAAAAGGGTCAGACCCATGATTCAGGATCCAAAAACATCAAGAAAGAAAGACAGACAAGGGATTAGAAGGTAACCAATTGTTCTGGCAGTTTGGCAATGGCGAACGGTTCAGATGTGATGCTGAGCACCCAGGTTGGTGGGAACCAGCTACAATGCATGAAGAGTCAACTATCAAGTAATTTTAATCAGACAATAGGTGGGTTATGTGCCCTGGACAACATTTCCATGAGGGCACAGTTTTCTGACAAGCGAAAACCATGAGAAAGGGTAAAAGAAGAAGCAAAGAAGGAGGGTAAAGTAGGAGAGCTCAGAAGAAAAACAGGAAGAGGAGGAGGAGGAAAAGAAGGAGAAGAAACAAAGTGAAACGATTCCAGACTACTAAAGTGGGAAGGGGTGGAGATCTGTTAAAGGTAATCATCAGATTCAAATTGGACTGTGTTAAGCAGCAGTTCTGTAAGATTCATCCTCTTCTCTTCAGTATAGAGATGCTAGTGTCCAATTTTTTATTGACAAATGAGAGCCACCATTGTTATAACAGCACAACAAAAATATAAATAGCATAACATTAGAGGGTATATCACAAAACTAATGAGGTGGTACTGAATGGAATTGGGGAAAAAACTAAACTTGACTGAAAGAAGGGATCGGTTGATAGGACACATTACGAAACAAATTGTCAATTTAGTATTGGACGGAAATATGGGAGGGAGGGGGGGGGGGGGGGGGGGGTAAAAACTGTGAAAGGAGTCCAAGAGACGAATACAGAATGCAGGTTCAAATAGATATGGGTTGTAGTAGTCATTCACGGATGAAAAGGCTTGCACAGGATAGAGTAACGTGGAGACCTGCATCAAACCAGTCTTTGGACTGTATATGTACATATACAGGTGGAGGTAGTATTCCATAAATAAGGTATAAACATTCCTGGCAGATTAAAACTGTGTGCTGGACCGAACTGGGGACCTTTGCTTTTCACGCGCAAGTGCAAGTGCTTTTCAAACAAGAACTTCTGTGAAGTTTGGAAGGTACGAGCCCAGGTATTGGCAGAATTGAAGCTGTGAGGACGGGTCGTGAGTTGTGCTTGGGTAGCTCAGATGGTAGAGCACTTGCCCACAAAAGGCAAAGGTCCCGAGTTCGGGTCTCGGTCCGGAACACAGTTTTAACCTGCCAGGAAGTTTCATATCAGTGCACACTCTGCTTGTGTCTGTATATGTGTGGATGGATATGTGTGTGTGTGCGCGAGTGTATACCCGTCCTTTTTCCCCCTAAGGTAAGTCTTTCCGCTCCCGGGATTGGAATGACTCCTTACCCTCTCCCAAAAACCCACATCCTTTCGTCTTTCCCTCTCCTTCCCTCTTTCCTGATGAGGCAACAGTTTGTTGCGAAAGCTTGAATTTTGTGTGTATGTTTGTGTTTGTTTGTGTGTCTATCGACGTGCCATCGCTTTCGTTTGGTAAGTCACATCATCTTTGTTTTTAGATATATTTTTCCTACGTGGAATGTTTCCCTCTATTATATATATATAGACATTTTTCCCATGTGGAATGTTTCCCTCTATTAATATATATAAAAAATAGAGGGAAACATTCCACGTGGGAAAAATATATCTAAAAACAAAGATGATGTGACTTACCAAACAAAAGCGCTGGCAGGTCGATAGACACACAAACACACACACAAAATTCAAGCTTTCACAACCAACGGTTGCTTCGTCAGGAAAGAGAGAAGGAGAGGGAAAGACGAAAGGATGAGGGGTTTTAAGGGAGAGGGTAAGGAGTCATTCCCATCCCAGGAGCGGAAAGACTTACCTTAGGGGGGAAAAAGGACAGGTATACACTCGCACACGCATACATATCCATCCCCACATACACAGACACAAGCAGACATTTGTAAAGGTAAAGAGTTTGGGCAGAGATGTCAGTCAAAGCGGAAGTAAGGAGGCAAAGATGTTGAAAGACAGGTGAGGTAAGAGCGGCGGCAACTTGACATTAGCGGAGGTTGAGGCCTGGCGGATAACGAGAAGAGAGAATATACTGAAGGGCAAGTTCCCATCTCCGGAGTTCTGACAGGTTGGTGTTAGTGGGAAGTATCCAGATAACCCGGACGGTGTAACACTGTGCCTAGATGTGCTGGCCGCGCACCAAGGCATGTTTAGCCACACGGTGAGCCTCATTACCAACAAACACTGTCTGCCTGTGTCCATTCATGCGAATGGACAGTTTGTTGCTGGTCATTCCCACATAGAAAGCTTCACAGTGTAGGCAGGTCAGTTGGTAAATCACGTGGGTGATTTCACACGTGGCTCTGCCTTTGATCGTGTACACCTTCTGGGTTACAGGACTGGAGTAGGTGGTGGTGGGAGGGTGCATGGGACAGGTTTTACACCGGGGGGCGGTTACAAGGGTAGGAGCCAGAGGGTAGGGAAGGTGGTTTGGGGATTTCATAGGGATGAACTAAGAGATTACTAAGGTTAGGTGGACGGCGGAAAGACAATCTTGGTGAAGTGGGGAGGATTTCATGAAGGATGGATCTCATTTCAGGGCAGGATTTGAGGAAGTCATATCCCTGCTGGAGAGCCACATTCAGAGTCTGATCCAGTCCCGGAAAGTATCCTGTCACAAGTGGGGCACTTTTGTGGTTCTTCTGTGGGAGGTTCTGGGTTTGAGGGGATGAGGAAGTGGCTCTGGTTATTTGCTTCTGTACCAGGTCGGGAGGGTAATTGCAGGATGCGAAAGCTGTTTTCAGGTTGTTGGTGTAACAGTTCAGGGATTCCGGACTGGAGCAGATTCGGTTGCCACAAAGACCTAGGCTGTAGGGAAGGGACCGTTTGATGTGGAATGGGTGGCAGCTGTCATAATGGAGGTACTGTTGTTTGTTGGTGGGTTTGATGTGAACGGATGTGTGAAGCTGGCCATTGGACAGATGGAGGTCAACATCAAGGAAAGTGGCATGGGATTTGGAGTAGGACCAGGTGAATCTGATGGAACCAAAGGAGTTGAGGTTGGAGAGGAAATTCTGGAGTTCTTCTTCACTGTGAGTCCAGATCATGAAGATGTCATCAATAAATCTGTACCAAACTTTGGGTTGGCACGCCTGGGTAACCAAGAAGGCTTCCTCTAAGCGACCCATGAATAGGTTGGCGTACGAGGGGGCCATCCTAGTGCCCATGGCTGTTCCCTTTAATTGTTGGTATGTCTGTCCTTCAAAAGTGAAGAAGTTATGGGTCAGGATGAAGCTGGCTAAGGTAATGAGGAAAGAGGTTTTAGGTAGGGTGGCAGGTGATCGGCGTGAAAGGAAGTGCTCCATCGCAGCGAGGCCCTGGACATGCGGAATATTTGTGTATAAGGAAGTGGCATCAATGGTTACAAGGATGGTTTCCGGGGGTAACAGATTGGGTAAGGATTCCAGGCGTTCGAGAAAGTGGTTGGTGTCTTTGATGACGGATGGGAGACTGCATGTAATGGGTTGAAGGTGTTGATCTACGTAGACAGAGATACGTTCTGTGGAGGCTTGGTAACCAGCTACAATGGGGCAGTCGGGATGATTGGGTTTGTGAATTTTAGGATACGTTCTGTGGGGGCTTGGTAACCAGCTACAATGGGGCGGTCGGGATGATTGGGTTTGTGAATTTTAGGATAGTTCTGTGGGGGCTTGGTAACCAGCTACAATGGGGCGGTCGGGATGATTGGGTTTGTGAATTTTAGGAAGAAGGTAGAAGGTAGGGGTGCGGTGTGTCGGTGGGGTCAGGAGGTTGATGGAGTCAGGTGAAAGGTTTTGTAGGGGGCCTAAGGTTCTGAGTATTCCTTCAAGCTCCGCCTGGACATCAGGAATGAGATTACCTTGGCAAACTTTGTATGTGGTGTTGTCTGAAAGCTGACGCAGTCCCTCAGTAACATACTCCCGACGATCAAGTACCACGGTCGTGGCGGACAAGGGTTCCAAATGTCTGCTTGTGTCTGTGTATGAGGGGATGGATGTGTGTGTGTGTGTGTGTGTGTGTGTGTGTGTGTGTGTGTGTGTGTGTGTGTGTGTGTGCGCGCGCGTGTATACCTGTCCTTTTTTCCCCCTAAGGTAAGTCTTTCCGCTCCCGGGATTGGAATGACTCCTTACCCTCTCCCTTAAAACCCCTCATCCTTTTGTCTTTCCCTCTCCTTCCCTCTTTCCTGACGAAGCAACCGTTGGTTGTGAAAGCTTGAATTTTGTGTGAATGTTTGTGTGTCTATCGACCTGCCAGCGCTTTTGTTTGGTAAGTCACATCATCTTTGTTTTTATATAAAGAAAAGATGTTATGTGGACATGTGTCCGGAAACGCTTAATTTCCATGTTAGAGCTCATTTTAGTTTCATTAGTATGTACTGTACTTTCTCGATTCACCACCAGTTGGCCCAATTGAAGGAAGGTAATGTTGACTTCGGTGCTTGTGTTGACATGCAACTTATTGCTCTACAGTACTAGCATCAAGCACATCAGTAGTAACATCAACACGTTAGTGTTCTTCACGAACGTGGTTTTGCAGTCAGTGCAATGTTTACAAATGCGGAGTTGGCAGATGCCCATTTGATGTATGGATTAGCATGGGGCAATAGTTGTGGCGCGGTACGTTTGTATCGAGACAGATTTCCAGAATGAAGGTGTCCCGACAGGAAGACGTTCGAAGCAATTGATTGGCATCTTAGGGAGCATGGAACATTCCAGCCTATGACTCGCGACTGGGGAAGACCTAGAATGACGAGGACACCTGCAACGGACGAGGCAATTCTTCGTGCAGTTGACGATAACCCTAATGCCAGCGTCAGAGAAGTTGCTGCTTTACAAGGTAACGTTGACCACGTCACTGTATGGAGAGTGCTACGGGAGAACCAGTTTTTTCCGTACCATGTACAGTGTGTGCAGGAACTATCAGCAGCTGATTGGCCTCCACGGGTAAACTTCTGCGAATGGTTCATCCAACAATGTGTCAATCCTCATTTCAGTGCAAATGTTCTCTTTCCGGATGATACTTCATTCCAACGTGATAAAATTGTAAATTTTCACAATCAACATGTATGGGCTGACGAGAAACCGCACGCAATTGTGCAATCACGTCGTCAACACAGATTTTCTGTGAACGTTAGGGCAGGCATTGTTGGTGATGTCTTCATTGGGCCCCATGTTCTTCCACCTACGCTCAATGGAGCACGTTATCATGATATCATCCGGAATACTCTACCTGTGCTGCTAGAACATGTGCCTTTACAAGTACGACACAACATGTGGTTCATGCACGATGGAGCTCCTGCACATTTCAGTCGAAGTGTTCGTACGCTTCTCAACAACAGATTCGGTGACCGATGGATTGGTAGAACGGACCAATTCCATTGTCTCCACGCTCTCCTGACCTCAACCCTCTTCACTTTCATTTATGGGGGCATTTGAAAGCTCTTGTCTACGCAACCCCGGTATCAAATGTAGAGACTCTTCGTGCTCGTATTGTGGACGGCTGTGACACAATACACCATTCTTCAGGGCTGCATCAGCACATTAGGGATTCCATGCAACGGAGTGTGGATGCATGTATCCTCGCTAACGGAGGACATTTTGAACATTTCCTGTAACAAAGTGTTTGAAGGCACGCTGGTACGTTCTGTTGCTGTGTGTTTCCATTCCATGATTAATGTGATTTGAAGAGAAGTAATAAAATGAGCTCTAGCATGGAAAGTAAGCGTTTCCAGACATGTCCACATAACATATTTTCTTTCTTTGTGTGTGAGGAATGTTTCCTGAAAGTTTGGCCATATCTTTTTGTAACACCCTAATGGGAGATGACACGTTGACCATGATTTAATTTCTACAGTTGTAGAAATGCCAGGAGGTGATGACAAACTGATCTGTAGTGCAAGAGTTGAAAACATAGGTAAATGCATTTACAGTGTACTGCGGCCTTTCCGTTGCATGCTGCTGACGGTAATTCTTAGTAAGATAAGTGAAGGGAAGTAAGTGTGACAAATTTTGAGTCAGTTGTTGGTAGCCAATCAGAATGGATGGTTATAATTTCATGTGGTTCATAAATAAAGTTAGCTGGTATTTTGTCTAGTTAGGTCAGAATTTAGGCACACTCTCAGATTTCAGCAAAATCATACATAAGAGATACAAGTACATTCTTGCAATGACGAATCTCTATCTTGGGCTATGACACACATCAATCTATGATGACAATTGCATACGAGGAATTAGGGATCATACAGAGGCATATAGACGGTCGTTTTTCCCTTGTTATATCTGCGAGTGGAACACGAAAGGAATCAAGTAGTAGTTGTACAGCACACCCTCCGCCACACACTGTGTGGTGGTTTCCAGAGTATGTATGCAGATGTATTTTCATGCCGAGATTTTTGCGCTTCAGCAATTCACAGCCAAACTGACATATTCCAACCTAAACTATGTCTCAAGCATGCTACAGGTCTGTCTGTCAGCACATATAGATGTCTTATATCAACACTGTTGGCAACAAAGTTGTCAAATTTCAACCTAAAGTAGACTTTGGCTTTCACCACAGGTTCATGGTGCTGAAACTAAGAAAAATACCAAATTTCAATTTTTTACCTCAAACCATTCCTGAATTATGGTCATGTAAACTTTTCAAAAACTGGCCAAAAATGTGTGAATGGACTTCTTTTTAAATTGCCCTAGGAGCAGCCCTAATTGAGCTAGAGAACTGGGAAAGGTGTCATTTTGCAGCATTTTTATGCTCTTTCCAGTGATAGACAAAAAAACATAGCTTCTAATTCATAACCTTTTTCAAAACGGTAATTAATATTTCGATTTAATTTTTTTACAAAAAGTACATAATTGAAAATTTTCAAAATATTTCCATAACTACTTCATACTGTTGTAAATCACATGGCAAAATATAAATGTGGGATGATGATGGGTTCATTGTTAAAAAAAAAAAATTATTCCGGACTCCTGTTTTTCACTAACTACTTTGACCAAACTGACCTTTAAGGTAGTACGTCAGTAGAGGACCGTATACATAGGGCTTGATGTCTGTACAATAATTCAGAGACTGGAGCCATTGTTGAGATGATGTAGTCCGCATTGTTACCTTCTAGGGCTTTGTGTGCCTACAGCACTATTGTGCACTGTGGTTTTAGTGCAAATCAATTGTTACCTCTGTGTTGACCAGTCTGTATCTATTACATTTAATAGTTCATTTTCAAGTAAATCTATACATTGAAGGGCAGTTTATAAGTGGTTTTTGTATAAATATGGAACCAAGTAAAAAGTGCAGTGCTGTAAGAGTGCAGTGTTGTAATCCATTGAAGAAGTCAAATCATTTTATTAGAGACAGAAAAAAACTGAGAAATGTCACAACATGGATGCCCAAATTATTTCCTCAAATACCAAGTGGTGCCAATATTTGTGATAAATGTAGAAAAGATGTAACCAAATTGAAAAATACACCAGAGCCCATCAGTGATGAAAGTGTTGAAGAAGAATCTTCTGGATCAGAGACAATCATCCGAGACCAAGACCCTGACTTCACTCCAACTTCAGTAGCTGTTAAAACATTTAATACAACACTTCAAGAACTGGGTGAGTCCCCAACTGACAAGAGAAAACTAGCATCTAGGCATTGCACCAAATTGAAAGTGAAGAAAATCTCATCAATGACACGTAAACTTTTTGTTGCTCCTGAAACCTCTTTGTCAGATACTGATGAATCCGTTCTTGAAAATCTTAAAAGAAACTTTAAAAATTCCATAAGTAGAGCAAAAAAACTAACGATTCTTACAATTTTACCTGAAAAGTGGAGTGTCAGGAAAATAATGAGGGAATTTAATGATCCTAATTACAATGTTCAGCAGCCCAAAAAAATTTTGAAAGAAAGAGGATTCATGGAAGGTCCAAACCCAAAACCAGGGAAGTGTTTACCAACAGTAACAGTCAAAGCTGTACATTCATTTTATGAAAATGATGAAGTTAGCGGGGCAATGCCAGGTATTAAAGATTGTGGAAATAAAACAAAAAATATCAAAAAGACTTATTTTGTGTAACCTTAAAGAAGCTTACAAACATTTCAAAGACAAGTTTCCTAACATAAAAATAGGTTTCTCTAAATTCGCTAAGTTGAGACCAAAACATTGTGTATTAGCTGGCCGGAGTGGCACACACACTGTCTGCGTGTGCACAACTCACCAAAACATAAAATTAATGATAGAAAATGCCAAACTAAATACAGTAACAAACAGCAGCTTAGACAATTATAAGGAGTGCATTGCAAAAATGCTTTGCAACCCATCATCAGTTGATTGCAACATGAGAAACTGTGAATACTGTCCAGGAGAAACTTGTCATACGTAAAATTTTAAAAGACTCTTTTCATGAAAACTCAATTGAACAAGTTCAGTTCCGACAGTGGATGTCAGTTGACCGATGTAATCTGGAAATTGTTCAGAAAACTTCTGAAGAATTCATAGATTTATTTTGTAGTAAGATGTCGATTTTGATTCGGGATGACTTCATTGCCAAGCAACAACGAACATTCCTTAACTCCACAAGAGAAAACCTTATGGAATCTGAATTTGTTGTCATATGTGATTTTTCAGAAAATTATAGTATAGTTCTACAGGATGAAGCTAAGAGTTTCCACTGGACAAGACAACAGATTACCATTCATCCTTTTGTTATATATTACAAACAGGAAAATAAAATTGAGCATATGAGCTTTGCCATTTTTTCTGATTGCCTGGAGCACAATACAACTGCGGTTTACACCTAACAAATAAAACCTAACAAATACATTTCAAAAGATTCCAAAAACGATATACTATTATTCTGACGGTTCTGCCGCTCAGTATAAAAATAAGAAAAACTTCCTGAACCTTTGCCTTCATGAGGAAGACTTCAACATAAAAGCTGAGTGGCACTTTTCAGCCACAGCACATGGGAAAGGGCCTTGTGATGGAGTAGGGGGTTCAGTAAAGAGACTGGCAGCTCGTGCAAGTTTGCAAAGGCCATACCAGAATCAGATCCAAACCGCACGAGATCTATTTGAGTGGGCTGTAGATAATATTACAAATGTTGATTTTGCATATTCCACTCAAGAAGACTACACTGCTTCAGAAATATTCTTAAAAAGCCGACTTGAACAGACATTGACAATCAAAGGAACACAGCAATTTCACGCTTTCATTCCCAACACTCCATCAAAATTAATAGTCAAATACTTCTCAGGTGATATGCAGAGTTGGGAGAGGGAAGTAACTACATCACCAGACAAACTGAAGTTACAAGATGTATCAGGATATATCACCACTGTATATGGCAGAAACTGGTGGCTTGGGTACATTTTAGAAAAAAAACGAAGAACTTGATGAAGTGAAAATAACTTTTCTTCATACATGTGGACCAGCTAAGTCATTCTCTTACCCTGCACACACAGATGTCGTGTGGGTGTCAGTTGTGGATGTTCTCACAAAAGTGAATCCATTTACTCCGACAGGGAGAACATACATTCTTAATGAAAGTGATGTAAATCAAACCCAGTCAGCTTTATTAAAATGTAATATGTGAAGTACCAAGACAATTAATTGGGAAACTGCTTTCAACTCAAAACTTAATTTTTGTCTCAGGTTAGTGTTAATGTATATTTTATAGAAAGTTGTTTCAAAATTATTGTTAGTACCTATTGTGTTAAATTTAGCTATGTACAGATACCTGTTACTCAAAAACAAGCATTACGTATTTAATTTGTTTAATAGTTACGTTTCAAACATCATGGACCAGAACTATTATGTAAATACTTGTACTTATTCATACTTTATTTCAGTTTGTAGTTAAATGCTCAATTTCTTGTTTTAGTTATATCGGTTAATATACTGTTAGTGAAGTTGTATGAAATTAAAATAAACAATCAACTTAATTATAAAATATGCTGATTAGTTTTGGTTTAATAAGGTGATGTTTTGATATTTCTAATACTTTTTTTACTTACCTTTCAGTATATTTTAAAGAAATTCCTGTTTGTTAAAAGTCAGTTTGGTCAAACTAGGGCTGTTACTGAAAAATAAGGGTCCGGAATATTTTTTTTTAGCAATGAACCCATCATCATCCCAGATTTATATTTCGCCATGTGATTTACAATAGTATGAAGTAGTTATGGAAATAATTTGAAAATTTTCAATTATGTACTTTTGTAAAAAAATTAAATCAAAATATTAATTAATATTTTGAAAAAGGTTATTAATTAGAAGCTATGTTTTGTTGTGCATCCCTGGAAAGAGCATGCAAAATGATACCTTTCCCAGTTCTCTAGCTCAATTACGGCAGCTCCTAGGACAATTTAAAAAAAGTCCCTTCACACATTTTTGGCTGGTTTTTGGAAAGTTTACATAGCCATATTTCAGGAATGGTTTGAGATAAAAAATTGAAATTTAGCATTTTTCTTAGTCTCAGTGCCCACTATAAGTATACCAACTTTCAGCAAAATCTAAGAGGGTGAGGTAAAATAGGTCTGTTGATTTGACACAGAATGACTCGGTAGACCTTCGTACACCTTCATTGCAAATTTTAACAACTTCAGCTTATAGTACAAATAACATTATAAATAAACTACATTTAAATATTTAAGTTACATGAATTCCACGGAGGAGTGTAAAATGTAGTAATGAAACTTACATATATTACAGACGACTTTCTTAAAACTTTATATTGAAGAACTCATTACAAACTGATTCATAATCACTTAAATATGTTCGCCTAAGGCTTGGTTATCAATAAAAGGCACTAACATTAAATATGTACTGACATTACCTTACTCAACAGCGCTGCTGTAGAATCTTTGTCAGCTTTTACTTCAACCGTTATACTTTCACCCAGAGTGTTTTGAAATTTATTACTCTCTTCTCCCTTTATATGCTGCGCTAATTCCGGAAACTGCAAGAGAGACAAGCCGGCTTGTCATTTGCTGACATCTCCGGACACTGAACCAAATGTTTTCGTGTGTTTACAAATTTCACATACTGTTTACCTGTTCGCCGATATCATGTTTTATTGTTTCTTGTATCAGAACGTCAGCCAGAGTCTTGAAATCGTGTACAAATCTAGGGTTTTTCTCGTCATCTACCTTCTCTTGCACAAGGAGCTCAAATAAATGTGCATTCTGTCGACATGCTCTTGCTATATTAGCTGCTTTTTCCGATGCTTGAATAAATGCACTTAACACATTCCTTTCCATAGCGTAAGATTATATACAGATCTATTATTTACCTATTCTAAACCGCAACGACGTTCTTCGAGCTACAGCAGCTGTCAAAATATAATGCATTTAACGCTTACAATGGAAAAATGAAGTGTTGCTGATGTCCTTCATAGAATGCCTTACTTTCAGCTATAAATTTTACTCTAACTAAAAAAAAAAATCTTTACTCATTCAAATACAAACAATATCGCCATACATTCCAAATAAACCAATTAAAAGCTCTACTACAAAGATACTACAACAAACACATAATGCTAGTATCGATAGATCGATCAATTGAGATATTTACTATTGTCATCAAACACTGCAAAGTTTATATATCGTGGGATCTACAGTGGCACGTTTCGCTTAAGCACGTTGACTTACATACGTAAAGACGTGCGTGAAACACCCAAAATCTCACGTCGTCGCAACTGGCGAACGTAGAAATGAAATCTGAAGCCGGGTCTGCATACTTGCGCACGTTGGCTCCCCCCCCCCCCCCCCAATATTTTCTTCGTCTTCGCGAGATGGCGCCTCTTTTTTGTCCGTTCATGAATTGATATCGTGCAAATTTTGTTTCAGAGGCCTTAAATACAATGACAGTGACAAAAATGTGTACGTTATTGTATATAATGCAATTTATGGAACTCTACGAGGAACACTCGTGTTCGTGGAACATTAAGCTTGATACTTAGAAATATGAAGGCTGAAGCAAAAGGAGACACTGTAAACGGAATGTGGGAAAATGTACCACATATTGATGAAAATGGGGTAAAAACGAAAATCCCAAGTTTACGAAATACGTAAATGACAGAGAACAGCAAGGTTAGGGTTCAGTGGGGAATGGTTCTTTAACAAACGCAGATTATAAGCCAACGTTGCTGTGGTTTTCTATTACTGATCGGCTTTTGAAGAACATAATAGTAGCAAGAGAAACGTATATTTCACCCAGAAATGCGGGCATAAACTTGGAAATTGTAGACTTAGGGATGCGGTACGTATATATAGCAGTGAGGTAAATGAATCGCCTGAACAAGATACCCTGATACGACTTTTCTCTAAATTGAAGTGCTGGCTGGTGTGGCCGCTACGGTCCCAGGTTAGAATCTGCCTCGGGCATGGGTGTGTGTGATATCCTTAGGTTAGTTAAGTTTAAGTAGTTCTAGGGGACAGTGATGACCTCAGATGTTAAGTCCCATAGTGCTCAGAGCCATTTTTTTAATTGAAGTGCCTACGAGACTCTAGAAATGTCCAAAACAACGTCTGTAAATTGGAAAATTTTCGAAGGAAGCTTTATCCTCAATTTCCAGCTTCCTAATTAGCATTCTAGTCTCTCCCAATTCATTTATCTTCGCAATCCACTGTAGAACCCAACGTCCGCGTCTTCTCTTTTTTCTATTAAACCATCCTATAGCTTTTTGAATTATAATGAAAGCCACGACTCGAAAGTCGGCACATATTAATCCAGGTGTCGCCATGATGAAAAGCTAAACTGTAGCTGATTGGATTGAAAATTTTCAAGCCTGTGTGAATGGTTTTGTTTTTTGTTCACGTGCTTCTACAAAGAAGTTAACTGTACATGTGTATTTTAGTGTATACTAGAGGTTAGAAAATTAATCGTAGTTTCTTTGTTGCATAAGTCTTGTGAATATCCTTGTGTAGGGCGGCTTCCTAGTGTAAATTTTCCCGTCGCCAGAAACTCTGTCACTCCACTAGATTTTAATTTTGTGCTAGTAGGCAGCACACAGTTTAGATCAGTGCATTATAATTTGAATATTTATCTCGTGCAGTAACTTTTCGGCAAACAGGATTTCAAATAACAGGTATCTGTAAATACATCAACTTCAATAGAGAAATTTATTTCTGTTTGATAGATTGCGGTCTCAGAGTACGGTGATAAATCTGCATAGCAACTTTTAGTGTTTCTTTATTCTCCTTTGGTATATTTTCAAACTCAGTAGCGCCATTTGAGACCTTATATCTGTTTTATACACAGTACGATAAGGCTAGGGACTATGCTTGTTGTGAGCAGTTGGCTGCTGTCCATAAACAGCTGGTAGCTGCGTTGGCTACCGTCAACAAGCTTCTAGCTAATGCTCAGAGTTGAGGTGACGTCGGGGTCCCAATGACGAGACCTGCGACACCTTTGGGGCCACTGGAATCCCCTGGTGACCCGAACATCGCTGTGGCTTCCAATACACAACATCTGACCGGTTCATCCTCACTCCATGGTGGGTGGCAGGCAGAGGTGGGTTCACGAGTCACTGGGCGGAAGACGAAAGAGGGAACAGGCAGTGCAGCTGGCTTACTGCGTCTAAAACAGGTACGAGGTGCTACCCAGTGTTGATGATAACTCTGAGCCAGCACAGGATGACTCTCCTGCTGGGCCAGCAGTCGATTTTCCTGCCCAGTCCGGAAAAGTACAGAGGGTGAGTATGCTAGTCATTAGGAGCTCCAAAGTTAGGTGGTGATGGAGCCCCTCAGGGACATAGCAGGCAAGGCAGGAAAGAATTCCAGTGCACATTCGGTATGTTTGCTGGGAGGTCTCATCTGTGACGTGGAGGAGGCCCTGCCGGCGGCTATCGAGTGCACTGGGTGCAACTGGCTGCATGAAGTGGCACATATCAGCACGAATGACGCCTGCTGCTTAGGTTCTGAGGCCATGCTCGGCTCCATTCGGCAGCTGGCTGATTTGGTGAAGGCAGCTAGGAACGCACGCAGGGTGCAGGCTGTCTATTTGTAGCATTGTACCCAGGGTTGATCGCGGTCCTCTGGCTTGGAGCAGAGTGGAAGGTCTAAACGAGAGGCTCAGATGGCTCTTCGACAGTGTCGGATGCGAATTTCTCGACCTCCGCTATTGGGTGCAGAACTGTAGGGCTCTCCTTAATAGGTCAGGCATACATTACACACAGAAAGCGGCTACTAGGGTAGCGGAGTATGTGTGGCGTGCACTTGGGGCTTTTTTAAGTTAGAGAACCTCTCCCTTGGGAGCAAAGAAAATTTGCCTGTTAAATCAGCCACAGCGACCTCAGAGAATCTTGGTCCTCGTACATCAGAGATAAAAAAGATTAATATGATTTTAGTAAACTGCAGAAGCATCCAAGGAAAGGTCCAAGAATTAGTATCGCTTACTGATGGTTAAAAGGCGCAGATAGTACTGGGAACAGAAAGCTAGTTGAAACCAGATGTCAGTGATAACGAAATCCTAAGTTCAGACTGGAATGTTTATCGTAAGGATAGGTTAGTCGCCAGTGGTGGCGGCGTGTATATTGCAGTAAAAAAGTCGATAAAATCTAGTGAAGTTATCACGGATTCCGAATGTGAATTAATCTGGGTGAAACTGAGTATCAAAGAACGGTCAAAAATGTTGATTGGATGATTTTATAGACCACCTGGTTCATGATCTGTAGTTGTAGTGCACTTCAGACAGAACTTGCAGAATATCATCAGTAATTTTCCTGATCATGCCGTTGTAATAGGGGGTGATTGCAACTTCTAAGGTATAGATTGGGAGTGTTATGCCATCAAAACTGGTGCCAGGGATAGGGAATCGTGTGACATTGTTCCGGATGTCTTGTCCAAAAATTAACTTGAGCAAATAGTTAGAGAACCAAATCGTGAGGATAACGTCTTAGACCTCCTGGCAACAAACAGACCTGGACTTATCGAATCAGGTAATGTAGAGGAAGGTATCAGTGATCATAAGGCTGTGACAACATCTATGACAGTGGGTTTTACAAGAAGTTTTAAGAAAGGTAGGGAGAACAGCGAGGATGACAGGATCCAAATTTCACAATATCTCAGCAGTCAATATCAAATATTCGACGATGAGAACAAAGATGTGGAGAACAAATGGAAAAAATTCAAAGGCATCGTCCAATATGCCCTATGCAAGTATGTTCCAAGTAAGGTTTTAAGGGATGGGAAAGATCCACCATGGTCTAGTATCCATGTTAGAAAAGCGCTACATAAACAAAGAGCACTTCATCTCAGATTCAAGAGAAATAAAAACCTAGCTGACAAACAAAAGGCAAATGAAGCGGAAATGAATGTAAGAAGAGAATTAAGAGAAGCGATAATTGATTTTGAAAGTAAGACATTGTCAAATGATCTGAGTAAAAACCCTAAGAGATTCTGGTCGTATGTAAAACCAGTAAGCAGGTCAAAATCATCTATTCATTCTCTCAGTGATCACACCGACACCAAAACAGAAGATAACAGAGAGAAGGGCGAAATACTGAATTCGGTCTTCTGACGTTGTTTCACCGTGCAAGATCGTAACACTGTCCCTCCTTTTAATTGTCGTATGAACATCGAAATGGCTGATATTGAGATAACCGATCGCGGAGTTGAAAAGCAGCTACAATCGCTCAGTCGTGGAAAGGCTTCAGGACCAGATGAGATACCTATAAGATTCTACAAAGATTATGCGAAAGAACTTGCTCCCCTTCTAGCAGTGGTTTATCATAGATCGCTTAGCAACTTAAGGTACTGTACCTAACGACTGGAAAAAAGCACAGGTCATTCCCGTCTTTAAGAAAGGCCGTAAGACAGATCCATAAAATTATAAACCTATATCGTTGACGCCAATCTGTTGTAGAATTATGGAACATATTTTATGCTCAAGAACTATGATGTTCTTCGAAAATGAACAGCTCCTCTATAAAAATCAACATGGATTCCGCAGACAGAGATCCTGCGAAACTCAGCTGGCTCTGTTCCTCCATGAGATCCACAGCGCACTGGACAACGGCGCTCAGGTTGATGCCGTGTTCCTTGATTTCAGTAAGGCAATTGACACTGTCTCGCATTGCCATTTGAAGAAAAAAGTACGAGCTTATGGATTATCGGAGCAGACCTACGATTGGATTCAAGACTTTCTTGCAGATAGAACCCAACACGTCGCTCTTAACGGAACTAAATCGGCAGATGTAAAGGTAACATCCGTAGTACCACAGGGAAGTGTGAGAGGACCGTTGCTGTTTACAATATTTATAAATGACCTAGTAGAAGGCGTCGGATGCTCTTTAAGGCTATTCGCAGATGCTGCTGCTGTTTATACCAAAGTAGCAACGCCAGAAAATAGTAAGAATTTGCAGAACGACCTGCCGAGAATTAATGAATGGTGCAGACTCTGACCCTGAACATAAATAAATGTAACGTACTGCACATACATAGGAAAAGATGTCTACTACTGTACAGCTACACTATTGATGACAAACAGCTGGAGACAGCATCTGCAGTAAAATATGTAGGCATAACTATCCAGAGCGACCTTTAGTGGAATGACCATATGAAACAGGTACTGGGAAAAGCAGACACCAGACTCAGATTCATTGGAAGAATCTTAAGAAAATGTAAGTCATCCACAAAAGAAGTGGCTTATAGGGCGCTTGTTCACCTGATTCTTGAGTATTGTTCATCTATCTGGGATCCCTATCATGTAGGACTGATAGAGGAGACAGAGAAGATCCAACGAAGAGCAGTGCGTTTCGTCATGGGATTGTTTAGCTGGCGAGAGAACGTTATGGAGATGCTAAACAAACTCCACTGGCAGACGTTACAAGAGAGACGTTGTGCACCACGGAAAGGCTTACTATTGAAATTTTGGGACAGCACTTTTCAGGAAGAGTCAGTCAACATATTACTTCCCCCACATACTTCTCGCATATTGACCACGGGGAGAAAATTCGAGAAATTAGAGCCAATACAGAGGCTTACCGACAACCATTCTTTCCACGCACTATTCGTGAGTGGAACAGGGTTGGAGGGATCAGATAGTGGTACCGAAAGTACCCTCTGCCACACGCCATTAGTGGCTTGCGGAGTATGATGTAGGTGTAAAATTGTCAGTAGTGCACGTTGAAGTCAATTGACACATACAAAAATGCTCGTGTAAAACCCACTTTGTTAGACTGTGATTATTATTATCTGTGGTTTGTAGCTCTTGCAGTGACCGTGTTTCAAGACAAATTATTGGATCCAGGTCCACCTGTTAAGCGAAAAACTGTGTCTGATATAAAACCAAACAGGATTCAGTGTGCTTGTCCCATCCTCATGGGTTATTCTTTAAGGGCAGTTCGCACTGGATGACACGGCACCGACACATTAGGGTGTATTCACACCGTCCATCACGTCATGGCACCTCTCATCAAGTCAATTCAATTCATGTGATCTCAGCTCGCATGGCTGTCCACGACTGTTTTTTCAAGCGAATTGTGGGCTTCGCAAAACTATTCTCAACTGTTTATACACGCAAAGTGCACATACGGAACACGGAAGTTCGTGTACGTGTATGCTGGAGTATGTGGAAAGTACATTTGTCAGACTCAAATGATTTGCAGCGTGCACGAATGGCTTGTATATTAGAGAAGGAAAACAGAAGTTCGTAACACAAAAAGAATCATCGCCCGGAGAAATGACACTGTTGGGTATAGTAGGGGAATTTGACACCCTACAGGCCTACAGGAAGAATACTGTGTTTTATTAATATTTTAGAACGTCGAAAGTCCTAATCTTTTTCATTTGTTACGCCACATTGCACACAGAATTACTAAAAGGAACACAGTGTTATGAGCTCTGTTTACATCCCATTACCAGTTGGTCTAAGTTTAGTTGTCAGTCCAGTGAAAATTTTTTTGCAATTGTGATCTCTCTCTCCAAATACCTTTCCCTTTAAGATTTATAGGTTTTCTTTTCATCTCATATTTGGCTTTAAATAGCTCAAGTGCCATATTTCTACTTGACATAGATAGTCAAACAAAAATATTGACCACCGATGCTTGCAAAAATTTTTCACACACAATCCAGAGAGCTACTTAAAAACAAATAAGCCTGCTTCAAACACGCTTTTAAACAGACAATTCTAATACATTACTTTCACAAGACATTTTGCTATCTTAGCAATGCCTGAAAGTTTCAGTCCATTTCTTTATCAAACATTACAAATGCCTGACAATATACAAACAAATTTCACTAATATTTAACCTTATTCTACTCACATTACTTTTTTCACTTGCAACAATATGTAGTTCATTTAATTGGAAAATATTAAATACAGTATCGGTATGTATAAAAATCCATTTTATACACACAATAGAGGACAAGTAATTTAGTACACTAATGTCTTAGATTACAGACAGCTGCCACATCACATCAATTAATCCTTCATCAATTATTATAAAATATAAATTTGAATAAAATAAGTACCGAAATGAAACAATTTATTACAAATGACAAAAATAACAAACAACAGTGACTAAGAGTAACAACTGACATCAACCACGGCGAAACCACGTATGGAGATGAGCTGTGTATCAGGAGAAAATCAGCTTGTGGGTGACATGTTCAACAATGAATACGATGTCAGACATTAAACCTTTCAGTATTACGATGATGATAATTGAAACCAACAGGCGTATTGTATGTAATCCAACACCGCCACGCCAAAAAGCATCATCTTCAGGCACCACGCATAATCTGCCATCAACATACGAACAATAATGACAAATATCAACATTTAGTATTTCTTGGAAACGGTAAAACCCATTATTAAGTATATAAGCCCACACGTGCAGCCCACAAAATTGAGCACGGTGGGTCCAAAAACAGCTGGATTCTGTATCAGTAACAAACCCACCAACAGACAGGGGAGTTTTCATCTGACCATTGGTGGGCTTGTTACTGATACAAAAACCAGTTGGTTTTGGCCCCACTTGGTTATACATGCAGGCATACATGATTAATAAGTTGTACTGTTTCTGTCTGAAGGCACTGTCGGTCTTTGTCATTGCGATTTTTATGCTGATGGCAAATTACGATTGGGGCCTGAAGATGACGCTTTTTGGTGCTGAACCTGGTAGCATGTTTTGAATAGACAACGTTGGATTAAAATATAGCTGTTGGTTTCAGTAATCATTATTCAAGCACTTCATGTCTGGGTCTGTCACACTGTCCTCGATAGATTACAAGGGATCAAACTTTTCTTCCCAAGAAACCTTGACGTTCTTTGCTGACATACCTGTGAACAATGTCATTGCGACAGGCTGTGGCGCATGCAGGGTGGTGTAGTGGTTAGCATGTCTGTCTAGTGTGTTGTCTGTCACAATTTCAAGCCTGACCAACAGAAACTGTCATGAAGTATTTATCATTTCTGGAGGGTTCTTGAAATATATTTGTAATGTTGGTATATTCTGGAATATTCAAGATTTGAATAAATGCCAGCATTCTTGAATATCCAATGATTGTATAAATAGCAGACTCTCCACCATGGAGGACAGTTCTGTTCTTGTCTGTATGATGGTGTTTGTATGTATGTTATTTCAGTACTAAGTGTAGTATTTCAGTGATGAGTCTGCTTTTGGATTTGGGAAAATTTGGAAATTTGTGGTAAGGCCTTATGGGACCAAACTGCTGAGGTCATCGGTCCATAAGCTTACACACTACATAATCTAACTTAAGCTAAGAACAACACACACACCCATGCCTGAGGGAGGACTAGAACCTCCAACAGGGGGAGCCGCATAGGCCGTGACAAGGCACCTTAGACCACACGGCTATCCCGTGTGGCTTGGATTTGGGCTTGAGTCTGGCTACCATGTGGTATTCTTTAGTGAGTATGGTATGTACTTCAAACGTAATCTTCACCATTGCTCCAATTATGCAACACAGAAACCATGGCCTACATGATAGTAACTGGAGTATAAGTGGTACATTATTGCCAAGATCCGTGTACTCGGAAGGCAGAAGGATTCCAAACTGGCAATAAGCCAGCTGCACATCAGGCACCAATCAGCATTTTCTGGAGATGCTGGTTAGGACCCAATGAAATGGCTGTAAGGATTGGACTGAGTCGCCAGATACAACAGGCTTGTACAATATGATGTTGCAGTGCCTGTGTTCTTCTGAACTATGATGTGATGTTCCTTTAGACATGCACATGGCGACTACAGCTGTTATGAAACGACAATAATGAAAATTCATGCTGGGTCGTGACTTGAACTCCAATTTCCCCATTATTGAGAGCAGTTGCCTTATCATTTGGCTGTCCATGCCAGACTCGTAGCCAGACCCAGACCTCCATAAGTCGTCGACCATGCATCCATTATGTATATTCCTGTATATATGAGACTTTTTACTTGAAAGTCACTTGCCTGGTGCCAGCGGATAAATACAATATTGCAGTCCCTGAGTTATTCTGAATTATGATGCAATGTTGTTTTGGACATGCATGCATGAATGGTTGCTCATCATCCCAGCTCATCTACAGCCAGCTGTGCTGAAGTATTTCCATGACAGGCCAAACTTTGCACACATCTAGTCACCTGAGATCCACAAAGACTGTAGGCAGAATCTAACACAGGTATCACTGTCCAGGTCTCCAGCGATCCGTCAAGACACTACAGGGTGGTCCAAAAGTCCGGAAACACCCTGATAAAATCCAAATGGAGTAGCAAACAAGGAAAAACAGTCTCTACACACGAGGAACGGGAAGGGGGAAACTTTATAGGCTATGCCAGCAACATGGCGGCCATCTTGAAAGCCGCCATCTTAGATTCAACTCAAAAATTTCAAATGGGAATGTGGTCATGTGACATATCAAACAGAGAATTTCACCAGAAAGACAATGCCGTTCTTATTTTAAACAATGCTTTATTCATTCTCGGGTTATAGCCAGTTACATGCGGCAGCAGTGGGACGATCGGCAGCGTGAGTATTACGTACTGAGAAGTCATAAAATGGAGTCTGAAACGGTGCAAAGTGACTATCCCATGCCTGATATGTTACATGTGTTCAACTGTTAGGTATCATTTACTCATGCTTACGTTTTAATCATTGTTTCCTTATTTACAGGTTACAAAATGTCCTTAACACATGAAGAACGCACTGAAATCATCTTGATATCAGGAGAAAGAAGCACATGGGCCATTGTTGAGGATTTCAACAGTCGTCACCCAACCAGACAGCCCATCACTTACAGCGCAGTTGCCAAGCTTTTGGCCAGATTCCAAGCAACAGGTTCTGTCGCAGATAAACCTAAGGCTGGAAGACCAAAATCCGCCATCGATGAAGCAACAACAGTGAGTGTGTTGGCATCATTTAGCAAGAGTCTGCAACAGAGTACTCGTCGCCTGCCACAAGAATGTGGGGTTAGCCATACCTCCATACTGCGAATTTTATCGCAGCACAAATGGCACCCGCACAAAATTCAGCCACTCCAACACCTGAACGAGGATGACCCAGACCGCCAGGTACAGTTCGCAGAATGGGTGACACAGCAGCTGCAGATAAACCCATGTTTACCCTACCAGGTGCTGTTCAGTGATGAAGACAATTTCTTTATCAATGGTGAAGTGAACAAGCAGAATCACAGATACTGGTCCGACACAAATCCGCACTGGACTGATGCTTCCAAAACGGTGGACTCACAAAAAATGATGGTCTGGTGTGGTGCGTGGGGTACCAAAGTCGTTGGACCTTTTTTTATTGATGGTACGTTAATAGCCAACGGTTATCTGAGGTTATTGGATGAAGAAGTGTTTCCCTCGTTGTTAACAGAGGATGGGACATTTCCGGAATTCTTCCAGCATTATGGAGCCCCACCACATTATGGGCACAATGTGCGAGCATAACTGGATGTGCACTTCCCTCAAAAATGGTTTGGACGTAGAGGTGTTGTGAAGTGGCCACCATGTTCACCAGATTTGACTCCTTTGGATTTTTATCTTTGGGGTCATGTCAAAGCACTGGTTTATCCTGTGAAAATACAGAATTTGCATCATCAAAAGCAGCACATTGTTGATGCGTGTGGCCAAATTCAGCCAGATGTGTCGGTCAAAGTTCATCAGGACTGTGTTCAGAGGATAGCATTAACAATCCAAAATAATGGACAACATATCGAGCCATTCCTATGGCTGATGGTGGTCTCTCGGGACTGTGTAACTTCGGCATAATGTCTCTTCGGCACATAACACACATGCTGCCGAGCGTCCCACCGCTGCCACATGTAACTGGCTATAACCCGAGAATGAACAAAGCTGTGTTTAACATAACAACGGCTTTGTTTTTCTGGTGAAATTCTCTATGTTTGATATGTCACAGGACCACATTCCAATTTGAAATTCTGGAGTTGAATCCAAAATGGCGGCTTTCAAGATGGCCGCCATGTTGGTGGCATAGCCTATAAAGTTTCCCCCTTCCCATTCCTCGTGTGTAGGGAATGTGTTTCCTTGTTTTCTACTCCATGTGAATTTATGGGGGTGTTTCTGGACTTTTGGACCACCCTGTATATGAGCCCATGTAAAGTATGCCAAGCATGGAAGCATGCACTGTACTTACCTCATGATTGCGTGGGTATTGTGCTGAAAAAGCTGTGAAACTTTGGTTAAAATGACTCGGTGAAGCTGGCCGAAGTGGCCGAGCGGTTCTAAGCGCTTCAGTTTGGAACCGCGCGACCGCTACAGTCGCAGGTTCTAATCCTGCCTCGGGCATGGATGTGTGTGATGTCCTTAGGTTAGTTAGGTTTAAGTAGTTCTAAGTTCTAGGGGACTGATGACCTCAGAAGTTAAGTCCCATAGTGCTCATAGCCATTTTTTCGACTCGGTAAAGGAGCAGAGTTGCCAGTTCATACTCAATATGCCATGTGCTTGTGCAATCAACAGTTGTGCCCACACACAAAAAACATGTAAGACGAATACCCCATATAGGAGCCTGCAGCACTGCTGGTTGTGGCTATAGAAAAGACGACACACTAAGCATGTGCAGCACAAGAAACAGCTGGGTTGGCTGCCATCGGGTCCCTGCCACTCGACTAAGAAATATCAATCACAAGTTTGTTTTATTGAAAACAAATACGTGATAGTGAAAAAGTTTACTATGTTATGGATAGACAGTTCTCTGTGACTGTCCATCATAATAGCAGTAGACGCGAAAATGGATAGCAACAATGATGGTGATAATTAGCTAACTGGACAAAATATTGCTCGTCTGCATTTAAATCCTGTCCGAGTTAAAAATAGTTAATTCCTGTTAATTTCAATGTGAAATAAATGAATATGACATTTAAAATGTTGTCACAGCTATCATTCACGTGAATAAAACGGGAATTAACTTTATGATGGAGCGAATTTTGTAATGTTCGTAATATTTTATTGTTACAAATAAAGGCTGCCAGCACCGAGTATGCCATATTTGGTTCCTAGAGAAGCCATTGTGTTTACGTAGTGTCATTTGCTGTACTTAGATACTACATCTGCTGTTCCTTTTTAGGAATTTTCTCTGTGAGAAGTTAAATTTTCACAGATAAATCAGAAACCAACCACAAACCTTTGTTTACCTTCGTGTGTGTGAAATACATATTCATAATTCAAATTCTCTTAGGGAAATTTATTTTGTTTACATTTCAGATTAATTCAACATTAAGATGGCAAACAAATTGTTAAAAGCATGAATAGTTTTTGCTATGGATGTGGTGGAGTGACTTTTGTTTCTCAGAAGCGACAATTTATTTCATTAGTGTACTTCTGAAGATATGCCAGGAGCTAGGTTATAGTATGTCGCTCAAGATGTACTTTTTGGACTCACATCTAAACCTTTTTGCACGCCATTGTGCCACTGAATGGCAAGCATAGACAACATTTCCATCAAGATGTTACAGAACTGGAAAGAAGGTACCAGGGCAAATGGAACTCAGGTATGCTCGCAGACTATTGTTTGAAAGTCATGAGAGATGCTCCAGAAGTCGACTAAAGGAACCCAAATGCTCAGCTGAATAAGAAAATACTATTTGAAAAAGATAAAGCCACTTTAGTCTTACGTCTATTATTTAAACGTACAAATGTGGTAGAATGATCCTAGTGGAGAATTGCAACAAAAGCTAGTTGTTCAACAACGCTGGTATCAGTGGTCACGTGGACATTTTCACTCCCTTAGACATGATTCTGGATATCCATGTGGCACAGATGCCTGCCAGGAACGTCATATTGTACGGACAGCAGCAGCAGATTGAGGGTTTCTGAGCTCAGATGTTTCAACACGAACTGTTGCGAACCACTTAGTAGAGGTGGGGCTACGGGCACACACATGTCTAGCTCGTCCCCCACTCACCAGAAAAATCGATGTGCACAACTCGACTGGTGCCATCAGAAGATCACTTGGAATGTGTAATGGCTCGCTATGGTCTTCAGCAATGAAAGCAGATTCTTACAACACGCAAGCGATGGTCTTCTGCACATGCAATGCAAACCTGGTACAAATGGTTCTGAGCACTATGGGACTTAACTTCTGAGGTTATCAGTCCCATAGAACTTAGAACTACTTAAACCTAACTAACCTAAAGACATCACACACATTCATGCCCGAGGCATGATTCGAACCTGCGACCGTAGCGGTCGCGCGGTTCCAGACTGTAGCGCCTAGAACCGCTCGGCCATTCTGGCCGGCTGCAAACCTGGTGAGAGCTGACTTGTAGAATGCGTTTACCTGAGACACACTGGTCCCACCCCACACGTTATGGTCTGGGGTGGGATAAGGTACAACTCTCGTTGACCTTCGATTTTTCTAGAAAGGACGCTAACCAGCGGAATGTAGAAGAATGTTGTTAGACCCATTCTTTTGCCATTCTCGCAACAGTAAGGTGTGTTGCTCCAACAATGTCCGTGAAACTCAACATTCTCTGCAGGATGTGCAGCACCTTCACTGGCCAGCAAAAGCTCCAGACTTTTCTTCAATTCAGCATATGTGGGATATGATGGAACAAAAAGTGTTTTGTGCAACATGTCAATCAACAACTATTACAGAACTACATTAACAGATCAAGCAGGCCTGGCATAATGTATGCCACTATAGTGTTTGCCATCGGTACGATTACCTGGATGTCTGAGTCAGCACCAGCACTGAACCCCCCCCCCCCCCCCCCCCCATGGAGGCTACATCATGTACTGATTCGGATGTTTCAGCATGGGTTGATACCTGGTACCTCAGGACTGTGCATGCTATTTATCTGTAAACACACACATCAAAAAAAGTTTTGCATCACCTTGGTTCTGAGAGTTCCGTAACCTGTACAGAAAATTGGAATAGAGATCAACATAAACATCATTTCTGTCCTTTTTCTTACCCATGAAAACACATTGCATGTTGCACCACCATACAGAAGTGGAGGTCCAGATTGCTGTACACACTGGTACTTCTAATACTCAGTAGCACATACTCTTGCATTGATGTACGTCTGTATTCGCCGTGGCATACTATCCACAAGTTCATCAAGGCAATGTTGGTCCAGATTGTCCCACTCCTCAACGGTGATTCGGTGTAGATCCCTCAGAGTGGCTGGAGGGTCACGTCGTCCATAAACGGCCCTTTCCAATTTATCTCAGGCATGTTAGATAGGGTTCATTTCTGGAGGACATGCTGGCCTCTCTAGTCAAGCAATGTCGTTATCTTGAAGGAAGTCATTCACATGATGTGCACGATGGGGTAGCAAACTGTCGTCCGTGAATACGAATGCCTCGCCAATACACTATGGTTGCACTATCGGTCAGAGGATTGCATTCATGTATCGAGCAGCCGTTATGGCAGCTTCCGTGATCACCATCATCTTATATCGGCCCCATGTACTGTCACCCCCAAACAGCAGGGAACCTCCACCTTGCTGCACTCGCTGGAGAGTGTGTCTATGGTGTTCAGCCTGACTGAGTTGCCTCTGAACATGTCTATGATGATTGTCTGGTAGAAGGCATATGTGACACATATCGGTGAAGATAATGTGATGCCATTCCTGAGCGGTCCATTTGGCATGTTGTTGGGCCCATCTGTACCACGCTGCATAGTGTCGTGGTTGCAAAGATGGACCTCGCCATGGACGTCAGGAGTGAAGTTGCTCATCGTGCAGCCTGCTGCACACAGTTTGAGTTGTGACACGACGTCCTGTGGCAGCACAAAAAGCATTATTCAACATGGTGGCGTTGCTGTCAGGATTCCTCAAAGACATAATCCGTAGGTAGCGGTTTCCCACTGCAGTAGTAGCCCTTGAGTGGCCCGAGCGAGGCATGTCATCGACAGTTCCTTTCTCTCTGTATCTCCTCCATGTCCGAACAACATCACTTTGGTTCACTCTGAGACAACTGGACACTTCCCTTGTTGAGAGCCCTTCCTGGTCCACAGTAACAATGTGTGTGCAGTCGAACCGCAGTACTGTCTAGGCATGGTTGAACTACAGACAACACGAGCTGTGTACCTCCTTTATGGTGGAATGACTGGAACTGATCGGCTGTTGGACCCCCTCCGTCTGATAGGCGCTGCTCGTGCATAGTTGTTTACATCTTTGGACGGGTTTAGTGACATCACTGAACAGTCAAATGGACTGTGTCTGTGATCAGTATCCACAGTCAACTTCTATCTTCAGGATTTCTGGGAACTGAGGTGATGCAAAACTTTTTTTGATTTGTGTATAATCATTTCATGTACTCCATATGAACCGATGCCACGATCAATCTTGGGTGAATTGGAGGCCTGTAAAAGGGTGCACAAATTTTTTCCTAGCAGCATATATCTCACAACAAGACCATGTCAGTTAAATTAGAGAGATTTTAGCTCACATGGGATCTTACTAACAAATTCTCATCCTGCGAATCACTAGTGATTAGAAAAGGAAAAGAGCAAAATGGCAATGGTACACAATACATTTTACAGCAAACACTATAAGGTGGCTTTTAGAGAATGGATGTAGATCCATAAACACATTTTCTAAAAAAAGTGTTTCTTTATTAGTTATATACACATTTACATTGGGAAAAGCGATGCAATAAAAAATCCGAGTCTCTCTCACAGCCAGTAAAATTAACGTGGCTACCCATCAGAGAGCAGGACACGTTCTCTCTCTCGTCCATTTTGCAGACACTGGACGCAAGTAGCAGTTAGCGAGCAGTGCAACCCCCTGCCAGCGGTGCAGTGTCCGGGATGTGTCGTCATCGGGCGCTGGACATGCGCGCTAGCAGGGCAGTGATGGCGAGACAGGTGCTCGCCTCGGCTATGCCTGTCAGTAGTGACGACACGAAGGGCCAGGCGCCACGCCCGGGATGCGCTACCGACTCCGCCACGAAGTCTGTGTACAGCGACACATCCGTGACGGCGACACCGAGGCCGTTGCGGCCGTTCCTGATGACAACTCCCACCAGCTGGCCGGAACACGTCAGTGGTCCACCGTCGTCAGCCTGTGTGTGAAGTAGACCCCCCATTACTTTAGTTCCCCTTTATTTTTCTTTCAGCATCAGTTTTGCCACAACCGGTTAGTTGTATGCAATTCTGTCCCTTGAAAGTGCAAGGTATCCAAAAATTAAATTCTGAATTTAGACTTTAATAACTTTAACACAACAGTGTGTATGATTAAGAAAAGTTTAATGCATCCATTCAGGTACTTTACAGTAAGCAGTACTTTATTCAGGGAAAACTGGGATGGAGTCAGAAATGGTTTCAACAATTGTTCTGCAAATGCACTGACTACCAGACATACTTAAACAAATTCATAAAACATGAGATATAGACCAATAACATACAAACAACAAGGCTGAAAACGCTGTTCCACTGATAAATCTGAAACGACGAAGAGGAAATCTTATTGTTTGACAATTTCCTTAACAAAGGCTTTCCACTGTCAAAAATATTTTTTATCAGAAGCTGAATCACATCAATTCTCTGTATGAAATCTGCATTATGTCACCAATCGTTTCATCCTCCTCCCCAAAGGCAGAAGTGGTGTTACGTTCAGGCAAGCAATGAATTATTTTCTGCAGATAGTAAGATGTTTCAAATGAAACGTTTAACATTATTGTTTACGATTATTTCAGATTTTGGTACAATGATTACAACATTTTTGCAAATTAAACTTTTCTGTTTTTGGTGCTAATTTGCCTTGCCATTCCTGAAGAGAGATTCGATTCTCTCTTTTTTCACCTTAAAATGATAAGTACTGCTTCCACTCAGTTTTTTTCCCCACAAAACCTATAAACAGCAGTTACAGGGATAGCACCAAGCTTCGTCTGTACATCAATTGCGAATTCCTTTATAATACTTCTTATTAATAGTATCTCCTCTACACATTTAGCAAATCTAAACTCAACAATTTTACGACTTTCTATTCTGCAGATTTGTGGACTCTCCTTAATCGGCCAAAGAAGCCAGGAAATAAGGAATGTTCATCTCACTTGTGATTTGGAGGAGCCAGCTCGTAGAGCTCCTTGGTGTGTTGACTCTCACAAGCTGTTTTATATCTTTCGAACAGTCATTCTTTCACACTTTGATGCATTTAATTTTAATTAATAATTCTTACTGCGCCAAATCTTTCTTCCTTTCGTACGATTCATGCTCAGATTTACAAAAATAACAGACTTTGTACACTGCTTAACTTTAAGCTTTCCATCACTCCATCATCGAACATTCACAGCCTTTTCCTTTCCACCAAAGCTACAACAGTACACCTTCTCTTTGGGCTAGGAAGGTGTTCTTGTTCCAGTCTCTTATTGGCACAACAATCTGTATCTGAACCACGATCGATGGAATCATGAACGTTATTTTCTATTTGTGCTAATATAATCACAGGCTCTAATAAAGTGTTGATGTCGCTCGAATGTATATCCAAGAATTGAAATGGTATATAACGCATATATGCGTCCTCAGGAGAAGTACGTGATTTCGACTGCATATCAAGTTCTTTCCTGCACTGGCAATTCAATGGAAGGTTTTGGGTTTGGTGAATGCCTGGTGACTGTTATCTGCTGTCATGTTCATTACCAACAGGTATTTTTCATGGGTAGGATGTGGTTCCCTTATTGCGCTTAAGGAAATGATAAGAATATGAGCAAATTTTACAACTCTATGAACTGTGTCCAACAGAGGAACAGTTCGAAGACAATGACCGTTTTCTATCAGCATGACAGTGCACCTTGTGAGAAACAGCATCTCTGAGGCAACAGTTTGTGTACAACAACGTTCCTAAAATGGAATGGCCTGCCCAGAATGCTGGCATAAGCCCAATAAAACACGTTTGGGATGAGTTATAACGGCCTTTTTTTCTCCAGGCCCCAGTGTCGAACATCTACTGTGTCTGGTTTTGGCTCTTGAGGAAGAATGGGCTGCTACTCCTCCACAGACATCAGACATCATATTGAAAGTATCCTGAGCGGAGTTTAAGCCAATATAAAGATGGAGGGTGAGCACATCCCATATTATAGTCCACTAATAAGTGTTCAGACGATTCTGATCAAATAAGTGTATTTCATCTCTTTAGAAAGAGAACATTAACTGGATTCACATTACTACTAAACACTGGAACCTGTAAAAAGGCAATTTAGTAGGCACATATGAAGATAACACAGTTAACATTAATTCATTCTTATCTCTACTGTCAACTTTTACCAATAATACTCTTAACTTAATGATTATGGCTATTAAATGAATCGAAAATTCAATGTGAATAATAACTGAACAATTGTGTCAGAGAAAGTATCAACGGAAACTGAAATTCACTTTGCAAATTACGATCTGGTTGTGTCGTGTTATCTGTTAACCAGTGCACCGGCAACTACAAGGTATGAGCCTGCCATGTTGCACATGTGCAGTCTGATATAGTTACAGTAGGGGTGCACATTTTCCCAGCTGGTTGCGGCCTACAAATCTGGCCATTTTCAACATATTTTTAAAAATACTTGCAGTCCATTTTAGCAGCTAAAGCTTCGGCACAGCATTTCTTTTGGTATTTTTTCCTGTTTAAGAAATTTCACATGTTTCAATATGTCAGATCGAATCACTCCCTTGTGAGTTTAGAGTCCCTCCTTATACACTTCTGAGAAACCCTGTGTATTCATACGTCTTTACTAAATTTCGACACATTTCGGTCGGGTATGAACCATTGAAGAGAATACATTTTGTAATGGCACAGTTTCGGAGCTTACCGATTTTTATGAGCAATATTCGTAGCAGAATGCTTCACCTAAGATTAAGCACTGTATTTGTATCACAGTGTGCGTCATCACACAATTAACTTCTTGGGAGCAGTGTGCAAAACTGTCAACTTTGGGAATGGAAAGAATTTTTGCCATGTAGTGTAATTACTCTACATTGTAACTACTTACATGTGTATAAACATCACCGTTCTTTGGAGCCACACAGATGAGTGGAGTAGTGACATCAGTGTCCTTGGGGCCCAAACACTTGTCCTGCGTCTGCACGACAACATCCATGTGACGTAATGTAGTGGCATTGATTTCGCCTCGCTGAATCAGGAAAGACAGAAATTCACACACATTAGATTCTGTGGTTCTATAGCTGTGAGCCATATACGACAGATGAACGCTAGACGTAATATCCATGTAGTGCATAACATGGAGCGTCAACAAAAGTGAGGCACTTTCAGGATTGAATGACCAGGCGGAGACAGGAAGTATTTCTTCTAACAAATAAATTTGATTTTGTGGGGCATGCTATACTTGCACATAACTGGAATATTATGTGATTATGAGAGAAGCTGAACTATGGTAAATTTTATGTCAAAAATGAGAACCAGAACGATTTTGTTAAGTGTCAACAAACAGGGAATCGGTCTGTATCTGATTGGAATGTAGTAAGGCAGGGAGGGGGGAGGGCGCTGCAAGGTTCTGTTCTGGATCTGTAGCTTTTATCAATGCGTACCAATAACCTGTCACTAAACAAGATGATTGAATTTTTTTTTAGTGGTAGACCAAGATGGGAGTATGAACTGAATAGGGTGGAGAGTTTTTTGAGGTGGCATTGTGCATGTTGCTCTACTTCCTGGAGGACAAGAGTTTCAATGTGTGATATGTCATTCAGGAGTTTGGGATTGCACAGCAGGAGAATTTTACAGATGGTGAGGAGGTATTGCAAGGAGGTTTGGGACTGACTGACAATGGTTTTGCAGTACTATGTTGGTGAAGGTTAAGGATTGATGGACTGTGAACAGATGGAGGTCATTGTGGAAGTAAGGGTGGCAGTAATTTTATGGTAAAGCCATTTGGGAGGATTCCAAGAGCCAAGCAACAACGCAGGAACAGTATGTGAGTCTGGGTACTGGCTAGGGATAAGGAAACTTTTTCTGTATTGACTCGGATGGATGGAGCAGGGATCCATGGTGGAGGATAATAACGCATAAAAATACATAAATAACGTAGAAACACGTCCGAAAAAATTCGAAAAATATACCCAAACAAGTGGGAAAAATCACGAAAAGGATGAAACAGATGAAGTAAGAGGAAGAAAGATGAAATCTGAGGGAGCAGGATGATAATGAAAGGCGAAAACCACCTGAAATTTGCGTGAAGACACAATGAGATCAAAGAAAAAAATAAATAAAAAGATTGTAAATTTGGTTGCAGGTCTGTGGGTGAGCAAGTGTGAAGAAGGGTGTGATAATCGCTATTTTTGACTTCATCAAAACAGCAAATACGAGTAGTTAGTACTTTCAGCCAGAAGGCAAATACTTGTTTGTAAATAATGATTAATGTATAATGAGGCGTCGCATGGCGACGGTGGAATTTTCTAAATAATGTAATTCGTCGTCTTTGGGCGGCAAACAGAAAAATACAGATAGATATGCGATCCTTCACTATTTTGTTCGCTAGAGAACAAATGAAGCCTTGAGCGCTAAAAAGACTTGTACTGTTTTTCTCAAGTAAGACGGACGCAGATTTGTGGCAGTCTGATCTAATTTTTACTAAATGTATAAAAACGTGTTATGTCTAAGTTTGAGTGAAGTGTAAAGAACTGTTATAACTTACCGTGACGACGCACGAGCGACTCAAAGAAGACAATGGCTATATAAAAGAGCGCTCAATGGACATGATACGGACATAAAAATCTACCGTCATTGTTGTATCAAGCTTAAGGTACGATATATGTTTTAGTTATAATAAATATTTGTTCTGGGAATACTGAATCATTTAGCAGTGCTCATTCCTATTATCTCCTCAGTATTATTTTCATTTTAATTATGCATTTTGCTAATATTACAGTCACCAAGATCAGCAGTCCAATGTGTGTGTTACATTGATAAAAAGAAAACTGTTTTATCGTCTTCTTGCATCAGCTTTAATATTGAATTTCCCTTTTGGGTGATGTTACAGTTGTTTTTGCGCCCTTAAGAACTTTCTGGTCCCTTAGGAAATTGTTTTGTCATAACAATAACTTCAAAACCGGGTATGATCGTATCTACGGTCATGAAGTAATTAGAAAGACGATAACGCAATTTCTTAATCAATAGCACGCTAGTTGAGACTGCCTCAAGCCACGTGAAACTGCAAGTAGAAACTATTCACATCTCATAATGCAATATTTTATAACAATGGTCAATCCATGATTCTTACGCCAATTGTGATTGATAAAACAGTAAGCTAAATCTCAATTTCCAACTTTCCATTGAATAACAACATCACTTTTATTTTGTAACATCACAAGGGGATGGCATATGTGACTAGATAGGTGAAGTTAGTAGGTGCAAACTGGAATAGCGAGGAGAAGGGGTTGGGATGAGAAGGGGTTGGTAGGAGAAACGCTACTCACGTTAGCCCAGGACCCCCAGCCACTGAGCTGACAGACGGTGCCCGGGGCTGGGGCGCTGGCCGCCAGTGGGATGCTCCGCACGTTCTCCCCCAGCTTCATCGGCTTCTTCAGCTACAACACAGTGTTCTCTATGTAGTTGCCACTCTAATTACGAGATGCTCCTAGACAGTAAGTACAGATGCAGAGAAAGCTATTTATAGAGAAAGAAACAAGGCTTAAAATATCTACATGCACTATCTGATCAGAAGTACACCCCTAGGCAAGCAGCATTGACCGTAAGGTGTCACGAGAGGTGGACCTGTCAGTATAAAAGGAGGTGAAGAGTACTGTATTGTCAGCAGAGAAGCATTAACCTGATTGGATCACTCAAGAGAATTTAGTGATTTTGAACTTTGTCTAGTATTGGATGCCATCTGACTGACAAAGCCATCAGTTCTTCTAATGCTGCCCTTATTCAACTGTTGGTGATGTGTCTGTCAAGCGCAAATGTGAAAGGACAAGCACGGCTTAATCACGATCTGGCAGACCACCTGTAGAGGAGACCCTTGAGCATTGTGGAGAGTGGTTCAAAAAAAAAAAAAAAAAAAAAAAAAAAACCACATGAAATCAGCAGAGAGAATCACCCGTTAGCTCCAAAGTGCTACCAGCGATCCAGATAGCACCATGACTATGCACAGGTAGCTAAAAAGAATGAGTACAATGGTCAAGCAGCTTCCCATAAGCCATATCTTTCTGTAACCATTGATAAGTGAAGCTCGAGCTGATGTAAAGATTGATGCTGCTGGACATTGGATGACCGGAAACAAACTATTTGGAGTGATGTTTCATGCTACCCCCTGTGGCAGTCTGATGGAAGGGTTCACTTTGGAAATGCCTAGTGAACGTTACCTGCCATCATGTGTAGTCCCAACAGTCTAGTATGGAGGAGGCTGTGTATGAGTCCAGATGTGTTTTTCATGGTTAGGATATGGTCCCCTTATTGAACATACGTTTTACAGCTGAGGAACAGTGTTGAGATGATAACTGTGTCAGTACTTGTATGACAAGGAACCCTGTCATAACAGTTTGTGGACAATAACGTTCCTGAAATGGGTTAGCTTGCCAAAGTCCAAACATGAGCCCAGTGGAACACCTTTGGGATTAGTTAGAACGTCAAATTTGCTCCAGTCCCCTAGCATCCAGCATCATTACCTTCTTTGGTTTTGGCTCTTGAGAAGAATGGACTGGCATTCCTCAACAGACATCTCACTGAAAGTGTCCCCAACAGAGGTCGAGCTGTTATAAAAGTGAAGGGCGGTCACACTACACACACTATGTGATCAAAAGTATCTGTACACCCCTAAAACATACGTTTCTCATATTAGGTGCATTGTGCTTGGTGTAAGGAGCATAAACGTTGGACGATTGAACAGTGAAAAAACCTTGTCTGGAATGATGAATCACGGTGCACAATGTGGCGATCCGATTGCAAGGCGTGGGTGTGGCGAATGCCTGGTGAACATCTGCCAACGTGTGTAGTGCAAACACTAAAATTCGGAGGTGGAGGTGCTATGATGTGGTTGTGTTTTACATGGAGGGGGCTTGCACCCCTTGTTGTTTTGCATGGCACTATCACAGCACAGGACTTTGTTTTAAGCAACTTCTTGCTTCCCACTGTTGAAGAGCAATTTGGGGATGACGACTGCGTCTTTCAACACGATCGAGCACCTGTTCATAATGCACGGTCTGTGGTGGAGAGGTTACATGACAATAACAGCCCTGTAATGGACGAGCCTGCACAGATTCCTGACCTGAATCATATAGAACACCTTTGGGTTGTTTTGGATCGCCGACATCGTGCTAGGCCTCACCGACCGGCATTGATATCTCTCCTCAGTGCAGCACTCCGTGAAGAATGGGTTGCCATTCCCCAAGAGAGCCTCCAGCACCTGACTGAATGTATGCCTGCGAGATTGGAAGTTGTCACCATGGCTAAGGGTGGGCCAACACCATACTGAATTCCAGCATTAATGATGGAGGGCGCAACGAACTTTTAAGTAATTTTCAGCCAGGTGTCCGGATACTTTTGATTACATAGTGTATTTATGTTCACTAATAGGCGCCTGGATACTTTTGATCGAATAGTGTAGTTCTCACCATTCTGTAGGCACTTGCCACAGCAATATGTTCTTTGAGCTCGACATTGTTGTAGAGTTTTTTACTACCATGAAACATTTTCAGGTGCTAAAGGAAATAGAAGGCGTTAGGGGCAAGGTAAGTGTTGTATGGAGGGTGCTCATTCTGGCAGCAACAAGAGCCCTATAAGATTTGTCTTGTCTTGTTTACAGGATGAGGTCGACCATTGCCATGAATCAAAACAATACCATTTGCAAATTTTACATGGGACGTATTCTGCATTACGTGACACAGTTTCGTAAGTGCCTATTTGCCAATCACTTTGTTGTGTTGCAAACACCAGTTCTCACCTGATCACTGCCCCCCCCCCCCCCCCCCCAGTAGGTCAGTAGTCAGCGCGACAGAATGTCAATCCTACGGGCGCGGGTTCGATTCCCGGCTGGGTCAGAGATTTTCTCCGCTCAGGGACTGGGTGTTGTGTTGTCTTAATCATTTCATCCCCAACGACGCGCAAGTCGCCAAAGTGGCGTCAAATCGAAAGACTTGCACCAGGCGAACGGTCTACCCGTTGGGAGGTCTTGGTCACATGACATTTACATTTACTTGATCACTGCAGTTGAAGCAATGTCACGCCTGGTTAACACGCGGATGGTTGACCGTCTTGGTGTTCCAGGTACCATTGGCTTTGGCGCACCGAAGTGGCACCCCATTACAAAATTTGTGCCATGTTGGTGGAGATTTTGCATTACTGTTAATAGCAGAATCCCTTGTCTGTCCCAAAAGATTACAAACGTGTCTTTTCAAGGTGTCAAGATTTCCTTGGCTTTAATATTCACTGGTGACCAGTGTGACTCCATTCCACTGATTGAGTGGTTTCATAAGCAACTAAAGTCTCATTGCTGATCACTATCTCGCTTAGAAAATTATCATCATTTCTGTTATACAGTGAAAAATAGTCAACTGCACTGCCCATACACAGTTTTTTCTGTTGCTCTGTGAGCACTCAATTAGCACACGGTTTTCAAAAATTCATTTTTTCAGAAACAATTTCTTGATAACTCGATCCTGAAATTTGTGGAATTTTCTTAGAAACACTGTATACTGCAAAATTATAGTTCTCGTTTATGAGGTCTTCAACTGCATGAAAAAATTCTTCCTGAACCAAACATGGATGCCCACTTTGTTCGACACCGTGTGGCTGATTGCGTCCCTCATTGAACTATCCTCACCACTGGATCACTCACCACAGTTTCTACGTAAACTTCGCAAACTTATCAACAGAAATGATGTTCTTGACATTAAGACAGTGAATTACAGAAACAACTTTGGCATTCTAAACAAGCACTATATGGCATAAACACATCTCCTCCTCCTCAATTCAACACAATTACTTTGAAGTGCTGATCTGCGATTTTGTCTGTCATGGAAAGGCATACAACTCATTCTCATTTTTTGGATGTCTAACTTATCTTATAGTTTTACTCTATCACTCCAAAAAGTTTGGTGACAGGGTTAAAAGTGCAGGTCCTCATGGAGATTCAGTATGGGCTGTAATTATCACAAGGTGTTAATGCAGAACTGATGTAAACTGGAAAAAGTTATTTCCAATTTTGGTCACTGGATGCAAGTCTGGCATAGTACAGCAGCTCATCGATATCTCTGGTGCTCATACTAAACAAATTCTGTTTCTGCGATTTTTTTTTTTTTTGCCATGTGTTTAAGAGAGAAATGCTAGATAAATTTGCAAGTCTGTCTGAGTAAACTGCCAGTCAGTGTATGCATATTCGTGTTATGTCCATATGCAGATAAAGTTTATATGTGACAGTCTGATTAATTTCCTCCAATTTATGCAGGGTGTTAAACCATTAAGCGCATCTAAGTACTTTTACGATGACACAGCGTCCTGCATTAAGTTGTTTTTCTATTCGAGTTTCCCAAAAAATGAACAAAGAGTCAAAAATATCTCCGCAAAATAAAAAGTAAGAATTTCACCCCTACAATCATACTTAAAGGTATGCCCTAAGCACTCAGCCCAAGAATGTTTTGGTAGGTCAGATGATGTAAATCACTTATTTACTGTAACAAGTTCATAAGTTTCAAATGTGTTGCGTTTTCGTGACACTTCGACTCACGGTGTCACTGTAATGTAATTAAATAGAACAAAGATTTGACAATATGAATACGTGCAATAGAAAACGTAAAGAAATATTGTTGGGTGTCGTACCTTTTCCTGTAACTGAAAAAAATAAATAAATAAAGTGGAATTTGAGCTATGATACTGCGGCGAAAAAGCACTTTACACTTATTCTTTACAGGTACAACTCAAAACCGTGGTTCAGTGGCAGCGCTGTAAGCAACAAACTTTTATTTTTACTGTGTTCTATTTGGAATGGGTACTGATGGTTTTAAATGGTGGAAGGGGGAAGCAGGTGAGGAGAGTCTTTAAAACTTCCTTTCGAACGCTAAAAAGTATCAATGTTGCATTTCACATATTACAGCAGCTGTTCATCAGGTAGGTACAGTAAGAACTGACCCTGGTTTCTGTAAGACCACTTTTTTTTGACACACAGAATGAATTAATAGTTTGTATTACTGATGTTGGTTGCAGATCATATTTCAAATGATGTATAAAATAGTCCTTTAATATACGTACAAGCCGACAAAACAATGCATGTCTCAACTAGAAGTTAAATCAGTCTAACTCTTCGTTTTGCAAATAACGAATCAGGAGAAATACAGGAGAGATTCGTAGGGTTTTAGTCATATCCAGAGACTGGAGTGTACAAAGCATAGCCGTTGTTTTGTTCCAAGTGCTAAGCACTTGGAATACTGGTAAAAACAAATTATCACACCAAACATAAGACGGCTGCAGTGCAACGGCAGGGGAAAATTATAGTGCTCATTCTATTGTAAAACAAGCTCTCTTCATCCAGTGCTACGTACATCGGTTGAAGCTAACCCTTCTCCAATGATTGTTAAAAAATTACGCAAGTGAAAATTTTTCTGGCATATCTAAAATCATTTCACGCATTTTTAGCAGTTCCAGTAACACAAGTGAACTTCTGAGGGAAAAAGGATTTAAACCACCAAACAATCATGAAACAAGAAGAAATTTTCATTCATGTGGTGTACAAAACTATTATTCTTCACTATACAGACCTGAGAGCAGTATTTAATGATGTGATAAACAATGAAGGATGGGATGATAATTCATTAAATCAAGCAATTGGGGTATATAGTATACTGGATGGTGAGACTTTTCTTTTTCTATGGCAGCTGTACAATTTGATTTTCCAGCATACAACTATCTCATCTGACATCTTGCAAAGTAAAATTGTGAACATAAGATGCTGTACAGTCAAAATTGAAAACGGCATTAAGGCTGTTGAAAGAGTAAGATGTGAGAAAATCATTCTGAAATGCGTAGTGAATGCTAAGAGCCTTATAAATCTGGCACGAATATCTGAAATTAATTTTAATGAAACAGAAGCAAGTGTTCAGAAATTAAGAAGGCTAGCATTCTACATAACTGACAAAGTAATAGTAAACATGGAAACTGGATTCCAGAACTTTCATAAAACATATTTTACAGAACTTGTAAACAGAAAAAGTTCTCAAGTTGTAGTAGGCCAAACAAGTTCATGACACATAAAGTCGAAAAACTACTTAAATGTATCCTTTTTTTGACTGTGCAAAACTGAAAGGAGAACTTAACGTTTATTTACAGCAGTGATGATAAATGTGTACAGCCTCAGGACGTCCTTAAGTTAACATTTGTTAACATTTAGTGCATGGCAAATTCATAATATTGTGAAATAGTGTTAATTTTTAATGAAACTTCCTGGCAGATTAAAACTGTGTGCCGGACCGAGACTCGAACTCGGGACCTTTGCCTTTCGCGGGCAAGTGCTGGTAGAAGTAGGAAGTTTCCTATCAGCGTACATTCCGCTGCAGAGTGATAATCTCATTCTGGGAACTATTATTCGATTTCGCTTTCACGATCGTGCCGAACTCAACAGTTTTGCTTACTGGCCACTTGGCGCGCTGTTGATGCAGTAGGCAACAAAATCGAGGAGAAGTGTCGCAACTGTTATTTTAGACTGTGGTGGAAGTATATTACTAAGTTACTTTTGCTGTGCTTCTATTTTACAAGCTTTTGTTTTTTCTTGTTTCGAAATTCATAATTCTCAGTATACCCTACAAAAATGCCACGACTGATACGAAGTACAGGCCACAGGTCGTAGAGTTGATGACAGGCCACAGGTCGTAGAGTTGATGGATACAGCACTTACCCTGACAACGGCGATGTCGTGGTCCAGCCCAAGCGTGTCAAAGTAGAAGTGCGTGTATGTGTAGCCCACATCGTAGCTGGTAGCTTTCTGGTAGTCGGGGTTCCCCACAGTTATCCGCAAGAAGTTGATCGGCCTCCTGGAGACAAAATGTCCGATAGGATGTTACAGAGCAATTTAGGTTACGCAGCTTTCACATTTCATTGGGAAATACTCCATGAAGAACTTTTTCTGTTGCATTTCTATTTAAAAAATGCGAGGGAATCCTATCCATGTCACTCAAGTGATCACAGCTTCGCCGGCCGGAGTGGCCGAGCGGTTCTAGGCGTTACACTCAGGAACCGCGCGACTTCTACGGTCGCAGGTTCGAATCCTGCCTCGGGCATGGATGTGTGTGATGTACTTAGGTTAGTTAGGTTTAAGTAGTTCTAAGTTCTAGGGGACTGATGACCTCAGAAGTTAAGTCCCATAGTGCTCCGAGCCATTTGAACCATTTGATCAAAGCTTCGCAAACACAGTGGACAAAAAAATTAGTCAACCTCAAGAGGCTCCACGCTAATCTATAGGCTACTGCTACGGGACGGTCAGAAACAGTCTGGTAAGCTTGTAAGGGTGTTGCAGGGTGGGTTGTGCTGAGAAATAACTGTTGAGAAAACCATTCGAGACATTGCGCCATTTCCAACTTAAGTATCATTGAAATTTGGCCAATCAGGCCGTTGCGCGTGAAAATTCAAGCATTCCGCCAGATACAAGTAGTGTCAGCCGTTCTCATAGCGGAGATGAAACCACACAAGACTGCAAAGTCTTTGGCACAGGTTCGATTCTTAGTACCTCCCACGTACAACTTTTGTTTCACTCTCTTGTTAGGTTTTAGGAAACCGGAAGAAGAACACATTTGTCGACACCGTCCTTGGCGCGCTGCATGAATTTGCACGTTCAACGAACCAATTGGCTAACTTCAATGATGATTAACTGCGAAACGGCGCAACGTAAGGAATTTTTTTATTAACAATTATTTCTCAGCACGGCTTATCCCGCAACACCTTTACAAGATTTTCAGGCTGTTTCTGACCATCCTGTATTTCGATAAGAGTTGTCTAATTTTGTTTCTAAAAATTGCAAAAAGTTCTCGACCGATTTACTTCGAATTTTCACATGATACTCGAATAAACATTTGGATGAACGTACACACATCAAAAAAAGAAGTTTTGCATCACCTCGGTTCCGGGAGTTTCGGCACCTGTACAGAAAATTGGAAGAGAGATCAACATAAACATCATTTCCACCCTTTTTATTGCTCATGAAAACCACACATTGCATGTTGTACCACCATACAGCGAGACCTTCAGAGGTGGTGGATCAGACTGCTGTACACATCGGTACCTCCAATACCCAGTAGCACGTCCTCTTGCATTGATGCATGCCTGTATTCATCGTGGCATACTATCGACAAGTTCATCAAAGTGGTAGGAGGGTCACGTCGTCGATAAACAGCCTTTCAATCTATCCCAGGCATATTCGATAGTGTTCATGCCTGGAGAACATGCTAGTCACTCTAGTTAAGCGATGTTGTTATCTTGAAGGAAGTCATTCACATGATGTGCACTACGAGGGAGCGAACTTTCGACCACGAAGACGAATGCCTCGCCAATATGCACTATGGTTGTACTAGCGGTCGGAGGATGGCATTCACGTATCGTACAGCCGCTACGGCGGCTTCTGTGACCACCAGCGGCGTACGTCGGCCCCACATAATGCCACCCCAAAAGCCGGCCGGGGTGGCCGAGCGGTTCTAGGCGCTACAGTCTGGAATAGCGCGACCGCTACGGTCGCAGGCTCGAATCCTGCTTCGTACATGGTTGTGTGTGATGTCCTTAGGTTAATTAGGTTTAAGTAGTTCTAAGTTCTAGGGGACTAATGACCTCAGACAGTAAGTCCCTTAGTGCTCAGGTTGGGTTGGGTTGGGTTGTATGGGGAAGGAGACCAGACAGCGAGGTCATCGGTCTCATCGGATTAAGGAAGGATGGGGAAGGAAGTTGGCCGTACCCTTTCAAAGGAACCATCCCGGCATTCATAGTGCTCAGAGCCATTTGAACCAACCACCCCAAAACAGCAGGGAACCTCCACCTTGCTGCACTCGCTGGAGAGTATGTCTAAGGCGTTCAGCCTGACCGTGTTGCCACCAAACACGTCTGTGATGATTGTCTGGTAGAAGGCATATGGACCTCGCCATGGACGACGGGAGTAAAGTTGCACATCATGCACCCTATTGCGCACAGTGTGAGTCGTAACACGACGTCCTATGGTTGCACGAAAAGCATTTTTCAACATGGTGGCGTTGCTGTCAGGGTTTCTCAAAGCCCTAATCCGTAGGTGGCGGTCATCCACTGCAGTATTAGCCAGCTGGCCGGAGTGGCCGAGCGGTTAAAGGCGCTACAGTCGGGAACCGCACGACCACTACGGTCGCAGGTTCGAATCCTGCCTCGGGCATGCATGTGTGTGATGTCCTTAGGTTAGTTAGGTTTAAGTAGTTCTAGGTTCTAGGGGACTTATGACCACAGCAGTTGAGTCCCATAGTGCTCAGAGCCAGTAGTAGCCCTTGGGCGGCCTGAGCGAGGCATGTCATCGACAGTTCCTGTCTCTCTGTATCTCCCCCATGTGCGAACAACATCGCTTTGGTTCATTCCGAGACGCCTGGACACTTCCTTGTCGAGAACACTTCCTAGCACAAAGTAACAATGCGGACGCGATAGAGACGCGGTATTGACAGTCTAAGCACGGTTAACTACAGACAACACGAGCCGTGTACCTCCTTCCTGGTGGAATAACCGGAACAGTTCGCCTGTCGGATTCTCTCCGTCTAATAGGCGCTGCTCGTGCATGGTTGTTTACATCTTTGGGCGGGTTTAGGGACGTCCCTGAACAGTCGAAGGGACTGTGATACATTACCCACAGTCAACGACTTTCTTCAGGAGTTCTGGGAACTGGGGTGATGCAAAACTTTTTTTGATGTGTGTATGATTCTATACATCTACACACATAATATAAAAAGGGGAAGCGTTACTTCCAACAATATGAGAAAGTTCTTGACTAATTTACTTCAAAGTGTTACACGATATTCTAATAATCATCCGGATGGCCATAGTATACATTTCTTTTAAGCAAAAATTTTCTGTTAAAACCGAATGTGAGAAAGAAATGCTGTGGTGTGGTGTGTTGTTAAAACATGCGGTTTCGTTTTCTATGTTGGTGTCCGTTTTTACTGCGATAACATGGTTAGACAAACTGTTTGTCCCATATACCGTGTGAGCAAAGAGTCAGTATAAATTTGAAAACTTACAAAACCATGGAATAATGTAGATAGAGAGGTAAAAATTGACACACACATGCTTGGAATGACATGGGGTTTTATTAGAACCAAACAAAAACACCCCATATTGCTAGGCGCGTGAAATATCTCTTGCGCGCGTCGTTTGGTGATGATCGTGTGCTCAGCCGCCACTTTCGTCATGCTTGGCCTCCCAGGTCCCCAGACCTCAGCCCGTGCGATTATTGGCTTTGGGGTTACCTGAAGTCGCAAGTGTATCGTGATCGACCGACATCTCTAGGGATACTGAAAGACAACATCCAACGCCAATGCCTCACCATAACTCTGGACATGCTTTGCAGTGCTGTTCACAACATTATTCCTCGACTACAGCTATTGTTGAGAGATAATGGTGGACATATTGAGCATTTCCTGTAAAGAACATCATCTTTGCTTTGTCTAACTTTTTATGCTAATTGCCGGCCGCGGTGGTCTCGCGGTTAAGGCGCTCAGTCCGGAACTGCGCGACTGCTACGGTCGCAGGTTCGAATCCTGCCTCGGGCATGGATGTGTGTGATGTCCTTAGGTTAGTTAGGTTTAAGTAGTTCTAAGTTCTAGGCGACTGATGACCACAGAAGTTAAGTCCCATAGTGCTCAGAGCCATTTGAACCATTTTTTTGTTATGCTAATTATTGCTTTACTGATCAGATGAAGCGCCATCTATCGGACATTTTTTGAACTTTTGTATTTTTTTTAGTTCTAATAAAACCCCATGTCGTTCCAAGCACGTGTGTCAATTTGCAGCTCTCTATCTATACTATTTCGTGATTTATTCAGTTTTCAAATTTATACTGACTTTTTGATCACCCGGTATATTCGTTTTTAATGTATACAATTTTAAAGAAAAATTGTATACACAAAAATGTGCAGTATTGTTTTCTTCCTCACAGTCAGTTTTAAAAGAACTGCGTACTGGCTAAAAATAAGATACTACAACGGAATCTGAATCGTCCAGAAATTTGTAAACGTTCCCATTTACACATTCAAACTATGCAAAATACAGGGCTATTACAAATGATTGAATCGATTTCATAAATTCACTGTAGCTCTATTCATTGACATATGGGCACAACACACTACAGATACGTAGAAAAACTCAAAGTTTTGTTTGGCTGAAGCCGCACTTCAGGTTTCTGCCGCCAGAGCGCTCGAGAGCGCAGTGAGACAAAATGGCGACAGGAGCCGAGAAAGCGTATGTCGTGCTTGAAATGCAGTCACATCAGTCAGTCATAACAGTGCAACGACACTTCAGGACGAAGTTCAATAAAGATCCACCAACTGCTAACTCCATTCGGCAGTGGTATGCACAGTTTAAAGCTTCTGGATGTCTCTGTAAGGGGAAATCAACGGGTCGGCCTGCAGTGAGCGGGCAAGTTTCACGCGTAGCCCGCGGAAGTTGACGAATAAAGCAAGCAGGGAGCTAAATGACCACAGCCGACGGTTTGGAAAATCTTACGGAAAAGGCTAAAGCAGAAGCCTTACCGTTTACAATTGCTACAAGCCCTGACGCCCGATGACAAAGTCAAACGCTTTGAATTTTCGGCACGGTTCCAACAGCTCAGGGAAGAGGATGCGTTCAGTGCGAAACTTGTTTTCAGTGATGAAGCAACATTTTTTCTTAATGGTGAAGTGAACAGACACAATTTGCGAATCTGGGCGGTAGAGAATCCTCACAAACTCGTGCACCACATTCGCAATTCACCAAAAGTTGACGTGTTTCGTGCCATCTCACGGTTTAAAGTTTATGGCCCCTTTTTCTTCTGCGAAAAAAAAAACGTTACAGGACACGTGTATCTGGACATGCTGGAAAATTGGCTCATGCCACAACTGGATACCGACAGCGCCGACTTCATCTTTCAACAGGATGGTGCTCCACCGCACTTCTATCATGATGTTCGGCATTTCTTAAACAGGAGATGGGAAAACCTATGGATCGGTCGTGGTGGAGATCATGATCAGCAATTCATGTCATGGCCTCCACGCTCTCCCGACTTAACCCCATGCGATTTCTTTCTGTGGTGTTATGTGAAAGATTCAGTGTTTAAACCTCCTCTACCAAGAAACGTGCCAGAACTGTGAGCTCGCATCAACAATGCTTTCGAACTCATTGATGGGGACATGCTGCGCCGAGTGTGGGAGGAACTTGATTATCGGCTTGACGTCTGCCAAATCACTAAAGGGGCACATATCAAACATTTGTGAATGCCTACAAAAACTTTGAGTTTTTGTATGTGTGTGCAATGCATTGTGAAAATATTTCAAATAATAAAGTTATTGTAGAGCTGTGAAATCGCTTCAATCATTTGTAATAACCCTGTACTATCATTGAAGCTATTATCCCGACAGATGCAACAGCTGGAGATGTCTCTCATATTCTATACAACAATGATCCCATGCAATTTACCCACTCATTTTAAGCGGCTTCAATTTCCTGTCACGGTTTCGTATGCAATAACAATAAACAATGGGCAAGATCAAGAGAGGGAGCGGAGGAGATGCAGTGGGGGGGGGGGGGGGGGATGGACAGAGGCGGTGAATGAGGAGATGGACAGAGAGAATTGAAGGAGGAGGACGTGGAAAGATCGAGGGAGAGAGGAGGAGATTGACAGAGAGAGAGAGAGAGAGAGAGAGAGAGAGAGAGAGAGAGAGAGAGAGAGAGATGGGGAGAGAGAGAGAGAGATGGGCAGAGAGAGGGAGCAGGAAGAAGCGAATAGAGAAAGGGAGGAGGTGGTGATGGACAGAGAGGGGGAGGGAGAGGCGATGGACAGAGGTGTGTGGGAGGAGGAAGAGATGGACGAGAGGGGGGGGGGGGGGGCGGCAGGGAGCAGACGCACAAAGAGAGTTGGAGGAAGAGGTCGTGGACAACGAGAAAGGAAGGATAAGTACGGTAAGGGAGGGAAGAGGCGATGGACAGAGAGGGGGAAGAGGCGATGGACAGAGAGGGGGCAGAATGAGACAAGGACATACACTTAAGAGCCAAAGAAACTGGTACACCTGCCTAATATCGTGTAGGGCCCCCGAGAGCACGCAGAAGTGCCGCAACACGACGTGGAGTGGACACGACTAATGTCTGAAGTAGCGCTGTAGGGAATTGACACCATGACTCCTGCAGGGTTGTCCATTAATCAGCAAGAGTACGAGGGGATGAAGATCTCTTCTGAAAAGCGTGTTGCAAGTCATCCCAGGTATGCTCCATAATGTTCATGTCTGGGGATTTTGATGGCCAGCGGAAGTGTTTAAACTCAAAATAGTGTTCCTGCGGCCACTCTGTAGCAATTATTGGCGTATGGGGTGTCGCCCAAGTTCGTCGGAATGCACAATGGACATGAATTGATTCAGGTGAACCGACAGGAGTGCTTACATACGTGTCACCTATCAGTCGTATCTACACGCATCAGGGGTGCCATGTCACTCCAACTGTACACTCCCCACACCGTTACAGAGCCTCCACCAGCTTGAACAGTCCCCTGCTGACATCCAGGTTCTAAGGGCTCATGAGGTTGTCTCCATACCCGTACGCGTCCATCCGCTCGATACAATTTGAAACGAGATTCGGCCGACCAGGCGACATGTTTACTGTCATCAACAGTCCAATGTCGGCGTTGACGGGCCCAGGCGAGGCGTAAAGCTTTGTGTCGTGTATTCATCAGGGGTACAAGAATGGGCCTTCAGCTCCTAAAGATGTTTCGTTGAATGATACGCAATCTGACACTTGTTGATGGTCCAGCACTGAAATCTGTAGCAGTTTGCGGAAGGGTTGAACTTCTGTCATGTCGAACTATTGTCTTCAGCCGTTGTTGGTCCCGTTTTTGCAGGATTTTTTTCCGGTATCAGCGGTGTCGAAGATTTGATGTTCCCGGATTCCTGATATTCACGGTACCTCGTGTAATTGTAGTACGAGAAAATCCCTACTTCATCGCTACCTCGGAGATGCTGTGTCCCATCGCTCGTGTGCCGACTGTAACACCACGTTCAAGCTCACTTAAATCTTGATAACCTGCCACTGTAGCAGGAGGAACCGATCTAATAATTGCACACTTGTCTTATACAGGCATTGCCGACCGGAGTGCCCTATTCTGCATGTATTTGTATTTGAATACAATTTGTATTTGAGTACGCATGCCTACATCAGTTTCTTTGGCGCTTCAGTGTATATCCAATTCGCGCAGATATTTAGCGATTGCAAAGCGTTGCTGGGTTCGCTAGTAGCGTATAATGTTGCCTCTAGCTTTGGTAATTGCCTCTATTCGACGAGAATGGCAGTCTAGAAGATTCTTTAGGTAAAATTCTGATGCCACTCATTGATGATACGATCACACAGAGCTACGAGACTGGTTCAAAAAAAGTTCAAATGTGTGTGAAATCTAATGGAACTTAACTGCTAAGGTCATCAGTCCCTAAGCTTACACACTACTTAACCTAAATTATCCTAAGGACAAACACACACACCCATGCCCGAGGGAGGACTCGAACCTCAGCTGGGACCAGCCCCACAGTCCATGACTGCAGTGTCCAAGACCGCTCTGCTAATCCCGGACGGCTACCAGACTGGGATGATGTTGACTGCTTCATATTGTCCACTATTCCAAACGGTTCCATGTATTTTCTGTGGGATTAATATGAGGTGATTTAGCAGGCCACTCGAGGTACTACGAGGTGCCTAAGTGTTGGTGAAATCAGGACCGTACGTATATGTGGAGCACTGCCAGCAGAGCTATTGTCATCTTGGAAGGCGTGAGTGCTACAGAATGCTCATAATGAACATGTAGAAGAAAGGGCAAGAATGTTCAAATCATTATTCTGGTTCATGTTCACGGCAACCTGAACGAATAGGCACAAGTCACGGTTCGACAACACAAACTAAACTTCACAGAATCACCTCTGGCCTGACACCTCACACACACTGGGGGTTAAACGTCTCACTGGATCAACAGTACACTCAACACCTTGTATCATTTGAATAGAGACAAATTCGCAGTGGTTAGGACGAATTATACGCCTCCGGCCAGACTCCAGTAAGTTACGTACCTGTCTCTCGCTCAGCGCTAAGTGCCAAAGGACTGGAAAAATGCACAGATCAGTCCTGTATATAAGAAAGGTAGAAGAACAGCAACGCGAAATTACAGACCAGTATCCTTGAACTCGATTTGCTGCAGCATTCTGCAACACATTCTCAGTTCAAATATAACAAAGTTCCTTGAAACGGAAAAGCTTCTGCCCACATACGAGCACGGGTTTAGAACGCATCGCTCATGCCAAACACCGCTTGCCCTCTTCTCGCACGATATCCTGCGAGTTATCGATGAATGGCGTTTGCCCCGATAGCTGAATGGTCAGCGTGGCGTCCTAGGGGCCCGGGTTCGACTCCCGGCTGGGTTGGGGATTTTCCCCGCTCAAGGACTGGGTGTTGTGTTGTCTTCATCATCATTTCATCCCCAACCAGCGCGCAGGTCGCCCAATGACGCCAAATGCTCATTTCCATTTCCATCGATGAATGGCGACCATCATCCCATGTTCCTAGACTTCGGAAAATCGTGGGACACGATGCCCCACTGCAGGCTGTTGATGAAGGTATGACCATGTGGAATATGTTCCCAGATATGTGGATGGCTCGAAAACTTCTTAATGAACAGGACCCAGTATGTTGCCATTTAGGGAAAGTGTTTGTCAGAGAGAAGAGTATTGTCAGCAGTGCCCCATGGAAGTATAATAGGACTGCCGTTATTTTCTATGTACACAAATGATCTGACAGAGGCCGAGCAGCAATCTGTGTCTGTTTGCTGATGATGCTGTGATTTGCGGGAAAGTGTTGTCGTTGAGCGACTGAACTGAAATAGGCAAAATTTGTAGTTGGTGTGATGAATGGCAGCTAGCTCTAACTGTAGAAAAATATAAATTAACGTGGATCAGTAGGAGAAAAAAAATCCGGTGACGTTCGAACAAAACATTAGTGGAGTGCGGCCTGACACAGTCTCGTTGATTCAACGTCTAGGCGTAACTTTGCAATGCAATATGAAAAGGAATTAGCACGTGAGATTGGTAGTAGGGAAGGCAAATGGTCCACTTCGATCTGTTGGGAGAATTTTCGGTACAGTGTAGCTCATCTACAAAGGAGATGGCATACAGAACGCTAGTGCACCCATTCTTGAATACCGTTCGAGTGTTTGGGATCACCAGCAGGTCGCATTAAAGGAAGACATCGAACTAATTCAGAGGCGTACTTTAAGATTTGTTCTGGTAGGTTCGGTCAGCATGCAGGTATTATAGAGATGCTTCGTGGACTACATGGGAATCCCTGGAGGGAAGGCGAGCTCTCTTTGCGATGCACTATTGTGGAAATTCAGACAATCTGAATTTGAGGCCGATCGCGGATAAACTCTACTGACGCCAACATATATTTCGCGCGAAGTGTGAAATAACGCCTCTCGTGACTCGGTAGAAATAGTTAATTATTTATGTCAAAGGAAAGATATATTTTGCGTTAACTGCAGCGATCATGTAACGATGATTGTCTGAGTGTTAATGCCAAGCTTACTGTGATTGGCTCGGCATTAACACTTCTGTTACTACTATAAATTACGATGCGTGACCGATTTTGGGCTCTTTATTGTTATAGCGCTTTTCTGTTAGCCTCTCAAACTATCACATTCTATCTTGTCAGACATTTTAGCTCTAGTGAGTTCTATTTCTTAATATTGTAATTATTATTCTTATCTTACGACGTATTATTCATCGCAATTACTGCGATATTATTATTTCCCACAATGATTTGCTCTGCTGATGGGCATTCTAATTTCTAAATAGGAAATATTAAACTTTATTAACGATAGCAAATTTTCACCGTAAGTTGGCAAATTCCATTGTGTTTTTTTTGCAGAAGATGTCCGCCATGAAATTTGTAAATGTACGACATAATTTTTCTAAATAATAATCTGAATTGTTGTAAAAAAAGGCTTTCACAAAAAAATTATTTAGTAGTTAGATTTCCAGAGTCTCAGATATTCTATATCTCACCATTAGTCGAACACACTTCTGGACACTGATAAGAAAAAATACTTTTCTTTGCAAAGTTTTACCCTGCTCTTTAAAAGCTAACCATCATACAAACCAAAAACGATATATTTACCGCCGAATGACTTCTTGCAGAACTTTGCTACAGGAACTACAAAAGGTAAATCTCATGTTGCTAACTTAACTCATAAAAGTTGCTATTTACTGTCAATAGAAGTCATCTCAATTATAAAATATTCTCTGTATTTAACAGGATTTAACGTTCTTTCAAGTAACGTAAATAGAAAGTTATATTTTAAAAGACCACGAAGATAAGATCAGAAAAATTAGGGCTAGTGTCGTTTTTCCCTTTCCCTATCTGCGAGCGGAAGAGGAAAGGAAATTAATAGTAGTGGTGCAAGGTACCCTCTCCCGGGCACGGGACGGTGGCTTGCACCGTATGTGTGTGGATGTGAACTAAAGACTGGTATCTTCGTGTGCCTCAGTGACCAAGGGCTGCAAATGCATGCAGCTCCATCAGCAATGTTTGTTCAGAAATTGAGAACAATGGACATGATCTAGTGACACCAGTAGCAATTGCTGATGGGTTAGGATATTCTTACGAACACTGCCCTTACACTGTGTTATTCTGCTGCAAGCGGTACGCCGTACCCTATAGACAACACGTTCGACAGTCCGACTGATACATCACGAACTCTGTCAACTTCAATCGCGGCGTGGTCGTGGGCACCACCAAAAATAATAGTTCCTGAAACTTCCAGGGAGATTAAACCTCTGTGCCGGACTGAGACTCGAACTCTGGCGGTCCTGAGTTCGAGTGTCCGTCCGGCACGAAGTTTTAATCTTCCAGGAAGTTTCATATCAGCGCACACTTCGCTGCAGAGTGAAAATTCATTCTGGATAATAGTTCCTTCCGCTATTCTGTCACGATTGCATGTCAATCCAACACACTGCGTTGATTCAAGGCAACAACCTAGTAGATTAAACACCACCTCACTACCATGTCTTTATGTCAGCAGTGGAGGGTCACTTGACCGCCTCGTACCAGTTCTACACTATCTATAGCGCTCTAAAGCGAACAGTGTGGTTTTTTAATGGGCTGACTAAGTTTTTGTCCGGTGAGGTTACAATATCTCAAGAGTCGCAGCTAGCTGGCTTCATCAAAGTAAACAGAAACGGTGGTCCTATGTATTGTGCCACACTGCAGTGGTGTGCTGCTCTAAGAAAAGGGTGGGCCTCCAATTTTTGAGCAGGTCAGATATGAGAGGATGGAACAGGCACATTAAAGCAGAAGGGGATTCGATTTCCCACACAACAGTTATGGATGATATAAATGAAGTTACAATGTTCCTTGAAAAGAAGAAAGTTTAAACATTGCAACGAAGGACACACACAACAGTATAGTTTAACCGTGAAAGAAGTTGTTTACAGAAGTCCAAGGGCCTTGAAGAAGGACTGAGAAGAATTTTCTGTTAATGACGCGCGGCATCAGTAAGTTTATTCACAATATGTGCTCTTAATCCTAGAAGTGTAAGCCAAGGACACAGATACTAAGAGTATGAAACCTGGAAGAGTTCACCAGGGTCACTGATACTGGAGTATTTTGTTTGTTACTCTGCACGCGGTACCGCACATTTTAGCATTACACAGACAGACCCACGTAGTTTAATGCAATTTAACATGGCAAAAGCCACGAAAATCACAAAAAAACGTGCACTTATTTATTTACTGTAAATAACATCAAATTTAAATGACTTATGTCAAATAATTTCGTGAAATGTGAACTACAGTTAGTCGCATTGGCGCGGAGGGTGAGGTAATCAGAAGGCGGTTCGGCGGAGCTCCACAATCTGCAGCGAACGGCGGAGGGGGGGGGGGGGGGGGAGGGACCCCCGGCTGTCACACCTGACATGTTTGAGCTGATGTCATTCGAGAAGACAGCCGCCTTACGACTCGGCGCTGCATTTTGAGGACGATCGGGGCATGACTCATACACTGAGGCACTGGTTCCGCCACCAGGACTAGGATTGATACAGACAGGGCATAGACGTCCTTGTTTAGCGCTGGAGGAATTCCATAGGGTGGGATGGGGATTGCGTGGAAAAGTGGCGTGTGTAAGTAAGACACCATTCTTTCGTGTGTGTAATTCTCATTATGTTCAATAAAGGATTGTTGAAGAAAAAAATGAGGTGCATTACTTTCTGGGCAACCCTCGTAAATGTACAAGTTGCCTGTTACAACCGACTGTGTGAACGAAAATGCTGTGTTGTGCTCTGTAGTGAAAATGTGTGGCTTTGTTATGTTTCTCTTAGTCTGACAAATCGTTTCTTCCAGATACATATTCTCATTACATATATTTAAAGGTAAATTGTACACAAAAGTCTGTTGTTTTGTTTTCCTTCTCGCAGCTGGTTTTCACAAAAACAGAAGTAGAGTTTATGGTTTATGATTTAGAATACTACAATGGAATATTAATTTACAGTAACAATAAAAGGACTCTGGATCAGAGTGAGGAGGGAAGAGGAGAGAGACAGTGGGGAGGGGAGCATAGAGAGGAAGGAGGAAGAGGAGGAGGAGGAGGAGGAGGAGGAGGAGGAGGAAGAGGAGAAGGACTAGGAGGAGGAGGAGGAGGAGGAGGAGGAGGACAGAGGGAAGGAAGCAGGAGGATAGAGGGGAGGAAGGAGGGCGAGGGGGAGGAGGAGGAGATGGACAGATAAAGGAGGGAGAACAAGATTAGGATGTGCATCCAGCTCCCACACTTGTTTAGCAATTGCAAAGCTGCTGGGTTCACTATACTCCGTACATTGAGAAAAGAGTTCCGACAGCTGGCAGTGCAGTTGCCAGTAGTCGACTCGGACGGGCAACGAGCCAGCGGCGGGGGGAGCAGGGTGACGGATCTTCCTGTCCCAACCTTTGGCCCACAGCAACACTCCGCTCCTTTCAAAACCTAAGAATGCTGTGTCATTCATCGCAGCAGTCCTGTAGGGGCAGCATTCTGCTGACCGATGTGTTCCTTGATGGAATATTTTTTCACATGTGCTACCAGTGTTTGTCACCTTACACAATACACAAATATTTTCTTTAGTGATGTTACAGCCATTTGACTGCAACAATTTTTATTTTATTGTTATACGGTTCAGATGTCGATGTATTTCATACCAGTCTGATATCTTTTGACGTTTATATGTTGCCATACTTGAAAATGGTCTATTGCCGAGCTCTGGATCGTATAACAATAATTAATAAAAATTATTACCGTCAAACGGCGGTAACATCACTAAAAAAATTACCATGACTATCTTTCCAGCCAAAATAAAAATTACACACAATCAGATTTTCAGCATTAACAAGGTAAGTCAAATTGCACGTGTAAAATATCAAATGACATCACCTCTATTTTTCGTGCAGGGGAACAGAAACCACAAGATCATCATCATCATCATCATCATCATCTGAGTGGTCACCTCTCGTCACGACCACATAGTCTTCGGTATCTTCACTGCTGCTGTCCTCGTCGTCTGATAAAGAAATTACAATATTATGAACGGATTCTTCCCTTACACCTTCAATTTTCTGCTTTCATTCGCGTAACAGCCTCATTTACCAGCGTCTCTGTGTCTCGAAACGTAAAGGTATTGTTTCGCTCCGCAACATCTGCTTTTGTTTGAGCCCAAGTGAGTTCAACTGCTCTGTAATGGCAGTGGTACGGTGGAAGACTTGTAACTTTGTGGCCGTAGTTCTCTGCTAATGTATCAATCACATAATGCGTCTTCTGTGGCTTGTATCGTTTCACTAATTCCAGAAGTTCCGCTTTTCGCATATTCTGTTCAAAGCCTATTTTATTAAAACTTTAAACATAGCTGCGAAGGTTCAGTGACCGTGTCAGAATTATATTGTAACAAATAAGCCCTCGGTCACAAGTATTAAGTCAAAAATTGCCCAGGTTTCGACGCTACTATGAGCGTTATCTTCAGAATTAGACTAACCGTACTAAAACATTAGGTATATAGTACATTAATAAAATTAAAGTTTGTACTGACTCGAAAAGATGCAGTACTTACAAGTCACATATTAAAAAAGATCTCAGCCGGAAAGGCGACGTCATGAACATTTGTCAGATGGCGAGCCGCTAAGGGCTGCTCGTACTGTGGACAAGGGTTGCAACAAGACTGAGGCGCCCACAAAGTGTGGGCAAGTGAACATGGTGTTGCTACGAGCGCCATCTAGTAGCCGCAGAAACAACTAGGCTACTGTACATTCAAAATTAGACACATGAAATTGTGATGCAGTTGATTCAGGCATAACGTAAGCATTAATAATAACAGGATGAAGTTACATATTTATCTGCTTTAAATATACATTTTGTAACGTAAAAACGTTAGTTATGACATACAAGAAAACAGCAAAGATGTGACAGGGAAACAACATTTCGGTAAACTGCATGAGGAAATCTGAATCAAAGATCAAGCAATGGCTTTATACAGTCAAAAAAGTTTTTATTTCGCAGCTGCAGCTGTTCGTTGAGAATGAGGCCATCATGACGAGTAAGATGATTGAAAATCTCCAATTCCTCTAAGAATTTTATTGTCTTTCAACCAGCCTACTACTTCGTTTCTCCTTGCAGCAGCTATTGATGCCTTATTTAATTATACAGAATGGTACGGCGCATTGTCAATTACAAAAACACTACCGGAACTGACGTTTGGTAGCAAACAAGTAACGAACCAGTTCAAAATGGTTCAAATGGCTCTGAGCACTACGGGACTTAACATCTGAGGTCATCAGTCCCCTAGAACTTAGAACTACTTAAACCTAACTAACCTAAGGACATCACACACCTCCATGCCCGAGGCAAGATTCGAACCCGCGACCGTAGCGGTCGCGCGGTTCCAGACTGAAGCGCCTTAGAACCGCTCGGCTACACCGGCCGGCAACGAACCAGTCTTTGAATGTATCCGCATTCATCTCCTCGTGGTAGTCTACGTTTTTTTTTGACTGCAACATCATCATAGCACCGGGCACAAAACTGTTCATAGAGCCAGCATGAACTATAATTAGTCGTCCTCCCTTACCAGTTGGCACACTCATAGTTCCGTGGCGTGTGTCGTCTGTCCACACAATGGAAAGTGCATGACGCACGTTGACCCATGTTTCGCCAATCCATATTACATTTTCCGGATTCACTGCTATCAACTCGCGCAGGTAACGACATCTCCACGTTACAATGTCTCCGTGTTCCAGCAATACCTTTCGTCCTGAGAACTTTTTCCAACGGAAGCCGATTTTTTTCGGAACTATGGAGAGACTTGTAATTCCGCCAGTGAACAAACCACTGTCCGACAGTGATGCCATCAACTTTTGAAGCGTTGGACACTCATTCCTGCTGTAGTACGTGTATATGTGGTGCCCGATAGCACTTTCGTCGAAGTTGTCTGTTTCAGGCACACGACACGATCTCTTCCTTGACTTTCCAAGCGTCACAATAACAGGGCTCGCAGCTGAACTGGCAGCCTCTATCATTTGTGACTCTCTTCACTGCTGCTGTAGAGATGTTCAATGATTCTGCCACTCTGTCGACCGCTTTACTGATATCAAAGGCCCACCATTGTCCCTTTCCTTTTCAAAGTAAGCACGCAATATGTATATAAATTCGTGTGCTTGGGATTTCAGCATAGCTCTTTCCCCAAAAGCCCTCTTCTCTGCACTACAGGCAGCCATTTTCCACTTATACACATGGCAAGAAACTCACAGAAGTAGCGGAATGCACACATATACACACAAATCTGAACGTAGCACGTGGCACAACTGACGGCCCAGTAGTCACCCAGCACTATGGCAACACTGGGGCATTGCCACGGTAACGTAAACAAAAGCTCACGATCGATTCGCCGTCGTGGATGCGCGAAGCACGTGCACCAAGGCTGCCTGCATCAACTGTCAGAGCTCTTCTCTCGACATATGGAGTATAGTACTGTATATGAACAATAACTAAAATTTTATTATTTTCTCTTCTATTTGGTGTTGCAGTTTTAATGACCATCCCTTGTAAGCACTAACAACAGAGAGGAAGAAAGACTGTACAGTAAAGTGTCTCGCATGGTGAACTGACCTGGTGGGCCTCATGATGCCGTCGTATATGCAGTGCCCGGCGGTGACCAGGTTGCGTTCATCAATGACGACTGCCCCGCACAGTGGAAACTCGTCCTGGTGCCACCACAGACTCGCCTGTTGGAAAATTAGTAACGCGATCATTAGCATCGGACATGGTGCATTGTATACTCCAATTAAAATAACTTGGTGACTGACAGGTTGCAGTGGCAGGGGGCGGTGTTGCCAGCAGTTGCAACCATACGAGATGGCGTAAGATGACACTTGACAGAGCGTAGCGCTGTTGCAAGTTTTCAGTTGCGAAGCGCTAATGGCTACAGGCGAAAACAACAGACTTCTATAGAGCTGTGACAATACTGAGGCGTTGCCACAGGTACGTTTACAAAATCACGTGACATTACTGGGTAACGTAGGCCCTCAAAGCTGACACATCAAGCCCACTTAACTATCAGGGATCGACTTGTGCTGACTCAGCTATAGACAAGACACTGTGAGTACCTGTGAAAAAGGCAACACAGTGAGAAAAAGGTGCCCGAGTGAGAACAGCAACTGGCTGGCACATGACCTCTACCACTCGACTTGGTGAAAAGCCAGTCACAAAGCATTTAAATCTGAGAATAACTGAGAAAGTGCACACACACATTCATAATACAGGGCGTTCCAGAAGTGATGGTCAATATTCAGGGATATGACAGGAATGATCATTCGAAACATAAAGTCAACTAAATGTGAGTTCTAAAACGCACACCTTAAGGGCTGTGAGCAATTCTTTATCTTTGATACTGTGAAACAAATCTCTTCTACTGCAAGCTCTTTGCTTTCCATATTTTGGGAAGTGGTAGTATGGACCAAAACAAGAAAAAGAAGTCCAGTAAACAAGTGCTCAAAAATTCATTCCTTAAGAGCTTGAGCACTTCTTCATTTTCGCTACTTTGAAACACAACTCTTCTAATGAACAAGTACCCATAGCTGTAAGGCGGGCCTTTAAGGCACATGTTTACTGGGCATTTTTTTTCTTGTTTTGGTCCATAATACCACTTCCCAAAATATGGAAAGCAAAGAGCTTGCAGTAGAAGACATTTGTTTCACAGCATCGAAGATCAAGTATTGCTCATTGCTCTCACGGTATGCGTTTTAGAGCTGATGTTTACTTGACTTTTTTGTTTCTAATGATAATTCCTGTCATATCGCTGAACATTGACAGTCACTTCTACAACATCCTGTATAAGGGATCTTCATGGACCATCTTCTTGCGAGCACACACTAGCTAAACAAAAATATCGAGACACTCCTATATAATGTGGAATAGACATCTAGATGTCACATGGGGTGGACCTGACAGTGAAAACGGGGGTGCGGAGTACTGCACTGTCAGTAGAGAAGCAGAAACAGCAGAATGATTCGGTTATGTGAGCTCAATGACTTGGTACGTGGGCTTTACCCCGTACGGCGAGAGTAGCCCTCTCACAGCTGGGAGCACAGCTGCCAGTATTCGACACGGATGGGCAGTAGTGAGCCAGCAGCGGTTGCTCAGCACTACGGCAACACTGGGGCGTTGCCGTGGTAACATAAACAAAAGCTCTCAATCTGATTGGCCGTCGTGGATGCGCGAAACACGTGCGCCAAGGCCGAGTCGACGGTCAGAGCTCTTCTCTCGCCATACGCACTGTAGTCACTAGATGCCATTCGTTCAAATGTGTATGAAATCTTATGGGACTTAACTGCTAAGGTCATCAGTCCCCACACTACTTAACCTAAATTATCCTAAGGACACACGGACACACACCTGAGGGAGGACTCGAACCTCCGCCGGGACTAGCCGCACAGTCAAGTCAATTATCGGTGACGAGACTCTGAAGCAGGAATTCGAAGTAACAACCAACGTCAAAGTGCCCACGATGAAGAGCGCAGTGGGTTATCATCCCTCATCAATGATCAGTCGGTTGAGCGAGTGTGGCAGCACATCCTGAAGAACAATCGCTTCACCATTATGGAGCTCAGAAGTCATTTTCAACACAGACTTGAATACGAGATGCCTATAATGGCTTCCACAACGAAGCTTTGTCTCGAAACAGGGAGAAAATCCAAAGAGATTCTGGTCGTATGTAAAATATTCTAGTGGCAAGACACAATTGATGCCTTCTCTGCGCGATAGCAATGAAAATACTATCGATGATAGTGCTGCCAAATCAGAGTTACTACACACAGCCTTCCAACATTCCTTCACCAACGAAGACGAAACAAATATTCCAGAATTCGAATCACGAACATATGCCAACATGAGTAACATAGAAGTAGATATCCCCGAAGTCGTGAAGCAACATAAATCACTTAATAAAAGCAAGTCTTGGTCCCGGCTCTACACCAATTAGGTGCCTTTCAGAGTATGCTGATGCAATAGCTCCATATTTAACAATCATATACATCGTTCATTGACGAAAGATCTGTACCCAATGACTAGAAAGTTGCACCGGTGACGCCAATATTCAAGAAAGGTAGTAGGAGTAATCCGCTAAATTACAGGTCCATATCATTAACGTGAATATGCAGCTGGTTTCTGGAACATATATTGTGTTCGAACATTATAAATTACCTAGAAGAGAACGGTCTGTTGACACAGTCAACATGGATTTAGACATCATCATTGTTGTGAAACACAGCCAGCTCTTTATTCACACGAAGTGTTGAGTGCTACTGACAAGGGAATTCAAATTGATTCCGTATTTCTAGATTTCCAAAAGGCTTTTGACACTGTACCACACAAGCGGCTTTTAGTGAAATTGCATCCTTATGGAATATCGTCTCAGTTATGTTACTGGATTCGACGTCACAGTTCATAGTAATTGTCGGAGACTCATCAAGTAACCAGAATGAGGTTCGCAGAAGAGCTACTGTAAAGTTTGGAAGGTAGGAGACGAGATATTGGCAGAAGTAAAGCTGTGAGGACGGGTCGTGAGTCGTGCTTGGGTAGCTCAGATAGCAGAGCACTTTTCCGCAAAAGGCAAAGGTCCCGAGTTCGAGTCTCGGTCCGGCACACAGTTTTAACCTGCCAGGAAGTTTCAGTCATCAAGTAAAACAGAAGTGATTTCTGGCGTTCCACAAGATAGTGCTATAGACCCTCTGCTATTCCTTGTCCATATAAACGATTTAGGAGACAATCTGAGCAGCCGTCTTAGGTAGTTTGCAGATGATGCTGTCATTTGTTGTCTAGTAAAGTCACTAGAAGATCAAAATAAATTACGAAACGATTTAGAAAGGATGTCTGTATGTAGCAAAAATTGGCAGTTCACACTAAATTGTGAAAAGTGTGAGGTCATCCATATGAGTGCTAAAAAGAATCCGTTAAAGTTTGAGTACACGATAAATCAATCAAATCTAAAGGCCGTAAATTCAACTAAATGCCTAGGAATTACAATTACGAACAACTTAAAATGGAAAGAACACATGGAAAATGTTGGAGGGGAGGCAAACTAAAGACTGCGTTTTACTGGTAGAACACTTAGAAAATGTAACAGATCTGCTAAAGAAACTGCCTGCACTACGCTTGTTCGTCCTCTTTTGGAGTACTGCTGTGCGGTGAATGGATCCTTATCAGATAGGTTTAACGGGGTACATCAAGAAAGTACCCAGAAGAGCAGCACGTTTTGTATTATCGCGAAATACAGGAGAGAGTGTCACGGACATGATACAGGATTTGGGGTGGATATCATTGAAAGAAAGGCGTTTTCCGTTGCGGCGGAATCTTCTCACGAAATTTCAATCGCCAACTTTCTCCGCGGAATGCGAAAATATTTTGTTGACGCCGACCTACATAGAGAGAAACGATCGTCATAATACAGGGTGAGTACAAAGTCTTGCCATGATTATAACAATTTATTACAGGATAACCGTTTCACATACTAATTTACATTTTATGCCGTTACATAGCTTAGTGTCACTAGTTTTTTTAAGACCACTTACGTTAGTAAACCTCAACGTATGCTCCCTTGGTAGCTCGGAGAATTTCGAGGCGGTAATCCAGTTCCGGCCAGGTGTTTCGTAACGTGTGTTCTGTCACAGTACCCACAGCAGCTTGTATCCTAGCCTTCAGTCGTCGACGTCAGCAACTAGTGTGAAGAAGACTGTCCTTGATATAGCCCCAGAACAAAAAGTCAAGGGGCGTAATGTGTGGAGAGCGGGGTGGCCAGGGTTTTGGACCGTTCCTTCCAATCCATCGATCCGGAAATGTTTTATCCAGGAACTGACGTACTATCAAAGCCCAGTGGGGGGGTGCTCCATCTTGCTGGAAAAGTATCCATGGTTGATATTCTCTTAACTGTGGCGCAATGAACTGTTGCAAAACGTCTAAGTAAATGTTAGCGGTAATGGATTTTTTCGCGAAGAAAAACGGTCCGAAAACCTTGTTATGCGTGAGGCTGCACCAAACATGCACTTTTTCGCTGTCTCACTTTTACTGTACAGTAGCATGTGGAGACTCGAAACCCCATATACGGACATTATGCCTGTTTACCATTCCACTGACATGAAAGGTGGATTCGTCGGTAAAGCATATGCGAATTAAGCAGGTGTCATCAAATCATTTGGTTGCAAGGTCTGCACGACTGCACGATTTGCACTTTGTAAGCATGCAACCTCAGCCTTTCATGAAGAATCTTCACCACACTTGCTTGCGGTGTTTGAAGTTCACGTGATGCTTGACGAGTTGATTTAGACGGACTCCGTTGAAACGATTGCCGAACACGATCAACAGTTGCATCGCTCACACGAGGCCTGCCACTTCGAGGACGATTTTCAACGCTGCCTGTTTTGTTAAACTTTGCATACCATTGCTTTATTGATTTAACGTCAGGAGGGCTACGTCCATAAGAAGCCCGAAATTTACGCTGAACACTGATGGGCGATTTCGTTGCGTGAAACCAAAGCACACATTGCACTTTCTCCTGCTTCGACGCCATTTCGCCAGCAATTAACGTCACCTAACAGACCTCGTTGGTGTTGTGGAGTCCTAGCGCCATCTATTGGTCACAACTAGTAACACTAACCTATGTAACGGCATCAAATATAACTTATTATGTCAAACGGTATTCTGCTACAAATTTTTATAATCAGGGCAAGACTTTGTGCTCACCCTGTACAATAAAGGATATCAGAGCTCGCACGGAAAGAAGTAAGTGTTCGTTTTTTTCTGCGCGCAGTTAGAGATTGGAATAATAGAGAATCTTCTGCCAGGCACTTAAATGTGATTTGTAGAGTATCCATATAGATGTAGTTATATGTATCACGATACTAGTTGCACGAAACAGGCAATCATCGTAGGCCGCACCACCCCCTCCTTTCACCTCCTAGATTTCTACCTTACTATCTATGGCCACCCCATCGCCCTCGAGTACCTTGGCATCACCCTCGACCGCCGTCTTTCCTGCCCCCCCCCCCCCCAAAATCTCCTCACAGTCCAAGCCAAGGCACGTAACCGTCTCTATCTCCTGAAACTCCTCTCTGGACGAACATGGGGATTAGACCCTTCCACTATCCCACATACCTATAAATCCCTCATCCGCCTCATCCTATGTTATGTCCACCCCGCTTGGATCTCTGTTCCCCCCCCCCCCCACCACCACCTACTACAAATCCCTCTGAATCCTGAGTGCCATGCACTCCGCCTTGCTTATCGCATCCTTCTCCCATCCCCCATGCGGATCCTTCATGATCTGATTCCCTTCCCCCATCTCCTCCTGTTCCTAAAATGAATGCAGATCCTATATGTCTCCCGAAAACTGGATTCCCCCCATCCTCCCCCACCCTAGGCCGCTGCTGCGCCTGTACCACAGTGTCCCACCTGGTCTCCATCTCCACATGCTTCATATCCTCACCAAAGTTGGTTTCCACCAACTCCCCCTGCCGGATGATGTCCTCGTGCCTTCCATGTACCCCTCCTACCAGATCTAATCCCTCCTTCTTCCCCCCCCCCCACCCCTGGGCTCCATCTTTCCCTCCCTCTCCCCTTCGCTTCTTCCTCCTTTTCCCCTGCCGAACACCTCATTTTTCCTTTCACCCCCCCAGGCTTCCAGCTCCTTTCCTTCTCCCCTCCACTGCCACCCTCCTACCTCCTCCTGGTTTCCCGCTACCATCTCTCCCATTTTTTTTATCCACCCCCTCCTCACTTGAGCCGGTGGTAGGTCCCGTTTGGTGCAGTGATTCTTAACGTTTTCGTTGTGGTGTCAGTGTTACTCTAGTGCCGTGTGCAGTGCTACGTTCCACCAGCATCAGCAGTGTCGCCAGCGTCATTCATTTATGTTCCCACTGTGGTGTTTCTTTACTTTCGTGTTGACTCACTGTGTTCATTCTCCGCATGTGTGTATGGCTCTCGTCTATGTTGTTTTTAAATCCACCATTTCTACTCATCTATTTTTGTTCTTGTTTATTCATCGCTTTATACCATTCTATGTTATATGTTATTTTCTCATTTGACTATGTTTTCTCTGTAACTCTCTTGGCTGAGAGTGGTGTATTGTGCCACTGCCAGCCCACCCCATTTTGGGGAGTGAAATAACAATAAAGAATATAATTGCACAAAATTGTCACTAAGCACCTACTGTTCAAGAAATTGTGCGCCAGGTGGGCGCCGAAGAACCTGACACCCGAGCACAAAACGAAATGCTTTAGCAGCACTACCATTTTTGCAACAGTATCATGACGGCAGGGATGAGTTCCTCGACGGGATAGTCACGGGCGACGAGATGTGGATTTCTCACTCGACCCCGGAAACCGAGCAGCAGTCAATGCATTGGTGTTGCAGTGGATCTCCCGCCGAGATGAAATTCAAAGAGACTGTGTCAGAGCAGAAAGTGAAGCCACGGTGTTCTGGGACAGGAGGGGCATTCTGCTCATTGACTTCCTGCGCAGAGGTGAAACAATGAACACACACCGTCATTGTGAAACAATACGGTAACCGTGACGTGCCATGTGGAACGAAAGGCGTGGAATGCTTATAGCAGGTGTTGCCATGCTCCATGGCTATGCTCGCCCCCATACGGCTGGACGCACAGCAACTGTTTTGCACAGGTTCGACTAGGAGCTGTTTGATCACGCAGCAGACAGGCCTGATCTTGCTCCCAGAGATTTCCATCTCATCTTGCACCTCAAGAAATTCCTGCCCTCCGGCCAACGTTTTGACAACTAAATATGACTACCACACGCTGGTTCCGTTCACATGTGCCAGAGTTCTACGACACAGGAATTCAAAATTTGATCCCAAATATGACAAGTGTGTCAGTTTTTTTGGTGACTATGTCGAAAAATAGCTCAAACATTGCTGTACCTGTTGCCAATATAGTTTCTCATGTAACTATGCTGTCTTTGTTTTAAAAAAGGTAGGAAATCTTGCCTTCTGGGTGCGCTATGTAATTACGTCACACACTGCCATGTTACAACAATTCAGTGTCCTCTAGCGACAGAGGGTTCTAACGAGTGTATCAGGTTTTTACGTTTCTGCATCTTCATACATATTCCACAAACCAAGGTACGGTGCTCATCCTGTGTCGGTACATTGTCTCGGCGTTCATTTTGATATGGAAAGTGGAAACACAACCTCTCTTATAAAGAAACAAAGTTCTTGCAAAATTTAGTCATGGAAGATCTTCGGTGATGATGAAAAAATTGCGCATGTATACGGAGCTGAGCAGCTGCGAAATTTTTCTTGTAAACAAGAATAGCAAATCTGAATCAACATTAATAGTGAGCTAAAAAACAAAAGGTTTGTTGAAAATTATATTTTAACAAAAATAAACCAATTATGCGACAGCAGTTGGCAACGATAGACCTTCGCTGATTACGCACGACGGCAGAACTAATGATAGGGTTGCTTTCAACTGCCATCATCGTAACGTTACCTGTAGGAAGATATACAGTGGCAAAACGGAATATAAATATTAAGAACGCACGACGTGATATAGGATGAAGTGTGAAAACAAATTTAAGCTCTGCCATTAGGGTCTCACCCCAACCACCATCTCGTAAATTGTGGCATATTACGGAAAAAACCGCCAAACGTGTGGAACAGTGATTAACTCATGACCCATTCATCATTTCACAACGTTCCCTGGAACTTAAGTGTGTATAAAAACTTTAAACCAACTATTGTTTGGTCCATACTGAGAGAAATGACAGAAAACACGACAGATGGTCACTCTCCAAGAAGAAACAACATACTGAGATCCTTAAAAAATATCATCAGTCAACATGTCATCGCATTGTCTCTTTGTAAAGGGGGAAAGCATTTATTGTAATTGCATAAAACCTGCCACAGTTTTCAGAAAAGAGCAAAAAAAAGTAACATTGAATCAGACTTGTAATCAGTATAAGCCCAAAACGGAAAACAATTATAACCAAAGGAAACATAATTAGTTTTATGTTCCATCACTGTTCGTGTTTCCATACCAGCTTGCAGCGAGACAAAAGTTCAAAAAATGGTTCAAATGGCTCTGAGCACTATGGGACTTAACTGCTGCGGTCATCAGTCCCCTAGAACTTGGAACCACTTACCGGTAAACCTAAGTAACCTAAGGACATCACACACATCCATGCCCGAGGCAGCATTCGAACCTGCGATCGTAGCGGTCGCGCGGTTCCAGACGGTAGCGCCTAGAATCGCTCGGTCACACCGTCCTGCGAGACAAAAGTAACAGACCTTTCGCGGACTAAGCAGTTATTTATAATGAACTACTGTGTGAAAGGGCTGCACAAATATTCAGTCAGTCTGCTATAAGATTTCGAAGTGGTGTAAAGATCTGCAACTCACCTTAAGCTTTCAGAAAACTGCGCACTTCACAAAACGAAAAAGCGTAGTATCCTATGACTACAATATGAATGAGTCACAATTGGACCAGTTAATTCAAACAAATACCTGAGATTAATGCTGATTAATGCTTTATTAGGGGGTGAAATGGAACCATCACATAGGGCTGCACGGGATAGCAGTGTGGTCTTAGGCGTCTTGTCATGGTTTGCATGGCTGTCCCGTCGGAGGTTCGAGTCTCCCCTCAGGCATGGGTGTACGTGTTGTCCTTAGCATAAGAGTTTAAGTAGTGCGTACGCCTAGGGACCGATGACCTCAGCAGTTTGGTCCCATAGTCCTTACCGCAAATTTCCAATTTCCATCACACAGGCTCAGTCATGGGTAAGGCTGCTGGCAGACTTCGGTTTATTGGGGGGAATACCGGCGAGATGCAATCACTCTATAAAGGAGATTGCTTACAATACACTGCGATATTGCTAAGTGTGTGGGACTGATACTGCACAGGTCTAACAAGGGATATTAAACGTATACAGGGCAGCACGAATGGTTACAGGTTTGTTTGACCTGTGGCAGAATGTCAAGAAGATTCTGAATGAACTGAATTGTGACAGATACTTGAAGATAGACACAAACTATCCCGTGAAAGTGTACTTTACAAGTTTTTAGGACCAACTTTAAATGATGACTCTAGGAATTATTACAGCCCTCTAAATATCACAACAACAGGGATCGTGAGAGAACAAGATTAATTATAGCGTGAGAAGAGACATTTAAAAAATCATTTTTCCTCCGCTCCAATATCGTCAAGAGTGCCCCTGGGGGAGCATGAGAGGACTGCTCTTATTCTCTACACACGCAAATTATCTGATGGACAGGATGAGCAGCAATTTTCGGCTGTTTTCCGATGACGCTGTAGTGCATGGGAAGCAGTCATCGCTGAGTGATGTTGGGAGATACAAGATGACTAAAACAGAACTTCTACACTACTGGCCATTAAAATTGCTACACCACGAAGATGACGTGCTACAGAAGCGAAATTTAACCGACAGGAAGATGCTGTGATATGCAAATGATTAGCTTTTCAGAGCATTCACACAAGGTTGGCGCCGGTGGCGACACCTACAACGTGCTGACATGAGAGAAGTTTCCAACCGATTTCTCATACACAAACAGCAGTTGACCGGCGTTGCCTGGTGAAACGTTGTTGTGATGCCTCGTGTAAGGAGGAGAAATGCGTACCAACACGTTTCCGACTATGATAAAGGTCGGATTGTTGCCTATCGCGATTGCGGTTTATCGTATCGCGACATTGCTGCTCGCGATGGTCGAGATCCAATGACTGTTAGCAGAATATGGAATCGGTGGGTTCAGAAGGGTAATACGGAACGCCGTTCTAGGCGCTACAGTGTGGAACCGTGCGACCGCTACGGTCGCAGGTTCGAATCCTGCCTCAGGCATGGATGTGTGTGATGTCCTTAGGTTAGTTAGGTTTAAGTAGTTCTAAGTTCTAGGGGATTGATGACCTTAGAAGTTAAGTCCCATAGTGCTCAGAGCCATTTTTTTGACAGTGCTGTGGTGTCATTTTTAACAGACAATGCTCGCCGACACGTGTCACATGTCTCTATGAACTGAACTGTCTGCATAATGTTGAGGTTCTGTGCTGACATAAGCTGTCGCCAGCACACTGGTCTGCAAAGATGTAGGAAGAAGATCGATAGCAGGCATTGGATCAAGTGCGCCTGTCAAGGGAGAGGCCAAAGACAGACTCGCAAGCAACACACCACCAACGTGCCCTCGACCATAGTATTTAGATCGCCGCCACTGACCGGAGGGCTCAGTCTCAATTCTCAGTCTCTATCACTAGCGCAGTTGCTCTGTCACTAGCACAGCCACTGGCGCACAAATTTGCATCCTATTTTGGCGTCAGTCGTTCGTCCCATAGTGGGACTTGTACCTCATCAGCAGTGAGGCTAACATGGACTAATAGTGAAGAGATTGCATCACAACACATGGACTCTTAAAGTTAAGTAGCTTCCTGTTTATGTAAATAAAGAACCCTGTTAATATATGTGTGCAGTTGCGTTGTAGATAGAGGATAAAAGCCACCAAACAACATCCTCTCCCTTGATTCCTATGGTACAAGGCTCAACAGGTAGTCCTGTGGCCAGCAAGATACTCTCCATCCCAGCGCCAGTTTATAGGATATCAAGGACCAGTTACAACAGTTGTGAGCTAGCTTGCTTCATGAGACGATAAAATTGCTTTATGACACCTTCCCAATGGAACCTGTGCGTGCATCCAGGCCGGAGAGTGAGCTTGTACTGCTAAGTTCTTGTGGTAAATTTGTCTCCATATTGTAATCACAGAAATAACATAACATGGTCTCTCAAGCCATAAAGTTTTATTTCGTTTCCTCCTCGTCTTCTGGGAGCTTCATATCTTTTTTAGGCAGCGTTTATTACTTTTTAACATCTGAACACACAGTTTAAGTACTACGTTTGCAACCAGTGTAACTTTTCTATGCGAACCAGAAACATGGTCTGACATGTCGTGAAATGGCAACCTATGAAGCGGTGCACAGATGTGTTGGACAGTGTCTCTATCATGCCTGTCGATCACGTCAGGTTGATCTTTTCATTTCTGAGCTCACAGAGAGCCTAGAACAGTAGTGGCTCCTGCCAAGTATAGGTGTCCACTGTGAGTTTCCGCCTGATTTCATGCAACACCACGTAACATAACTGTCGCCCATTTCCTTCATCATAACAATTCTCAGATGCACACTGCAGGGGCAAGGACAGCGTTTTTTATGGGAAGTGTTTGGCGCCCACAGTACAGCCTGGATTTGGCTCCCTCTGATGTTCATCTCTGCTCACATGAACTGTTGTCTACGAAGACCAAATGCATCGCAGAGTAGATGACAAGTGACGGAAAGCACAGGCGGTTGCCTTCTATGATGAGGGTATGGTGACTATAAAGAAGTAGTTGGAAGATGTAGCAAACTGTTACAAATTAAACATTCTTTATTCTCACTGTGGTTTCCACTTCGTGACAGATCTGACCTTTATTTCCAAACAGCGCGCGCGCGCGCGCACACACACACACACACACACACACACACACACACACACACACACACACACAACATTGTTTTTTTTTTGTGTGTGTGTGTGTGTGTGTGTGTGTGTGTGTGTGTGTGTGTGTGTGTGTGTTGCATTACCGTTCCATGGAGTTGTCTCCCTAGACTTTTACTAGTACTGTGCTCACTGCCCAGAGCCTACGTACCTGGAAGCGGAAGTCTGGATTCCACGAACTTCCTGCAGTGTGCCTTGCGCCGGCGTCACCTCTGTTTGTAGTTCTGACATCCTCAGCACCTGGAACAACGAAACATACTTCATTCATTTCTGGATTTAGCTGCAAGAGGAAAGATCTGTTGACTGGTACGCCTCTTTTTTCTGCTCTAAGAATCTTCAAAGTACCCTTACTGTTTCTTCAATTGTCTGTTCAAGATAAGAATCATGTTCGAGAGATTTTTGAAATGACGTCACTTCTGTCTTTGGAGGAGAGTTGTGACCTTGACATCTAACTAAATCTCAGAATTAACTTTTTTATATCACATTTTAATAGAATTGAATAGATATCGGGTTTCAGCTTTACAGACGTCATCAGACCTACAAGAACAAAATTAAAGATATAGATTTTCAGAATTTATAAAATGTGGAGATGAGAAGAGTTTCTACATCACTAAATGGCTAAAATTGTCACCCAGTTCTGGTTGCAGATATCCTATATCATGTTTCCCAGGAGCAGTAAAATTTTTGTTTATGTATTTAATATAATTATTGACAATATTTAAAATGTTGTATTATCTACTAATCTTTTTCGCTGCTAAATATGTGCTATTTGCATTCCATGCTGAGGTGGCTTTTGGTATGGTTGCACAGCTCTCCAAATGCTGAAGCCTATGCTTGGAGGAGGCACTCTGGCCGGTATGAAATATTTTGCATCCCATTTTAGGAAAGCTACAAGGTAAGATAAATTGATTTTTGCACATCTTACAGTCTGATATCTTTGCTCGATAAAGAATTCAATTCCTTTTCGTTATCCGCAATACTTATTGCGCTGCATCAAATTAAGCAAAACATTGCACAAAATTTTAAAGAGTTTGCAGGGGTTAAAACACAGGTGTGCGAACTTTGCGACTAGTCGATTTTAGCTCATACATTGCAGTGACTATAATATATGAGGGTCATTCCTAAAGTAATGCCTCATACTTTTTTGTGGTGACTTTGGATGCCCACGTCAGATGTCGTTGGTGTAGTGCCAATGCTTGAACCTTTATCTTTCATTTGCTGGCAGGTTCTGTTGTTCTGCAGCAGTTTGCGCCATTAGAAGAGTGTTCCAAAATAGTGTCTGATATGGACACAAGTATAAAATAGCGATGGGTGATTGAACTCCTCATACCTGAAGAAACTGCATCGGTTGAAATCCATTTACACTTACTCAAGTTGTATGGAGACGATACAATAGGTGTGAGATATGTGAGTGTAGAATCATTTTGTAAGTTCAGGACCACTAGACCAATCTTATAAAAAATAAAAAATTACTCGTTAGCACTCGTATTTTTTATTTTCCATAAGATTGATCTAACGATCCAGAACCTACAAAATGATTCTACTTTCCCTTTTACCTAATAATAATATAATAATAACCACAATAAAAAATCATTTATTTATATACATTTCCCATAAGTGAATGTAATGTAATTAAATAAATTAGAGAATTAACTATTATTTTAAAAACAATTTTTAAAAAAGCGTTTTTTACAATTTTTTCTTAGCCCAAAATATGTCCAATTTTTGGCTTCTGTGAAAAAAGCGTTTATTAATTATATATTAAAGAATAAGTACATAAAATTATTTGCTTTCTGCTTTAGCAGCTATAAGATTATATAGATGAAGTAAATATGATTTCTGGGTCTAAATTTTTAGAGTCTGGTTTTTAAAAATTTAAATCAGATAGGTATGAAATTTACTTTCCTTTCAGCTACTTTTTGAATGAAAGTAAACAAATTAAAACAAAAATAAATTACTTCACAAATTTTACATTGTGAAAATAAGTAAATTAATTCAAATAAATTAGTTAACAAAGAACATTTTTTAAAAATATTTTAATATAAATAGCAAACTTATTTTGGTAAAAACTAATAAAAATTTCACGATATAAATGGAGACTACTTTAATAAAAAAAGCTGAATAATTTAGGTATTTCTAATGAAATTAGAAAAGTAAATTAGCTGGAGATAAATGCATTATATAATAATAAAGACTGTGAATATCTAAATACTAGATTTGTCTAGAACTTAATAATAATTTTAAAGTTATTTTACCAAATAGATTTTCTAAATTAATAGACAATTTTGATTTTGATATAATTAAAAGGGGACAAAAGAAATGAAAATATAAAGGAATGAAAAAACTTGAAAATAGAAATAATGAATTTCATGATATAGAGTTCGCAATGCGGTTATGTAATTTTGAAATAATAGCTAAATGATTTATTTTTAATTCTTTATAAATCTAATAAAAATTATTTCCTATAAATTGAGAACCAAAACAAAATGCAAGAAAAAGATACTTATGAACTAATTGAAGTATGTGAAAAAGACATTGATTGTCCTATTTGTTTAAGTGATGAAAATAATAATCAATTTGGTAAAACAAATTGCAAACATATTTTTCATAAAGCATGTATTGATGAATGGTTAAACAAAAAAAAATTGTCCACTTTGGACTATTATTAAAAATAAAGTACCAGAAAAAAATTGAAATAACTGATATTTATACTATATTTGATGCTCAAGATCAAGGAGCATATTATGGTGATTATGATGATGGTGATGATTATTTTTAAAATAATTTATACGAATAATTTAAAATTACAAAACTTACTTTTTTTCAATTCTAATAAATTTTTTTCTAGTTCAATGAAATTGTTCTGTGAAAACTAAATTTAGTAAATATTGTACTACAGAGAAATCAATTCATAATTTTACTTAACAAAAGCACACAAAATATGGTTATAGAACTATATGAAGAACATGTTAAAATAATTATCATGTAGAAAATTACAATAAAAATCGAATTCCTTGTGTATGTGGAAAAAATGTAGCTAAATATTATTACAAGGAACATGTAAAACGAAATCCAAGTGAAGATCATACGAAAATGGAAAATGAAACTACAATGAATAATGAAGTTATAAATGAAGGAAAAGAAATGTAAAATTTGTCAAGAAACTAAAGATTTAAATTGTTTGAATATAAATCTATGACATTACGATAAGCAAAATAATAAATGTAGAAAACGTACTTTAGAATATATTAAGAATAAGAAAACTTTAAGTTGAAATAATATCCTTTTATAATTAATTATCTGTTATATAACAGTACTTATCCATCTATTTATTATTATCATTCTATTAATATAAATAATTATTACAAATCTAATGAATTTTTTTGTAATAAATAGAAGAACAAACTAACTGATTGTTAAACTAAACTAGTAAACTAATTCTTTTAAAAACTAATTGATATTTAAACTAATTCTCTTTTTGATTAATTATTTATTAGAATATAATCCTTATGCATCTATTAAGTAATTATCATTTTATTAATAAAATAATTTTTTTAAATTTTTTTGTAATAAATAGAAGAGCAAAATGGAAAGTAGTATTGCTGCTCAGCTAGAACAACTTCCTAATCAACTACAACAATTTCCTGTTGTAAGACCTCATGAATTCTTTAGAATAAATAATTTTCGAAGATATTCAATTTTATGTAAAGCTAATTTAATTAGATTTATTGTTAGCAATCGTTCAAATATTGTTAGAAATCACCCAATTATTTTTGAATTAATACATCTGATCATAGATCTGAGACTGCTTCAGCTGTTGGTGAATTAAGAGAAAGTAATACAAATATTGTTGAAAATGTCTGAAGTAAATGAAAATCTAAAAATTATATGACTGAAGTAAGTAAAAAATATAAAAATATTGTTAATATTTATATACATGAAGAATGAAGTGACAATCAAACTAAATTTGTTAAAAATAATAAAGTTGAAGTAAGTGATAATCTTTGGAAAAAGTTACCATATTATGATATTTATGATGTTTTTCTAACTAAAGAAGATATACCATTAAAAGGAATATGCCACTATCTACAAATATATTTGTAAAACGAAGAGATAGAAAAACAATTAAAGATTGCTTAGGTGAAAAGGCATTTGCAGACAGATTACAAACTATCAATTTAGAACGTAATACTCGAGCCTAATCATTTCTTAAACGCAGTAAAAACAAAATATTTTTTAATTGTTAAAGACTATTTGAAAGTACCACATGGTGTAAAGGTAAATTTTCATTTTTATTCTGTATATACACTACAAACAAATGAAATAAATGAAAAAGTTCAAGAATTTGCACAACAAACACCAAACTATACAATTTTAACAGAAAAAGAATTTAATGAAATATTCAAATTTGGTAAAAAGACATTTTAGAAAAAATATCTAATTTTCAAGCACACGGATATCGATGGCCATTAAATAGAATTATTGGTTTATAATTAGCAATTAACAAATGTGTTCCTGTAAGAGGATCATATTGTATTGATTTACAACATAATATTAACAACGAAGAGCATGTGTTAATGTGAAAAATAACAATCAAAAATGTTTTCTGTGGGCTATAAAATCAGCTTTGTTTCCTGCAGATGATCATTCCGATAGAATAACAAAATATAAAGATGTCGGTCTTGATCTCGATAAAAAACTTGAAAATCTTGAATTTCCTGTACTAGTAGATCATCTTCCAAAAGTAGAAAAATAATTAATAAATCTATTAATTTTTATTCATTTGATGATGAAGATAAAAATTATCAAGTGCATCCATTACAAATAACAGAATCTAAAAAGGAAAAACATGTAAATTATTTTACTTCAAGAAAGATAATAATTAACATTATTGTTAAATAAAAAATTTATCTAGACTTGTATCAAGTCAAATTACCAAACATGAAACAGTAAAATTTATTTGTGATTTATATTACTACATTTTAATTGTAAAGGAAAACTAGATGAACACACAAAAATTGTTTAACTAATAAAGCAGTAAAAGTTGAAATGCCATGTAAAGGAGAATCTGTTCATTTAAAAAATTAACAATTTACACAAAGTTTCATTTATTATTTATGCCGATTTTGAAAGTTTACTTTTAAAAATAGGTAATTGTAAACCAAATCCAGAAACACCATATACAAGGAAATATCAAAAACATGAACCAAGTGGATTTTGTTATTTTATATATATATATAAAGAAATTATAAAGATCCTGTTATTTATAGAGGACCAGATTGTCATAAAAATTTATCGAATGTATGAAGAAACAAGAAGTTTAAGAAATTTATTCAGAAACTGAAGAAATGAAACCAGTTACACTTGATGAATACAAACTGTTTCATAAATCTAGATTTTGTACACTATGTAAATGTCTTAATACAAAAAAAGAATAAAAAAGTGCATCATCATGATCATTTAACAAGGAAATATATTGCTCCATTTTGTAATATGTGTAATTTAAAGCTAAAAGAACCTGATTTTGTACCTATTTATTTACATAATTTATCTGATTATGATTAATATCTTTTTGTAAAAGAACTAGGTTACGATGATAAAGAAATAGAACTTTTACCAAATAAAGAAAATAAATATATTAGATTAGGTAAACATACAAAAAGATTAATAATGAGATTTGTTGATAGATTTAGATATATGACGTCTTCACTTGATAAACTTTAATCAGATTTAAAGAAAAATCTATTTAAAAAATATTACAAAGAATGTTTCCCCAGAATTATTTAACTTAGTAACTAAAAAGGTGTATCCATATGATTACATTGATTCTTGAAAGAAATTTGAAGAAACACAATTACCAACTAAAGATAAATTTTATAGTGAATTAAATGATGGTGATATAAGTGATGAAGATTATGAACATGCAAAATTAGTTTGGGAAAATTCAATATTAAAAATCTTGGTGAATATCATGATTTACATCTTAAAACTAATATATTATTGATAAGTGATGTTTTTGAAAATTTAAAAAAAACATGTATACAAACATATAGTCTAGATCAGGGATCCCCAAACTCCTTTGGACAAGTGACCCGTTTTCCAAAATGAACTGTTACCTCAGACCCCCATGGCCAAATTACCTACTTTTAAGATCAACCCCAATATTTGTAATGGTCCGCTAACTTAAAACAGCTGCTACAGAGTGTAATTTTTCATTCTGACTTAGGTCAATACAAGAAGACAGAGCTCCTTAAATAGTAAAATATCAGAAACACGTTTGGACTTGATCATGGATTCGTTCGTGTTAAATGGCGTAAGCGTCAAATAGAGAGCAAGTCAAAATGTGCCTGAAAGACATACACTTAAACCCCTCATCTTGCACAAACTTGTCCACACAGACTTGCCGAGTTTTTCATCTTGTACGAACTTGAGACATTACATTACTACAACAATGCTATTTCCTACCTAAATATTAATTATTCTTAATACACGTAACATAAACAATACAGTACCTACCAAACATGAAAGTTTTAAATAAAAACTTGTGTTAATTTAATAGGGGTCGATTTATAGACCTCATCGACCCCCAAAATCAATTCTCGTTTATGTCGACCCCTAGGAAACCGATATCGACCCCAAGGGGTCGATATCGACCACTCTGGCATTCCCTGATCTAGATCCTTCTTGGTATTTTACAGTACCAGCATCTTGAGATCCAATGTTAAAAATTCAAAAATCTTTAATTATTACATGATTATGATATGCGTCTTATGGTTGAAAAAGGAATAAGAGGTGGAATTTCACAATGTTATAGGAAAAGATATGTAAAAGCAAATAATAAATATTTAAAAGATTTTAATAATAAAGTTATATCAAATTATATAATGTATCTAGATGAAAAAAATTTATATAGTTTTGCTATGAATCAATATTTACCATAAGGTGGATTCAAATGGGAAGAACCAAACAATTTTAATTGTACAAAAATAAGAGAAATGTCAAACAATAGTCAAACATATGGTTATATATTTGAAGTAGATCTAGAATATCCATAAGAATTACACAATTTACATAAAGATTTACAACTATCTCCTGAATCAAACTTGGTATGGGTACAAAACAAAGTAAATTAATAACTACTTTAGATAAAAAGTGTAATTATGTATTATAGAAATCTTAAACACTATTTATCTTTAGGAATGAAACTTACAAAATTACATAGAGTTTTAGAATTTAAACAATCTGATTAGTTAAAGAAGTATATAGATATAAACACACAGTTAAGAACTAAAGCTAAAAATGATTTAGAGAAAGATTTCTGTAAATGAATGAGTAATTCTGTATTTGGTAAAACAATGGAGAGTATAAGAAACAGGCAAGATATAAAATTAGTTTCAAATAGTAAAGTATGTGATAAACTTGTAGCTAAACCAAACGTTAAACATAGAACTATATTTACTGAAAATATGGCAGCTATCCATACGAATAAAACTAAAATAATACTTAATACACCTTTTTATGTTGGATTAAGTATATTCGATCTATCTAAAGAACTGAAGTACAATTTTCACAATAGAGTTATGAAATCTAAATATGGTGAAAATATTAAATTATGTTTTCAAGATACAGATAGTTATATTTATAATATTAAAACAGATGATTTCTGTGAAGATATGAAGTCAATGATTGATTATTTTGATACAAGTTGTAATAAAAGAGATAATATATATAATATTCCACAAGTACACAAAAACGTTGTTAGTAAAATGAAAGATAAATATAATGGAAAAATAATGGAAGAATTTTGTGGTTTAAGAGCAAAATTGTATGCTTACCTTTACTTGATCTTATTTTATTTGGATTATTATCAGAATATAATGCTTCTGAATTAAATAATGTATTTGCATAATTTGATAAATCTACAGCATCAAACTTTTTATTCAAATCTTCCACAGTAAGTTTTTTCACTTTCAGTTAAAAGTTTCATTACACCATCTGTACCTACATATGTTTTATCACCAATTTTTCGTTTCTCACCATTAAATTCAACAGGAAATTAACCAACATATTTAAACATGAATTAAAAAATGTGTTGTTAGAAACAAAATAAGTTTAGAAGATTATAAAGATATAGAACAATATACAAATTTAAATCTAATTAAAAGTCAAAAAACATGAAATATATACAATTCGAGTAAACAAAAACGTCCTCATGATAATAAAAGATATGTATTGGAAAATAAAATAGATATATTACCATATTGTCATTACCAGTTATTAAATTAATAAAATTACTTCTATAGAAATTATTTCTGTATGAAATTCATTAAATTTTTAGTATATAAAATTTTTCATATAAATGGAAACTTTTATACAAAGATCTAATAAAACGTAAAAATTTTTGTTTACAAGGACTAGAAGAAATGAATAAGTTAAACACACAAATAATTCAATTAAAAGTTGTTAGAATTGAAATGAATGATGAAACTATTAAAGTAAAAGATGAATTTAAGTAAAAGATGAAATAATTAAAGTAAAAATGATCAAATTCAAAAATTGATGGAAATAGTTAAATGTCATTCAAAAAGTAGTTGATTGTTATAGAAATTGATTGTTAAACTAAAATAGTAAACTGTTTCTTTGCGACGGCAAAGAAAGTCTTCAGACAGCGTCTTTATAAATTTACTTTATTTTAATTTACCCCACTATTGTGTGAATTATCAAAATCTAACCATTTAACATAAAGTTAATCTCCTTTCTTTCTTAAAACTTTTTCAACTAAGTATACATCTCGATATTTCGTTTTCTGTAGTTCTTGCTCATAAAAATTTCCTTTTATATCTTTTAATTCATACGTAATTGGATTGGAATAAATAACATCTTCAATTTCAAATATTTCTGTTGACCAATTATCTATATACCCTATTTCAAAAAGCCCCAATTCTCATTTTATCACCTTTTTTAAATTTAGCTTGGTCACAAGATACAATGTTAATTACTTTAAATTTTTCATTTACATCAATTGGTTTCATTTTTATTGTAGAATGTTTCGTATTAGGAAATCCATCAACTAGAATATTAACTAAGTTTATCCATTTATAATTTCCTTGTAAAGCAAATTTCTTCCACATCTTCTCTTTCAGTGTTCTGTTTAATCGTTCAACAACAGCTGCTTTTGATTCTGAAAAAGTTGAACAATGATTAATGTTAAATTTTTTCATTAATTCTTTAAATTCTTTGTTATAGAATTCTTTACCATTATCTGTTTGTAACTTATTTAGCGTTCTATCTATAATTTTTTTTTTGAAAAGCTATGTTGTTAGACGCCTTAGCTTTAATAGGAAGAGCAAATGCATATTTTGTAAAACACGTCAATTACCGTTAATAAATATTTATAACCTCTGTTTATTTTAGAAATTCCTTTTAAATTACCAGAATCCATTTTAGTTACCAGAATCCATTTTAGTTACCAGAATCCATTTTAGTTACCAGAATCCATTTTAGTTACCAGAATCCATTTTAGTTACCAGAATCCATTTTAGTTACCAGAATCCATTTTAATTACCAGAATCCATTTTAATTACCAGAATCCATTTTAATGACCAGAATCTATTTTAATGACCAGAATCTATTTTAATGACCAGAATCGATTTCAACTACATCAGTTTGCCATAAACCATCTATACCAAAATAAACAACATTTCTTCTTTTAAAATTATTTCTCATTCGTTTATGTATTTGATTAATTATATTTTCGCGAACATTATTATTATTTAAACCTACACCAGCACTTACAAAAATTTTTAACATATTGTACAAAGACCTTCAATTCTTTGTCTATCGTTTTTAGTTGTTACTCTACGCGGATTATGTGTATCAGTAAAATTTTACACTTTAAACAATAAATATGATATGAAACTTCCTGGCAGATTAAAACTGTGTGCACGACCGAGACTCGAACTCGGGACCTTTGCCTTTCGCGGGCAAGTGTTCTACCAACTGAGCTACCGAAGCACGACTCACGCCCGGTACTCACAGCTTTACTTCTGCCAGTACCTCGTCTCCTACCTTCCAAACTTTACAGAAGCTCTCCTGCGAACCTTGCAGAACTAGCACTCCTGAAAGAAAGGATGTTGCGGACACATGGCTTAGCCACAGCCTGGGGGATGTTTCCAGAATGAGATCTTCACTCTGCAGCGGAGTGTGCGCTGATATGAAACTTCCTGGCAGATTAAAACTGTGTGCCCGACCGAGACTCGAACTCGGGACCTTTGCCTGTCGCGGGCAAGTGCAGGAGAGCTTCTGTAAAATTTGGAAGGTAGGAGACGAGATACTGGCAGAAGTAAAACTGTGAATACCGGGCGTGAGTCGTGCTTCGGTAGCTCAGATGGTAGAGCACTTGTCCGCGAAAGGCAAAGGTGCCGAGTTCGAGTCTCGGTCGGGCACACAGTTATAATCTGCCAGGAAGTTTGATATCAGCGCACACTCCACTGCAGAGTGATGATCTCATTCTGGAAACATCCCCAGGCTGTGGCTAAGCCATGTCTCCGCAATATCCTTTCTTTCAGGAGTGCTAGTTCTGCAAGGTTTGCAGGAGAGCTTCTGTAAAGTTTGGAAGGTAGGAGACGAGGTACTGGCAGAAGTAAGGCTGTGAGTACCGGGCGTGAGTCGTGCTTCGGTAGCTCAGTTGGTAGAGCACTTGCCCGCGAAAGTCAAAGGTCCCGAGTTCGAGTCTCGGTTGGGCACACAGTTTTAATCTGCCAGGAAGTTTCATATCAGCGTACACTCCGCTGCAGAGTGAAGATCTCATTCTGGAATAAATATGATAGTCATGTGAAGTATGATTTTCCATTTACATAGATCAAAAAATTTATTAAATTAAAAAAATATAGTTATAATTATGATTTATCTAAAAATGTTATATCTTCTATTTCTTCTAAATCTTCAACTTCTTTCTTATGTAAGCCTTTATTAATTTGTGATTCTAATGTTTTAAATTTACTTCCTTGTGAATTAACTATCTTTAATATTTCAGTGAGGTTTTATTACATTTCAATTATTTTATTATTATATTGTTGCAAAACACCATCGATATACCATTTCTTTGCTCTAAATCTGAAAGAATATTGTTTAAATCTGCTTGAATCTTGTTATAATCTTCTTTATTAACATAGTTATTAAATTGTTTTAAAATACCTGTAAATCCTGGTTTTGTAACAAAATTTAATAGTCCATTAAAAAAATTATGTTTGTTAACTACATCTTTTAAATCAACTGGATCACTTACATTAACAAGTCTTCTATTTTTAAAACTAATATAACCTTTACTTAATTTAAAAGTAGTGTTAAATTCCTTTTGAAATTGTTTAATTACATTAGTAACTTTTGGATCTATTGATGATTGCAGTTGTTTAAACTATTTTCGATATTTTCTAAATTTAATGTAGAGTTATTAACTATTTGTTCATTTTGTTTAATTGGATTTAACTTATTCCCAAAAATGTCAATTTATTAAATCTAAAATATGATAAAAATTATAATTCTCACATACCAATATTAAAATGAATAAACACAAATGACCACAAATTAATTCATCAAAATTTTGTATTTTCTGTATTGTAGTATAGTTCATTTTTTCCTAAATAGTTAACTAATTGTTTTGGTATATTAGCACCAATTGAATCAAATAGAACTTTTTTACAATTATTTTTATAGGAACAAATCCACAGTGTCCCATGATTATCAGATGTATCTAAATTAACTATACCACATTCAATTTTAAATGGTTTATCTACTAATTCATCAATCATATATACCCCATGAAAGTTTTTAATTTTTAATTGTTCAGTAAGTCTTCTATATCTAAATTACTTAATGCATTAGGATATTTATCAAATACTATTTCGAAATTTTTTTGTTTTCTTTATTCCATTAGCAGCTTCCTTTCCATTTCTAAGTTACGTCTTTTTCGTTCCTGTAATTCTTTATCATTTTTCTTTTTCTCTATAACTGCATTTGCAGTTGCTGCAGATCTACCAGCTAAAGAACCAAAAGTTGTTAAATAAGGTAATCCAGCTGATAATAATGGTAAAAATCATCCTTCATGTTGTGTTAGTCCTTCACAATATTTCTTTTTTGTTAAATATTCAATAATTTTTTTAAGAACAGTAATAGCTAATGGTACAAGTAAATTTCCACCAACTTTCTTTATTTGAACATCTGTTAAAATGGTTCAATTGCATTTAATTGTTCATTATTTAACTTTCATTTAATTGACTTCGGTTTAATTTTACCACTAGGTAGCAAAGTATAATCAATTGTAAAGTTGTTCATTTACTCAGTTAAAAATTTAATAAAGATTTTTTATATAAAAAATTAATAAAGATTTTTTTATAGTTAAAAATGTATAGAGATTTTTCATATAGTTTAAAAATTAATAATCCCTACCATTTTCATCAACATCAATTCCAATACCTAATTTTCGTTTTTCATACATTATTCCTCTAACTTCTGTTCCTGCAACTTTTTCACGAAATGAAGCATCATTTGCATACATTCTTTCTTTTGCAGCTAATTGAAGTTCTTTATCAGCTATATGTCTTTTTTCTAAATGATTATTATCTCTATAAGCAATGTCATGGTTTTTACAAGCTTCATCTAATGGATTTATACCTTTATCACCTTTGGCTACTCTTTCTTCTAATTTTGGACCTGGACCACAATAATTGTTACCTGGAAGATGCATGTGAAACGGTAATTTGTTACTTAAAGTATTTACTAATCCTTTTCCATATTTATCACTTTTCCAAAATGTATGTGTAAGAATATTCAAAAATCTAATTAAATATGGAATTTCTTTTGGATTATCAATTATAAAATCACTAAATCTATTTGTTAACATTTGTGCAATACTAACTTTTTCATTATGATAATTGTTATTTCCAGCTAATTCTTCACCATGAATAACTGCTAATCTATCAATTAATTATCTAACAGCATTCATCCACACATATTCAGTTCCTTTATCTGCATATTTTTTTATTAAACCTTCTAAAATTTTTTGTTGTTTTTCAGGAGATCTTGGTTCTGAAGAATCCATAGTGGGTCATTTTAAATTTGGAAAATAAACATCAACAATTTCTTTTATTCAGTAATTATATTTATTACCTTTACTTGATCTTATTTTATTTGGATTATTATCAGAATATAATGCTTCTGAATTAAATAATGTATTTGCATAATTTGATAAATCTACAGCATCAAACTTTTTATTCAAATCTTCCACAGTAAGTTTTTTCACTTTCAGTTAAAAGTTTCATTACACCATCTGTACCTACATATGTTTTATCACCAATTTTTCGTTTCTCACCATTAAATTCAACAGGAAATTAACCAACATATTTAAACATACCAACTGGTTTTAAACCAAATACTTTATCTTCAATAAGATTAATATACTGTAACATTCCTCACTAGCATTTATCTTTTTAGTTTCATTTATCTTTTTACTTTCGTTTAACTTTTTTTTCATTTTCCTCTTGGTATTTATTTAATACAGCTTGAATTTCTGATTCCCTTAACGTATATTCGTATTTTCCAGGAATATCATCAGAACAATCTTTTAATGGTTAATTGGTGATAAATCTCCAAAATCTTCTATATGATGAGGATATCGAATCATTTCTTTTTCAACTTTTCTATTTTCTGCAATTGCTTCTAAACCATTATCACGTAAATCTTGAATACCTTGCTTTACTTTTTCAATAGCATCAATAACAGGTTGATCTTCCTTTTTACATTTTCCATATTCTGTTCTTGGTTGTTTTTCCAAAGCTTAAATTGTTCTTTTAATTCTTCAGCTTTCTTTCTATTTTCATTAGCTTCTTTAAGAACTTAATCATACTTTGCAAAAATTTATTTAGTAAGAAAACCATTAATTATGTTTAACATTTATGTTTAACGTTTATGTTTAACATGTATGTTTATGTTTAACATTTATGTTTAATGTTAATGTTTTAATTTTTATTTAATGCTTATGTTGTTAAGAAATTTTGTATTTTATTCCTAAATTTCCCTTCATTTGGTTTTCTAGTCATGTCTATTGTGAAAAATCCAAATTCATCATTTCAACATTTACTACACATTTCTTTAAAATTATCAAACTTTAAAACTCCACCTGCAAACTCAAGATAAATATGTTTAAAATTTGTATCATCTTGTCGAAATATACTCAAAAAATTTAAATTGTCATAACTAACTGCTCGATATTTTCGAATATGTTTGAGCTAAATAAAAACAATCTATACCTTTGTCTTCCTCTAGTAAAATATTCTCTTACAGTATCTTGATTTTCTAAAATGAAATCACCGAATTATTTTCGCATTCATCTAATGGAATAATTTATTCATTATTTTCAATAAAACTAACAATATTTTCATTAATTTTATCTTAAATTTTTTATATTGTTCTATAGATTCTTGAAATGTAGTTGATCTAAACTTTTTGAATAAATATATAAATGTTTAATTTTATTCCAGTTTAACCAACCTGGAGCTAAAATATAATTATCGATCATTAATGTTGTTTTTCCACAACCACTTGGCACATTTATTGCACATCTAATAGAATTTGTACCATGTTTGTTTTTTAGCTTGTATTCTGGAATTCTTACTTTAGGTTCGAAACCTGTTTTGTTCATTTATTTAATATTTTTTTCAGTAATAAATGAGCCGCCTTTATCAACTTAGTGATAAATCTAGTATACTATGAAGAAGATTAACTCTTCCAATATGTGATAATTATACTAATGTTTCATTAGCTCATTTTTATTCACCTTTTTGACACCAAATATTACAACAAAGAATAATAAACTTTGTGATGGAGAAACGATAGAAATTTCTGCAGGTCAATATAGTTTTTAAAAAAATATTAATTCGAAGAAACCTAATATACATATTAAAGAGAATGAAATATTAAATACATTTGTTATTGAAAGTGATGTAAAATTGTATATGGATGTAAAAGATAGTGTTGAAGTTGACTTGGTTTTAATAATAAAGTTGTTTTAGCTAATGAAAAAGCTGTAGCTAAGAATGTTCCTAAAATAATTCCTTTTGAATTAATAAACGTAAATTTTAATCTTGCTGATGGAATGGATATAAAAGATAATGATCAATTTCATAAAGAAGCTAATATTATTGCTTTATTTAAACATAATGCAGAGTTTGGTGGACCAATTTCTTCATGAACCAAAATATCCTGTAAATGATCTAATTTTTAATACAATTCAAGATTTAGAAAATATTATAACTGATGAAAATAATTTAATTGACTTAAATGGTGCTACTGTAACACTTGTTTTAGAAATATCTTAATAAATTTTTTCCTTAATAAATCAGCGATAGCTGAAGGAATCTTAGACTGTCATGAATAAAATTGAAAGTTGTCAGTTTTACTCATTCCCTGTGAATGAGAAAACTAAAAATAAATTAAATGTTCGTAACAAAGATACAGAAATTGAAATAAATATTGGTGATGGTTCACTTCATCCAAATCATTCACAATTATACATGAACTTCAGTATTATTTGAAATGATGGTATAGATTATCCAACTTATGATGGAAAATCAAACAAAAAATTTAAAATTATGTAGCAAAACTGATTTTATAACAATAAAGAAAGGAAATAATATTTTATCTAGAATTGAACATCCTTTTATTTCTTCATCTGTTTTACTTCATCTAACTTCATCTGTTAGTGACAAAATAAGTTTAGAGGGACATATTCTTAATACAGGAAAAATAAATAGTAAAAGAAATGAAGTACATTATCAATTATCATTACTTGGCAGTTTTTTAAAGATGATAAAGAAATTATGTTTGAAGGATACCTTAACTGTAGTTTTTACACACAGTTCATCTTCTGGAGACATAATCCTTCTTTGGTCTGATAAAAATGATGCTGGAATTGAAATAGAAGACACACTTCCTAAAGAAGGAAAAATAGTTATAGGATCTATGGAAATTCGTGTACCAGTTGTTAAATATGAACCAAATTATGAAATTGAACAACGCGAAATTATACTTAAAAATTGGAAAATTCCTAGTTTCTTTTTATGAACTTCAAACACAAGAAGTTGCTGGTTTATCTGGTAATAACGGTGTTGAACTAGATATAACAAATTATAACTCTACAGAATTTGATATACTATACTTCATATTTGTTACATTTCAAACGAATCGTAAAAATGATCAGTTAGTTGATTTGTCATTATTTGATCATGTTAAACGACAGAATATTTATTTAAAAAATGGTAGAAACGAAGTTTTCCTCAAGAAATGTGGAATATGAATCTGCCAAATAATTTTCTTACAGCATATGATGCATTTCTAGATTTTAAACGAATTAATTTACTAAATTCAGATATTGATATTAATCCACTTAGTTTTATAACTAATTATCCAATTTATGTAATCAATATGACACACAAAAAGAATGTTGTTACTACACAGAAAACTACTATGATACTTTATGCCACTTTTAATGATAAAATTCCAAATGATACACTTGATATGTAATTATGTATGGTAAAAAGAATCTTAAATATGACGCACAACATTAATTACTTACAGAAAATTTTTAATTATTAACATTTGCTTCTATACATATGGATGAGAAACTTAAAAATTTATAAAAGTGTTAACTTCATGCTTATACACATTTCTGAAACATTTTAAGAAGCCAGAAAAAATAAAAAATAAAAATTTTAGTATCTTACTTTTTTAAATGATTTCTGATTTGTTTCATTTAATCTTATAGCTGCAAAAGCAGAAAGTAAATAATTTTATGTACTTATTCTTTAATATAATTTTAAATAACGCGTTTTTCACAGACGTAAAAAATAGGACACTTTTTGGGGCTAAGAAAAAGTAGTAAAAATGCTATTCTAAAAATTGTTTTTAAAATAATAGTTAATACTCTAATTTATTTAATTACATTACATTCACCTATGGGTAATGTATATAAAATAAATGGTTTTTTATTATAGTTATTATTATATTATATTATTATTAGGTAAAAGGGAAAGTAGAATCATTTTGTAGGTTCTGGATCATTAGATAAATCTTATGGAAAATAAAAACTACGAGTGTTAACAAATAATTTTTTGTTTTTTATAAGATCTGTCTAGTGGTCCAGAACCTACAAAATGATTCTACCTGTGAGGCGATGGGTATGGCATTTTCAAGTTGCTGAGAAAGGTGTGTGTGAAAAGCAACGTGTGCGTGAAAAGCCACGGCCTGGTCGACCCTGCACAGCTGTCATCCCTCGCAATGAAGAGCATCTTTATCGACTAATCTGTGCTCATCGGTGGATAACCACCAGAGAATTGACTGCAAAGCTGAATGTTGGCTGTAATGCCTTGGAAACAATGTTGGAATTACTTGGTTGTCGCAACATTTGTGCGAGACAGGTCCTGCATATGCTCCCAAAAGAACAAAAAACTCAAATGGAAATTTTTCAGGACATGCTGGACCAATATGAAGCTGAAGGTGACAATTTTCTGAATAGCATCGTCGTCAGAGATGTTACGTGGTCTCACCGCTATGAGCTGGAATCCAAAAGACAGTCCACAGAATGCCGACATGCGAATTCTCCATCATAGAAGGAATCTGAGAGACAGGTGTCTGCAGGCAAAATGATGTGCACAGTCTTCTGGGATAGCCAGGGTGTGGTTCTTTTGGATGTCCTGGAGCCTGGAGAATTTGTCAGTTCAGCACGCTACGAGACGACACTGACTAAGCTGAATGCCCAAATATCTAGAGAAGAACATCAACTTCCACCTGCAACATGATAACGCCAGGCCCTACACCAGTTTGACGACCACGTATCATTGCACAATTTGGCTGGATTGTCTTACCACATCCACCGTACAGTCCCGATTTAGAGCCTTTAGACTTCCACTCTTTGGGCCCCTGAAAGATGGTCTACATGGCGATCATTTTCAAGACTCGGATGCTGTTGTCAAAGCTGTAAGGAAGTGGTCAGCCTCAGATGGTTCTTATTTTTGCAAGCGCGGCATGCAGGCTCTGGTTCATCGTTGGCAAAAGTGCCAAACGATTGGAAATGAAATTGCGGAAAAAACGACAGCCTGTAGCTGAACTATTGCTCTGTTTAGCTTTGCTGTTGTGATTTATGTATCTTCTGTAGTCCATGAATAAAAATAAGAGGTATTACATTCGGAACGACCCTCGTAGATAAGATATCGAAATTGTTATTAAAACTGAAAGGAGAACGATATCTCATTTCATTTTCGTGTTATTGGGTTTTATTTCCGAAAAACGATCGTGCGCAAGGCGCTCAGTGACGTACTCGAGCATCCCGAAATATGTTGTCACAACAATCGTCTTGCTCGTAAGTGATTCAAGATATCGAAACGAGATTTTTTCCAAATGATAGCACGGAATGACGCACATATGTCGTATGATAAATATTAGAATTTTTTTATTCATCGAGATATGGAAGTAACTCGCCCGCAGAAGCGAGAGGTCAAGAGCTCAGAACACATACAGAGGAGGAAAAGCCCATCGGCACGTGTATACACATCCTCGCACTTGGGCAATGGTGTAGCAGCATGCCTGGATCTATGGGAAGGGGAGGGAGCGAGGGCAAACCAAGGTATCTGCCCTGAGATGAAATTTCAGGGGGTGCCAAAGTCATATTCTTGAAGAAAAAAAAGATCTTGCTTCATAAAGCGCCTAGCATCCTGTACACTTTGGTCTGAAGAGGCACGAACTGGTACATCAGCCTAACATCGTGTAGCACCCACGCGACCACGCATAAGTGCCACAACATGACATGGCATGGACTCAACTAATGTCTGAAGTAGTGCTGGAGGGAATTGACACCATGAATCCCGCAAGACTGTCCATAAATCCGTAAGACTACGAGGGAGTGGAGATCTCTTCTGAACAGCACGTTGCAAGGCATCCCAGACATGCTCAATAATGTTCATATCTGGAGAGCTTGGTGGCCAGCGGAACTGTTTAAACTCAGAAGAGTGTTTCTGAAGCTACTCTATAGCTATTCTGTACGTGTGGGGTGTCTCATTGTTCTGCTTGAATTTCCCAAGCCCGTCTGAATGCACAATGGACACAAATGCATGCAGGTGGTGATCAGACAGGTTGCTTACGTACGTGTCACCTGTCAGAGTCGTATGTAGACGTATCATGGGTCCCATATCACGCCAACTGCATGCTCCCCACACGATTACAGAGCCTCCACCAGCTTCAACAGTCCCCTGCAAACATGCAGGGTCCATCGGTTCATGACATTGTCTCCATACCTGTACACGTCCATCCATTCGATGAAATTTGAAACGAGACTCGTCCGACCAGGAAACATGTTTCCAGCCATCAAAAGTCCAATGTTGTCTGTGCTGATGGGCCCAGGGGAAGCGTAAATCTCTGTGATGTGCTGTCATCGACTGTACACGAGTGGGCCTTTGGCTTCGAAAGCCCATTCAATGGTGTTTCGTTGAATGGTTCGCACGCTGGCACTTGTCGATGGCCCGGAATTGAAATCTGCAGCAATTTCTGGAAGGGTTGCACTTCTGTGACGTTCAACGTTTCTCTTCAGTCGTCGTTGGTCCCATTCTTGCAGCATCTTTTTCCGGCCACAGCGATGTTAGAGATTTGATATTTTACTGGATTCCTGATATTCACAGCACACTCGTGAAATGGTCGTATAGGAAAATCCCCACTTCATCACTACCTCTGAGATGCTGAGTCCCATAGCTCGTGCGCCGACTGTAACACCACGTTCAAACTCATTTAAATCTTGATAACCTGCCATTGCAGCAGTAACCGATCTGACAACTGCGCCAGAGATTGTTGTCTTATACAGGCGCGCTCACTCAGAAGACTTCAGATATTACATACTTATCGTCTCGCATTCTTAGCATTGTTTTTGGCTGAGAAAAAGAAATGGAGCAATTACTTTCTTGGCAATCCTCGTAAATGTGTTACAATGTGCTTGATGCACGATACTGTTATCTTCCCTTGTGATGTGTCTCGAGAGTGATAGACTCTACACACCAGCTTGAATAGTCGTTTGGTAACCAATGCCCCTATGTCATTAAAAATTCAGTATGAAGAATATCTGCTGACAGTGTTATCTTTACTAAGGGCTTTCCCACTAGGCCGCCTGTGGATTCTCACCTCTGCTTAGCGCCCTAAAGCAGCCGGTTGCGTCGGAAGCAGAGAGGGCGGGCCGTTACCTGTGGTGTCATATCGCAACCTGGCCGAGCTGGCGGCGAGCGGTGGTCATTGACGCAGGGCTGTTCGCGGATGAACGCCCCGGTGCACATGCACAAAGTGCGTAACGCAGTTGCGCGCTACGCAGCCAAGTTGCGCGTGTTCAGACGCCAAGGGGAGATTTTTGATTTTATTCAACGTAATATGAACGGGAACTCGTATACTCGAGCAACAAAATCGTCTAGATAAAGGTCTCCCACCACAGCCGATTTGCAAGAATGAAATTTTACTTTTGCATGAAGAATTCGCCTCACAGGACGAACAAAAAACCCAACATCAACTGCATGTTTGCGCTCAGAGTGCTAAGGTAATCGCAAAACTGCCTTACCACGGTCAGCATTCTGGGCTGACCTTTCTGATCGTGAGAGCCCAGGTTTTTGTTTTATTCACAACGCCAGTTTCCCCTATCCACGAAACAACCGACTGTAGGCCAGGAACATGATCAAGGGGAGCAATACTGAAATGGGTGCGGAATGCACTTTCTGTGGCAATGATTGAGCGATCGTTAAGAAAGTATCGTGCCCCATCTTCGTCTACTGCATGGTGCTGACAGAACCAAGCCGAACTGCAACTTCGAATGTGACCAATCGACTCTTCTCGGAGCAACCGTCACTTCAGGGAGCCAAATGCAAATCAGCATGTTTCTCTGCCCCACCCTGTATAAGTCAACGTATCTTTTTGTTCATCTGGGGTGGGCATAAAATGTTTCCTCCCTTCCCCCCTTAGCAATGCAATCGGTTCCAAAAGAAAGTGTACGCGTTATCTGTATGAAATAAAAGACACTATTATAAATATATGTTTACATGGAAATACATACTATTACAAATAGCACAATTACCTGAGAATTAATCCAATCGTCACCATTACCGATTATAGCTTGGCACCTTATTGGCATGCTTTTCACGAGATTTTCTGCGTATTCTCTCGGTAACGATTTCCATAACGTCCTGATTTGATATGACAGTTGCTTCAAAGTATATACTGGCTTTCCTTTAGCTTCGTCTTAATATACGACCAAACATTTGCAATCGTATTTGTATCCGGAGACACTGCAGGCGAATCCATCGTGGACGCCTCATTGCCTTGTTTCTACGCTGTACAGAGACGGCTGGGATGTTTCGAATCATTAACCTCTTGAAGCACCCAGTTTGCCTTGTTCGAACCAAATAGCTTCTTAACGGAACTCACAAGGCATTTTTTTAATAAATATATAAAGACAAATAAGTGACGCTTCAGATACATTGGACTCATTTTAAACAGCAACCGACAAAACAAAAAATTCAACTCACACACTGTTTATCTATACACTGTGCAAACGTACATTGATTAGAGATTCGAGACCACTACCAGAGATGTCGCCGCGAACGTTACATTCAATATTATGCCATACAAATGATTCAAATGGCTGTAGGCACTATGCGACTTAACATCTGAGGTCATCAGTCCCCTAGACTTAGAACTACTTCAACCTAACTAACCTAAGGACATCACACACATCCATGCCCGAGGCAGGATTCGAACCTGCGACCGTAGCAGCAGCAGCACAGTTCCGGAGTGAAGCGCCTACAACCGCTCGGCCACCGCGGCCGGCTATGCCATACACTTTCTTGGGGAACTGTCTATTCGAGTTTCTGGAAATGCGTAGGTAGTGATAGGATTAATGGTCAACAGCGTAAAAAAAAAGCAAATATGTAATCGGAAGTGGTAGACACATTTTAACGTTTTCCTTAAAAATGTAGTGAGGGAGTGGAAAAGATGGCTACCATAAACTGAAATAAAAATGGTAAAAAAGCGAGATATAATATAAAAATTTTCCAAGTGCTAGTAGAAATCGCGCTCTGTGGATTGTGTACAAACATACACAGAAGAGTCAAAGAAACTGGTACACTTGCCTAATATCGTGTAGGGCCCCCGAGCACGCAGAAGTGCCGCAACACGACGTGGCATGGACTCTACTACTGACTGAAGTAGTACTGGAGGGAATTGACACCATAAATCCTGCAGGGCTGTCCATAAAACCATAGTTGTACGAGGGATGGAGATCTCTTCTGAACAGCACGTTGCAAGGCATCCCAGACATGATCAATAATGTTCATGTCTGGGGAGTTTGGTGGCTAGCGTAAGTGTTAAATCTCAGCCTGGAGCCACTATGTAGCAATTCTGGGCGTTCGGGGTGTGGAATTGTCGTGCTGGAATTACTCAAGTCTGTCGGAATGCACAATGGACGTGAATGGATGCAGGTGATCAGACAGGAGGTTTACGTACGTGTCACGTGTCAAGAGTCGCATCTAGACATATCAGGGTTCCCATATCACTCCAAATGCACACGCCCCTCACCATTACAGAGCCCCACCAGCTTGAACAGTCCCCTTCTGACATGTCATGAGGTGGTCTCCATACCCGCACACGTCCATCAGCTCTATACAATACCATATAAGACTCGTCCAACCAGGCAACATGTTTCCACTCGTCAGCAGTCCAATGTCGGTCTTGCCAGGCCCACGCGAGGCATAAAGATTTGTGCCGTAGAGTCATCATAGGCATCCAAAAGCCCAAATCCATTATGTTTCGTTGAATGGTTCGCATGCTGACACTTGATGGCCTGGCACTGAAATCCTCAGCATTTGCGAAAGGGTTGCACTTCAGTCACGTTGAACGATACTCTTCAGTCGTTGTTGGTCCCATTCTTGCAGGATCTTTTTCCGGCCGCAGCTATATCGGAGATTTAATGTTTTACCGCATTCCTGATATTGACGGTACACTCGTGAAATGGTCGCACGGGAAAAGCCTCACTTCATCACAACCTCGGAGATGCTGTGTCCCATCGCGAACTATAACACCACGGTCAAACTCAATCTTGATAACCTACCATTGTAGCAGCAGTAACCTACCTAGCAACTACGCCAGACACTTGTTGTCTTATCTAGGCGTTGCCGACCGCAGCGCCGTATTCTGCCTGTTTACATATCTCTGTATTTAAATACGAATGCCTATACCAGTTTTTTTGGCACTTCAGTGTAATTATGTACGTAAATAGTTAATCCATCCCGGGAATCTGAGACTAGCCCGGACATACAAGACGAAGCGAGCAGGGACTTCTGTTTATCTATGTATAGAGACAAGATTTAATAAAATATTTTTATTTACTTACTAAAACATGACTACAGCTCACATTTTATGATTGCATGCAGTAGTATTTTCCTATTATACTTTTAACGGATGATGAATGAAACCTAAGTTCAAATGGTAAAGATATGACTTTTACGTGATGTAATTACTATTTAACAATTACCGGATTTTTTTTATTCCTACTGTCAAACCTTGCTTCTCGCCACGTTTCATGATTCTACGTCAACGGGAAGTACCCTGTTGGTTTTGATGAGTGAGTTTGAGGGTATCTGACTATGTGAAATAAATGGTAGCACCTTTTGACTGCACCGGCTTACAAGCTTAATTTTTTTTTATTTTTTATTTTTTTACACAGAGATTGGATCACAGACCTTAGAATGTGATACAAATACCAACTTGATATTTCTACCCGTTCCGTTGGGAAAACAGATGTCGGGAGAGTCGGGCAGACTGACAGACAACATGGTGATCCTGTAAGGATTCCGTTTTTCCGACTGAGGCAAAGAACCCAGAGGACACGAGGGTCAGCGAGGCTGCGTCAAGGGCACACGGAGCCCCTGGACTCGCCGAGGTAGAATGAGCCCAGCAATGAACATTCTCGACCCTCGACCGCAATCTCCACCTGATAAAGAACTCGTGTCACGCTGTAGCAGAAGCGTTTTGTTTGCCTGGCCTTGGCCGCTTATCGCTTAATAAGTCGGACAACTACCGATATAAGTGGCCCGCACTGATTGCTAACAATCGTTGGTCACATTCCTTAAACGGTAGTTCACTTGTAAGTGAAGCTGAAGGTAGGCCTTGCCACGGTCCTGTCATAGGTGGTATTCCATTGTCTTTCTCCAAACTTTGAACTCTTTACCCGTCAGTTGTTGGGGAACCTGCAGAGGTTGGACAAAAATGCGAAAACACAGCAAGAAATGCGTGCTTGAACATAACAGCAGATGCTACCAAAGACTGAAATTTGCGCTGTTGTATCTGACCACGAACGGCACGTTATACGTCTAGATCTACATCTGAATCTAAAAATTAATCCGCAAGCAACCGTATGGTGCGTGACGGAGGGTACCCTGTACCACTACTAGTGCTTTCCGCTTCACTATCAAATAAAGCGATGGAAAAACCACTATCTATATGCCTCCGTATGGACCCTCATTTCTTGCATCTTATCTTCGTAGTCCTTGCGCGCAATGTATGTTTGCGGCAGTAGAATCGTTCGGCAGTCAGCTTCAAATGCTTGTTCTCTAAATTTTCTCAGTAGTGTTTCTCGAAAAGAACGTCGCCTTCCCTCCAGGGATTCCCACTTGAGTTCCCGATGAACATTTACGCGTCGTTCGAACCTACCGGTAACAAATCTAGCAGCCCACTTCGGAACTGCTTCAATGTCTTCCTTCACTCCGACGTTGTATGGATCCCAAACACTCTACGAGTACTCAAGAATAGGTCGCACCAGCGGCCGATATGCGGTTTCCTTCAAGAATGAACCATTCCTTCCTAAAATTCCCCCTATAAACTGAAGTCCTTTCCCTACCACAGTTTCCACATGCTCGTACCACCTCATACCGCTTTGCAACGTCACGCTCTGGTATTTAAACGACTTCACTATTACCAGCAGGACACTAGTAATACTGTATCCGAAAATGACGCATTTAATCTACCTACTCATCTCTATTAACCTACATTTTTCCACATTTATGATTAGCTGCCATTCAGCACACCATCTGGAAATTTTGTCCAAGTCGTCTTGTACCTTCATAGAGTAACTCAACTTCGACACGTCACCGTACACCACGGCATCATCAGCAAACAACCCCAGATTGCTGCCCTCCCTGTCCTCCAAACCATTTATGAATATAGAGAACAATGAGGGCTCTATCACACTTACCTGGGGCACTCCTTGTCTCTGATAAACACTCGCTGTCAAGGACAACATACTGGCTTCCACACTGAAGCGAAAAAGAACATGATATAGGCATGCGTGTTCAAATACAGAGATACGTAAACAGGCAGAACACGGCGCTGCGGTCGGCAACGCCTATATAAGACAAGTGTCTGGCGTAGTTAGGTCGGTTACTGCTGCTACAATGGCAGGTTATCAAGATTTAAGCGAGTCTGAACGTGTATAGTCGGCGCAAGAGCGATGAGACACAACATCTCCAAGGTAGTGACGAATCGGGGATTCTCCCCTGCGACCATTTCACGAGTGTACCGTCAATATCAGGAATGCGGTAAAATATCATATCTCTGACATCCTTGTGGCCGGAAAAAGATCCTGCAAGAACGGGATGAACGACGACTGTAGAGAATCGTTCAACGTGACAGAAGTCAACCCTTCCGTAAACTGCTCAGGTTTCAATGCTGGGCCATCAACAAGTGTCAGCGTTCGAACCATTCAAGGAAACATCATCGACATGGGCTTTCGGAGCCGAAGAACGACTCGTGTAATCTTGAAAACTGCACGACACAAAGTTTTAGGCCTCGCCTGGGCCCGTCAACAATGACATTGGACTGTTGATGACTGGAACATGTTGCCTGGTCGGACGAGTTTCATATGCTATTGTATAGAGCGGATGGACGGTACGGGTATGGAGAAAACTTCATGAATCCATGGACCCTGCAAGTCAGCAGGGGACTGTTCAAGCTGGTGGACGCTTTGTAATGGTGTGGGATGTATGCATTTGGAGTGATATGAGACTCCTGATACGTCTAGATACGATTCTGACAGATGACACTTACGCAAGCATCCTGTCTGATCACTTGCACCCATTCCTGTCCGTTGTGCATTCCGGCGAACTTAGGCAATTCCAGCAGGACAATGTGACACCTCACACGTCCAGAATTGCTACAGAGTGGCTCAAGGAACACTCTTCTGAATTCAAACACTTCCGCTGGCCACCAAACTCCCCAGACATGAACATTGAGCATATCTGCGATTCCTTGCAAGATGCTGTTCAGGAGACATCTTGATCCCCTCATACTCCTACTGATTTACGGACAGCCCTGCAGGATTCATGGTGTCAGTTCCCTCCAGCACTACTTCAGACATTAGTCGAATCCATGGAGAGCCCTACACGATATTAGGCAGGTGCACCAGTGTTCTTGGCTCTTCAGTGTATTATTTAAGGTGGGTAGGACGTCAAACGGGCCGTCTTGGAGCAGGAGAGACACCACAGGACATTTTAATTTACACTGTCTATACTTTTACGAATAAATTCATAAAACTTTGTCAGCATGACCAGGAAGGATTCAGGATTCACAATTATAGCAGTGGAAGTTCAAAAAAAATAACAAAATAATTTTTTTTTACATGTGAAAGTTCATTTTTTCACTTCTCTTGGCTGCGTTTGTTGCTATAGGTACACGTTTCTTCATAAGTAAGAGAAATTCTTCGATGAATTTTGCACAGCATACAAACCATACTTACATGTGTATGAAACTCAAGAAATTATTTAATTTATGAAAAAATGAATGTGCTGTTACATTTTAAACTTCATGTTTAGAAAAAACTCAAATTTTGTAGTTAATTATCTCAATTTTAACACAGTTTTTAATAGATTTGGAAAATTCTAGAATTTCATACACCTGTAAGTATGGTTTGCATGCTGTGTAAAATTCATCGAAGAATCTCCCTTAATTATGAAGAAAAGTGTACCTATAGCAACAAATACAGCCAATTGTGAATGAAAAAAGGTGAAATACAAATGTAAAAAATAAATTATTTTCTTATATTTTTGAACTTCCACCACTATAAGTGTAAATCCTGAATCCTTTCTGGTCATTCTGACAAAGTTTTATGAATTTATTTTTAAAAGTATAGATAGTGGAAATTAAAAATTCCTGTGGTGTCTCTCCTGCTCCAAGTCGTCCCGTTTGACGTCCTACTCCCCTTAATAGAACGAAGTCCTCAATGCGTTGGAAATGTCAGTCGTGGTAAGAACAGTGTTGTATGTAGTTGGGAGTGCATTATGTCAAATATAAGCGAATTCAGACGTGGGCAAATTGTTGATGGTCATGTGGGAGTTGTTCCGTAACCAGGGTAACCGAACTGTTTGCTGTTTCAAGGAGAAACACGTGGTAAGCGGAAAATCATCATCCATTAAGTCACAGCGCGGACGAATTTGTGAGGATCGTGACGGACGGTCATTGAAGATGACCGAGACGAAAAATTGGATGATGGAAGTTGAATACGTCACTACAAACCTGAATGTCGCGCGCTTGAACTCTGTCAGCACAGAAACAACGTGAAGGGAGGGGCATAACAGAGAACTGCGGAGCGTTCTGGAATTTTAAATCCACTCATCAGTTACGCAAATGCCCGCAACACGAAAACATGGTACCGAAGCCGTAAAACCTGGGCTATCTAACAATGGAAGGAGGTCACACTGTCTCCAACTTCTGCGAGACTTTACATCCTAAAAGTGAAACACTGCGAGGGTTCGGTGGTAAAAATGTAAATGTCGTGTGACTAGGGCCTCCCGTCGGGTAGACCGTTCGCCGGGTGCAAGTCTTTCTATTTGACGCCACTTCGGCGACTTGCGCGTCAATGAGGATGAAATGATGACGATTAGGACAACACAACACCCAGTCCCTGAGTACCGACGCGGAGAAAATCTCCGACCCAGCCGGGAATCGAACCCGGGCCCTTAGGATTGACATTCTGTCGCGTCTTTTTTTTCCTCATTTTGTTCGGTATTGTTCGTTGCGTTTGGTCTAGGCGGACGTCACAAGACAACCGATCGAGTTGATCGTTGATTCCTTTACTCAGTATTTTTTTATTACAGAGGGTGAGCGGCCCTCTGACCGAACACGCTTGAGCTACCCGTGCCAGCGACCACTCATCTACCGGGGGCGGATGGTTCGGTGGTGACTTGGGCAGGTGTGCATACGGAGGTATTCAATGGACACTATGATTACTCTGCAAGATCGCATTACTGAAAGGATTATGTCAGCATTTTGGCTGAGTAGGTCAGTCCCATGGTACAATGTTTGTTCTCCAGTGGTGATGCCGTGTTCCACGGTGAAAGCACCCCATTTCACACAACTCGCAACGTCCAGGAGAGCACGAGGATGAATTCTCGCATCTCCCTGGCGACGACACGCACCAGATCTCACAATTACTGAGCCTTTGTGGTCAACTTCGAAGAGAAAGTTACGTGCTCAATGTTCCCCTCCATCGTAGTTACCTGAACGTGCAAATATTTTGCAGGAAGAAGGGTATAAGATTCTCTGGACATGTACTATCTTTTCCGAGACGACTGCAGGCTGTTTTGAACGCCACCTGGTTTGCTACACGGTATTAGGCATGGTAATGTGTTTTAGTATTGATAGTCTCATATTTTGGTCCACCCCAAAGCTTTTACTGAAATTTTATTCCATGTATTTGTCCTTACGCATTCTCTAATCTGCTTGGTTTAAGTCATCTGTGATGTAAGATTGTCATCCTCAAAGGAAATGAACTACTTCATGGAAGGCAAATTATATAATTCGTTGAAATATTTGAAATATCCTCTTCTTGGAAACAAATTTACATAAAACTCTTCTTGAATAGCAATTAAAATTTTTTTTAGACTTAACTATACGATAGAGCTTTTTGGGTAATCAGTGGCAAAATAATCCTGTTCCGACAGTGTTAAAGACATTTTTCGCACCGTATTGTAGACTACAACACAGTCGGTAAAACTCTGTTAGATTCAACGCAATCATTTTCAAGACTACCTTGTTGCCTTTCATGCAATGTTCCAGCCAATTTGCAGAAAATTAATTACTCATTTGTTTAGAAAGTTCATCAGATCTGTCATGATATGGGAACATTCTGTGTTTGAACCAGACAAGTAACGCAATCGCATCCGCACCACATTCATCCGTTCTCCTGACTTCCATCTGGCGGGAACATACTGCGCTCGAACAGTGCCCTAAGTAGAACTCTTCTTTTAATTATCATACACTTGGCAATGCCGTAACTACTTACAGTTTGCCGTTTTCCACCTCGGTTTTTCATCAGATGCCTTAACACCTTGCCCGAAAGCTACGAAACTCATACTTAACTATTTCAATATTTGTGGGATACGTTGCTTAAAATTTCACCAGTAGGGCCTAAATCCCAGGTTTATTACAGAATTAAACTCTCATATATAAAGCAGCTTCATATATATCATTACTTTACGAACGAGTTAATGTATTAATTACACTAAAACTAAACTTAACTAAACTACTCCCGAACAGACCATGAAGGCCCAACGGATACCGACCGGCCGCCGTGTCATCCTCAGCCCATAGACGTCACTGGATGCGGATATGGAGGGACATGTGGTCAACACACCGCTCTCTCGGCCATATGTCAGTTTACGAGTCCGGAGCCGCTACTTCTCAGTCAAGTAGCTCCTCAGGTTGCCTCACAAGGGCTGAGTGCACCCCGCTTGCCAACAGCGCTGGACAGACCGGATGGTCACCCATCCAAGTGCTAGCCCAGCCAGACAGCGCTTAACTTCGGTGATCTGACGGGAACTGGTGTTACCACTGCGGCAAGGCTGTTGGCATTAAATACATAGGAGGGGGGGGGGGGGAGAGAACGCACCACCAAGAAGGAGTTGTGCGACATAAACGAGTGTTGATAGGCGTGTTTCTACATCTGAATGATGTCTATTCAAATTTGGCGGTAGTCGCATATGAGTGCCGCTAGTAGCACCTCTATGAGGATGCGGATAAGGTTCGCTTTCAGAATGAGATTTTCACTCTGCAGCGGAGTGTGCGCTGATATGAAACAACCTGGCAGATTAAAACTGTGTGCCGGACCGAGACTAGAACTCCAGCTGAGCTACCCAAGCACGACTCACGCCCCGTCCTCACAGCTTTACTTCTGCCAATACCTCGTCTCCTACCTTCCAAACTTTACAGAAGCTCTCCTGCGAACCTTGCAGAACTAGCACTCCTGAAAGAAAGGATATTGCGGAGACATGGCTTAGCCACAGCCTGGGGGATGTTTCCAGAATAGATTTTCACTCTGCAGCGGAGTGTGCGCTGATATCGCAGGAGAGCTTCTGTAAAGTTTGGAAGGTAAGAGACGAGGTACTGGCAGAAGTAAAGCTGTAAGGACGGGGCGTGAGTCGTGCTTGGGTAGCTCAGCTGGTAGAGCACTTGCCCGCAAAAGGCAAAGGTCCCGAGTTCGAGTGTCGGTCCGGCACGCAGTTTTAATCCGCCAGGAAGTTTCAAGGTTTGCTTTAAATACACGAATAGTCGAGAGCGTTAGTTGCCTTTGAGACTTCTCGTTGGTAGCCAAGAATATCTCACTGAGTTTGAACGAGGTCGTGTAATAAGGCTACAAGAAGGTGGATGTTTCTTTTACGATACTGCAGAAAGCATTGGCAGGCATGTAGCCACTATACATGACTGCTGGCGGCGGTGGTCACGGGAACGTACGTTCGCAAGAAGACCGGGCTCCGGATAGCCACGTGGCACTACCGAGAGGAAGACCATCGTGTTCAGCTTATGGATCTGGCGCATCGTACTGCATTTGCAGCAGCAATTTGAGCAGCAGTGGGCACCACATACACTACGAACTGTCACAAATCCGTTACTTGTAGGAAGGCTCCGAGCCAGGCGCCTTGTAGCATGCATTCCACTGACCCCAAACCACCGACTTCAGTGGTGTCAAGCGAGAGCTCATTGGAGGGTAGGGTGGAGGGCAGTTGTGTTTTCTGATGAAAGTTGGTTCTGCCTCGGTGCCAGTGAAGGCCGTGTGTTGGTTAGGAAGAGGCCAGCTGAGGACCAGCAACCAACCTGCTTGTGTGCTAGATACACTGGGCCTACACCTGGAGCTATGGTCTGGGATGCGATTTCATATGACAGCAGGAGCACTCTCGTGCTTATCCCACGCACCCTGACAGCAAATTTGTGTCAAACTGGTGATTTGATCTGTTGTGCTGCCATTTATGAACAGCATTCCAGGAGGTGTTGACCAACAGGATAACGCACGCCCACATACCGCTGTTGAAACCCAACGTGCTCTACAGAGTGTCGACATGTTGCCTTGTCATGTTCGATCAACAGATCTGTCTCCAATCGAGCACATGCGGGACATCATACGAAGTGCGACAATGAAGTAATGAGACTGTATTTCTTTGCAAGATGTGGCAACACTGCAGGCTTGCGTAGGCACAATATCTTTGACCTTGGTCGATAAGCTGCTTCTAGTTCAAGCAGAACATCGATGCAAACGCTCAGACGTGAGTTGTGCTGTAACAAGTTAACACATGTTTGTGTCTCTCGTCACGGAAATGGAACTGCATAATATTGCGCAACCGTATGCCATTTCATTTTGCGTTAAATTGGGTGAAAACGCGACGACAACTTACAATAAGCTTCAGTAGGCTTTTGAAGAGGAGGTTATGTCAAGAGCTCAAGTTTTTCGTTGGTTCAAAATGGTTCAAATGGCTCTGAGCACTATGGAACTTAACTTCTGAGGTCATCAGTCCCCTAGAACTTAGAACTACTTAAACCTAACTAACTTAAGGAGATCACACACATCCACGCCCCAGGCAGGATTCGAACCTGCGACCGTAGCAGGAGTGGCTCAGGACTGCAGCGCCTAGAACCGCTCGGCCACTCCGGCTGGCTTTCCTTGGCATAAAATGTTTAGTGAAGGCAGAACGAATGTTAAAAATGAAAACCGCAGTGGACGACCATCAACCTCACGGACAGATGTCAACTTGGCCAGGGTGCGTGAACTCGTACGATCTGATCGAAGATTATCCGTGAAAATGATTGCAGAAGAACTGAACATCAATCGAGAAACGGTTCGTCTAATAATAACTGAAGATCTTGGTATGAGAAAGATTTGTGCGAAAATGGTTCCCAAAAATCTCACATCACAACAGCGAGAAACACGGAAAAATGTGGCAGCCGATCTGTTAGAGATAACGGAAATCAATCGAGAATTGTTGAGCCGTGTTATCACTGGTGGTGAAAGTTGGTTTTTTCAGTACGATCCAGAGACAAAACGCCAAAACAAGCTCGCATGTCAAAGTCAAAAGTGAAATGCATGCTTGTGCGCTTCTTTGGTTCCAAGGGAAGGGAATTGTTCATAAAGAGTGGGTCCCTCCTGGACTAACAGTTAACCGATATTACTACTTAGAAATTTTAGAAAGACTTCGTAAAGGAGTTCTTCGTATCCGTGCCAACATTGCTGATAATTGGATTCTGCATCACGATAACGCGCCATCCCATACTGCTCTGTCAGTACAGCAATTTTTAAACTCAAAACAAATTTCAGTACTACCACAGCCACCTTATTCACCAGATATCGCTCTGTGCGACTTTTTGCTATTTCCAAGAGTCAAAGCGGCGGGCAAGGGACACCATTTTCAAACAACACAGATGTCCAAAAGTCTGTGACGAGGGTCTTGGAGGATATTACAGAAGATGAGTTCCAGAAATGTTACCATCAATGGCAGAAGCGCTGGAAAAAGTGTGTGTTATCAGAAGAGAACTACTTTGAAGGAGATAACGCTAAACTTGACTAAGACGGTAAGCAACATGTTTATTCACATCAGTCTCATTACTTTATTGTCGCACCTTGTAGAATGACAACTCTAGCGACACCCAAAAACAGCATTTTATCGTCTCTGTATTGACCGACCAACTACAACAGGTATGGAACTCCATGCCACAAACTGACATCCGGCACCTGTACAACACAATGCATTCAACATTCTGGCAGTTACTCCGGTCATTAATCTACCAGCATTTCACATTTGCAATGGCTTATCTCGCACTTACATTAACCTGTGACCCTAGACAAATTTATTCCCAAAATTTCATTACTCTACATTAATTTTTTTGTGTCGCGATTAAGTGCAAGTAAATGGAAAAAAAATTAGGTGAGATGTGCTTAAAGTTGCCAGCAGCTAAGTGCTCTCATTATTAAATTTCGAATGAATATAAACTGGGTAATGACTGCTCCATTTGAGACCGACTGCTGTTCCTGGTTTATATCAATGATCTAGGTGATAAACTGAGCAGCCCCCTTAGACTGTTTGCTGATGACGCTGTAGTTTACCGTCTAATGAAATCACCATACGATCAATTCCAATTACAAAATGATCTAGAGAGAACTTGTGTATGGTGCGAAAAGTGGCAATTGGCACTAAACAATGAAAAGTGCGAGGTCATCCACATGGGTACTAAAAGAAATCCGATAAATTTTGGGTATACGATAAATCGCACAAATCCAAGGGCTGTCAAATACTCAGGAATTACAATTACGAGCAACTTAAATTGTAAAGACCACATAGATAATATTGTGGGGAAGGCGAAACACAGACTGCGCTTTGTTGGCAGAACACTTAGAAGATGCGACAAACCCACGAAAGAGACAGCCTACATTACACTTGTCCGTCCTCTGCTGGAATATTGCTGCGCGGTATGGGATCCATACCAGGAAGGATTGACGGAGGGCATCGAAAAATTGCAAAGAAGGGCAGCTCGTTACGCTTCATCGCGCAATAGGGGTGGAGTGTCACTCATATAACACGCGAGTTGGGGTGGCAGTCACTGAAACAAAGGCGGTTTGCTTTGCGGCGAGATCTATTTACGAAATTTCGATCACCAACTTTCTCCTCTGAATGCGTAGATATTTTGTTGACACCCACCTACATAGGGAGTAATGATCATCATAATAAAATAAGAGAAATCAGAGCTCGAGCAGAAAGATTTAGGTGTTCCTTTTTCCCTCGGGCCATTCGAGAGTGGAATGTTAGAGAAGTAGTATGAAAATGGTTCGATGAACTCTCTGCCAGGCACTTAAGTGTGGATTGCAAAGTAACCATGTAGATGCAGATTTTAAGCAAAAGCAGATGGGGAGGGGCAGCGAACAATGGTCACATCAACAAGGCGTTGCCTTTACTGTCTTATGACGATAGGGTTAGAGCATTTATTTACAGGATAGTGAAAAAAAGATTACAAACAGCTGGAGGAACAAAGGGTACATGGTGCTTTGTTATATCCTGAAGTTTCAATACTGATACAAGAACAAAGGCGCCACTATTAGTACAGCGTTATCAGTCTCGAGAAATACGAACGAAGTCCGAAACGTTGCGTCAGGACAAATACTCAGCTGGCATCAGAGACAGCACACACGTCGATGGAAATATACCGACGAGAAAAGCGAAGTATCCAAAATGAGAAGAAGGAAAGAAACGAAATGAAACTTGACAGGTTGAGAGAGTATGCGATATTGTTTCAGCGAATACAATAGCGAGTCCAATTTACGAAGAACATGACAGTGTGGGCCTACTTGTCAATACGACGTTGCACACACAATGTCTGGATGCGTGGTTCAAATTGCTCTGAGCACTATGGGACTTAAACTTCTGAGGTCATCAGTCCCCTAGAACTTGGAACTACTTAAACCTAAATAACCTAAGGACATCACACACATCCATGCCTGAGGGAGGATTCGAACCTGCGACCGTAGCGGTCGCGCGGTTCTGGACTGTAGCGCCCAGAACCGCTCGGCTACTGGATGCATGCACCGACTCCATTTGTAAGGGAGTCGTAAAACCGTTGCATCCTCTGCTGAGGCAAGCTGACCTACGACTGATGTAGCTGCTTCTTCATATCCTGGCACTGGGACGGAGTTTTCCGAGCCAGTCCCACACGTGTTCTGTCGCAGTCGTTCCCAAACTTTCTTAGACCATTACCCCTGAATGCAACTAGACATCAGCCGGTATCCCCCGGCCTCCACCCTTCTACATCTGTTGCCCGCTCCCCTACGTTGTCGCCAATTTTAGCACTTAACTAAACTGTAGAATCAAAAACTTTTCTTGGAACACATTTACTTTTAAAATCATGAAAGATGAATGATGTTTAGTGTGTGTGTGTGTGTGTGTGTGTGTGTGTGTGTGTGTGTGTGTGTGTGTGTAAGAATGACGAAGGAATTCGTAGTGCGTCACAAGTGCTAACCACAACTCCTCTTCAGACGGAAAGCTAGCTATCCACAGGAAGGGTAGACACTTGTTCTACATCTACATCTACATCTTCATTTATACTCCGCAAGCCACCCAACGGTGTGTGGCGGAGGACACCCTATGTGCCACTGTCATTACCTCCCTTTCCTGTTCCAGCCGCGTATGGTTCGCGTGAAGAACGACTGGCGGAAAGCCTCCGTGCGCGCTCGAATCTCTATAATTTTACATTCGTGATCTCCTCGGGAGGTATAAGTAGGGGGAAGCAATATATTCGATACCTCATCCAGAAACGCAACCTCTCGAAACCTGAACAGCGAGCTACACCGCGATGCAGACCGCCTCTCTTGTAGAATCTGCCACTTGAGTTTGCTAAACATCTCCGTAACGCTATCACGGTTACCAAATAACCCTGTGACGAAACGCGCCGCTCTTCTTTGGGTCTTCTCTATCTCCTCCGTCAACCCGACCTGGTACGGATCCCACACTGATGAGCAATACTCAAGTATAGGTCGAACGAGTGTTTTGTAAGCCACCTCCTTTGTTGATGGACTACATTTTCTATGGGCTCTCCGAATGAATCTCAAGCTGGCACCCGCCTTACCAACAATTAATTTTATATGATCATTCCACTTCAAATCGTTCCGCACGCATACTCCCAGATATTTTACAGAACATACTTCCCTTGCACTGCTCCTCTCTATTGCAGCACTTTCTTGACCTGCACATTACAACCCCATTTAAAATCAACCAAGTTCAGATGTGTGCACTATACTGACTGTCTGTGAACGACATGATTGCTGGATTCCTTACTTCTGAACTGGCAGAAATTGTACGACTTCAGGCTATTAACGCTTTGTGTCTAATCACATTAATAATAATAATAATAATAATAATAATAATAATAATAACCGGACTTAACGTCTGAGAAAGTGAAGGAAATAATAATAATAATAATAATAATAATAATAATACAACAAATATACAGAAGAAAACAGGAGAAAAAATTGAAAAATACATCCAACTGGCTGAGGAAGTCAAGGACATGTGCCATCAGGATGAAGTTGACATACCAATTATACTATCAACTACAGGAGTCATACCACACAATATCCACCAGTACATCAACGGAATACAGCTACATCCAAACTTATATATACAACTACAGAAATCTGTAATTATTGATACATGTTCAATTACCCGAAAGTTCCTAAATGCAATGTAACATATACCGTACAGTTAAAAGGAAGTCACGCTTGATCAAGGTCCACGTCACTTTCCATTTTTAACCAGACCTAAGGTCTGACAAAGGAAAGAAGATGATAGTGATGATAATAATAATAATAATAATAATAATAATAATAATAATAATAATAATGTGTACACACGTATGTAGTTAATGCTGTGTGCTGCTGTCAATTAATTCATTTATCTGTTTCTAAGCGAGTAATGAAGCAATTTCTGAACTACTGTAGGTTCAAAAAATGTTCAAATGTGTGTCAAATCTCATGGGACTTAACTGCCTACTGTAGGTACTATCGACAACTTGGCGAAGAAATTTTCTTGAGATATCTAGCATTTGTTACTTGCAGTGGATACGCAAAATAATGTGGACACCTGTACTTACTTGGGAATGGTTTATTAATAAGAGGTTGGATCCCCATTTGCCAGTAATAGAGCTGCGATTCTTCTTGGAATACTGGCATATAATGATTGTACAGTCTTCAGTGGAATTTGATGCCACTATTCGATCAGAACCTCTTCCAACTCCTGTAGTGAAGAGGGAGGCGGAAATCTGCTCCGGAGTCTGCGCTCCAATACCGACCACAAGGGTTCCTTAACGTTCAAGTCCGGGGACTGTGCTGGCCAGGGAAGACGCTGCAGTTCAGCTGCATGCTCCTCACACCACAATTGTACCGTCCTGGCTGTGTGAATGGATGCATTATCGTCCTCAAATATGGCATCGATGTTGGGGAACAACATTTGAATCATGCAATGCACCTGATCACCTAAAATGTTCACGTAGTCGTTGGCTGTGACACGGCCTTTGAGAGTAATGATGGGACCAGCAGAATACCATGATATAGCGGCCCACACCATCACACTTCCACCTCTACACTTAATCGCTGGAATCAAGCATGTAGGCTTCTTTTGGCATTCTCCAAACCTAAACCCGGCCCATTGTTGTAAATAATGAAAACGTTGACTCGTCTGACCATATGACGTATTTCCACTGGTTAACCATCCAGGATTTATGCTCCTGACACCATGTTTTACGATTCTTTGTGTCCGTTCTCGTCACTAATGGTTTCGGTACAGCCGCTCGTCCTTGAATATTCGCTTTGTGGAATTCTTGGCGGACAGTGTCAGGAGATACGGGTTCTCGAAGATGGCTATTGAGCTCTGCAGTCACTTTAGCCGCCGTAGTTTTGTGTTGTTTTGACAGAATTCGTGTTAGCCTACGACGATCTCTGTCATTTAGTTTTGATTTGCGCCCGTTGTTACGTTTATACGATTATGTCTTTCCATGTTTTTGTGTAGGTTGTCATGACTGTTGAAACAGTTGCTCTTGAAACATTCAATAAGTTGGCTGTCTTGGTTACTGATGCTCCAGCTAATCGGGCGCCCACAATCTGCCCTCTTTGGAACTCTGTTAGGTCTGTCATTGCACGTCGACCTCGGCCTCTGAATGCAAATACGAAGTGTGCACTACTTGTAAACAACCTGCACTGGTGCCTAGTCCGTACTGAACACGCACAGTCCAGCGCGACACGTGCCTTACCTGCGTTGTTGACCGTCTAACACAGCCATCCCATTACTACCGCTGTTCACATTATTTTGCCTATCCCCCGTATATGTCTCACTTTTATCATCAGCAATGTGCAGGAAAAAGCACAACACATGTGTGTAGTTGGTGTACTATGTAAGGAACCTGTAACCACTGGCCGGTGTGGCCGCGCGGTTCTAGGCGCTTCAATATGGAACTGCGCGACTGCTACGGTCGCAGGTTCGAATCCTGCCTTGGGCACGGATGTGTGTGATGTCCTTAGGTTTGTTAGATTTGAGTAGTTCTAAGTTCTAGGAGACTAATGACCTCAGATGTTAAGTCCCATAGTGCTCAGAGCCATCTGAACCTGTAACCTCCACTGCATTGATGCTGTTAATTGAGAATATGTAATTATTGATAACTTAATATAACTAACACCAGTCTTACAAAATTGTGATAATAGTAATGTTTTTTTGAAAATTATCTAGTTTCGTGACTGGAGCAAAATCGAATCGTTTAGTTTTTGCCCCTCAGAATATTTCATTTTATCCCTCAAGAGGTCATTACCCCCAGGTTGGGAAACACTGTCCATTGGGGACAGATCTGGGGGGTTTTCTGGCCAAAGAAGTAACTCAACATCACGAAGACAGTTCACAGAGAGATGTGTCATGTTTGTATGAGCATTGTCCTGCTGAAAAACGATAGTGCGATACTACCGCATGAGAGGTAATACATGAGGGCACAGGATGTTTGTGACATACCGTTAAGTCGTCAGAATCCCTTCAATCACTACCAGCCGTGATTGACGCCAGGAGTAACACCGTCGCCCGCATCTCGTGGTCGTGCGGTAGCGTTCTCGCTTCCCACGCCCGGGTTCCCGGGTTCGATTCCCGGCGGGGTCAGGGATTTTCTCTGCCTCGTGATGGCTGTGTGTTGTGTGCTGTCCTTAGGTTAGTTAGGTTTAAGTAGTTCTAAGTTCTAGGGGACTTATGACCACAGCAGTTGAGTCCCATAGTGCTCAGAGCCATTTGAACCATTTTAGTAACACCGTCGTGCGTCCCAAAAACGCTGGAAGAATGGGAGCTATCCTCAGGTCGCCACCACATTCACTGACGGCGGTCATCCAAGGTAGCGCAGAGTCACGGTTCATCGCGCAACGCAGTGCGACGGCATTCATCAACAGTACATACCTCCCGGTCATGGGACTACTCAAAATACTGCCGTTTTTACTGCTGGTAAAAGTGTAAGGGCATAACGTCATGGTCCACAAAACTCTTCTGTTCCTAACGTTTCATCCAGGACTGTGAAGGACATCTTCAGAGACGCTGCCTTGCCTACGATCAGTCGGCAACACTCAACGGAGGAGCAGCGCCTCTGAAGATGTCCCGCGCAGTTCTGGACGAAACATTAGGAACAGGAGAGCTTCGTGGACCACGAATTTATACCCCGAAAAGTTTACCAGCGGTAACTGAGCCGTAGTTGTGTCCGGCTCTTCGAAAAGCGCGCCAGGCGCAGTGCTTTCGCTTCGCGTCTCGTGTTTGCGGTGGCGCTTTCGGTTTGGCGCCCTGTTTGGATCGCTACCGCCCTCTGGCGGGAGGTGGAGCAAGTGTAGGGTCTCGTGACGATCGAGGAGTAGGTACTGGGCGGTGACCGAGAGAGGTGGTGGCGCGAGCGGGGCCCTGCTGCTGGGGGTCGTCAACTGCTCGCCACGTGCTTTGCCCGACCTCGTGGCTGTTAGGAGCTAAGTCTGCCTTACCCGCATGTACGTGGCTTATGAAGCTTAGAAGCCGTGGTGCAGGAGATCAGCGCGTGGCACCGTATGTCTTCTTATCGGCCGTTGAACCCATGTATAAGTGGTTTTGTTGGAGTCGTCCCATAACAGTTTTCGTTTGCCTGTCCGCGGGAATGTGGTAATTGCCTCTTGGTCAGGCCGTTTTCATTCACACCTGAGTTGGGTGATTTAGCGTCGGTGTCGCGGGTCTCTGTACAGGCACCGCCCTTGCTACATCTTCTGGTTTTGAGTAACTCGGGGAGGTGGCGGCTTGTAATGGAAGTTTTGGGGCTGATCTGCTATGGCTTTGTAGACGACCAGTAACTATTCCGCCTATTGTGATTTGGGCACCTTTACACGTGTCACTCCCTCACCGAGCTAAGGAAAATTTTTTTGGGGAACTGCCTTTAATGTTAAGGTTTTTGAGCTGGCTTTATCCCGTAACAGATATGTTATGTAACTGGCGAGAGACAACTATTTTTGCTTATTACAAGCTAGCTACTTAAAGTTTTTTTGGAATTGTTCCCTTATTGATATAACAAGTTTAAAATCTTCTTATTGTTAACGTCAAACCTTGCAATATCCTTTACATGGAGCTATTTTTAAAAGAGGTTTTTAACTGTTGTCATATATATATATATATATATATATATATATATATATATATATATATGGCAAGTTAAAATCTCATTATTGGCAAGCTGTTAATGTCATACCTGGTAATCTCCTTTTCATAATGAAAATTGTCAAGCTATTTGAAATTGTTTTGAAATTATTTTTTTTTAAAGAAATGCCAAACTTAAAAATTTATTACTGAGAAATCCTTTTAAAATAAAAGATAACCTTATCAATGTGTGTTTTTTTTCACCAGCACCTCCTGGCCCCTACTTCCACGATAACGTTTTTGGAATAACATGTGTACTTAAGTTGTTGTTTGTGAATCGTTGCAAAAACAGACATAATGTCTTATGGGGTAACAGCAATCAGTGATTTTATAATGTTACTTAAAATCCGTCTTGATTGCAATTTTTATCATTTATATGACCGGTTTCGGTTCATTCAGAATCATCTTCAGATCTGATATTTCAGTTACAGGAGTAACCCGTCCAAATCCAGCAACTTTCACATGCTACATCACATAAAAATGTGACGTAACATGTGTAACTGAAATATCAGATCTGAAGATGGTTCTGAATGAACCGAAACCGGTCATATGAATAATAAAAAAAATAGTTTGTGAATCGCCCTAATTGACGGTTAAGTAAAGTCATCCGGTCGTGAAATCCTTCTGTGTATCACTGCCGTTGTGTTGTGTTAATGGCAGCTTTAAGTATGTGACGTGGCTACTGCTTGTCTCTGATCAATGGAGCCGGATGAGACAGAACGTTGCAGTGTCCATTACTTGTTCTGAATGGCAGGCGCAGATGTAAGGAGGTTGCGATGTGGTTGGTGCACAATACAGCGAACCTCCCTTCCGGTGGTCTGATGTGGTCGACCGAGATCTTGAGGTCAAGTATGTCTGCCCTTGTGTTCCATTCAATCCAACATCGGGCCATTCTCACATCCGAATGCCCTACAAATCTGACATATTATAAGAGAGATCCACATTGTGGCCGTTGTCAAAATCCGTGGGGCTCTGATAATGATGTCGCAGACACGTGCGCTACATTAACACCTACATACATCCTCGAAGCCACTGTAGGGTGCTTGGCAGAGGGTACGCCGTACCATTACTGGCCATTTCTCGACCTATTCCACTCGCAAATAGAGCGAGGGAAAAAGGACTAGTTAGCTTCAAATGCCGGCTCTCTAATTTTCTGAATAACCTTCGGCGAAAAGAACGTCACCTTCCCTCCAGGGATTCCCTTTTGAGTTCCCGAAACATCTCAATCATACTTTCGTGATGATCGAACTTACTGGTAAAAAAATCTAGCACCCCACCTCCGGACTTCTTTTTATGTTTTCCTTTAATATGACCTTTTGCGGATCCCAAACACTTTAGCAGTATTCAGTAATAGGTCCCATTCGTATCTTTATTCGTTATCCTTTACAGATGAATCACGCGTTCGTAGAATTCTCCCAATAAACCAAAGCCTTCCCTACCACAATCCTTACATACTCGTTCAATTCATATCCCTTTACAACGTCACGCCCATATATTTGGACGACGTGACTGTGTCACAAGGACACTACTGATTCTGTATTCGAAAGTTACTCAATTGTTTTGCCCACTCGTCTATATTATCTTACATTTGTCTACTGTTACGACTAACTGCCATTTGTCACATTAACTAGAAATTTTGTCTGAGTAACCTTGTATCCTGACCGTCCTGTTAGCCGTACGGTCTAACGCACGGCTTTCCAGAGTGGGAAGGAGCGCCTGGTCCCCGGCACGAATCCGCCCGGCGGACTTGTGTCGAGGTCCGGGGAGCCGGCCAGTCTGTGGATGGTTTTTAGGTGGTTTTCCATCTGCCTCGGTGAATGCGGGCTGGTTCCCCTTATTATAGCTACACTATGTCGGCGATTGTTGGGCAAACAAGTTTTCCACGTACACGTACACCACCATTCCTCTACCACGCAAACATAGGGGTTACACTCTTCTGGTGTGAGACGTTCTCTGGGGGGTCCACCGGGGGCCAAACCGCACAGCAGTCCTGAAAGAGTGGTTCGGTGTGGGGCGGCGGAGGGGTGAAGTGGACTGCGGTAGTCGTCGTGGGGTTGCGGACCACTGCGGCTGCGGCGGGGACGGAACCTCTCCGTCGTTTCTAGGCCCCCGGTTAACATACAATACAATACAACCTTGTATCCTCCTACAGTGACTCATCTTCGACACATCCCTGTACACTACAGTATCGTCAGCAAACAATCACAGATTGCTGCCGTTGCTTTCCGCCAGATCATTTGTGCATGTAGAAAATAATAATGATCTTGTCACACTTGCCTGGGGCATTCCTAACCATACTCGTCTCTGACGAACACTTGCCATCGAGTAAAACACATTGGGTTCTATTACTTTAGACGTGTTCGAGCCACTCATATCTGGGAACCTCTTCTGTATGCTCACAACTTCGTTATCAGTCTGCAGTGGGTTGGCGTGTCAGTGCTATGGAATTTGACTGTTGCCTTTCAACCATAGTTCCCAGAATATTATGCTAAAAAAGGGAAAGTCGACATTGACATTATAACCACTCAACAGAACTAGATCTGAAAATAATCTCACAAAATTTTCCTAGCATCGAAAGCTGAATACATTCCACGGCCTATACGTGTGTAGAAATTAGGTCCATCATGATCTGTCTCATCAAATCCCATTAAAATGATACGTAGTTGTACTTATATTTGTGTTTGTTCTTGTATAAACTCTAAATAATACATGGAAATATAGAATAATTTTTATCAACAGTGTAATGTTGAAAAAGGATACTCTGTCCTTTCTTACAGGATCTCAAAAACTCTTTAATACATACTTCAGATCAAATTCAATAATCCAGAATCACAACATTACCGTTTCTCATACATTTATCTAGCCATAAATATTCTTTGTCGTCCAACGACATATGCAATGTGAGGCGACTTTGAACACTGATGGATAATATGTTGTAAAAATTCAAAAGAGTAAAGTTTGTTATAATTCATAGGTCAGGTAACAAGACAGTTTATCAAGTTGTAATATCATTATTTTAAAATATTTTCCTCTCAGCTGTTTATCCTCCTGCAGATCCGATGATGACACCACAGCCCTGTTGAAAATAGTCACACAATAAAATGTTTTTTCATCGATCTTTGCTTGTTAAGTTTTCTTCAGTTACCATGATGTCGCAAATCTTTCTCGCTTACATGCATAAAGGCAGCTATTTAACGTATTAACACATACGTAAAGTAATAAGAAGACTGAAGCTGTTTTACACTCGGGTGCTCTATTCTTTACGGAATCGGAGGTCTACTGGTGTTCTAGGGTGTTTCCGTGAGAGTGCGCAAAAATTTAACAGGACTTAGAGGGCGCTCCACTGAACAATTTGAGGTACGAAACCTGGGATCGGAGAAGCTAGCTTAAGGACATAAGGAAAATAAAGTCACATTACAGTGTACTTTTTTTACATTAGTTACAGTTAACTGCAAATACCGTCGTTGACACACTGAACGCACATATCTTACAAAATATCCTGAAAATGACGTCCATCCGTCTCAATGCAAGCATACCGTCGGCGATAAGATTCTGACGCAACCTGACAAATATTCTTGGTGTGTTTCGAATCACGCCACAGGCAGCTACAATTCTAGCACATACACTCATGCTAGGCCGGGGTGGCCTAGCGGTTCTAGGCGCTACAGTCTGGAACCGCGCGACCGCTACGGTCGCAGGTTCGAATCCTGCCTCGGGCATGGATGTTTGTGACGTCCTTAGGTTAGTTAGGTTTAAGTAGTTCTAAGTTCTAGGGGACTGATGACGTTAGAGCTCACAGCCATTTTAACCATTTTGAATTTTTGAACAAATTAAGGATAATGCTGATGCATGGTGAAACAACACTCTGGTGGGCAGTCTGCGGGTTTAAATCACCTCAGGATATGACCATGCGGTGCATTTGACCTGCGGTTGTCGCACGGTGGTGCTGGCTGCAGCCCACATACGCTGAGGTGTGTTGGTGCATGTCAGAGTACGGTGCAGCGAGTAAGTGTGCAGACGTTTTCAGACATGCTAACGGTGACTGTGTGTTGAAAATGGCTCAAAGAACACATATTGATGACGCTATGAGGGGTAGAAACTAGGGAGACTGGAGGCGGGTCAAACACAGCAGGTCGTAGCACGGGCCCCCCGTGTGCCACAAAGTGTGATCTCAAGACTATGGAAACGATTCCAGCAGACAGTAAACTTGTCCAGGCGCTACAGTACGGGACGTCCACAGTGTACAACACCACAAGAAGACCGACATCTCATAATCAGTGCCTACAGACGGCCACGGAGTACTGCAGGTAGCATTGCTCGGGGCCTTACCGCAGCCACTGGAACACTTGTCTCCAGACTCACTGTCTACAGACGACTGAACAGACATGGTTTAATCGCCAGGGGATCTGCAAGGTGCATTCCACTGACCCCTGATCACAGGAGAGCCCGTAAAGCCTAGAGTCTAGAATACAGTACATGGTCGTTGGAACAGTGGTTCCAGGTTATGTTCACGGACGAGTCCAGGTATAGTCTGAACAGTGATTTTCGCCGAGTTTTCATCTGGCTTGAACTAGGAACCAGGTACCAACCCTTTATGCCCTTGAAAGGGACCTCTATGGAGGTCGTGGTTTGATGGTGTGGGGTGGGATTATGATTGGTGCACGTACATCCCTGCATGTATTTGACAGAGGAACTGTAACAGACCAGGTGTATCGGGATGTCATTTTGCACGAGTATGTCTGCCTTTGCAGGGTTGCAGTCGGTCCCACCTTCCTCCTGATGGATGATAATGCACGGCCCCACCAAGCTCCCATCGTGGAGGAGTACCTTGAAACAGAAGATGTCAGGCGAATGGAGTGGCCTGCCTGTTCTCCAGGCCTAAACCTCATCGAGAACGTCTGGGATGCTCTCGGTCGAAGTATCGCTGCACGTCTTCAAACTCCTACGACACTTCAGCTCCGACAGGCACTGGTGCAAGAATGGGAGGCTATACCCCAGCAGCGGGTCGACCACCTGACCCAGAGTATGCCAACCAGTTGTGCGGCCTGTGTACGTGTGCATGGTAATCATATCGCATATTGATGTTGGGGTACATGCGCAGGAAACAGTGGCGTTTTGTACCACGTGTTTCGGGACGGTTTTCTCAACTTATCACCAATACCGTGGACTTAAAAAGAACTGCGTCGTGTGTGTTCCCTATGTACCTATACTATTAGCGCCAGTTTTGTGTAGTGCCACGTTGTGTGGCACCACAATCTGCAATTATCCTTAATTTATGAGCATGAGTGTAGTTCCATCTTCATATCCACTGGGATCACATATACAAGTGACTTTAGATATTCCCACATGAAACAATAACGGGGATAGAGGTCAGGTGACCTCGCAGGCCATGGAATAGGACCTTCTCTTCCAATCCAGCGACCAGGAAATACTGCTTGATCGTATTGTACTGCACGCCTCTGCGTAACACTGAGCAATGGGTCTGGCGTTGATTCATAGTACGTTCTGTCTGGGAACAATGCAAATGCGATACAACAGAGTCACCTTATGGACGAGTAAATTAAGCAAAACCTGCATCACGACTTCCTGATAATCAAGCGCGTCCTCCTTGTTTCCTAGCAGGAAATAAATAATGTACATGTCAATAAACAGCCCTGTACCTTTAAACTTGTACGCACGTTAGTTGTAAATAAGCTGGAAAATAGAAATGCTAGACAAATCGGTAGACAGGTTTACTTCCATATCTTTTTAAGCTGGCTTCCCGATCCCAGGTTCCATACCCCAAATTGTTCAGTGGAGCATTCTCATGTCCTGTTACATTTTTGCGCGCTCTTGCGGAAACAGCCTGTATCTGAAAAGCGTGTTGATGCTTGTATGGGCCGTGTGCTGTCTGACACACTGGCTGCTGAAATGTGAGGCGTATTTGAAGAAACCTGGTGCCTTCATTGAAGTGACCGCGAACCTTTCATCCGTATCGCACGCGATCTCCTTCTCTGGCGCTATCTGAGATCGGTTATCTGACAGCTGCGATGTGGGCGATAGCGACCTTTAAAGCGAACGATTTGATGTACTGTCATTATCACTCTCTTTTCGGATATCGGTTTTCCTGACCTTGCAGGACTGTAATTTAACTGTTATCTCGGTCGCCAGTACACACGCAACCTTAACACTTCTACTTTTAAAACAACTTTGATCGTTGATCAAAATCCATTAAAAAATTTTCTGAAGGTCACGAGTTTAATCACTCATATATCTGTCAAAAAACTCTTTGTTAACGAGAAGTTTTGGAATAAACCATCATCACAATGAGTATTAATTTCTTGGTGGAGAGTATTCCTCATTGAAGGTTTCTTTCCGTTTCATTTACGAATGGAGCGTGGAAACATTGGCTCCTTGTAAACCAGTGTAGACTTGGTGTTATGGTCTGCTTCTATCTGCACTTCTACAGGACGGCTATGAGAGTCAATCAGAAAGTATTTTGTTTTACAAGAAAAGTATACAGGGTGTTACAAAAAGGTACGGCCAAACTTTCAGGAAACATTCCTCACACACAAAGAAAGAAAATATGTTATGTGGACATGTGTCCGGAAACGCTTACTTTCCATGTTAGAGCTCATTTTATTACTTCTCTTCAAATCACATTAATCATGGAATGGAAACACACAGCAGCAAACGTACCAGCGTGACTTCACTTTGTTACAGGAAATGTTCAAAATGTCCTCCGTTAGCGAGGATACATGCCTCCACCCTCCGTCGCATGGAATCCCTGATGCAGCCCTAGAGAATGGCGTATTGTATCACAGCCGTTCACAATACGAGCACGAAGAGTCTCTACATTTGGTACCGGGGTTGCGTAGACAAGAGCTTTCAAAGCCCCAATAAATGAAAGTCAAGAGGGTTGAGGTCAGGAGAGCGTGGAGGCCATGGAATTGGTCCGCCTCTACCAATCCATCGGTCACCGAATCTGTTGTTGAGAAGCGTACTAACACTTCGACTAAAATGTGCAGGAGCTCCATCGTGCATGAACCACATGTTGTGTCGTACTTGTAAAAGCACATGTTCTAGCAGCACAGGTAGAGTATCCCGTATGAAATCATGATATCGTGTTCCATTGAGCGTAGGTGGAAGAACATGGGGCCCAATCAAGACATCACCAACAATGCCTGCCCAAACGTTCACAGAAAATCTGTGTTGATGACGTGATTGCACAATTGCGTGCCGATTCTCGTCAGCCCACACATGTTGATTGTGAAAATTTACAATTTGATCACGTCGGAATGAAGTCTCATCCGTAAAGAGAACATTTGCACCGAAATGAGGATTGACACATTGTTGGATGAACCATTCGCAGACGTGTACCCGTGGAGGCTAATCAGCTGCTGATAGTGCCTGCACACTCGGTACATGGTACGGAAACAACTAGTTCTCCCGTAGCACTCTCCGTACAGTTTCGTGGTCAACGTTACCTTGTACAGCAGCAACTTCTCTGACGCTGACATTAGGGTTATCGTCAACTGCACGAAGAATTGCCTCGTCCATTGCAGGTGTCCTCGTCGTTCTAGGTCTTCCCCAGTCGCGAGTCATAGGCTGGAATGTTCCGTGCTCCCTAGGACGCCGATCAATTGCTTCGAACGTCTTCCTATCGGGACACCTTCGTTCCACCTTCGTTCTGGAAATTGTCTCGACACGAACGTACTGCGCCACGGCTATTACCCCGTGCTAATCCATACATCAAATGGCATCTGCTAACTCCGCATTTGTAAACATTGCACTGACTGCAAAACCACGTTCGTGATTAACACTGCTGAGTGGTCAGCGTGACAGACTGTCAATCCTAAGGGCCCGGGCTCGATTCCCGGCTGGGTCGGAGATTTTCTCTGTTCAGGGACTGGGTGTTGTGTTGTCCTAATCATCATCATCATCATTTCATCCCCATCGACGCGCAGGTCGCCGAAGTGGCGTCAAATCGAAAGACCTGCACCTGGCGAACGGTCTACCCGACGGGAGGCCCTAGCCACACGACATTTCCAACAATAACCTGTTGATTCTACGTACTGATGTGCTTGATGCTAGAACTGTTGAGCAATGAGTCGCATGTCAACACAAGCACCGAAGTCAACATTACCTTCCTTCAATTGGGCCAACTGGCGGTGAATCGAGGAAGTACAGTACATACTGACGAAACTAAAATGAGCTCTAACATGGAAAGTAAGCGCTTCCGGACACATGTCCACATAACATATTTTCTTGTGTGTGTGAGGAATGTTTCCTGAAAGTTTGGCCGTACCTTTGTGTAACACCCTGTATATAACGTTTGTAGTATGGAATGGTATGGTGTGTGTGTGTGGGGGGGATCGCAGCACCAAAAAGTAATTAGTGCAAAATAACGGATTTTCGGGAATACATTTGTATGGGTGACATATTTAAGTTCTTAACATTGCAAGATCAGAGGTCAATGTAAACTTGAGATAAGCCACTGCAAGTGTTGAATGCCGGTACATTAATAACCGTTGTAATAGCCAGAACGTTGAGTGCATGCATGCATTGTATTGTACAGGTGCGGGATGTCGGTTTGCGGGGTGGAGTTCCATACCAACCCCTGCTGTAGATTCAGTACGATGCGCCAGAACCACATGCCGAAAACGACGGTCTTACCTCTCGGTAGTGCCACGTGGCCGTCCAGAGCCGTACGTTCTCGTGGTCACCGCTGCCAGCAATCCAGTTACTAGTAACCCTATTACGTGACTTCATTCAAACTCAGTGAGGTGTTCATAATGTTGTCTTTGTCATCTTAAAGGCATTCTTGACTAACATAATTCATCAAGTCCGATCTCAAAAGTAACTAACACTCACGACCGTTGCAGCCCGTATTTAAAGTAAACCTGATTTGCATCCTCACGCGAATGGCGTCAAATACGAATAGACATCGTCTTTCAGATGTCGAATCACGTCTACCAACTTTCGTTTATGTCGCACAACTCCTCCTTGGTGTTGCGATTTTTTTCCAGGCTGTGTACATATGTTGTTGTGGTCTTCAGTCCAGAGACTGGTTTGATGCAGCTCTCCATGTTACTCTGTCCTGTGCAAGCTTCTTCACCTCCCAGTACCTACTGCAACCTACATCCTTCTGGATCTGTTTAGTGTATTCATCTATTGGTCTCCCTCTACGATTTTTACCCTCCACGCTGCCCTCCAATGCTAAATTGGTGACCCCTTGATGCCTCAGAATATTCCCTACCAACCGATCCCTTCTTCTAGTCAAGTTGCGCCACAAATTTCTCTTCTCCCCAATTCTATTCAATGCCTCTTCATTAGTTATGTGATCTACTCATTTAATCTTCAGCAGCATTCTTCTGTAGCACCACATTTCGAAAGCTTCTATTCTCTTCTTGTCTAAACTATTTATCGCCCACGTTTCACTTCCCTACATGGCTACACTCCATAATATATATCCGCAGTGCTGTATGATTGTTAGCCGCGCGTGCCGTATGATTGTTCGCCTCCCTGGGCTACTTCCCTGCAAGTGGACTCTCCCAACATTCCACTGTTTAGTTTATCTCAGCCAGCGTCAGTAGTATCGTTGGTGTGTGTCGTTACGTGTTGGCGTGAACGTTTAAGTTTAGTTCCTTTGCTCGTTTGTGTCGTTTTTTGTCAGTTAAAATGCAAACCATTGAAGAACGTGTGTTTTTAGTCGAACAGGTGTTCAAAGCTGGCGGTAAAGACACAGTTTCAGTTAGTCATACATGTAACTCACTTTTCCCGGAGACAACACTCCCTCATCGCGATACTGTGCGAGATTTAACTAACAAATTTCGGAGTACGGGTTCAGTGACAGATGCACCGAGAAGTGGTCGTCCTAGCGTTTTGTCTGAGAATAAACTATTCGATATTTCCGATAAAATGCCCACGAGTCCGAACAAGTCAGTAAGAAACCTCGGCCAGGAAATCGATGTTAGTGTCGGAACGGACCACACAGCTGTAAGGAAAAAATTAACGCTCTTCCCATACAAAGTGACAGTCGTGCAAAAACTGAAAAATACTGATCTTGCCAAGAGACTGCATTATTGTCAATGGTTCAAAAATTTCGTTCAACAAAAAGGAAGGGATATTCTTAATAAAATGTTTTTTACTGATGAGGCGTGATTTCTTTTATCCGGGTACATGAACTCGCAAAATTCTCGTATGTGGAGTACTGCAAATCCATTGTGTATTCATGAGGAACTACTTCATTCTGTGAATATAGGAAAATGGTTCAAATGGCTCTGAGCACTATGGGACTCAACTGCTGTGGTCATAAGTCCCCTAGAACTTAGAACTACTTAAACCTAACTAACCTAAGGACATCACACACATCCATGCCCGAGGCAGGATTCGAACCTGCGACGGTAGCGGTCGTGCGGTTCCAGACTGTAGCGCCTTTAACCGCTCGGCCACTTCGGCCGGCGTGAAAATAGGAGTTTGGATTGCAATTTCTAGACGTCGGATTGTGGGTCCCATATTTTTCAACGAAACAATAAACGCACAACGATACTGCAGTGATATTCTGTACCCATTCATAGGAGAACTTGTGTTAAGTGAAATATTGAACGGTTATTTTCAATAAGATGGTGCAACCGCGCATACAGCTCGCGTTTCAATGTCACTGCTTGCTGACGTTTTTGGTGATCGCATAATTTCATAGGGACTTTGGTCCACGATCGCCTGACCTAGCACCGCCTGACTTTTTCTTCTGGAGTGCAGCGAAAGAAACTGTCTATAAAAAGCGTCTAAAATCCATCGATGAATTGAAAACTGCAATATCCACTTTCACGGCTTCTGTTACGGAAGAAATGTTACTGCTTGTGTGTGGAAACATGATTAGACGAATTGAAATCTCTATTCAACAACAAGGGGGCACTTTCAACATTTAATGTGAAAATTTGTAAGTAAAAATGAATATTCAATAAATTTATTTCACTGAGTTTCATTTCGATATTTTGACTGCGGCATTCGGCACGCCCGGCTAACAATCATACGACACTGCGGAGAGACTTTTTGAAACCCCGTATATATAAATGTGGTGGCATACGAAATGCACCTTAACAAATAAGAAGATCGTACAAAGGATGCAAAAAACCAACCGATTAAAACAGTTACTGGTACTTTTGTTCTGAATAACGGGTATTTGTTTCGTCCCGGTTGCGGCCGGTGTTTTATATTTCTTACTAATAACAGAGTACAAAACAAACCGAAACATCAATCACCCACAGCAGCAGTGCTAATTTTTTTTTAAATAAACCTTTTCTAAAATAGGAGTTATTTTTATATGTAAAATTTGCATTGGTTTGAAATATTTCATTGTTATAGAAAATGGGTAAAGCTATGAGTGCTATTTTAATAACAATGTCGACAGATACGGCAACAAACACATCAAATAAGAATTGGTACGGCATTGCTGAAGCAAAAATACAATAATGTCCGCATTGCCGTGTGTCGTAGCCTAAGGTACCTGTGTCCGAGCAGTGCGCAAAACTTGCCCCTTGGTCTATACGGTAGTTTCTCGCTTCGTCGACGGACATCCGCTGTATTGCAGAATGGTACAAAGCTAGTATGGAAGCAAGTTTAAGAAGTGACACAGGAATGAAGCATAGTGCTTTATTTGCTTTAAATGCAGGCCGATGTGGCCGAGCGGTTCTAGGCGCTTCAGTCTGGAACCGCGCGCCCGCTACGATCGCAGGTTCGAATCCTGCCTCGGGCATGGATGTGTGTGATGTCCTTAGGTTAGTTAGGTTTAAGTAGTTCTACGTTCTAGGGGACTGATGACCTTAGATGTTAAGTTCCATTAGTGCCCAGAGCCACTTTTTAGTTGCTTTAAATTATTTGTCTGCCATTTCTGTGAAATGAGAGGAAGGAAATTATGGCAACAATATTAAATTAAATGAAATTACAATTAAATGAATACCCCTAACTGCATACAGGCTTTGATGTAAGTCAAGGGGGCAGTTGAAAATGTGTATCCCAACCGGTACTCGAACCCGGGATCTCCTGCAGACGCTCTATCCATCTTTTTTTTGTTCTCATTTTGTTCGATATTGTTCGTTGCATTTGTTCAGTGCGGATGCCCCATGACACCCGTTCAAGTTCAGTGTTGAACCGTTGCCTCAGTTTTTTATTACAGAGGGCAGATAACCCTGGTCCATCCGAGCCACCGAGGACACAGAGGATAGTGCGACCGCAGGGACTTATCTCTGGCACGCCTCCCGTGAGACCCACATTGCCAACTTAATTGTCTCGCACTATATGCATAGTGTCGGCCTTTTGCCGATTCCCGTAAGAGTTCGGGTACTGTTTAAGTAATAAATTAGATGCTTAACGACAGTTCATTCATAGTGTACAATAAAAATGGAAAGTAGTTGATCTGCTGTCTGTGTGTACATAATACGTCTCTATCTGACTGGATCTCTTAAAAACGGGTAAATTATCACGAAATATACAGGGTGTCCGAAAAGACTTTCCCTGATTACATAAATTGATAACTCAGGCTAGAAGTGAGATACAAATATGAAACTTGTGTCTAACTGTGTACAGCTATCAAAGTTTTATTTGTTTTTGGTTCGCAGTACGTAAGTAGTGGATGAGGTGCAGTGCCAAAAAAGCCACGTTAACCAATCAGAAGAAGGCACAGTGTGTCCTGTAGTACCATGAGACACGATCACCAACCACAGTGCAGAGACACTTCCAGACAACATTTGGAAGGAAACCACCTGATGTAAAGAGCATTAAAGCCTGGTATGAGTAGTTCAAGAACACAGGATCGGTTGCTGACGTTCTGAGGTCTGGTCGACCAAGAACCTCAGCAGACAGGTTGGAAGCTGTAAGGCAGTCTTTTCTGCGAAGTCCGAAGAAATCGGTGCGCAGGGCCTCACGTGAATTACAGATGCCAAAAAGCTCTCTCCATGAAATTTTACACAAACGTTTATTGTTTCGTGCATACAAAGTGCAAATCGTTCAGACCTTGTTGCCCAATGGCAGTACACGTCGACATGACTTTACGGTCGAAATGCTATCACGTATTGAGGGCGATGATGGTTATCTCAGACGAATTGCCTTTTCCGACGGAGCGACCTTTTTTGTCAGTGGAGTGGTGAATCGCCATAATGTGCGCATCTGGGGTTCACAACTCCCTGGCGAGGTCATGGAGTGCACTAGAGGCAGTCCAAAGATGAATATTTGGTGCGCGCTATAACACGATCGAATTATCGGGCCATTCTTCTTCGCTGAGGCTACCATCAAATCTGCAGTGTATCAGGACGGTGGAAAGACTAAGTTTTTATCTCTCTACTTAATATTTTGACATTGTATCTTGAAACTGAAGGTCAGAATTTTTCAATTTTTGCTCAATTTCTACGTTTGTTTTCGGAAATAATAGGAATAAAAAAAACGAAAATCGGTTATTTCAGAAACCGGTTATTTTGATCGGTTTTACCAGCCAGGCTAAACTAGCGTGGGTAAAAACCGATATAAGCGAAAACCGGTCGCGTCAGCGAGAACCGCTATCCCTAGTTGGTTCTGGAACGGTGCAGTGTCTCGTCGACAGGTCGACTCGTTCGCGCCAAGAACGATGGCGAGGCGACGCAGTTCACTGGGTACACAAAACTTTGGAGCGAAAGCAATGGACCTTCCCACTCTGATCGGGCGGTGTCTCGTCCTTTGAAGTCCGAACAGAATAGGCAGAAGCGCCGTGCTCAGTTATTGTCTGGAGACGGCAGTGGTGGCTGGGTGACTTCCGCCTATCGCTAGGAGAGACGCCGGCTCTGCCGATAAAGTCACCAAAGCGGGCCACAACTATATTTCCGGGAAAACTGCGCAGCCCGCCGGGAACTTTCGCTCCTCTTAGTTCTACTAACCGCTTCCTGCTGACAAAGAGGAGAAACAGACCACATAAGCAGAACAAGTTCCCAGTGCAAATAAAGCAAAGCTTTCCTTCTAGCACCCATGCCCAGTAAATTCTCCCGGGTGGTTACTATTGTGACTTGGCAAGACAGCCAAGCCACTAGGAGGTGAAGCCGAAAGGCACGCGTTTTTCACGCAGGCTGGCGTGAGGTCTGGAACTGGACAAGGTAATTAATATAGCCAATAGCGTACGTAGCTGCTTGAATACTTAACTTTAATCCACAATTGGAGAACATCGGTCTGACGGTACATGCATCACAAGATAAATAGCAAATGATAATGGCGCCTTGCTAGGTCGTAGCAAATGACGTAGCTGAAGGCTATGCTAACTATCGTCTCGGAAAATGAGAGCGTAATTTGTCAGTGAACCATCGCTAGCAAAGTCGGCTGTACAACTGGGGCGAGTGCTAGGAAGTCTCTCTAGACCTGCCGTGTGGCGGTGCTCGGTCTGCAATCACTGACAGTGGCAACACGCGGGTCCGACGTATACTAACGGACCGCGGCCGATTTAAAGGCTACCACCTAGCAAGTGTGGTGTCTGGCGGTGACACCACAGTTACAATTAAACTTTCTGTATTTAACACGTTATAACACGCAAACTAACTACCGTACGAGGACCAAACTTGGTAGCATTAACGTCAAGCACATGGGGGAGAGAATTTACGCAGAATCAATTCAATTGAAACACTTTTAATGGGCTGACACGGTACCATTACTGCTATAAAAGGGGCTCAATATGGCGGCCATCAGTGTCCAGAAGAATCTGTAAGCGCAGGATTGCATTTTGCACAGCAGAACGAAGCACGTACTTAGGTATGGTGTCTACCTCTCTTGATATGCTGCGCTTCAGATCAGCACATGTGTGAATGTTACGCTGGTAAACCCTGTCCTTCAGGTAGCCCCACAACCAGAAATCACAGGATGGGAGATCAGGTGATCGTGCCGGCCAAGCATTTGGAAAAGATCGACGGATAATTCGGTCGTTTAGAAATGTGTTTCGGGGAAGCAGGTGAACTTCACGAGCGATGTGCAGTGGGGTTCATCTTGCATCAAAACTGTTGATATCAATGCCTGTCTCTCCTGTATGGCTGGTATGACACGCTGGCGAAGGATATCGCAGTAACGCTGACCAGTCACATTGCACTTCGGTCCTCAAGCGCCAATGAGTTCAAAAAAGAATGGGCCAATGATGAACGTAGCCGTGAAGCCACACCATACAGAGGAACTTCTTGCACAGTGACTGGAGGTGAAAATCCCCACACTCGGAAACTCTGTGTGCTCACCTCACCCGTCAGAGAAGAGTGAGCTTCTTCTATCTATAAGATTGTGCAGGGCCGGCCCTCGTCGACTTGCGAGAAAGTGGAGAGCGAAGTCAACACGTCGTTGTGCGTCCTGTGGTGCAAGCTGCTGTACGATATGGATCTTGTACGGATACCGTTTCAGAATGGTTCGAAGCACCTTCCGTACAGTGGACCAATGAGTGCTCAACTGTCGTGACACTGCACGCGCATTCCCTGACGATCGGGAATTGCGCGCAGCGTTGTCTGCCGTAGCAACAGCGATTTCATCAAAAAATGGTTCAAATGGCTCTGAGCACTATGGGACTTAACTTCTGAGGTCATCAGTCCCCTAGAACTTAGAACTAGTTAAACCTAACTAACCTAAGGACATCACACACATCCATGCCCGAGGCAGGACTCGAACCTGCGACCGTAGCAGTCGCGCGGTTCCAGACTGCAGCCCCTAGAACCGCTCGGCCACTCCGGCAGGCGCGATTTCATCAACCACATGAGGTGAGACCGGTCGTCCGCCTCTTCGCAGAGCGATACCCAGCTCTCCAGTCGATTCAAAATACTCCATCAAGCTCCGCACAGCACGTGGAGAAAGACGACCTTTCCATAATCCTTTCCTTTTGTCCAAGCTCATGCTGACACGTCAACAAGAGTGCAATGCGACTGGTCAGGTGTGTGAGACTATGAATCAAGATGACTGACCACGGCACCTGGTGGCCATAAATGGAACTGGATGGTGGCACTGTGACGCATAGAAATCATGCACCCCATACTTTGGACATAAATGCCACCACGTTTAGCACTCATACGGTAATTAGTTTCCGTGTTATAACGCGATAATAGGGAAAGTTTAATTATATAAAATTAACCACGAAATGGTGGCAAAAATAAATCAATATCGATCAGTAATATGCGACAGTAATGTCACAACAATTCCATCTGTTGTTATCCAGCGGTAGTCGCGGATGACTTGAGAGATTCAAATGATTTCATGTCCGCCTCCTCAGCGTAGCGATAGCGTTATCGCCTTCCACGCAGGCGCCCGGGTTCGATTCCCGGCAGGGGACTGGGTGTTGTGTGTCCTTCATTATCATTTTCATCATCATTGACTCGTAAGTCGCCGATGTGGCGCCAACTAGAAAGAACTTGCAATACGGCGGCCGAACTCCCCCGAAAGGGGTCTCCTGGCCAACAATGCCATACGATCATTTCATTTGAATGATTTAATCGAACACAAACGCTTACCGACAGTAGCATCTTTGTACCTTCATAACGCTAAGCACAACAGCTATTTGCAAATGGTGTTGGTAACCGAGACCGGTTGTGGTGATAAAAAATAAAATTAGTGCAATAATTCCTTTCCAGTTAAGTTCCACAGCTGCGGATACCCTGGGCCATCATATTTGTCATGATGGACGAAAAAAAGGGTGGTTAGTTGGTTGACTCGTGGGAGGGGACCAAACAGCGGTATCATCGGTTCCATCGGATTGGGGAAGAAAGGGGAAGGCCGTGCCGTTTAAAAGGAAGCAATTTGGGGAAATCAGAAAATCTAAATCATCATGGCCGAACGCCCGTTTGTGCCGGTGATTTTTATTACTGTTTAAAAACCCCCGATGCGACATAGATGGCGCTGAGACAAGCAATTTAATATAAGACACATGGGGCCGCAAACGTCGGGAAATACCCCAAAAGTGGATGATAAAGGCTGGAAATGTGACGTCACCTGATGACGTACCTCGCCGCACGTGCAGCGACTGGGCTTATCGATCGCACACCCGCCGGTAGGGGGCAGCGTGCTAGATATCAATCCGCTAGCGTACTCTTGTTTTAGAACACTTTTCGTTATTAATGTGGTTTGTTGTAAACGTAGAAGCCACGAAATTATTGTCCTCGCTGTAACCACGGAAAACCTGTTCTAATTTTGTGTTTCTTTCTTTTTGTCCTCCTTTTGTTAACAGGCTTCGTTTAGTAAAGAACTCTTAGGTCATTTGCTGCTAGCGACGCAATTCTGAGGTTAATACTTATTTACTTGTAACGCAAGATGGTAAATTTTTGTTGTACTGCACTTAGCAGTCAGTCAGAGAAGACAGTGCAAAAGACGAAACATGTCAGAATTTTGGCCGGGAAAGATGCCGACTGAGAGGGACTGGAAAAGCGTTTCACTGCATGCAATCAAAATCGTTTCAACACCGGCAGGAATTACTGCAGGCAGTGAATGAAAGTCCAGCCTTATCCGTTAACGGGAGAACGTTGCGACGGGGAAAGCATGCAATGAACAGTGGAGACGTCTTATGGGACTTAACTGCCAAGTTTAGTGGAACTGCGCGAGCAAATCCTCAGCGAGTGGCTTAGCTTGGATGGAACGTACCTGCACAGCCTTGTGGACTCATTTCCTAACCGAATCCAGGCGGTTATCAAGTCCAGGGGGGAAATTCCACGCTATTAAATGAATTACATCATACCTGTAATGAAACTTCCTGGCAGATTAAAACTCTGTACCGGAGCGAGACTCGAACTCGGGACCTTTGCTTTTCGCGGGAAAGTGCTCTACCGTCCTTACAGGTTTACTTTCGCCAGTACCTCGTCTCCGAAAGTAAAGCTGGTCGCGAGTTGTACTTGGGTAGCTGTCAGTAGAGCACTTGCCCGCGAAAGGCATAGGTCCCGAGTTCGAGTCTCGATCCGGCACACAGTTTTAATCTGCTAGGAAGTTTCATATCAGCGCAAACTCCGCAGCAGAGTGAAAATTTCATTCTATGCTTGTAATCTACATCTACGTGATTACTCTGTTATTTAGAATGAAGTGCCTGGCAGAGGATTCAATGAACCACCTTCAAGCTCTCTCTCTACCGTTCCACTGTCGAACGGCACGCGGGAAAAACGACCACTTAAATTTTTCCGTGCGAGCCTTGATTCCTCTTATTTTATCGTGATGATCGTTTCTCGCTATGTAGGTGGGTGCCAACAGAATGTTTTCGCAATCGGAGGAGAAAACTGCTGATTGAAATTTGATGATAAGATCCCGTCGCAATGAAAAACGGCTTTGTTTTAATGATTGCCACTCCAATTCACGTATGATATCTGTGGCACTATCTCCCCTATTTCGCGATAATACAAAAGCGAGTTGCCCTACTTTGTACTTTTTTGATGACATCGGTCAGTACCACCTGATGCGGATCCCACACTGCAAAGCAATACTCCAGAATAGGTTGAACAAGCGTGGTGTAAGCAGCCTCTTTAATAAACCTGTAGCACCTTCCAAGTGTTCTGCCAATGAATCGCTGTCTTTAGTTTGCTCTACCCACAACATTATCTACGTGATCGTTCCAATTTAGGTTATTTGTAATCGTAATCCCTAAGTATTTAGTTGAATTTACAGCCTTCAGATTTGTGTGACTTATCGCGTAATCGAAATTTAGCGGATTTCTTTTAGTACTCATGAGAATAACTTCACGCTTTTCTTTATTGAGGATCGACTGCCACTTTTCGCAACATGCAAAAATTAATGATTTCTCTAGGGGTGGCAATTTTTTGTCCAGTTTTTGTACGTCCATGTTTATGATTGAAGATTTGAGGAACATTGGGCACTCACTTACGTAATAAAATGGAACACTTACAGCGGTCCTTTCGGTGTTATTATATGGCTACCAATTTCGGTGATTCAGCACACCATCTTCAGGTGTAAACTGACGCTGAGGTGGTTAACTCCAATCGTATATACGATTCCATCGGTGGCCAACATCTATGAACTGGCTCAAATGGCTCTGAGCACTACAGGACTTAACATCTGAGGTCATCAGTCCCCTAGAACTTAGAACTACTTAAACCTAACTAACCTAAGGACATCACACACATCCATGCCCGAGGCAGGATTCGAACCTGCGACCGTAGCGGTCTCGTGGTTTCAGACTGAAGCGCCTAGAGCTGCTCGGCCACACCGGCCGGCCTTCTATGAACTGGTTTCCATAGACTGTAACAACGATGTTGTGTCTCCAACCATCACCTACTAAGTAAGTTGGTGGTTGACGGTTGGAAACACAACATCGTTGTTAATGTCTACGGAAACCAGTCACAGATGTTGGCCACCGATGAAAACGTGTGTAAGAGTGGATTACCCCCTTAGCGTCACTCAATGCCTGAAGATAGTGTACTGAATCACCGAAACTGGTAGCCATATAATAAATAACATCAAAACGACGGTTCTAGGCGTTCCATTTTATTACACAGTTTTTAGTCCAGTGATCTTGATGATTTGCCAGCAGAACTGTTGAAGAGCCTGGGAAACAAGGCAAGAAAAGAAATAGTCTACCTCTGTAACGAGATATATGACAAAGGGGAATGGCCTGAGGACTTCGCTGCAACAGTTATGATACCAACATAGAAAAAGAGAAATACTAAAAAATGTGAAGAGCACCGGACCATCAGTCTAATTTCTCATGCAGCTAAAGTCTTGCTGAGAGTGTTGAATAGAAGGTTATATGGCAAGCTGGATAGAGGGATTGCAGAGGAGCAGTTCGGATTTAGAAGAGGAAAAGGAACAAGAGACGCTATTGGCCTGCTAAGAACTATAGGGGAAAGATATATGGAAAAGGGCAGAGAAATCTTTGTTGTTTTTATAGATTTAGAAAAGGCTTTTGACAGAGTTCAATGGAACAAGCTGATGAATATTTTGAAGAGGAAAGGAGTAGATTGGAAAGAGAGACGACTGATACAGAATCTATATTTACACCAGAAAGTAAGGATAAGGATTGAAATGTCAGAAGGAAGCAGCATTGGACGAGGTGTTAGACAAGGTTGTTGCCTTTCCCCACTGTTGTTTAACGTATACCTTGAAGAGATTATTGCGAAAAGCTTAGATGGGAAAAGAGGAATATGTATTGGTGGAAAGAGAATAGAAGGTATAAGATTTGCTGATGACATGGTATTAGTGGCAGAAAGTGAGAGGACATGCTCAAATATCTGAATGAAGCTTGTGTGGAATATGGAATGCAAATAAACACAGCAGAAACAAAGAGTATAGTCATCAGTACAAGACGCAGACTGTCCAATATCAAAATATGACAATCTACCATTAGCCAAGTAAGTGCCTTTAAATATCTCGGAAGCACAATAACTGAAGACTTGAGATGTCACCAGGAGGTGAAAACTCGAATTGCCATAGCGAAGGAGGCAGAAAGAGGAGACTCTTATGTTGCAAATCAGATAAAGGACTAAGGAAAAGGCTTAGCAAATGTTTTGTCTGGAATGTGGCACTATATGGGGCAGAAACATGGACGCTGAGACGAGTGGATGAAAAAAGGTTAGAAGCATTTGAGATTTGATGTGGAGGAGAATAGAGGATAAGATGGATGGAAAGAGTGAGTAATGAAAGAGTATTGGAAAGGATTGGTGATAAGAGATGTCTGCTGAAGGTTGTAAGAGAAAGGAAAAAGAACTGGTTGGGACATTTATTGAGAAGGGAGTGCTCGCTAGCAGGTGCTTTGGAAGGATTGATTTGTGGGAGAAGACTGAGACGAAGAAGGAGATACAAGATGATAGACGACATAAAGGGAAGAGGAAATTATGCAGACCTGAAGAGGATGGCAGAAGACCGGACAGCCTGTAAAACTGCCATGTGAAGACCTGCCTTTAGGCAGAACACTGATTATGATGATCTTGTTGACAGTTACGCTTCATTTCGGAAAAATGGTGACGCAGGCGCCGATATCCAAGGGACGACACGAAGCAGAAAGCACACTCACCGATCGCTAGAGACGCCGCTTGCAGCAGGAGCACCGCACGGAGAGCCGAAGGCAGCCACATGGCGCTCCCGTGTGCGCGGCAGCCGCTGTCCCAGATGAGTGACGACAATGCGCCACATCTGACAACAAAACCGGCCGCAGCAATCGTGGCTCGCGCGATAAGAAGCCACTCCAGACTTCCGTCTGCGGATGAGACCGTTTCAAGGCCACTTCTCCGTCACTGTGAGGTGGACAATCAGTGCGCTCGTGCTTACACAAGGCACTGCGCCTCGCATTCGCATGTTCGATAACCATCGGTAGGGGAAGACGGGGTATAAAGTGGTCACGCCAAGGGAAATTGAATTTACATCAAACCGCGGTACTGATACAAGCTTGCATGTTACAAATTTTGAATTTACATCTTATTAGCTCCTCTTCTAATTATAACCTACCGTAGATCCCTTGAGAGCCGGCCGCTGTAGCCGAGTGGTTCTAGGCGCTTCAGTCCGGAACCACACTGCTGCTACGGTCGCAGGTTCGAATCCTGCCTAGGGCATGGATGTGTGTGATGTGTTTAGATTAGGGATTAGTTTAGATTAGTACTTGTTCCATAGATCATGAATACGACACTTCGTAATGATGTGGAACGTGTCAGGTTAATAAAAGGTGTCTATAGAAGATATTACATTAGACAAAATATTACATGACACTCAATATTTTCAATTTTTTTGTGAGGGTTGGGAAATTACCCAGTTACTATACCTAAAAATTCATCTAATGAGTAGAAGGAGTTGCCTTTAAGAAATTCTTTTAATTTATGGCTATCTGTCAGATTTTTGATGCTATTAGGTAAGTGACCAAAGACTTTTGTGGCAGCATAATTTACCCCCTTCTGAGCCAAAGTTAGATTTAACCTTGAGTAGTGATGATCCTCCTTTCTCCTAGTGTTGTAGCCATGTACACTGCTATTACTTTTCAATTCGTTCGGATTGTTAATAACAAATTTTGTAAGTGAATATATAAATTGTGAGGCTACAGAAAAGATTAATAGCTCTTTAAATAAGTGTCTGCAGGATGACCTTGGATGAGCTCCACCAATTATTCTGATTACACGCTTTTGTGCAATGAACACTCTTTTACTCAATGATGAGTTACCCCAGAATATGATGCCATACGAAAGCAGGGAATGAAAATAGGCGTGGTAAGCTAATTTACTGAGATGTATATCGCCAAAATTTGCAATGACCCTAATAGCATAAGTAGCTGATCTCAAACGCTTCAGCAGATCCTCAGTGTGTTTTTTCTAGTTCAACACCTCATCAATGCGTACACCTAGAAATTTTGAATATTCTACCTTAGCTACCGATTTCTGATCGATATTTATTAATGGTGTCACTCTATTTACTGTGTGGAACTGTATATACTGTGTTTTGTCAAAGTTTAATGAGAGCCCATTTCCAGAGAACCACTTAATGATTTTCTGAAAAACATCGTTTACAGTTTCACCAGTTGATTCTTGTCTATTGGGTGTGATAGCTATACTTGTATCATCGGCAAAAAGTACCAGCTTTGCATCTTCGTGAATATAGAATGGCAAGTCATTAATATATATTAAGGTTAGTTAGGTTGGTTAGGTTTAAGTAGTTCTAAATCTAGGGGACTGATGACCTCAGATGTTAAGTCCCATAGTGTACAGAGCCATTTTGTAGATCCCTTGAGGAAAAAACAATGCCTATTGGATGGAAAAAAGCACGGATCACACACGTTCAGAAGAAAGGATTTAAAGTGTCTTACTCTTGTACAAAAAGGTATGCATTATTCATTAACACGCATTTTCAATATCTTGCCAGCAGCCATATAAAGCTTAACAACCAATGAAATTCAGTTTAAGAGAAGCCTAAAGGATTTATTGGTGGCCAACTGCTCCTACTCCATTGATGAATTTCTCAGTAGAAACAACTGCTTTTGTGTGTGTGTGTGTGTGTGTGTGTGTGTGTGTGTGTGTGTGTGTGTGTGTGTGTGTGTGTGTGTAAAGTATAATCTAACTTCTGCACCATTTCAGTGCAGTAATGTGTTTATTGTAAATAAGTATTGTAGTAGTTCTATTATATGTTTATTACCATATAAATAAATAAAATGGGGCAGGAGAGGCACCACAGGACATTTTAATTTCCACTGTCTATACTTTTACAAATAGATTCATACAACTCTGTCAGCATGTCCAGAAAGGATTCAGGATTCACACTCGTAACAGTGGAATTCCAAAAACATAACAAAATAATTTTTTTACATGTCAAATTTCGTCATTTTTTCACTTACTATTGGCTGTATGTGTTACTATAGGTACACTTTTCTTCATAAGTAAGACATTCTTCGATGAATTTTGCACAGTACACAAACCGTACTCACAGGTGTATGAAACTAGAATTTTCTAAATCTATTAAAAACTGCGGTAAAAATTAAAATAACTGACTATAGAATTTGAGTTTTTTCTAAACATGAAATTTAAACTATATCAGCTCATTCAATTCTTCGTAAATTAAAGAAATTCTAGAGTTTCATGCATCTGTAAGTATGGTTTGTATGCTGTGCGAAATTCATCCAAGAATCTCTTCTACTTATGAAGAAAAGTGTACCTATAGTAACAAACGCAGCCAATAATAAGTGAAAAAATGATGAAATTTCAAATGTGAAAAAAAATTATGTTTTCGAACTTCCACTGCTAAGAGTACGAATCCTGTATCCTTCCTGGTCATGCTGACAAAGTTTTATGAATTTGTTTGTAAAAGTATAGACAGTGAAAAGTAAAATGTCCTGTGGTGCCTCTCTTGCTCCAAGTTGGCCCGTTTGACGTCCAACCGCCCTTAATGCGATCTTAGTAAACGAGTGTTGTAGAATGATCCTTTCATACAGCGTTCATCAAAAAAACTGATAATCATTCCACTTGTGACCTATGGAAGGTACATTAGCTTATTTGTTTCAGCTGTAAATATTTGTCACGTATTGTTTTTCTGGCATGTTCTACATCCTGAAGGACCACCTCACTATGGATCAATTGGAATGAAAGTAAATCTAATCTAATCTAAAGGGGGCAGAAGTCAGCCACAAAACTTCTGCCCAAAGATCTTGAACATCTATATCCACAAAGATACTCCGCAAGCCACAGTAAGGTGCATAGCGGAGGGTGCCCTGTACCACCATAATTCATTTTCTTTCCTGTTACACTCGCAAACAGAGCGAGGGAAAAACGACTGTCTGTATGCCTCTGTATGAGCCCTAATTTCTCGTATCTTATCTACGTGGCCCTTACGAGCAATGTATGCTGGGCGGTAATAGAATTGTTTGGCAGTCACCTTCAATTTTGTTCGATTTGTTGCACGCTCTTAGAGCATATTCTGTGCTCAAACATAATGAAGTATCTAGTGCCAACCAACATGGATACCGAAAATATCGATAATGCGAAACCCAACTCTCACTTTTCTCAAATGACATACGGTGTTCGCATATCGAATGTTTGTATAAAAAAAACTTTCAGAGTTTCTCTTCAAAATGCAATATGTATGATACCTGTACAATGTTTAGTTCTTGTGCAATAAATAATTGAAATGATCCCGGACTTTATGTACACCCTGTATATCAACACATTTTACAGCACTATGTGCCGTGTACAGTAGAGGAACAGTCCGAAGACTACGCTCGATTGTATCTGTATGACAATTCACTTTGTCATAAAGCAGGCAATGGTTTGTGGACAACTACTTCCCAAAATGGACTGACCTGTCCAGAGTTCCGATCCACACGCGTGGAATACCTTTGGGATGGGTCAGAACTGACTTTGTTCCACATCCCAGCGTCCAACATCACATCTCTGGTTTCTGCTCTTGAGAAAGAAAGGGCTTTCGTGTCTCCACAAACTCTCTGACACCTCCTTGAAAAAGTCTCCAGCTGAATTCACCGGATTATTGCCGTAGTTGAAGAAAGCAATCCAACAAATTAAGGTTGACCATGCGCAATGACGTGCACTTTTAAACTCTTTCGGTTACTTATGTAAGAACACAGGTTGCTGGATTTTTGTTTCTCCACAAAAAAATAATCAAATTATTAGTTTAATTGACGTTTTACTGCGAAATTCTAGATAACACGTTTTCTTGGTTTCTTTTCAGACGGTCCATACATATAAAAGGAAAAAGCCTAATGCTTTATGGTTCAATGGACGTATGAAACAAACAGCAACAAGTGTTGCAGACAGCTCCCCTGGATAAAGTGCCAGCAATGTGCTATATGGTTTCATGAAATATGCTTTGGTGCAAAAGGACGAAAAATGTTTACTTGCGGTAAATGCTTGTGATTTTGACACTGAGTAGCCTCTTGATAGGATGGAATAGCCACACCATTTTTATAAATTGTGATATCTGCCTTTTTTCAGATATTTATTTTATGCTTTCTTCTGTAAAGGAATTTCGATCTTTTATATTCTGGAATGCATTCAAAATTAACATACCATAATTGTATCACACTGACAGATTTTTTTAAAAAGTTTCATGTCCATAATATACAGAGCTTACAGTTTAAACTGGCGAAATATCTCCACTGTACCCTAATGGGGTCACCGAAACATTGCAACATCTTTGTTAAAGACAAAACACCACCTTCGATGTTGGCAAAAAGCTAGGCTTCTTGTTACCGCAATGAATAGTGTTTTTGTCATTTAAACGAATACGTTTGTGAACATGTCTCTCAATGGTATGTTCACACATGTCATGAAATTGCATACTGCTGACAATGTAGCGCGACAATGTCGTCTGGCAACATTGCAGCCCTAACAAATTGGAGTCGCATGTACAGCAGCAATTCCAGCCACTTTTACCCGGCAATGTTTGTGGCAATACATTTCCGGTCTAGAAATGTTTACAGGAACCTTACCATGGCCGTGAAATGGACGAAAGTGAGCTAGTGGAATACAGCGTGACTCTCCCGCACTGGCATTCAAATCATTCGTGAAATGGGTACATACCATCTACAGAACCCTGAAACAAGATTTTGAATATGTAGCTTAATGTCAATTTGCCCTATAGCCCATTTAAGCTTACTTGATAGTTGACATTGTCACTTGCCGCTACAGTGTTGCCGCTACAGTGTTGCCACATAAGCCACCGACTACCTCTCAGTTATACATAAAACAAACACACACACACACACACACACACACACACTGCAAGTCACTCTGCAAACGCTGTTAATGTGTAACACAGAGCAATGTTAGAAATTGCCACCACAAGGTATGTCGGAAATGCGAGATACTCTGTCGACAGCTGGTTTTAAGCGGTCAACAACTGAACTGCGGTACAAGACGCGTTTTACACCCCTTAATATAAACTCGTGTCCTAAGCTAACAAAAACCGCATGACGTGTGATGTGTCTGAGAAAGCGGTGGTTAACAAGCTGCAGCAAAACTAAATTCAGTCTCACTTTGTACATAGCTATTAAAGCTAACGTCCAGGGATCAAACTGAAGGCACAAAACGTTCAGTTCCAGAATTGAAAACGAACTGTTAATTTCTTGCTATAACTAGTTACCTGAAACTATCCTCATTGGTTATGCAAGTTGCCACGTTACCAACCGATGAGCAGTTCTCGCTGTCACTTGGGTGCAGATTATAGACGATACAAACAGATTCCAAACGAAAAAAGGAGTGATAGGTAATAAAAAAAATTTAAAAAAAGAAACAGGAGTGATCGGTAAAAAAAACAGAAGCAAATAAAATTGTCGATACGATGATGAAAATGACATGGCCAAGAACTAGAAACAAAAAAAATACAGTTAAATCAATTTACTGAATAAAAACGATAAACTATCTTTATTAGGTTCAGAAATAAAAAAAATTGACGACATGTAACGAGCTCTAGCCTGCGATCTTCATCATTATAAGCTTATACGTATCTAATGTAAGCCGATCTGTGATTTGGATAACCACATATGTGATGCTGAATTGCGGCTTGTGTGGAAATACCCAGTACTGTTTATCTAGCACTATGAAAGGTGTGTATTTCATAAGCATCGTTAAGTGTGTATGTTATCCGTGGTGTGGCTATCATGTACGATGAAATATGAAATAAAAAGCCCAGACCTATGATTCGTGAACCACACACATGAAAAACGAATGCCAGGCAAGGAATTGGAAGTGATCTGACCAGCTGCTATAGCAGTTTGGCAACAGCAAATGGTTCAGGCATGACGTTGAGTGGTCTGATTGGAGGATACCAGCTCTGATATGTGAAGTATCAACTATCAAGTAACTTTAATCAGACTGCAGAAATGGTAAGGCCAATACAAATATGGATAACTGTATGTTAGTTTCAGTTTTTGGCTATTGGTGATTGATACAGAAGATTGATGCCTGGAGTGGTTATTAGGAATGGCAGTTATCGCTAAAAAAACGGAGTTTCGGTTACCGCGGTATTTTTCATCTCCAGTTTAACAGAACTGTCAACCGCTCAAAATAACCGGTTTCTGAAATAATAGATTTTTCCGTTTATTATTGTTATTTTTTCCAACAACAAACGTAGACACAGCACAAAAGTTGAAAAATTCTATGACTCCCTCATACTTTTGCATTTTACGTTTCAATATACATGGAATCAAGATATCAAATAAAATAGGTAAAAAAACTTACATCGGTTCGCTGCTCAGTACGCACTAGAAACATAATGAGGGTTTGGATTCTACAAAAATTCACTAGTACCCTGATATTGAATCTAATTTTTTAAATCTCTGTTTAAAAAACATGTCGTAATCAAGGTCCATACCACTGTTTGGGCATTACGAATAGTCAGTACTAAAGGGTGAAAAATGAGATCTGAGAGCTCTGTTTTTCATGTTGCTTGTTTGCATCTAAGGGCTGCAAGCAAGAAAGGTATATTACGTACACAAAGGTAGAACGTCAACTATTTTCTATTTTTACTACAAAATTCATTCTCAAAAACAAAAATTCCCTTTATTATAACATAATGAACTAAGAATGAATTGTTAAATTTTAAATTTACCACTCTTGCCATAAATAACTTCCTTTCTATTTTATTATTTAACAGAGATGGCAGACAAATAGTATGCTTCTATGTAAAATTTGCTGCGATCTTTTTTATTAAGTATCTGAAATAAAACGTCATTTTAGTAAAACATATACGTTTACTTTTTAATCCGAATTTGTGTACAGTTGTTTATTTGCTGACAAAACACCACAATTGCTATTTCAAAAATTCAGATCACATGCTGGGCAAAACATAATATTTACCAGGAACAATTACCTCACAACAGTTAAAATTTCAACAATGAATTAATTCAATACCGAAACTTTATTGCCAAACTCTTCATAAATACTCGTTCTATAATGTGTTGATCTATAAATTGACTCCTTCCTAAATTTACATCTATACTTTGAAAACTACCGTGAAGTTCATGGCAGAAGGTACGTCACATTGTACGTGTTATTTAGGATTTCTTTCTACTCCACTCACATGTGGAGCGTGGGAAGAATTGATTGAATGCCTCTGGGCGAGCAGTAATTATTCTAATCTTATCCTCACTATCCCTGTGTGTATCCTCACTATCCTTGTCTGAGCGATAAGTAGGGGGTTGTACTATATTCCTAAAATAATCATTTAAAGCCGGTTCTTGAAACTTAGTTAATAGACTTTCTCAGGACAGTTTACGTCCACCTTCAAGAGTCTTCCAGTTCAGTTTCTCCCACGGATTAAACAAACATGTGACCATTCGTGCTGCCCTTCTCTGTACATGTTCAATATCCCCAGTTAGTCCTATCTGGTATGGGTTTCACACATTTGAACAATATTCTAGGATAGGTCGCAAGAGTGATTTGTAGAATGATTGCACTTTCCCAGTATTCTAGGTATAAACTGAAGTCTACCACCAGCTCTACCCATGACTGAGCCTATGTGATCATTCCATTTCATATCCCTACATAGCGTAACATCCACGTACTTGTATTAGTTGGCCGATTCCGACAGCAACTCATTGATAACACAGTAATAGAATACTACGATCTTTTCGTTTTATGAAGTGCAAAATTTTAAATTTCTGAACATTCAGAGCAAGTTGCCAATCTCTGTATCATGTTGAAATCTTGTCAAGATCTGACTGAATATTTATGTAATTTCTCTCAGATAGCACTTCATAATAGATAACAGCATCGTCTCCATAATGAAGTGGAAAAGTGAAAGGACACGTACAGCACAAAAGTGTACAGGCCGACCTCGTCTGTTGACTGACGGCCGGCCGGAGTGGCCGTGCGGTTCTGGGCGCTACAGTCTGGAACCGAGCGACCGCTACGGTCGCAGGTTCGAATCCTGCCTCGGGCATGGATGTGTGTGATGTCCTTAGGTTAGTTAGGTTTAATTAGTTCTAAGTTCTAGGCGACTGATGACCTCAGAAGTTAAGTCGCATAGTGCTCAGAGCCATTTTGTTGACTGACGGAGACTGCCGACAGTTGATGAGGGTCGTAATGTGTAATAGACAGACATCTATCCAGACCATCGCACAGGAATTCCAAACTGCATCAGGATTCACTGCAAGTACTATGACAGTTCGGCGGGCAGGGGGGAGGAGGGAAGGCGACAGAACGAGAGGGGTTGAGGAGATGGACAAAGGGAGGAGTGGTTTAGGAGATGGACAGAGAGAGGGGAAATGCAGATGCAAAGAGAGAGGAAGGATGTGTAGAGAGGGGGAGAGTTGGAGGTGGATAAAGAAGGGGGGAGGAGGAGGAGGTGGAAAGACGGAGAGGACAAGATGGACAGAGAGAACAGGGAGGAGAAGATCGGTTAATAGTAGAGCAGATAAGTAGCTGCTACAAAATAAAACTAATTATCTTTCCACTAAAATTTAAAATCGTCAAATTAATTTATGGCGACTGTCATTCACTTGCATTTGTCTGAAAGAGTCGTTAAACTTCTTATGAACGCCAATTTGCGGTTTTTCCACATTCCACAGCACTATGCACTGAACGCTTGTTTTAATGCAATGTTTTGGTTTCTGTTGCCGACTGTCAAATGTTTTTGCCAAAGATCGAATGTTATTGCCAAACTTATGAGTGTAACTATTGGAGTATCTGTGGTCTGTTCGTGTATGCATTTGTGTGTGTGTGTGTGTGTGTGTGTGTGTGTGTGTGTGTATTTTGGTGTGGTATAAATATTTTTTGTGGAAAAAACCGCAAATTGGCGTTCATAAGAAGAAGAACAACACCAAAAATGCAACAGGAGCGTAATATGTAAGAAATTGTCCATGCAACCTGTAAGTACATTTCAAAACATTACTACTTAATTGGAAATACCAACCACCAGAACTGTTTATAACCTACAGGCACAGTGACAAAAATGTAAATTAAATAGCTAACATATGTACATATTCCAGGCCACTGATGATGCCTTGCAGAAAATAAAGGCGAAACGCGTATGGCACTAAAATTGTTTTATTCAGTTGCTGTCAGACGGTCCATAAGTAAAAATTGTCAATATACCGTATATACACGCAACTAGGAAGACAGGACTACAAAAGTTGAAAGGAAAAATGTTTACCGCTCGATACTTTTCCGCTGTTCATGCAATAAAAATACCGTATTTATTTATTTATTCACACGTCAACCTCCGTAGGACCAAATTGAGGAGGATGGTACAGTACTTCCCAGTCCCATCGACCGAACAGAGCAGCCACAGCTTGTTATCCCAACGCATTACATTCCTCCACGGCAGACCGTCAGTGCACAGCATTACCGTTCCTTTATGGAGCATCACCTGCGACCAGTTTTGAGAAAGAAGCGGCGACACTTTCTGCGCAGCCCATCCATCATTTTGTACGATAATGTGCGGGCGCATACAATGCAAGCTGTGGCTGCTCTGTTCGGTCGATGGGACTGGGAAGTACTATACCATACACCATACTCCCTGGACTTAAGTCCTTGCGACTTTGATTTGATTCCGAACATGAGGGAACCACTTCGTGGCATTCGCTTCAGAACTGTTCCAGAGATTCGAGAGGCAGTAGACAGCTCCATTCGCACCATCAGCAGAACAGGCTCTGCCAATGGTATACTGCGCCTTCCACATCGCTGGCATCGGGTTCTACACAACGCTGGTATGAGATTAAAAACGCATCGCTGAGAGAGCTGAAACCCATCCCAAACATAGAGTTCCAGGGACTCAGAAATAGCGCCGATATAAGTGTAATATTTAATGGGGTCTATTTAGGAGGAGTAACACTGATGTAGGCGTATAAATAAAATTCATTCTCAAAAACAAAAATTCCCTTTATTTTTAGTAACCAGTAGGAACGAAAACAGTTACAGGATCGCTTTCTTGTCTGTTTATCTGTCCGTCCGGTACGACTGTTAAGAACCATTTTTCTCAGAAATGAGTACACGTGCCAAATTGAAATTTATGTCACATCTTAAGGTCTATGGTCCCTTGGCGGTGTAGAAATGTTAATCCTGCAATTCAATGCACTCAATAGGTACGGCCGTTTGTGTCCGGTATTATGATACTCGAAAACTCAGCCATCGAAACCTACAGGTTACTTTCCATTGACCTAGAATCATGATATCTGGCAAGAAGCAAAGTTTCACAATACACGTAAAGGAAAAAAACCCGAAATCGTTGATTTGATTACATCACACGAAAAAATATTTCTTTTGTCATTTGTTGTCAGAGTTCAAACCCGAAATGAAATCTTGGAATTCCTAGGACCGATCTATTGCCAGTATCAACGTCGGTAACAGGCAAAAGTCGTCAGTAACGTCGATTGTCGGCATAGATAGTCTATCTACATATCTAATTAAGTTTGTACAGAACCATTAGTGCACGAGTCCTAGCCGCACCTGGCTTCTTTTCAACATGCTTCGTATAAATCACTCCCCTGCCGCATACTTTAGACTAATCACCTCATAAAGTCGTACCGTTTAACCCTATGACAAAGTGGGGAAGCCAAAGAGATCGCATACAGTCTTCCAGATGAGGAGTGAGTTAATTCCGCAACAGGTGACGAAATGGATCGTTAGGATACGCGATAAGGCGTGGCGACAAAAGATGGGTAACTGGTGGCCTCTGGGGCAAGGTTATCCGCCATCTGTGATTTTATCACTGTCATTAGAGTTTCAAGTGTAGTTCAAGTGGCAGTGGTGCAACGCACCTGCTGGAAATGCCCCAACATCGCTGAGAAGCACAGTTTATTCCGCTGGCCACGGACGCGAGAATGCAGCGAGTCAACTCTGTTCTACTTAGATTATGCGAAATAGCTTGCTCGCCATTAGCAGCGGTTCACCGTGGCCGAAACAGCAACGAAGCATTACACGTGTTTCTGTAAAAAAGTGCAGCACATTCTGGTTTCCAGGAAGACTCGTCGTATCGGTACAAATAAATACCTGTATCATTGACGTCACTCTGTTGAACTAAGCTAAACGTTTGATATTTCCGTATTATGATCTTTTCTGGAGAACGAAAACCATTTACGAGGACTGACTGAAAATTAATGTCTCCACCTTCGTACCTCTTCAACAGTTGGCAGCACTGGTATGCGGCAGGTACTAGCTTGTTCCGTATCCTCTTCTCCACAGCTCCAGTTGGTGGGAAGTCTTAGCATTGAACGGTTTTGTTGCTACAGTGTAAAGTATGGAACCTTGCGCAGACGGTCGGACAATGCGATTTAAGCAACGTGCAGTAATTGAATTCTTGACAGCAGAAGGTGTCACCCCAAAGGAGATTCATCAGAGAATGAAAGCAGTTTATGGTGATTGTGTTGATGTGAATACTGTGCCTGGTTGGGCGAGTAATTTAAAGATATTGAGGCGGGAATATGTGACCTGCGTGACAAAGAGTTGGACGCACTGTGACAGCAACCACCGAGTTTCACAAGCAAAATGTTGGCAAATTGATTCAGGACCATCGTCGTATCACTCAGAGAGAAGTTGTAAGCCCAATCCGCATTTCACAAGAACGTGTGGGTCACATTATTGCTTTGCTTGGCTATCGGAAGATCTGTGCACGGTGGGTACCCCGGATGCTGACTCCTGAAATGAAAGCGCACAGACTTGAAATTTGCCAGGAACTCCTCTAGCGTTACGAATATGAAGGCGACGCCTTTCTCCATTCAGTTGTGACAGGAGACGAAACGTGGGTAAACCATGACGACCCGGAGATGAAACGTCAGTCTATGGAATATCGACACAAAGACTCGCCCCAGAAAAAGAAGTTCAAGACGCGGCCCTCAGCTGGAAAAATCATGGCCACAGTGTTCTGGGACGCCACAGCAGAACTCCAGAGACTCTCACCACCGTACGGCATCCTCCATACAGTACAGATTTAGCACCGTCTGACTTCCATCTGTTCCCAATAGTGAAAGACGATCTGCAAGGACATCATTATGCTTCTCATGAAGAAGCTGAGACAACTGTGAGACTGTGGCTGTGGAAACAGTGTCGACTCCTTCCGTGACAGCTTCAGAAAACTCGTTCATCGTTGGCAGAAATGTATCCAATTGGCTGGTGACTATGGCGAAAAGTGAATATAGGTAATTAAAGATCACATACTAAGGATTATTTCTGCGTTTGATTTATTAAAATATTCCCATCCATACCCAATCAATGATGGCGGAGCCAATTTTTTTTTTTTTTCCTCATTCAACCCTCGTATAAGGGGTGGACAAAAATGTGGAACACCAAAAGCGCAACAAATTACCATGCCTAATATGTTACAGGTAAACTGTTGGCATTCAAAGCAGCTTTCAATCGCCTCGGAATGGATAAATACCGGTACTGCGTAGTTTTCCAGGGAACCTTATTCAATTGTTCCTGGAGAACGGCGGCAAATTCAGGTAATGATGATCAAGACAGATAGCGATCACGCGCCATTCTCTCCAAAGTAGACCACAAAGACTCAATAATTCTGAGATCTAGTGGCAGCGGTGGCCAGGGAACATGCGACAATTTATCCTCGTGCTCACAAAAGCAGCCTTGAACGATGGGAGCTGTGTGAACAGAGGCCGGTCGTCTTGTAATATCGGATAGATCTGATCAGCAAAATGGCAGTAATGCGACCACGCCCACGCGCTAGCGCACGCACACACGCACACGCGCACACACGCACACAAGCCGGCCAGTGTGGCCGAGCGGTTCTAAGCGCTTCAGTCTGGAACCGCGCGACCGCTACTCTGCCTCAAGGATGGATGTGTGTGATGTCCTTTAGGTTAGTTAGGTTTAAGTAGTTCCAAGTTCTAGGGGACTTATGACCTCAGATGTTGAGTCCCATAGTGCTCAGAGCCATTTGAACCATTTGAACAGACACACAATACACTGCCAGTGCGGCTTAAGTTGCCTAAGACTGCTGTCATGTGTGCGAGTTGCGTTTGCGTGAGTATGTGTGTGTGTGTGTGTGTGTGTGTGTGTGTGTGTGTGTGTGTGTCGTTGACAAAGGCCTTAATGGCCGAAAGCTATAATTGTGAGAATTATTATTATTATTATTATTTTTTTTTTTTTTTTTTTTGCGCCTATCTGTGGCTCAGCATCTCCGCTATATGGTGAGAAGCAACTTTCCTTCTCTAATATTGTTACATTCCATACATTCCATCCCGGCTTTTCTATTGTTTGATTTGTGTTTAGAGGTGATGATTTCGGTTTGTGGGGCGCTCAACGGCTTGCTTGTCAGCGCCAGTACCAACTCCCAATCTATCAACTCTCCAGTCTCGCCTTTTTTCCGAATGATGATGAAATGACGAGGAAAACACAAATACCCATTCCCTGGGTGGAGAAGACCCCCGACCTGGCCGGGAATCGAACCCAGGACCATGTGCTGCAGAGGCAGCAGTGCTGACCTCTAGACCATGAGCTGCAGCAGACAGGTTGTGTTCAGAGTAGCGTCACGACTGGGAAGCAACGACTGCAGAAGAATGGCACCGCATTGAGCTCAATGACGAATCGCAGTTCTGCACTTCCCCGATATTTCAGATGACCGTCGCAGCAAATATAGTGAGGGCAGTTTCTGTTCTCCATATCTGATGGCTCCTCATACCATGACGCTAGGACTAGCACTGTTGTGCTTCTCCAAGATATGGTTGCTTCGATCACATAAACACTGGTCAGTGTGTGAATCATTGGAGTTCCAATTCTCTGTGTCAAAAAGAACGGCAGCCAGGTTCTTACCGGACCTGCTGGGGTTCATAAGAATAGATATGATCACTTTGCAAGAGACGGAGATACCATCTACTTGTGTAAGACAGCATTATCAGAACCTAATCAGGGTTGCCACAAATTTCCCCACGTGAAATTCTCTGATATTTCCCTGATTTTCACACAAGTTTAATGTTTTTCCCTGACAAATTTTGAGATCTCAAGGGCAAGTAAACTGACAAAAAATGTAAGCACTTCTGTATTTTCTCCCATATGAGCAAAAATCTTAAGTATCGACATCAACATCTTCTGTAATGGACTGCTTTCGGATGGAGAAAGCAAGCCAAATGGTATGTGTGTTCATTAAGACCACTGCTGATATTTTATTTCAATAAAATGAAACAAATTAGGTGACAAAAATACTTATTTCTTTAGAGTCGGAAGACAGGCTTTAAATACCTTCACTGACTTCAGAAATAACCTCAGAAAAATGTAGGCCTGTCGAAAGAAGTGCATAGGTGGGAAAGAGTTGTGTAAACCAACACTATAGGTGACCACCAATAAAATGTTGGTTCCACTGTATTCGTTATTGTCGGTTATTGGTCACTGTGTTATGTCTATTATCTTACAGATATTGCGCAATTTTTCTTTCGAGAAATATGACTACTTAGCGTACAAACCGTCAGTGACTGCCACAATTTTCTTCTTCTTTTCGTCCATACTTTCTAATATACACACATCAAAGAAAATATTGCATCGTTCCCAGAACTCTGGAAGATAGATGTTGACTGTGGATGTTGTATCACAAACACAGACCCTTTGACTGTTCAGAGATGTCACTAAACCTGCTCAAAGGTATAAAGAACCATGCATGAGCAGCACCTATTAGAGCGGGTCTGACAGTCGATCACTTCCAGTCATTCCACCAGGAAGGAGGTACACAGCTCGTGTTGTCTGTAGTTCAACCACGCCTAGACGGTTACTACGGTGGTTCGATCGTGTTCGCATTGTTCCTTTGCGTTAGGAAGGGCTGCATGATGCACAACTTCACTCCCGACATCTATGGCGGAGTCCATCTTTGCAACCACGACACCATACAGCGCGTTACAGATGCGCCCAACAACATGCCGAATGGACTGATCAAGATTGGCATTACTTCCTCTTAACCAATGAGTGTCACAAGTGCCTTCAAGCGCTGGCCGCTGTAGCCGAGCGGTTGTCGGCGCTTCAGTCCGCAACCGCGCTGCTGCTACGGTCGCAGGTTCGAATCCTGCCTCGGGCATGGATGTGTGTGATGTCCTTTGGTTAGTTAGGTTTAAGTAGATCTAAGTGTAGGGGACTGATGACCTCTGATGTTAAGTCCCATTGTGCTTAGAGCCATTTGAACCATATTTCTGCCGTCAACCAATCGTCGGAGACGTGTTTGGAGGCAACCCTGTCAGGCTGAACGCCTTAGACACACTGTCCAGCGAGTACAGCAAGGGGGAGGGTCCCTGTTGTTTTGGGGTGGTTTATGTGGGGCCGACGTGCGCCGCTGGTGGTCATGGAAGGCGCAGTAATGGCTGTACACTACGTGATTGCCATCCTCCAATCGATAGTGCAACCATATCGGCAGCACATTGGCGAGGCATTCGTCTTCATGGATGACAATTCGCGCCCCCATCGTGCACATCCTGTGAGTGATTTCCTTCAGGATTACGACATCGCTCGACTAGAGTGGCCAGCATGTTCTCCAGAGATGAACCCTATCTAACATGCCTGGGATAGAGTGAAACTGGTAGTTTATGAACAACGCCACTCACCACCCAGTCTGAGGGATCTACATCGAATCGCCGTTGAGGAGTGGGACGACCTGGACCAACAGTGCCTTGATGAACTTGTGGATAGTATGCCACGACGAATCCAGGCATGCATCAATGCAAGAGGACGTGCTACTGTGTATTAGGGGTACCAGTGTGTACAGCAATCTGGATGACCAGCTCTGAAGGTATCGCTGTATGGTGTTACAACATGCAATGTGTGGCTTTCATGAGTAATAAAAACGCCGAAAATGATGTTTATGTTTATCTCTATTCCAATTTTGTGTACAGGTTTCGGAACTCTCGGAACCGAAGTGATGGAAAACTTTTTTTTGATGTGTGTATAAACACTTTCGAGGTGCCAAAACGTACGAGAATAAATAAAACATCTATAAAACACCACACTGTACAAAGTACTTGCGGTGGGACAGTGGCAATTCCTGAAATCCATCGCCTGTGGCCTCTAGCCTGCCGAGGAGCTTTACAGCCCTAGGTCCATGGATGTTGTTGTTGTTGTGGTCTTCAGTCCTGAGACTGGTTTGATGCAGCTCTCCACGCTACTCTATCCTGTGCAAACTTCTTCATCTCCCTGTACCTACTGCAGCCTACATCTTTCTGAATCTGCTTAGTGTATTCATCTCTTGGTCTCCCTCTACGATTTTTACCCTCCACACTGTCCTCCAAAGCTAAATTCATGATCCCTTGATGCCTCAGAACATGTCCTACCAACCGATCCCTTCTTCTAGTTAAGTTGTGCCACAAACTTCTCCCCAATCTTATTTAATACCTTCTCATTAGTTATGTGATCTACCCATCTAATCTTCAGCATCCTTCTGCAGCACCACATTTCGAAAGCTTCATGGATAAAGGTCCATGGATAAACCGCGAAAATCCGCAGCATTGTGCCATACACAAACAGACCCAGCCTGCACGTAGATTGGTGAGACTAGATCCGACAGGCAGGGCTTCCGCATTAGTTGGAAACGACGGGCTTCAGGTCCGTTAGACATTATCGCAAAAAATGGGTACGGTTTTGGCCCGTTGTGGAAGTCGACTCGTGTGGCCAGCTATTCACATGTCACCGACACTATGTTGCTGAAATGAGACTCCAGTGATCAGTTCATACAGCAGATAAGTTTCGCAGATGCTCTGAGAATGAGTACTAATGAGGATAGGTAGCACCTCACCATAAAGATGATCGCTGAACCGCAAATAGGCACGCAGAAAAGACAACCACACTCTCACAACTAGGTTTTGTCAGAAAACGAGAGCACACAAACATTCACACAGTCACTCAGACACAACTCACGCACACACGACCTCTGTTTCCGGCTGCTGTGTCAACAACATCAGCTCGAGACAAACCACCCCTTACGCCTCCCTGCCTCTCGCCGGCATCTGCTAGGCTAGCGGCAAGGAGCGGTGGCAGCACTGGCTGCAAGCTGAGGGGAGAGGTAGGGAGGGGAGAAACAGTTAGAATGAGAGAGTAGGGAAGAGGCGCCCAGCCAGAGACGATGCATGACATCTCAGTAAACAAACCATTTCATCTACTGAGACAAAAACGAGATTTTCCAGGGTATGTTTTAAATTTCCCTGATATTTCCCTGACACATTTGAAATTTCCTGATATTCCCTGATTTCCAGAACTTGTGGCAACCCTGCCAATATACAGGGTGAGTCACTAAGTATTGTACCCAGAATAACTCCGAAAGTATGACAGCAGCTGAAACGTTTGTGGGACAAATGTTGCATGGGGTCGTGTCAGAGGTACGAAGGTCAGCTTTGTTTTTTCAAATGGGATGATATAGTTTGGTACTTATTTTCTGATAGCAGCTATCGAGATGAACCCAATGACGTATCATAGGAAGGTCCATTTACAGAAGATGTTCAAAGTGATGACCATTGGTATCAATGCACTACTGCAATCTTCTTATCATGGATTGAGTGGTATTCTTTATAAGATTGGTACTTTTCGAAGCCCATGCTCTGACAATTCTCTCTCACATATCCTCAGGTGTGGTTGGAATGTCTTTATAAACGGCACACCGATCCTCGTCGTTAATCCGCTGGGCGGATTCGATCTAGGGCCGGCGCGCCTACCCGAGTCCAAGAAGTGGCGCATTAGCGCCCTCGGCTAACTTGGCAGGTACTGTGTCCCATAGCCGGCCGCGGTGGTCTAGCGGTTCTAGGCGCTCAGTTCGGAACCGCCCGACTGCTACGGTCGCAGGTTCGAATCCTGCCTCGGGCATGGATGTGTGTGATATCATTAGGTTAGTTAGGTTTAAGTAGTTCTAAGTTCTAGGGGACTGATGACCACAGATGTTAAGTCCCATAGTGCTCAGCGCCATTTGAACTGTGTCCCATAAACGCTCGATATAATTCACTTCGGGCGATCTATGCAGCCAAACCATTCTCTTGATTTGTCCAGAATATTCTTCAAATCAATCCCAAGCAACTGTGGCCCCATGACATGGCACATTGTCATCCATAAAAATAGTATCGTTGAGTGGCTGCAAATAGTCTACAAGTAGGAGAACATCCAGAAGACCCAGTCCATTCCATGTAAACATAGCACACACCATTATGCAGCCACCACCAGCTTGCATGGTGCCTTGCTGACAACTTGGGCCCATGCCATCGTGGACTCTCCACCACGACCGAGCCCTACAATCAGCTCTCCCCAACTGAAATCGGGGCCTATCTGACCAAGCCACGGTTCTCCAGTTGTCTAGAGTCCAACCGATGTGTCACGAGCCCAGAAGAGGAGCTGCAGGTGATGTCATGCTCTTAGCAAAGGCACTCGCGTCGGTCGTCTATTGCCATCGCCCATTAACACCTTTTCCGCCGCACTGACCTAACAGGTATGTTCGCCGTTCGTCCCACGTCGATTTCTGCAGTTACTTCGCGCAGTGTTGCTTGTCTGTTAGCACTGACAGCTCTACGCAGACGCCGCGGCTCTCGGTCGTTAAGTGAACGTCGTCGGCCTCTTCGCTTTCCATGGTGAGAGATAATGTCTGAAATGTCGTATTCGTGGCACACAGTCGATGCTGTGGATCGTGGAATACTGAATTTCCTAATCATTTTCCAAAGACCCGTTTCATTCGTCTAGCTGTGCCATTCCGCATTCAGAGTATGTTTATTCTCGTCGTGCGCCCATAATTGCGACTGAAACCTTTTCACATGAATCACCTGAGTACAAATGATAATTCCGCCAAGACACTGTCCTTTCATACCTTGTTTAAGTGTTATTACCAGAATCTGTGTATGTGCATGTAGCTGCACAACCTCAGCGTAAAAGTGCTAAGTGTTGTGTTTCAGTTACAAGCTTCTTTCGGATTTTAACTTGACTGTAATATGTTACGGAATGATTTTCTGAAGCAACTCACCACTTAGAAAGAATGTATTCATTGCACAGAAGCGGGCAGCAAGAATACAATACGGTGTTCAGTCGCAGCCACCTTGTAGGTACCTCTTCACGGAGTCAGGCATTTTAACTGCGACACAACATGCCACGGTACTTTGGTAAGCCTGGTAAATTTCCATGAAAGAATGCGCCTTTTTTGTTCCGGCTTAATGGTTGGTAAGCTTCATTATTCCAAGGATCGTATAAGAAATTTCAACAATGTACAGCTTACACTGACAGCTGTTTGAATTGGTCAGTGTGTCGACCGATTGAAAACGAAGAAACCCGTGTTTCGTGCTGTTATTAAACATTTTCATTTTAAGGATTGGACTACCGCACAAATGAAAACAGAACTGAATGAAGTTCACGCAGACGCTGCACCATGATTACAGACCATTTACTTTTGGAGTAATGAATTTAAACGTGGTCGGAGAAACACCGAAGGCGAAGTGGGCTCCGGCTGTCCACTGAGATCATCACACACGGAACAAGTGACAAAGTCCATGATATAGTTACGCAAGACTGCCGAAGAAAAACTCGTGAGATTGCTGAGACTGTAGGCATCTCAACAGAGCGAGTACATAATATCCAATGTGGAGAATTGGTTATGAACAAGCCGTATGCGAGGTGTATGCCACCATTGCTCTAAGGCGACCAAAAGCATATACGCTACAACGTTTCTACACAATGTCTGGCGATGTTTAATGGCAACCCTTAAGAATTTTTGTGCCGATTTGTGACTGTTGATAAAACCTAGGTCCAGCATTACACATCAGAGCCAAAACGGCAGGCACAAAGGCTGGTGAAAGTGAACTAAAAAGGGCAAATATCATTTCGTCAGCTGGTAAGGTGATGGGCAAAGTTTTTTGGGATTCCCAAGGAACAATTCTCATAGATTACTCTGAAAGAGGCAGGACCCCATTATACTTCATTGTCGGATCGTTTGAAACATGAAGACCAAGGTTGGAGTGCAGAAAAGTGCTCGCTCACCAGATAATGCACCATCCCACACATTAGGGATAACAATGGCGACAGTGATGAATTGGTCTTTGAATTGGTTACACATCCATCCCATTCAACAGACATCGCTCCAAGTGACTTCTTTGTCTTCCCTAAGTGGAAATGAAATGAGGAATCGATAGTTGCAGTCGAGAAGTATTTTTCAGATTTTGACAGAACCTATTTTTCCAATGGAATGAAGAAGCCTCAGGATCGGTAGACCAAGTGTATGACCCTTAAAGGAGGCTGTGTCGAGAAGGAAGGTGAGCTGTTTATGAAACATTTTTCTTGCATTTTTACCAGTCTTATCAAACCATCCTCGTAACTGTAATTGAAGTACCAGTTTAAAAAAGTAAAAAAAGAATCGCTGCTCAGAATGACGTTAAATTTCAGCAGAGTATTATCCAAGAAGTTGGAAACGTTATGGAAACAAGTTTAAGAAACATTTTACCACTAGATGGCGCTGCAACCATCATAATGTGAATAGGTACTGCCACGAATGACATATGAATCCCACTGCGACAGCTATGTTGTCAGTTGTACATTAAATCAACTGTATTGTGCGATGTGTATGACAGTGCATTGGCACTAAGTTAGGTAAGCCCATCCACCAAGGCAAGGTCGTATCACATCAGATAACAGAGACTTTAGTCATCAATAATACATTCTCCTTCACTATTTAGAACAGTCTGCCAACGCTGGGGTAATTGTTCCAATTCTGCGACTAGAAATCACGTGGTTTTGAGGCGAAGAAATCGCTGAGCCATGTTCGGCACTCATTTTCATCCGGAAAGGAAGTTCGTTGAAGATTGCTTGATAGACATCGAAAAAGGTGAAACTCTGAGGTCGGAAGAGGAGGTAGGTAATGTGGGTGTGGAATGACTTCCCAACCCAACTCCTGTATAGTGTTTTTTGTCATTGTAACGGAATGTGGGCGTGCGTGTAGCATAACTTCAAACAGTCTTCCTGGTTATAGTTCATTGATTGCATCAGCAAAACGTACTCAGTTGCTGACAATAAATGTCAGCAGTGATGGTTACCTCATCTGTTCCACCAGATGCATAATTATCTTTTGTGGGTGCGCATAGGTTTTTGTACACGAGTTGCTGCTTTGTTTCGGCTCAGTCATTCCTTTCTTTTCCCTATATTACTATATAGACATTTCCCGTCGCCAGTAACGATCCAGTATAGAAATAGTCGGCGTTGTTCATGAGCCAACTGATGACGAGCAAGCAGAGATGCACATGTGGTCACCGCTGATTTTTGTGATTTTGGCATACGGCATGCAGTACCCACACACTCAATTTTTTAATCTTTCCCAGTGCATACAGATGTCGCACGATGGAGAAATGATCACAGTTCATCACATTTGCCAGTTGTCGAGTACACTGACATGATCACTGTGGATTAATTCGTTTAAACACTCTTCACAAATCCCCAAAGAGTCTTCCTCAACGTGAAGAGTCACTAATGTCAAAACGTTCCTCCTTAAAACGAGAAAATCTTTTTCTTGCTATGCATTGTCCAGTGGCATTATCCACACACACACACACACACACACACACACACACACACACACACACACACACACAGCGCAAATTTTTCTGACTGGCCATGCTGCTGTCACCCCTCTATTTAATTCCAGCAGAAGAATATGTCGGAAATGTTCCGATTTCTCCACTTGGCATTATTCCATTTTCTAGCATCCACAGCTCCACTCACTATCTCCAAATGACGATATGTGGACTCAAATAAAAATGACAATCCATAGATAAACCCATAGCATCTACATCTACATCCATACTGCGCAAGCCACCTGACGGTGTATGGCGGAGGGTACCTCGAGTACCTCTATCGGTTCTCCCTTGTATTCCAGCCTCGTATTGTTCGTGGAAAGAAAGATTGTCGATATGCTTCTGTGTGGGCTCTAATCTCTCTGATTTTATTCTCATGGTCTCTTCGAGAGATATACGTAGGAGGGAGGGAGCAATATACTGCTTGACTCCTCGGTGAAGGTATGTCCTCGAAACTTCAACAAAAGCCCGTACCGAGCTACTGAGCGTCTCTCCTGCCGAGTCTTCCACTGGAGTTTATCTGTATCTCCGTAACGCTTTCGCGATTACTAAATGATCCTGTAACGAAGCGCGCTGCTCTCCGTTGGATCTTCTCTATCTCTTCTATCAACCCTATCTGGTACGGATCCCACACTGGTGAGCAATATTCAAGCAGTGGGCGAACAAGTGTACTGTAACCTACTTCCTTTGTTTTCGGGTTGCATATCCTTAGGATTCTTCCAATGAATCTCAGTCTGGCATCTGCTTTACCGACGATCAACTTTATATCATCATTCTATTTTAAATCATTCCTTATGCCTACTCCCAGATAATTTATGGAATTAACTGCTTCCAGTTGCTGACCTGCTATATTGTAGCTAAATGATAGGGATCTTTCTTTCTCTGTATTCGCAGCACATTACGCTTGTCTACATTGAGATTCAATTGCCATTCTCTGCACCATGCGTCAATTCGCTGCAGTTCCTCCTGCATTTCAGTACAATTTTCCATTGTTACAACCTCTCGATATACCACAGCATCATCCGCAAAAAGCCTCAGTGAACTTCCGGTGTTATCCACAAGGTCATTTATGTCTACTGTGAGTAGCAACGGTCCTACGACACTCCCCTGAGGCACACCTGAAATCACTCTTACTTCGGAAGACTTCTCTCCATTGAGAATAACATGCTGCGTTCTGTTATCTAGGAACTCTTCAATTCAATCACGCAATTGGTCTGATAGTCCATGTGCTCTTACTTTGTTCATTAAACGACTGTGGGGAACTGTATCCAACGCCTTGCGGAAGTCCAGAAACACGGCATCCACCTGGGAACCAGTGTCTATGGCCCTCCGAGTCTCGTGGACGAATAGCGCGAGCTGGGTTTCACACGATCGTCTTTTCGAAACCCATGCTGATTGCTACAGAGTAGATTTCAAGTCTCCAAACGGAATACCAATGCGCAAAACAACGCTACGAATTTCTACACCAATCTAATACAGTACACAGACAGTTCATCCATTCCGGGAATCGACGGTATTGACGATTTTTGCCTGTTACCGATACTGGTACTGGCAGAATATCTGTCACAGGGAATCCAGGGCTTTTGAGAATGTTTTAATTTCAAGTCTGATATCAGGTAAATGACAAGAAATTTTTTTTTCGTGTGATGTAATTACAAATTAAACAAAGGAAAATCCAGGATGGAATGTTACTTCTCTTTTGAAGGCGTTACCTACAAACAAACCCAGGACATGGCTATGAGCTCCCACATGGCACCATTCTATGCTAACCTATTCATGGGCCATTTACAGGAATCCTTCCTAAACACCCAGAATACTAAACCCCTCACCTGGCTCAGATTCATTGATGACATATTTGTGATCTGGACTAAGGGTGAGGACACCCTATCCACATTCCGCCAGAACCTCAATAGCTTCTTCCCTCCCCCACCCCCTCCCTCTCGCTTCACCTGGTCCTATTCAACCCAACGAGCCACCTTCCTAGATGTTGACCTCCACCTCAAAGATAGCTAGACTAGCACCTCTGTCCATACCAAACCTACTAACCACCAGCAATACCTCCTCTTTGACAGCTGGCACCCATTCCATACAGTCCCTCTAAAAATATACGGAGTTTCTCAATGAGGCCTTTTCAGACAGTAACTATCCTTCCAACCTTGTACAAAAAGAAATCTCCGGTGCCTTATCTTTCAGTCTCCCACCACCTCCCAAAGTCTCACGATCCAGCCACAGAGGAGCATTCCCCTCGAAACTTAGTACCACCCAGGACTGGAACAACTGAATTACACTCTCCACCTGTGTTTTGACTACCTCTCTTCATGCCCTGAAATGAGAAATGGCCTGTCCACTTTCCCCCCCCCCCCCCCCCCCCCAACAGTGATATTCCACCGTTCACTGAACCTGAATAATGTATTTGTCCTTCCATACACAACTCCTGCAACCAACCCCTTACCTCATGGCTGATGCCCCTGTAATAAACCTAGATGCAAGACCTGTCCCATACTTCCTCCCAGAACCACCTACTGCAGTCCGGTCACAAACATCACCCATGCCATCAAAGGCAGGGCTACCTGTGAAACCAGCCATTTGATCTACAAGCTAAACTGCAACACCAATTTGCTGCATGCTATGTGGGCATGACAACCAATAAGCTGTCTGTCCACACAAATGGCCACTGACAAACTGTGGCCAAGAAACGAGCAGACCACCCTGTTGCTGAACATGCTGCCCAACACGACAGCATTCATATCAATAACTGCTTCACACTATGCCATATGTATCATTCCCACTAACACCAGATTTTCTGATATGTACAGGTGGGAACTCTCCCTGCAATATATCCTGTAACCCTCCTGGCCTCAAGCTTCATTAGTCATTGTCCTCATCCATCCAGCCCCTTCCCTATTCCCATTCCAGCACTACAGAGCCCTCATTCCACCAATGCACCCAGTCTTTTTACTTCTCTCCTTTTCTGCTACCCCCTCCACCTCTCCCCTGCCCTCCTGACTGCGCCTAGCTGCCCTACCCCCTCTCCACCTCGTTCCTGAATGCTCCCCTGCAGCACTTCACTTCACTGTCCCCCACCCCTGCCCCTGTCTCCTCCTTACTCCCACCCAGTTGCCACTCCCATCATGCACTGCTGCTGCTGCTTGCAGTGTGGCTTCAGCTCCCAGAGACTGCATTCATGTGTGTGAGAGAGTTGCATTTGCGTGTGTCTACTATGTTTGACAGAGGCCTTGTTGCCTGAAAGCTTATTTGCGAGTCTTTTTGTTGTGCGACTCAGCATGTCTGCTATATGGTCAGTAGCAACCTTTCATAATTACAAATTAACAATTTAGTATTTCAGAATGAGATTTTCACTCTGCAGCGGAGTGTGCGCTGATATGAAACTTCCTGGCAGATTAAAACTGTGTGCCCGACCGAGACTCGAACTCGGGATCTTTGCCTTTCGCGTGCAAGTGCTCTACCAGAAGTGAAGCTGTGAGTACCGGGCGTGAGTCGTGCTTCGGTAGCTCAGATGGTAGAGCACTTGCCCGCGAAAGGCAAAGGTCCCGAGTTCGAGTCTCGGTCGGGCACACAGTTTTAATCTGCCAGGAAGTGTAATTTAGGATTTTTCCCTTTAGCTGTACTGTGAAATCTTTCTTCTTGATAAATTTCATGATTTTAGGCCAATAGGCAGTGCCCTTTTGGTTTTGATGTGTGAGTTTTTAAGTGTCAAAATGTAACCTAAACGACCGTATCCATTGATTTCATTGACTTAGAAGCTTCACTTTTTTACATCACAAACGGACCGTAGACCTTAAATACGCGACAAATGTCAACTTGATACGTTTACCCATTCCTGAGGAAAAGAGTTTTGAACAGTCAGACAGACAGATGAACAACAAAGTAATTCTATTAGGTTTCCGTTTTTACTGACTGAAGTATAGAAACCTAAAAGCTCAAACAGCAATAATGACATCGGTTTTTAATTGTCCTGCTGCCTGAAACTGTATAAAACGCAAAATGACATTGGTTTCTAACTGTCGAGAGACTAGCGAAATACACGTTCAATGTGCTGTCCACCTACAAACGCATAAACAGCAACAATGACCTCGGTTTCTCAATACCCTGAGGCCAAAAACTGTATAAAAAGCAATATGACATCGGTTTCTAATTGTCGAGAGACTGACGAAAGACGTGTTCAATATGGCGTCCACTTTTTTTTTTGCCACAAGTTGAAATCCAGGAACTGCATATTTCACAACATAACAGAGTGTCTCAGGGGTTACGTTCAGACTGCGTTGTGAAGTGGGTGCCTCCAGTTCAGCTACGTTTACAATCGGTGCACTGAACACAGCATCTCTCAGATAAAGCCACAGTTAAAAGTCACGGGGATTAAGTTCAGGTGATCTGGACGGCTTTGTTGTAGAGAACTGACAGCTAGTAATTCTAACATATCCTCATTGTCTCTCCTTCCCAGGCTGTGCAATTTGCGGGGGATCGCCAGCTTGCTTAGAAATGATTCTACATACACATCCACGCTGTTAAAGGGTTGTAATGACGTCGGTACTCTAAAGACCTCATAGTGTTCATCAGTGACGGTAGAGACACCAGAACCCGCAGGACTCATCTCATCGAGGAAAAAAAAAGTGGCCCTACTGTAAACGATGCCGTCAATCCGCAACACAATCACCTTTGAGAATGAAGCGGTACCGGTTGATGTGCGAAAGGTTTTCTGTTGCCTGTAATACGCAGTTCTGTATACTGACATGTCCTTTGTCTGCCCACAGAATGTTCCATAACAATCAGCCACTTTTATGTGAGCAAAAAATTCTAGAACAGATGTTTGTCTTACTAGCTGGTCAGCATGATCCTTAATAAGGGTAATTTTATATGGATGGCAACGCAGTACGTTTCATAGAATTTTATGCACTGCGCTCAAAGGTATGTCTAAGGTTCAAGCAAACGTTTTCACACCAATGCTCGACCCCTCCTGCAATATTTTGACCACATATTCTTCTCACGTCAGATCAACTGTTTCCTCCCCCCCCCCCCCCCCCCCGCCCCCCGTCACCCCACGCTTCAAACGACATTGGACCAAATTTTTCAGAACCTTCAGTGTTCAGAACTCCTGCAGAGCTACTGGCGCAAAGTCACCATTCTAGTAAAACAACTTTACGTGCTGCAAGTGATGCTACATTGAATTACTCACAACAAGCGTTTCAGTTGCAAATTGAGGAACAGCTGCATGCCGCGCATCTGTTGTACCTACTGGCCATTAAAATTGCTACACCAAGAAGATGACGTGCTACAGACGCGAAATTTAACCGACAGGAAGAAGATGCTGTGATATGCAAATGATAATCTTTTCACAGCATTCACACAAGGTTGGCGCCGGTGGCGACACCTACAACGTGCTGACATGAGGAAAGTTTCCAACCGATTTCTCACAACAAACAGCAGTTGACCGGTGTTGCCTGGTGAAACGTCGTTGTGATGCCTCGTGTAAGGAGGAGCAATGCGTACCATCACGTTTCCGACTTTGATAAAGGTCGGATTGTAGCCTATCGCGATTGCGGTTATTCGTATCGCGACATTGCTGCTCGCGTTGGTCGAGATCCAATGACTGTTAGCAGAATATGGAATCGGTGGGTTCAGGAGGGTAATACGGAACGCCGTGCTGGATCCCAACGGCATCGTATCACTATCAGTCGAGATGACAGGCATCTTATCCGCACAGCTGTAACGGATCGTACAGCCACCTCTCGATCCCCGAGTCAACAGATGGGGACGTTTGCAAGACTACAACCATCTGCACGAACAGTTCGACGACGTTTGCAGCAGCAAGGACTATCAGCTCGGATACCGTGGCTGCGGTTACCCTTGGCAGCGTGTATTCGTCTTTGCCATACTGGCGTATCACCCGGCGTGATGCTATGGGGTGCCATTGGTTACACGTCCCGGTCACCTCTTGTTCGCACTGACGGCACTTTGAACAGTGGACGTTACATTTCAGATGTGTTACGACCCGTGTCTCTACCCTTCATTCGATCCCTGTGAAACCCTACATTTCAGCAGGATAATGCACGACCGCATGTTGCAGGTCCTGTACGGGTCTTTCGGGATACAGAAAATGTTCGACTGCTACCCTGGCCAGCACATTCTCCAGATCTCTCACCAACTGAAAACGTCTGGTCAATGGCGGCCGAGCAACTGGCTCGTCACAATACGCCAGTCACTACCCTTGATGAACTGTGGTATCGTGTTGGAACTGCATGGGCAGCTTACCTGTACACGCCATCCAAGCTCTCTTTGACTCAATGCCCAGGCGTATCAAGGCCGTTATTACGGCCAGAGTTGGTTGTTCTGGGTACTGATTTTTCAGGATCTATGCAACCAAATTTCGTGAAAATGTTATCACATGTCAATTCTAGTATAATATATTTGTCCAAGGAATACGTGTTTATCATCTGCATTTCTTCCTGGTGTAGCAATTTTAATGGCCAGTAGCGTATTCTGCCGCTTGCAGAGCCATCTAGTGCTAACATTTTCGTTAAATTGCTTGTGTCCACAACGTTTCCCCCATCTGTGATAATATTTCGTTTAATTCTGAGCTTTTTTTTTCAGCGGTTTGAAAGTGGAATTTTAATTAGTTGGACCGTTGGTTGATTTGGGGGAAGGGACCAACAGCGAGGTCATCGGTCCCATCGGTTGAGGGAAGGATGGGGAAGGAATCGACCATGCCCTTTCAAAAGATCCATCCCAGTATTTGCCTGAAGCGATTTAGGGAAATCACAGAAAAAAAATCAGTATGACCGAATGTGAGTCCAGTGTGCTAACCACTGCGCCATCTCGATCGATGAATTTTAATTATGATCATCCTGTGTATATCCGCTATTAAAATTCGTCATAAATAAAATGTCACAAATAGAGGAGAATAACGACATCCATACCTACAATACTAGAAGCAAAAATGTCCTTTACTATGAAAGATGGCGAAACTGATGGTTTCGTGACTTTCACGTTATTGATACTTCATATGCAAATGATATAGAGTGATACGTAGACAGCAAAGAAACTGGATAGCCAAAGAAACTGGCACTACTGCCTAATATTATGTAGTGCCCCAACGAGCACGCAGAAGTGCCGTATCACGACGTGGCATAGGCTCGACTAATGTCTGAAGTAGTGCTGGAGGGACCGGACACCATGAATCCTGCAGGGCCTGTCCATAAATCCGTCAGAGTATGACGGGGTGGAGATCTCTTCTGAATAGCACGTTGCAAGGCGTTCCAGATATCCTCAATAATATTCATGTCTGGGGAGTTTGGTGGCCAGCGGAAGTGTTTAAACTCAGAAGAGTGTTCCTGCAGCCACTCTGTATTAATTCTGGACGTGTGGGGTGTCGCATCGTCCTGTTAAAATTGCCAAAGTCCGTCGGAGTGCACAATGGACATGAATGGATGCAGATGATCAGACAGGATGCTTACGTACGTGTCACCTGTCAGAGTCGTATCTAGACGTATCAGGGGTCCCGTATCACTCCAACTGCACACGCCAGTCTTTTAGAGTTTGCAGGGCCATAATTTAGCATTAATTAAAAATCCTTGCATAACAATGACAGTTTGCAACTTCATTGGGCCTCTACATACTGATGCAGGTTAAATACCCAAAGCCGTAGCTGGTGAAGCAAAACAATTATTATTAAACCAGGTAGCGGCTCAGAAACGAGTTCAGTAAGGATCAGTTACGTTATGTGTATGATTTTTAAAGCTGACATGATTTGGCGACGGAGTTTCAAGTCTTCTGCTATTGGCGTTTGGCTTCACCACTTCCCATAGCCGGGAAGACACCATCCGTCCCCATAGATCGCCACGTCGTACAGCAGGTACTCCATGGTCCTCAGGGCTGCAGCGGACAAGTAGTGGAAGGAGACTGCGGTGTCCGAGCAGCACCCCTGTTCAAAACAAGCTTCCGTAGTTTGCACTGCCATTATGTGCAGCCAGTCACTCTACACTGAGGTGACAAGTCATGGGATAGCCTTCTGCACATTCCTATGTGATCAAAAGTATCCGGACACCTGACTGAAAATGACTTACAAGTTCGTGGCGACCTCCATCGGTGCAGATTCCCGTATGGAGGACATAGTGATAAACATCGCTGGGGTTGTGAAGCAGCTGAGTGAGTTGAAAATAAATAAATCGCCAGGTCCTGAGGGGTTCCCAATTCGGTTTTACAGAGAGTACTCTACTGCATTGGCTCCTTACTTAGCTTGCATTTATCGCGGATCTTTTGCCCACGCAAAGTCCCGAAAGACTGAGAAAAAGCGCAGGTGACGCCTGTATATAAGAAGGGGAGATGGACGGATCCTCAAAATGACAGACCAATATCCTTAACATCGGTTTGTTGCAGGCTTCTCCAACATATTCTCAGTTCGAATACAATGAATTTCCTTGAGACAGATAAGTTGCTGTCCATGCATCAGCACGGCTTTAGAAAGCATCGCTCCTGCGAAACGCAACTCGCCCTTTTTTCACGTGACATCTTGCGAACCATGGATAAAGGGTATCAGACGGGATGCGCCATATTCCTTGACTTCCGGAAAGCGTTTGACGCGGTGCCCCACTGCAGACTCCAAACTAAGGTACGAGCATATGGGACTGGTTCCCAAATATGTGAGTGGCTCGAAGATTTCTTAAGTAATAGAACCCAGTACGTTGTCCTCGATGGTGAGTGTTCATCTGAGGTGAGAGTATCATGTGGAGTGCCCCAGGGAAGTGTGGTAGGTCCGGTGTTGTTTTCTATTTACATAAATGATCTTTTGGATAGGGTGGATAGCAATGTGTGGCTGTTTGCTGATGATGCTGTGGTGTACGGGAAGGTGTCGTCGTTGAGTGACTGTAGGAGGATACAAGATGACTTGGACAGGATTTGTGATTGGTGTAAAGAATGGCAGCTAACTCTAAATATAGATAAATGTAAATTAACGCAGGTGAATAGGAAAAAGAATCCTGTAATGTTTGAATACTCCGTTAGTAGTGTAGCGCTTGACACAGTCACGTCGATTAAATATTTAGGCGTAACATTCCAGAGCGATATGAAGTGGGACAAGCATCTAATGGCAGTTGTGGGGAAGGCGGATAGTCGTCTTCGGTTCATTGGTAGAATTTTGGGAAGATGTGGTTCATCTGTAAAGGAGACCGCTTATAAAACACTAATACGACCTATTCTTGAGTACTGCTCAAGCGTTTAGGATCCCTATCAGGTCGGATTGAGGGAGGACATAGAAGCAATTCAGAGGCGGGCTGCTAGATTTGTTACTGTTAGGTTTGATCATCACGCGAGTGTTACGGAAATGCTTCAGGAACTCGGGTGGAGGAAAGGAGGCGTTCTTTTCGTGAATCGCTACTGAGGAAAGTTAGAGAACCAGCATTTGAGGCTGACTGCAGTACAATTTTACTGCCGCCAACTTACATTTCGCGGAAAGACCACAAAGATAAGAGAGATTAGGGCTTGTACAGAGGCACATAGCCAGTCATTTTTCCGTCGTTCTATTTGGGAGTGGAACAGGGAGAGAAGGTGCTAGTTGTGGTACGAGGTACCCACCGCCAGGCACCGTATGGTGGATTGCCTAGTATGTATGTAAAAGTAGATGTAATGCTGGAATTCAATATGGTGTTCGCCCACCCTTTGCCTTGATGACAGCTTCCACTCTCGCAGGCATACTTTCAATCAAGTGCTGGAAGATTTCTTGGGGAATGGCAGCCCCTTCTTCACGGAGTGCTGCACTGAGGAGAGGTATCGATGTCGGTCGGTGAGGCCTGGCACGAAGTAGGCGATCCAGAACATCCCAAAGGTGTTCAGTAGGATTCAGGTCAGGACTCTATGGAGGTCAGTCAATTACAGGGATGTTATTATCATGTAACCACTCCGCCACAGGCCGTGTATTATGAACAGGTGCTCGATCGTGTTGAAAGATGAAGTCGCCATTCCCGGATTGCTCTTCAGCAGTGGGAAGCAAGAAGGTGCATAAAACATCAATTTAGGCCTGTGCTGTGATAGTGGCACACAAAACAAGGGGTGCAAGCCCCCTCCATGAAAAACACGACCACATAGTAACACCACCGCCTCCGAATTTTACTGTTGTCACTACACATGCTGGCAGATGACGTCCGCCGGCCGTTGTGGCCGAGCGGTTCGAGGCGCTACAGTTTGGCACCGCGCTACCGCTTCGGTCGCAAGTTCGAATCCTGCCTCGGGCATGGATGTGTGTGATGTCCTTAGGTTAGTTAGGTGTAAGTAGTTTTAAGTTCTAGGGGACTGATGACCTCATAAGTTGAGTCCCATAGCGCTCAGAGCCATTTGAACCATTTTAGATGACGTCCAATGTTTACGCTCCTTACACCAGGCGAGGCGTCGTTTGGTATATACCGGCGTCATATGTGGCTTATAAGCAGGCGCTCTACCATGAAATCCAAGTTTTCTCGCCTCCCGCTTAACTGTCATCGTACTCGCAGTGGATCCTGATGCAGTTTGAATTCCTGTGTGATGATCTGAATAGATGTCTGCCTATTACACATTACGACACTCTTCAACACTCGGCGGTCTGTGTCAGTCAACAGACGAGGTCGGCCTTTTTGCTTTTGCGCTGTACGTGTCCCTTCACGTTTCCACTTCACTATCACACCGTAAACAGTAGACCTAGGGATGTTTAGGAGTGTGGAAATACGGCGTACAGACGTATGACACGAGTGACACCCAATCACCTGACCGCATTCGAAGTCCGTGAGTTCCGCGGAGCGTCCCATTCTGCCTCTCTCACGATGTCTAAGGACTACTGCGGTCGCTGATATGGAGTACCTGGCAGTAGGTGGCAGCACAAAGCACCTAATATGGAAAAAGTATGTTTTTTGGGGTGTCCGGATACTTTTGATCACATAGTGTATACAGATGATGGCGATAGTATCGTGTACACAAGGTATAAAGCGACATTGGCAGAGCTGTAACTTTTACTCAGGTGATCCGTCTGAAAATATTTCTGACACGATTGTGGCCGGAACGGTAGTTGGAGCTAGACGCATGGACCATTCCATTTCGGAATTCAGTATTCCGAGGTCCACAGTGTCAAGAGTGTGCTGAGAATGCCAAATTTCAGGTATTAAGAGGGTGGTTTGAAAAGTTGTCGTAATCACCATGAGAGGTCTGCGCTAGCTCAACGAGTTGTTCACGTGATAGTCATTGTGGACTATTACCTGTAAACACGTGCCACAACAGTGCTCTTGGAAGAGAGCTGTGGCGGTGACGTGGCTCTGTTGTTGTTCTCGAGTAGTGTTTTGCGAAGATGGAAAAAATCGCGATTCTAGCAGTGATTGAGTACTTCATAACGAAAGGTATGAAAGCAAAGGACATTCATGCCGATTTCCAGAATACACTGGGGGGACTCCGCTCCTTCATATTCAACTGTTGCCAAGTGGACAAATGAATTTAAATATGGTCGGGAGAGCTAAGGTGATGATCCGCGCAGTGGTGGGCCAAGATGTGCCACTACTCCAAAAATCATTGCAAAAGTGCACAAAATGGTCACGGAAGATCGCCGATTGAAAACGTGTGAAATTGCTCACGCTTGCCAGAAGTCATCTGAAAGGGTATATCACATTTTAAATGAAGAATTAGGAATGAAAAAATTATCTGCAAGATGGGTGCCGCGACTCTTGACGCTGGATCAAAACCGCATCTACATCTACATTTATACACCGCAAGCCACCCAACGGTGTGTGGCGGAGGGCACTTTACGTGCCACTGTCATTACCTCCCTTTCCTGTTCGAGTCGTGTATGGTTCGCGGGAACAACGACTGGCGGAAAGCCTCCGTGCGCGCTCGAATCTCTCTAATTTTACATTCGTGATCTTCTCGGGAGGTATAAGTAGGGGGAAGCAATATATTCGATACCTCATCCAGAAACGCACCCTCTCGAAACCTGGACAGCGAGCTACACCGCGATGCAGACCACCTCTCTTGTAGAATCTGCCACTTGAGTTTGCTAAACATCTCCGTAACGCTATCAAGCTTACCAAATAACCCTGTGACGAAACGCGCCGCTCTTCTATGGATCTTCTCTATCTCCTCCGTCAACCCGACCTGGTACGGATCGCACACTGATGAGCAATACTCAAGTATAGGTCGAACGAGTGTTTTGTAAGCCACCTCCTTTGTTGATGGACTACATTTTCTAAGGACTCTCCCAATGAATCTCAACCTGGTATCCGCCTTACCAACAATTATTTTTATACGATCATTCCACTTCAAATCGTTCCGTACTCACACTCCCAGACATTTTACGGAAGTAACTACTACCAGTGTTTGTTCCGCTATTATCTAATCATATGTAAAGGATGAGCCAGACAATAGGAGATTTTACTTTATTATATGAGCCTCCAACCAGTAACTTCATTTTTCCATTGCGGCCAAGCCACGGCCGGCAGCGTTAGCTGCCTGTAAATTCTTTCGTCCCACGGTCTAGTAACAGGAAGTCAGCACCGAGAAAGGGCACCTTGTTCACGCGCCTCTCTCGTGTGCTGACGAGGTAACGCCGTCCCAGGCGTCGCTTAGCAGGCAACGCTCTGGAAAGTTCCATGCCGCCCGCACGGTTTGCTCGGTCCTGACCAATCAGGGTGGAGGAAGCCGCGTGGTGCGTCGAACATACCCGGCCGCCCGTCGCCGGGCCCGCTCTCTTGTATTCCTGCTCACCCGCGAGTCGGATGCGCGCCCTGTAGCATTGATCATCTCCCGCTTCTCCCGGTGCTGCGGCACTGTGGACTTAGTTTTGGCAGACAACCACTTTCGGTAGCTTCGCGAACAATGTTGGCCAAATTGCAAGCTCTGGCTCACCCTCACCTCCCTAGGCCTATGTAGCCCCTTTCATCATGCTTTAGCCAATAAATGGCCTTTCTCTAAAAATTACTCTATTATTCCATAACGCCCACCGCCTGCCCATACCCGCCATCCTGTACAATTGGTGTCAGAAGTTTGGATCCGTTCCCGTAGTGACTTTGTCGCTACACTAAATTTCTCCCGGCAAGACGCCGTACACTTCGCGCATGGAATGCGCCAACCGGCCGCCACGTTTGCTCCACGTGGGCCGTGGCTGCTCCACTAAACACGCACAGGGCGCGTGCTGCAGCGAGGCAGCCCACGCTAGTCAGCCACGTGAGCCGGACGCCGCCGCGGTGCCCGCTGCCTGAGTTCGAGGCGCCTGCGCTGCGCTGCGCGACCTGCCGGGCCGCCGCCATCCGCCGCCGCCGCCGCCCGCCGCTGTCACCGACGCGCCAGGGGCTGCCGCCATCGCCGACCGGCCGAGCCAGCGCCGTCCGCCGCCAACACATCTGCCGCCGCCCGAGGGTCCGGACGCCGCCGCCGCCGCCGCCGCCGCAGCCACTGCACCACGCCGTCGCCGCCACCAATGCGTCGCACCGCCTCCATCGCCATGTAAGTCACCGCGATGCTTACAACTATAGCTTCGACGATCTTCCGCCGCTGGATTGAGAATCTTTGTGGCCGTCCTTTTTTTGTAACAATCATTACTTTTTTCTGGTCACTAGCGTCCCATAAATTTGTAAACATGCCGATGGGAACACGAGCGACGGTACGGGATACCACCGTAGAGGCACCTGCCTCGCAAGACCCACTCGAGGCCATAAATGCACAAATGCGCCAGTTATTCGCACAAAATCAGGAGCTACTTGAGCAAAACCGCGTCTTGAAACAGACGCTGGAAGCTAGTGCGCGAACTTCCATACCTGTGGCTAGCTCCACCCCTGTAACTAATGCTCAAACAGAGGCAACTAACACTAATTCTGTCTCTAATACAAACGCCACAATTTCTGCTAACATGGCGACTGTAAGCAATTTTCCTGCGGCTGATTTCATTCCCACCTTTTCTGGGAAGTCCCACGAAAATGTGGCTATGTTCTTACAAAATATTCGTGATGTGGGTCGCACGTGTGCCTGGCCGGATGATCTATTGGTCAATGTAGCCAGACTCAAGTTGACAGGGGAAGCCCGAATGTTCATAGAAACAGTGGACGAATTGCGTGACACGCACGAATTTGAAGTATTGGCCCGCGGATTGACTACGCGTTATTCCGATACCAGAGGCACCGCATATTACAGAGATCAATTATCAACCCTTAGGCAGAAGCCTAATGAGGATTTTGATGCCTTCGCAGATCGCATACGAGCAGTATCTTGTCGTACCTACAAGCTAGGTGAAAATGCCAGTGAAAACAGAATTTTGCGTTCAGAAGCCGAAGCGCGTGCAATTGATGCATTTGTCCGCGGTATTGACCCCCGCATCGGAGGAGAAGTCAAAGCAGCCTCCCCCACTTCTCTGTTTGAAGCTGTTCGTTTGGCAATGCTTCGCGAAGAGGTGTTGCGTTTTTGCGCTGCCGCCCCGCGCCCATCGGACCCAGTACCGGTCCCAGCAAAAGAAGTATTTTGTCAGCGTTGTGGGAAGCCCAACCATACGGCAATGCGCTGTCGCGCGCCGTATTGCACTATTTGCCAGACAGTAGGCCATGCTAATAATGTTTGCCCCACAAAGTCTCCATTTTCTAATCAGATGCGCGGCCACCGCCGCAACGCGGGGTCGAATCAGGGAAACGCTTGGGGGGCAGGTTCCGCCACCCACCCGCGCCCCCGACAAAAATAATACACCCGGTTAGGACCGAAAAATGTAAAGAGGTGGAACACGTTAGTCTATTTGGCGTACTCGGGAACAAATCAGTTAGAATTTTAGTTGATACTGGTGCTCAAGTTAGTGTATTGTTTGTGGAGAAAAATGATCGAAGGGTGTTACAGCCACCCCGGTACCATATCAGTGGCCTTGGAGAGGAAGTAATTGTCCCTGCAGGTTCGTGTGTAGTGAACCTGCAAATCGACGAGGGTAAATACAGTCAGATGATGGAGGTAGTAAGGCTAAAGAAGGGTGAATTTGACATCATACTAGGGAATGACTTCCTGCACCGTTATCAGGGGATAGTGGATTATCGAACGCGAACTGTGCAGTTCGGCGAAGCAATTCACCGATTTGGCAGTGCGCACCCCCGTCAGACGCGAGGGAGCTGCGAAAGGCGCCGTTCACAGTCTCCTATAAAACCGCAGATGTGGGCGATAAAAACCACTGACCCTGTGAGGATAAAAGGCGGAAGTGGAAAGATTCTCTGGATAGATGTCAAAAATCAAGAACAGCCTAATACAGACATTCTGGTTGACCCGCTCACCCAGAATGATGTTTTAGATCGTCAGTCAGTACATATAAAGAGAAGTATCTGCCGACCGGAAAGGAGACAGAAGGGTTTTGCGATACCAGTAAGTATAGATAATTTTGGTGTAGAAGATGTTGTGATACCGAAGGGTACTATTGTTGCCAGTGGTCAGGAAATTTTTGAGGAAATAACAGGAGCTGAGAAGCAGCGAAATAAAGATAAGAAAGGAAGGAAAGGAAAGAAATGTTCAGTTAGAGAAGTGCGATATGTCGCGTCGACGATAAGGAGTCAGTTAGCAGAGAAGTTAGGTCATTTAAACAGTGAGGAGAAAAGGATGTTGCAGCCGGTATTAGAGGAATTTTCGTGGTTGTTTGAAGAGAGGCAGTTTCTACCGGCTACGGATTTGGTTCAGCACGAAATTCCGACCGGAGAAGCTCGGCCAATTGCACAAAAACCTTACCGCATACCATATCATTTGCAGTCTGTAGTTGAAGATACGATTCAGCAGCAATTAGCAGCAGGAATCATACAACCCTCCTCGAATGCGTGGGCGTCTCCCGTGGTCGTTGTGCCAAAGAAATCAGTAAATGGGGAGAAAGCCTATCGCCTATGTGTCGATATGCGGGCAGTAAATCGGGTAACGACACCAGACACATATCCGTTGCCGCGCATTGATGAAACATTGGACCGATTGGGCAACTGTAAGTATTTTACCACCCTTGATTTGCGTTCTGGGTACCATCAGATCCCTGTTGCACCCCAGGACCGCCATAAAACTGCTTTTGTTGTACCTACAGGATTGTATGAATTTGTAAGGATGCCATTTGGATTGAGAAACGCCCCTGCCACTTTTCAAAGATTTGCAGACTTGCTGCTGCGTGGGTTGAAACCTACAACCTGCTTGGTGTATTTAGATGACATTATTATTTTTTCCAAAACGATAAAAGAACATGCAGAAAGACTGAGGGATGTTTTGCAAAGGTTAAAAGGAGCTCATTTGAGTGTAAAATTAGAAAAGTGTGCTTTCGCCCAGTCACAAGTACAATATTTAGGTCATATAATAAGTGGAGAAGGTGTCAAACCGGACCCCCGTTTGACCACCGCAGTAAAGGAATTCCCAACACCGATAAATGTCAAAGAACTACAGTCATTTTTAGGCCTTGCAAACTACTACAGACGTTTCGTGAATAATTATGCCACCCTTGCTAAGCCCCTGACTAATTTATTGAAAAAAGGAGTTAGTTTTATTTGGACCAAAGAATGTGATAAAACTATGCAACAAATTCAACATGTTTTAACTAGAGCCCCTGTACTAGCGTACCCGGATTTTGAAAAACCATTCATACTGTCAGTGGACGCCTCAGATTATGCTGTAGGAGCCATCCTGTCACAAGAGATAGATGGCGAAGAACGACCAATTGGTTATGCGTCTCGACAGCTTAATAAAGCAGAGTCAAATTACAGCACAACTGAGAAGGAACTACTAGCACTCATGTTTGGTGTAACTTATTTCCGATGTTATTTGTATGGGAGAAAATTCACTGTCATCACTGATCACGCCGTGTTACAGTGGATGTTGAGCTTAAAAGACCCTAGTAGTAGGCTAACTCGTTGGGCTTTGAAATTGAGCGAATTTGAGTATGAGGTGAAACACAAACCGGGCAAGTTACATCAGAACGCCGACGCATTAAGCCGAAAGGTCAGAGTGATCGTAGCTAATGACGTTTCTATTGAAGAATTAAGGGAGGCACAGCAAAGAGACGCCGAATGTCAGAAATATGTGGCTTTGCCTGAATTTTCCGTTGAAGATGGAATTTTATATCGAAAGACCCACTTGGGTAAACAGACAGTAATCCCGAAAGAATTACGTTCCAAGATTATCGCACAGTGTCACGTTAGCCTGCAGGCATGTCATAACGGCCTTCGCGCCACAAACTGCCGAATAGCCGCCCGTTATTTCTGGGCAGGAAGACGGAAAGACGTGCAAAAGTACATACAAAATTGTCTACCTTGTGTTAAGAGGTCCTTACCACCTCGAACGAAAGTGCCTTTACAGCAGGTACCAGAAGCCACTTATCCCTGGGCAGTAGTAGCAGCAGATATTGTCGGTCCTTTCCCTGTGAGCCCCCAAAATAATCGGTATATTCTGTCCCTTATAGATCATTTCTCTAGGTTCTTGATTCTCATTCCTATACCAGATATGTCCGCTGAAACAGTAGCGCGTGCTTTTGTCACCCATTTGGTGTTACCATACGGAAGCCCTGAAGCTGTACTCACAGACCAGGGTACGAATTTCATGTCTGCGGTATTTACCGAAGTTTGTCGGTTATTGCGAATTAAAAAGTGGCGAACGACACCGTTCCACCCAAAAGCAAACGGTCGCCTGGAACGAGTCCACCGCACCGTTATTCGCATGCTGTCTTACTATGTTAATAAACATCACTCTGACTGGGATAAGTATGTTCAATACGTTACGTCAGCTTATAACAGCCGTGTCCATGAAGCTACAGGGTACTCACCTTATGAAGCAGTATATGGCCGCCCTATGAATTCGCCTTTTGAAATTGACAAACTGCCCCCTGGAATTAAATCCAAAGATGTGAAAGGTCTAGCTCGACGTCTAAAATCCATTTGGAAAAAAGTAAGAGGGAACAATGCCCGAGCCACCGCCCAACAGCTAAAGAGAAGTAATCAAAAAGCAAAAATGCCTGAGTACAAGGTAGGAGACCTAGTTATGTTGAGCAATCCAGTAGTAAAAAAGGGAAGAACCAAAAAGTTTACACCTACTTATGAAGGACCGTACCGTATCATCCGGCTTACTTCACCGGTAAATGCGGAAATTCAGTTAGCGGAACGCACAGTGATCGTTCATTTTGACAGATTGAAACAGTATAAAGGACCCGAGCCACCCCCACCTAACAGTCAAACCGGGCCTATTACGCCAGTAGTTCCACCCAAAAAAGCAAGAAAGAAGGTAATACAACCGCCTAGACAGCAACGTAGATATGCTCTAAGGTCAAACCCCTATGATTTGCGTTCCTGAAGGTAGGTCTGGAATGGTATGTAAACAGTTGGCAAAGTCCTGCATGCAGCAAGAGAATTAATTGACGGAGAACACCGTAGTTACTATACATTTAATTAAATTGTGCATGTTAGTTATAAGTAGACATAAGAATTGGCAACTGTTGGTAACTGGTAATAGAATTTATGACGTCACATGTTAATGGAAGTGACTGAAGTTATGTGATCATTTTGTCTTGTCATTTAACGTCTCCAGTCATGTTATCGTAGCAGTCGAGAATTAAAACCACAAACATTCTTTAATCATGGAATTAAGGGGAAAGTTATCCTTGTCAAAAGAACACGTAGAGAAAGAATCAGTTAACCTTGTATATTTCAAAGAGATTCACATTTCACTTGTTAATTTAGTGAATAGTGCACGAACACAGCTATTAAAGCTTTACCATAAAAACATGATACTAATACGCCTTCGTAACTGCCAGTAGATCAGTGACTACATGCAGCCGTCTACCTGTATTTTGAAAGACGCCCTATTACATGTATGTTTTGCTAAATGATCACACAACGATAAAAACATGAATAAATACGTCCAAGTTAAACAACCAATATGTTACTCTAAAGTAAGTCTTCCCCAAGTGCTATTTTATTGTTTTCATGATGCGATGTGAACAGACAACAAGGTAAGTTTTTTGGTACCACGTATTTCTGTATATTAAATGCCACGGAAGGAGTCGCGTAAATACCGCCGCTGTGGTCTACAGCTGTTCACATGCGGCGAGTCCCGCCCCTCCCTGTCAGCTGGCGGCGCGGCCCCCTCCCCTCCCCATCCACCGGCCTGCCGAGAGAGCGGCCATTGCAGTTCCCCCTTCCCCACCCACCGCCTCTGTCTTTGGTGCGTGCAGCATCTGCACCTCTCCCCTCGCCCCTCCACGCCACCCTACCATTGCCCTGCAGGCCACGTGCCTCAGCCACGCTACACATTCCTACATTCGTACGTTGCAGTTTAAACAGCAAACCTAAAGGGATAGTTATAGAAATAAAATCACCAGCTTAATATTGCCCTACAGATTTTATTAGTCTTATCTAAAGACGAGAATCTATTTTTGACGTCTACCCGTGTTTTCAGTAAGGAACAAAACCGTAAGAGAGAACTTTTTCCTGGTACGCTTTGTGGAAACTATCAGGATTAGAAAACATTGGAATTTCAGATCGATCTCCGGCTATGTTGTATTACCACCACGGTTAATAAACGGATCTATATGGCGTCAAGAAAGCCGGCACTTGCCGCTATATCTGTCCTGTAAACGACCGCTGTGTGGGGAACGCGTTAGCCAAGGAGTTGGGTTTGGAATGCCATTGCAAAGTATAGTTTATATAGAAGCCTAACACCTGCCATTTACCTAAATTTTAGAAGAAGAGAGTGTTTAAATAAAATAATTGGAACCCGATAGTTTTGTGACCTCTAGCGATTTAAGTTATTAGAGTCCCTTAGAAAAGAACATCCTCCATGCATAACTGTCGTAAACAACATAACTCTGGAAGGAAATTTTGTGACTGTACCGAGAGATAAACTCCATGCGTAGCAAGAGGACGGACCCAGCGTGGACGCCAGTTATGCAGCCGAGCCAGTGAAACCGGACGCAGCCGTACTGTCAGCTGTGCTGTCAGCAACTTACAATCTCACGAGCGCGACGCGTGTCGCACCTTAGCACCTCAAGCTGCACTGAATCTTAACACAGAAATTCTTAACCATTATATAACGAACCCTATGAATAACGTTATGCACATTTTCAATAGTCAGGAACTTACTTTGCTCCCTACACACTCTTTATATGACAAATGAACTCTAATTTTATAAAAAACCAAAGCACCGACAGGTAAGTCGTATCGACGTCTTCCGAGATGCAACTAGCTTCGTCGAGCCGCCAATATTGATTATATGGAAGCAGGTAAGTGAGAGAATGAACAAAAAAGAACAACAAATACACACCGGAACGATTGACTGGGTGACTGATAATCACAAATATTTGCAAAAACAAATCAACACAGGAAACGGTTTATCACACGTTTAATAATTATTGGTCTGTCCATTGAAGGAGACATAAAATCATTTTTCATCAGAATCTTGTTACAGGAAGTATTAACGTGACATTACACTATTCCACAGCATTACACATAACATTGCCATGACTTAACGACAGTTTTCTTCTAGGTAAAAGTACCAAAGACTATTAGTTGGTATGAAGACACAAACGAGAGCATAAAGGAATACCAAGGGATGCTTACATTCATTTTGCTACGAGATGTAACTGGAGAGTAAGGAAGTTTTGTTTGAAGGAAATAATATTTTAAACTTTGGCTTTTGTTACGGCTTTGCCACCGCTTATATCACTATGACGAGTTGCCAATTACTTATGTCAAATTGCTTGTGCCTAATTGATTACGTCCAATTACTTATGTCTAATTACTTGTGTCCAATTACTTAAGTCCATGTATTATCTTATTGTTGTTCATTTTGACTGTTTTATTACTAACTATTTAGAGAATTTTGCTAAAGTTTTGCCAGCACCAGTAATTTAGTATTTGTATCAGCCTAGTGTTTCCATGTGTCGCTGTGTTACTATACTGATGAGGATAATAATTTTGTAGGATTTCAAGCATGCTAGAGTAAGTTCCCGAGTACTGCCAATTATCTGGTTAATAATAATGATGTCTTAGGTGATAAATTGTTTTAGAAGAGTAGTTTAGGATGTAACCATGCTTTATTTTGATTTGTATTTGAATGTTTATCTGGAGGGACATACCACATGCACCACCCGCAAGGGCACGTACCTTACGTGACGCGGCTGGCACCCGCGCGGTCCCTTAGCTGTCTGTGTCGTTTCTTCACTTTTCCGTTCCGCGACATAGTCTGTTCTACCCACTTTCATCTTTCCACTATCAACAGAACAACCCTTGAAGAGTCATGCTCCACCCGCAAGGGCACGTACCTTACGTGACGCGGCTGGCACCCGCGCGGTCCCTTAGCTGTCTGTGTCGTTCCTTCACTTTTCCGTTTCGCGGCATAGTCCGTTCTATCCACTTTGATCTGTCAACTTTCAACAGACACAATACTATTCAGCCCAGACTTTGATCTTCCATCTCGAAGAAGAGTTCACGAGAACAGTGTTCCGTGCTCTCTGACGACAGCTGATCAGGCAACATCAGACGCTAACTGCGTCTAGCCCGCAGCTAAACGCCACAGTAAGCGGAAATCTCTGTTCAAAACCTTGAGCCTTCTTTGTTTTCCCGTTGTATTTTCCGAAGGAATACCGACTATTGAAGTAGTAGCATTTAACTGTATGACGTGTCCCAGGACACTGCGAGATAACCAATGATAGACGGAGTTTTAAGCAACCAGCTGGGCCCAATGAGGCCAGCAATATGAAGTTATAGAGACGGCGAGTTTCGTCGCAAAATGTTGAGAGGATGAAGACGGCGAATTTGGTCGCAAAGTAAAGTTAGTCGCAAGATGTTGAGAGGATAAAGACGGCGAATTTTGTTTTAAGTGAGAGAAGTCGTGTTTTAGGAAGAAGTAAGTAGCAGCTATTTTGGAATCGCAGAATTGTCGTATACACAGTTAAGTAGGCGATAACGTCGTGTAAACGATGCGCCTTGCACTATACCTTCATGAAGGAAAAGTCCTTCAGAAATTACGCTCAACTTAGTTGATTCTAATTCAAATCCTTACACTTTCTGTTCCCACTATGGAAATCTCTAGATTCTTGTCGAGTTTTATTTCTCTCCTCTCGTTAGCTACAGCGTTGACATCCTACGACACAATCTATGTCCCACCTGCAACAAACTGGTATCACTTTTCATTGTCACTCTCACTTTATGGTGTTTTGCAAATATATTGATGCATGAGAAACTTCCTCTCACAATGTAAATGTTATTACACGTAGAGGGTCAGCCCAAAGACGCACTTAACTTTCTTTGTTTACCGATATGGAATATGCAGTAAATTTAATATGATATTTGTGTACTTCGCTTTTATATTTTCATGTTTATGTAAGAATTATGTTTGGGCTAAAATGGATTTCATAGGAACTTGGTTACGAACCAACTTACTAATGCATAATGTAATTTTAAAAAGTACCCACTGTAACAGCTCATCTAGCTTTATGTCACGCGTAATCCCACTTCTATTTAGTTGCATTTGACAGTCGTAGACCCCTCAGCTGCCGCGTGCAGCCCCGACGCCGCGCTGGCCTTGGAAATTATCTGCCGCGCGCCTTTCTGACTTAGCGCGAGATTCGGCCTTGCAGTCAGCTGCCACTTTGACGTAGCCTCCGCGCAGATCTTTAGCAGACGGTTCCTGTTGGAACACCATTAATAACCTTTCATGCCACTACGGCTTACTTAGTATTAACACCCTTTAATTATGTTTTTTATACCTGAAAGCTCATTCATGATTCCCTTGTCAGCTAACGTTCCAGTTTTGTCTAAAAAATCAAATAATCACATCCTAACGTCAATTGATGATTTGCTAAAACATGAAAAAGGACAAATTTCTTACGTTCGCCTGTTGGCACTTAAATGAATGGTAAACAGCCACAAACTAAACTCAACAATAAAGAGAAAACAAAAACCTATCAGGCATGTGCCCTCCCTTAATTTTAAGAGTGCAATTCTAATATTGGAGAAACTAGTGTAGTGTAGTGAAGTGTTCCCTTAGTAATAACTCCCTTTTCAACTGTGTTTTGAAACGTGTGAATCTCCCCTCATACTCCCCCTGCGCTGAGTTCCAGTGCACGGACCTGGCCACGGCCACGCCCCCTTCCCGCCGACAGCCTGCGCGCTGCCCGCTGAGGACAACACACCACACCGCCTCGCGCCAGGCGCCCCCGCCGTGACTCATCAGTGGTGATGTGTTTAAATTTTCAACTTATTCCAACAAAAGAAAAAAAGACATTTTTACTTCAACTTAGCAACAAGAACACTTGACATGTTTGTCTAATTCACACTGCTATGTTTTGTTCTAATTTTGTTTTGATATTTTATGATGTTTTGATATTCTATGATGATTTGATGTCTTATGATGATTCTTGCATGCACACAATATTGTTGATGTAAGTCCCCTTGCGACCCTTAGGAGGTCTTTAGAGTCTCTATACCCTCCCATAGATTAAGACCCCTGCCGTCTTCCGGGAGAGCCAATGTTCACTTTCTTTTGCAAGATAAATTTAAATTTGTTTACATTCAAATAATAATTACATTGAGCAAATTCACGTACGTTCTCCGCTCCCACGGAAGGGGGAGGAATGTAAAGGATGAGCCAGACAATAGGAGATTTTACTTTATTATATGAGCCTCCAACCAGTAACTTCATTTTTCCATTGCGGCCAAGCCACGGCCGGCAGCGTTAGCTGCCTGTAAATTCTTTCGTCCCACGGTCTAGTAACAGGAAGTCAGCACCGAGAAAGGGCACCTTGTTCACGCGCCTCTCTCGTGTGCTGACGAGGTAACGCCGTCCCAGGCGTCGCTTAGCAGGCAACGCTCTGGAAAGTTCCATGCCGCCCGCACGGTTTGCTCGGTCCTGACCAATCAGGGTGGAGGAAGCCGCGTGGTGCGTCGAACATACCCGGCCGCCCGTCGCCGGGCCCGCTCTCTTGTATTCCTGCTCACCCGCGAGTCGGATGCGCGCCCTGTAGCATTGATCATCTCCCGCTTCTCCCGGTGCTGCGGCACTGTGGACTTAGTTTTGGCAGACAACCACTTTCGGTAGCTTCGCGAACAATGTTGGCCAAATTGCAAGCTCTGGCTCACCCTCACCTCCCTAGGCCTATGTAGCCCCTTTCATCATGCTTTAGCCAATAAATGGCCTTTCTCTAAAAATTACTCTATTATTCCATAACGCCCACCGCCTGCCCATACCCGCCATCCTGTACACATACAATAAAGGATCCTTCTTTCTATGTATTTGCAATACATTACATTTGTCTATGTTAAGGGTCAGTTGCCACTCCCTGCACCAAGTGCCTATCCGCTGCAGATCTTCCTGCATTTCGCTACAATTTTCTAAAGCTGCAACTTCTCTGTATACTACAGCATCATCCGCGAAAAGCCGCATGGAACTTCCGACTACTAGGTGGCATGCTGTCGACGTAGCACAATTACACGAACTAAGGTATGAACTGTTGCCACACCCGCCGTATTCACCTGATATGGCTCCGTCTAACATCCATCTCTTCCCAAAACAGAAAAATTTTCTTGGTGGACTAAGATTCACTTCAAACGCAGAATTGATAGCCAGAGTTGACAACTATTTTCCAGGCCTCGGGGAAATTCATTTTCGAGATGGGATCAACTGCATTAATCTACAAGGAGACTACATTGAAAAATAAAAAAAGTTTCTGTAATGTAAGTACTTTTTTTGTAGTCTGTTCCGAGAACTTTTCAAACCACCTGCGTAGCTCTGATCAGGGACGGCCTTCACTTAACGCCTAAGAGCAGTGGATTTTGTGCAGAGTTAACAGTGCTAACAGACCAGCAACACTGTGAAATAACTGCAGAAATCAATTTGGAATGTACGACGAACGTATCCATTTGGACAGTGTGGCGAAATGGACACTAATGGGTTATGGCGGCAGGCGACCAGTGCGAGTGCCTTTGCTAACAGCACAACATCGCCTGCATAACCTGTTTCTGCACTTGCGGCCTTATTGGTTTGGACCCGAGACGACTGTAAAACCCTGGCCTGGTCAGATGAGTGCCGATTCTTTTCTTTCTTTCGCTTACGCCATAGTCCCGCAGCGATCGCAGGGCCGGCTTGGTTAGAATGGATTTGGCAAGGTTAGTTTGAGGGATTGTCGGATGCCCCTCCTGCCGCTACCCTGTACGCCCCAGGACGGAATCAATGTACCCCAACTGTCTGCATCTAGTGTAAATCGTGAAATAGTGCGGACGTCCAGAATGAGATTTTCACTCTGCAGCGGAGTGTGCGCTGATATGAAACTTCCTGGCAGATTAAAACTGTGTGCCCGACCGAGACTCGAACTCGGGACCTTTGCCTTTCGCGGGCAAGTGCTCTACCAACTGAGCTACCGAAGCACGACTCACGCCCGGTACTCACAGCTTTACTTCTGCCAGTACCTCGTCTCCTACCTTCCAAACTTTACAGAAGCTCTAGGTTCGCAGGAGAGCTTCTGTTAAGTTTGGAAGGTAGGAGACGAGGTACTGGCACAAGTAAAGCTGTGAGTACCGGGCGTGAGTCGTGCTTCGGTAGCTCAGTTGGTAGAGCACTTGCCCGCGAAAGGCAAAGGTCCCGAGTTCGAGTCTCGGTCGGGCACACAGTTTTAATCTGCCAGGAAGTTTCATAGTGCGGACGTGTTTCAAATGTCCGCGACGCGTGAAAATGAGGCGGAACGTGGGGACCAGCCCGGTATTCACCTAGTGGGATGAGGAAAACCGCCTAAAAACCACATCCAGGCTAGCCGGCACACCGGCCGTCGTCGTTAATCCGCCGGGCGGATTCGATCCAGGGCCAGCGCGCCTTCCTGAGTCCAGGAAGCAGCGCTCTCTGCTAGACCTGGCGGGTCAGGTGAATGCCGATCTCACTTGGTAAAAGCTATTGGTAGGGTTCGATTGTGGTGCAGACCCAAATTGACAACAAGATACTGTGAGATGGTGGTGTCTCGAAAATGGTATGGGCTGTGTTTATATGGAATGGAGTCTGTAATCTAGACGAGTTGGTCGTCTGCTGCCATAGCCCACCAACACCAAATTTCACCACATTCTTCTAAAGGATACGTTTGCCGTATGCCCCATTTTGATTTCTGCGGTTATTCCACGCAGTCCTGCTTGTGTATTAGCGCTGACAACTCTACGCAAACAGTGCTGTTCAGGGCCGTTAAGTGAAGACCGCCAGCCACTGCGTTGTCTGTGCTGACAGGTACAATCTTAATGCTGTGGATCTCTGAATACTGAATTCCCTAACGATTTCCGAAATGGAGTATCTCATACATCTAGCTCCAATCACAGATAGGCTTTGAAAGTCTTAATTCCCGTTGAGCTGCGATAATCATTCGCAAACCTTTTCACAGGCATTACCTTAGTACAGATTCGATGCGCTGTCCTTTCATATCTTATGTACGTGATACTAATGCCATCTGAACTTGTGCACATCGCTATCGCACGCCTTTTGTCACCTCAGTCTATAGCGTAGAAGAATGTTCGGCCAGAACTTACCGTGGCCTCCCTATAGAATTGGCTCATGGCCATCATATCTATCTTCGGGCTCAGCTCGCGGGACGGGGGAAAAGCGTGGAAGCGCCTGCGTCCATTCACGTCGGCTGTCTGCACAAATGTGGCGCCCACTTTTTCCATCCACCAGCCTGCACGAGAACACAGACAGGCTGGACAGTAATTTTAGGTCACAAGTTCCCTCCTTTGATCACGGAATTCCCTCTTATGTTAATGTACACTAATGGCCATTAAAATTACTACACCACGAAGACGACGTGCTACAGACGCGAAATTTAACCGACAGGAAGAAGATGCTGTGATATGCAAATGATTAGCTTTTCAGAGCATTCACACTAGGCTGGCGTCGGTGGTGACACCTACAACGTGCTGACATGACGAAAGTTTCCAACCGATTTTTCATACACAAACAGCAGTTGACCGACGTTGGTTGGTGAAACGTTGTTGTGATGCCTCGTGTAACGAGGAGAAATGCGTACCATCATATTTCCGACTTTGATAAAGGTCAGATTGTAGACTATCGCGATTGAGGTTTTTCGTATCGCGACATTGCTGCTCGCTTTGGTCGACATCCAATGACTGTTAGCAGAATATGGAATCGGTGGGTTCAGGAGGGTAATACGGAACGCCGTGCTGGATCCCAACGGCCTCGTATCACTAGCAGTCGAGATGACAGGCATGTTATCTGCATGGCTGCAACGGATCGTGCAGCCACGTCTCGATCCCTGAGTCAACAGATGGGGACGTTTGCAAGACAACAACCATCTGCACGAACAGTTCGACGATGTGTGCAGCAGCATGGACTATCAGCTCGAAGACCATGGCTGCGGTTACCCTTGACGCTGCATCATAGACAGGAGCGCCTGCGATGGTGTACTCAACGACGAACATGGGTGCCCGAATGGCAAAATGTCATTTTTTCGGATGAATCCAGGTTCTCTTTACAGCATCATGATGGTCGCATCCGTGTTTGGCGACATCGCGGTGAACGCACATTGCAAGCGTGTATTCGTCATCGCCGTACTGGCGTATCACCCGGCGTAACGGTATGGGGTGCCATTGGTTACACGTCTCGGTCACCTCTTGTTCGCATTGACGGCACTTTGAACAGTGGACGTTACATTTCAGATGTGGCTCTACCCTTAATTCGATCCGTGCAAAACCCTACATTTCAGCAGGATAATGCACGACCACATGTTGCATGTCCTGTACGGGCCTTTCTGGATATAGAGAATGTTCGACTGCTGCCCTGGCCAGCACATTCTCCAGATCTCTCACCAATTGAAAACGTCTGGTCAATAGTGGCCGAGCAACTGGCTCGTCACAATACGCCAGTCACTACTCTTGATGAACGGTGGTATTGTGTTGAAGCTGCATGAGCAGCTGTACCTTTACACGCCATCCAAGCTCTGTTAGACCCAATGCCCAGGCGTATCAAGGCCGTTATTACGACCACAGGTGGTTGTTCTGGGTACTGATTTCTCAGGATCTATGCACCCAAATTGCGTGAAAATTTAATCACATGTCAGTTCTAGTATAATATATTTGTCCATTGAATACCCGTTTATCATCTGCATTTCTTCTTGGTGTAGCAATTTTAATGGCCAGTAGTGGAATAATAAACAAGGCTCAAGGCCAGAAGGCCAGAGAGAAGGAGATGTGCAGAGATGGGAGAAAAGGAGATGGACAAAGACGGGAGAGAAGGAGATTAGGACGTGTATCCAATTCCCATACGTATTACAGATGAGTGCTTGATCTCTTCCATTGCACCAGACTGAGCCACAGCAATGCATGGCAGTGAACAGCTCGTAAATGTTTATGTTGGGGTGGTTTAGCCATACGCTAAATAAAATAAATTGCTGGTTCCTTAATTCTGCCACTGTATTACGACTTTTTGACTCACTGATGGCATGTTATTACCTCACTTCCCCCATTCGGTACTGGAGTAAGCAAAGTGGCACTTCACTGGCATTCTGTGTAGCAAAACACCCCTCCACCTGACAGTGTCATTGCCTTCCATTCCGTTACATTCCATCGACCTTAAATGTGAGAAAGACAAGATCCATCACAAATAGCTGACTGATCATACAACAAGGGTACTCACCCAGAAAGGTCCCAAACTGAAACACCACCAGCGCTCTTTATACTGCGCTCACCCAACATCTGTGGAATCACAAGAGAAAGCTTGAAGATAACTGTGCTACACAGTCGCTTCTAGTCGGTCAAAGATTTTGCGCCACCATTATCAGCAGTGACGTTACTGGATAGAGCCACGTGTGTCTGTAGAAATTTATCCAGGTGGGGATAACACAAACTGCCAGTTTCTTATTCACAGTCCAGCCTTATTAATGTGTCAACACCTACATTCGAAGTCAACGTGCAATAACCACACTCAGGCGGAGGTGACAGCACTAGCTAAGGAGGGAGTATAAAGCATGCTTGGCAGACATGGGAACTGTGCAGTTGTATTCATTATGCAGAAATGGAGCAATTTATCTGACATCCAAAAGTACATGATCAAATGTTTTTGGGCCAGCGGTGGAAACATTTCCAAAATGGATGATTTTGTAAACTGTTTGGATGCCACCGTGTTTCAAGTATACTGTGCACGGCAGAATGGCACTATCTAAAATCAGTGCCGAGGCAACAGTGGTGCACCACGAGCCATAGACAAAAGGGGTGAACGATTGCTGCGGAGACGTGTATGGGCGAATAGATGTGCAGCTGTTGAGCAAGTGCCAGTCCAGATAAACCAAGAGATGATCAACACTGTCTCCTCTAATGACTGTTCAACAAACACTGCTGTGTATGTGCCTCCACAGCAGGTTCCCCACCGTTACACCTACGCTCACTGCTGTTCACCGGTGACAAAGGCTGGAGTCTGTCTGGAAATACCGCAACTGAATGTCCACTGAGTGCTGACTAGCGGTGTAGGAGGAAGCATTATCTTCTGGAGATTCTGGGGAACGTTTTCATGGCATCATCTTTACACCAAGGTAGAGAAGAGATGAAATGCATTTCACATGTCACTTTGAATACAAAGTTACCTAAAATACTCACGAAAAATTGCATAAGATGTCAAAAACACATTCAGTCATTTAAACAGTTTACATGGCAATATTAAAACTGTAGAGTCAAATAGCATTAGATCCACCATCGCTGATGAGTGTATATAGTCTGGCATTACGTCTGCTTTGGACGATGTAGAGATAAGGGATAGTGAAATACAGTGTCAGCACATAGCCTGCCCCTCTCAAATAGTAGTAAGGGGTTTGCCAGTTTAATCCCCACTGATAATATAAATGTGAGAGTAACTAAATGATATGAAGAATATAACGAGAATTAGGGGAAAATAGCTACTCTCTGAAGAAGCTATGTATTAACTCTTTGACTAAACTGTATTATATTTTCAAAAATGCTTTTATTGGTTGGTTTGTTCTACATAATATAGTTCAATGTAATGTATACAATGCTTACATAATGCTCAACGAGCTTAATCCATACTTCCATATTAATACTGGTATTATAAATGGGAAAGTAACTGATTGTTACGTTTTCGTGACTAAACCACTCAACTGATTGCGATTAAATACGGTCCACAGTCGTGGTTAACGGCTTGTATCCCTACACACTGGCAGATCACTATCGACAGTGACATGCTCTCGGTCCATGAGCCACAGTTGAGAGGTATGCCATTTAATCCACGACATTGCTGCTGTGTCTCGTGATTAGCATCACCCAAAAAGTGACAGTGAAATTTTTTATTACCACCAGGATTCGACGTGTCTATCTCCAATTCGGTCGCCACTGCACAGGTACATATTAGTGGTGTCAACTATGAAAGCAACATTTTTAGTATAGTAAGCTGATAATGATGCTGGAATTACTGACTGGGAAGGTACTGCTCACCAATGTTGATGTCCTCAAAACCAGAGTCGTCCTCCTTCAGTTCCACATCCAGATCCCAGGCAGCCACCAGCCTTTGGACGGCACCACGGCTGAGCACATAGCCTGCCCCACCGCTCATGTAGCCTTTGGGTACATTGGCCAGCAAGTGGAGCCCTAGGTAAAGCGCCTCCTCAGGTTCCAGGGGCTGGAGCAGCTGCCGCAGGTTCTCCATCACCACATACCTGCCCACAACCGATGAATAATTAGTTCCTCCATCACAGTATATAGAGTGTGGTCAAAATTATCCCAACATGAATTGGCTCTGAGCACTATGGGACAACATCTGGGGTCATCAGTCCCCTAGAACTTAGAACTACTTAAACCTAACTAACCTAATGATATCACACACATTCCTGCCCAAGGCAGGATTAGAACCTGCGACCGTAGTGGTCGCGCGGTTCCAGACTCAAGCGGCTAGAACCGCTCGACCACACCAGCTGGCCCCAGCATGTATTAATGGACATTAGTACAAGATGTGTCCAACCTTCGTCTTCGTGACTGTTTGAAATCTATTGTGGATAATTTCAATGAGGTGGCTGAATGTCTGGAGGAATGTAAGTCCATTTATTCCCAAAAGCCAAATGCAGAGAATGTGGTGATGTTGGACACTGGGCATTGCAGTGAGTTCTACGTTCTAACTTATCTCAAAGATGTTACATGGAGTTCAGGCCAAACTCTAAGCAGGCTAGTACATTTCAAGAATGTTATCATCCACAAATCACTTTATGACAAAGGGAATTGTCACTCTGATAACAATCAGTCATCACTTCTGAACTGTGCCTGTACTGAATGCAGTATATAATTCTGTAACATATGCTCATATGCTTCTGCATTTAAAATTTTCGTAACACTTTGAGCACCAGACCTTTCTGCCTCAAGCCACTATATTAAATTTTTACTGAAGTACCAGGTACCGGTGCCTTTCGCATAAAACCATCGATGCTATTGCAAGATAAAGACATCTAATTGTACACTAGGGCTCTTTCACGAGTACAGCATATTGTAGCAGTTTACAATGTTGAAAGCAACAGTCGGTGCAGAGATTGTACTACGTGATTGAAGGAGATTATGGACATGTGCCTTGTTTCTAATTATCATATTGAGGAGATTGCTGACAGTGAAAATAGGTATCTAAAAATATTGCAACGTAAATTTGTGCTGCTTCTTTAGTGAGTAGTTTCGAAATTAACGTCCTGGGGGAGTAAGTACTTTTGATATAGTTTAATAAATTTAGACCCATTCTTGCTTGTCATTTAGGACTATAATCCGTTTTAGGCATTATGAGTTCATGAGAGTTTCGGGATGTGGGATTGTACCTAGGAGAAAGGCCAAATTGCTTTCAAATACAAATATTTCATGAAATGATGCGTGGCTGAAAACTGTCTCCAAACCGAAACTCCCTCTTTCAAACAAACGATTATTTACTTTTTGCCAGTTTCTTCTTCACTTCATAGCTTGCTGCTATGAAATACACTGATTAGTCACAACATTATGACCACTGCCCTACTATCAATATAAACCAGTCCAGGTGACAGCAACATCACCTGGCGAGGAATGACTACTATTCAGACACATGCACGGTGCATGTAGTATCAGAGAGCTTGCTGTTTGTGTATAGAATGAGGAATGCACACAATCTATGTGAGTTTGGCCGAGGGCAGATTGTGATGGCCTGGAGGCTTTTCAGAAACTGTATGACTCGTCAGGTGTTTGATGAGTGCTGTGGTGTGGTGTGTGTCTTTAGTACCTGGTGAAACCACATCCGGACATCATGATAGGGTTGCATGGCCACCACTCGTTACAAAAAATGGTTCAAATGGCTCTAAGCAATATGGGACTTAACATCTGAGGTCATCAGTCCCCTAGACCTAGAACTAATTAACCCTAACTAACTTAAGGACATTACACACATCCATGCCCGAGGCAGGATCGAACCTGTGACCGTAGCAGCAGTGCGGTTCCGGACTGAAGCACCTAGAACCGCTCGGCTACAGCGGCTGGCCACTCATTACAGATGGCAGACTTTGCTGCTGTGCAGAGTATAAGTATGTCCGAACACAGTGCACCAAACACTCCTAATGATGGGCTCTGCAGCCAACGATCCATGCATGTGCCAGTGTTAACACAACACTGGCAACTATGACTGAAATGGGCATGTAACCATTGGCATATGGTGTAGGAGCACTGCATGTTCTGATGAATCCCAATACCTTCTTCACCATGCTGATGGGAGGACACAAACCTGTCGTCTTCCAGAGGAGCAGCTCCTTGACACCTGTACTGCAGGAAGGGGAGAAGCTGGCGATGGCTCCATTATGCTCTGGCGAAAATTCACGTGTGCATCCATTGGACCAGTGGAGCTCTTGGAAGGCACCACGATGATCAAGGAGTATCGCACACTGTTTGTACACCACATGCACCCCTTCATGATGATCATGTTTCCTGATGGCAGTGGCATTTTTCTACAAGATAATGTCATGTCACAATGGCAGGAAGGTGATTGAGTGGTTTAAGGAACACAGTCGCGAGTCCCAAATTATGTGCTGGCCCCCCAAACTTGCCAGATCTGAACCCAATGAAACACATCTGGGATGTGATTGAATGTAGTGTCGAAGCTCACTGCCCCCTTCCCTGGAATTTACAGGTCTTAGGTGACCTGTGTGTGAATGTGGTGCCAACTCCCTCCAGCAATCTACGAAGGTCTCATTGTGGCACCACTGCTATCCATGCCAAAAGTAGACATACCAGCAATTAGGTAGGTGGCCAATGTTCTGACTAATCAGTGTAATTATTTTTGTGAAATTTTTTAAAATAATACTGGGTGATCAAAACGTCAGTATAAATTTGAAAACTGAATAAATCACGGAATAATGTAGATAGAGAGGTACAAATTGACACACATGCTTGGAATGACATGGGGTTTTATTATAACCAAACAAATACAAACGTTCAAGAAATGTCTTACAGATGGTACTTCATCTGATCAGAATAGCAATAATTAGCATAACAAAGTAAGACAAAGCGAAGACAATGTTCTTTAAAGGAAATGCTCAATATGTCCACCATCATTCCTCAACAATAGTTGTAGTCGAGGAGTAATGTTGTGAACAGCACTGTAAAGCATGTCCGGAGTCATGGTGAGGCATTGGCATTGGATGTTGTCTTTCAGCATCCCTAGAGATGTCGGTCGATCACGATACACTTGCGACTTCAGGTAACCACAAAGCCAATAAGCTCACGGACTGAGGTCTGGGGACCTGGGAGGCCAAGCATGACGAAGGATGCGGCTGAGCACAAGATCAGCACCAAACGACGCGCGCAAGAGATCTTTCACGCGTCTAGCAATATGGGGTGGAGCGCCATCCTGCATAAACATCGTACGTTCGAGTAGGTGTTTATCAGCCAGGCTCGGGATAATGTGATTCTGTAACATATCGGCGTACCTCTCACCCGTCATGGTAGCAGTTACAAAACCAGAATCACGCATTTCCTCTAAGAAAAAAGGCCCAATAACGGTAGATGTGGTAAATCCAACCAATACCGTGACTTCCTTGTCGTGAAATGGAGTTTCCACGACAGTTCTAGGATTTTCGGTAGCCAAATTCTGCAGTTGTGGGCGTTGACAGACACTCGGAGCGTGAAATGAGCTTCGTCGGTCGACAACACGTTACTCAACCAATCGTTATCTTCCGCCATCTTTTGAAACGCCCACACCGCAAATGCCCTCCGCTTCACTAAATCGCCAGGTAACAGTTCATGACGCCGATGGATTTTGTACGGACAGCATCGGAGGAGACGCCTAAGTGCCAACCAAACTGTAGTGTATGGAATGCCGGTGCGACGTGCGACTACACGAGCGCTGACTTCCCCGTGCATAGACGAACCCGCTACAGTCTCCATTTCTTCCTGAACTGTCTCAGCAGCATTACGCCTTGAGCTCGGTCGGCCACCACGGGGTCTATCGTCTAAATAACCAGTGGCTTCGAACGTCGAAATAATTCTAGCCACAGCTGCATTTGTCAACGGACTTTTACCCGTTCGAATCCCCTTCCTATGGCGATGGGATCGTAACGCTGAACTAGCACATTCCCCATTCTGCTAATACAGCTTCACTAAAAGCGCCTTTTCAGGTAACGTCAACATGCTGCGACTGCTGGCGCATCTGATTCTCTCTCTCATTACAGCTCCTTTTATACACGATTGTCATGCACAGTCACTGACGTCTTGCTGTCCAGATCTATCTGTCGGACTTTTTGTGAACTTCGTTTTTTTTGTTTGGTTCTAATAAAACCCCATGTCATTCCAAGCATGTGTGTTAATTTTTACCTCTCTATCTACATTATTCTGTGGTTTATTAAGTTTCCAAGTTTATACTGACTTTTTGATCACCAGGTATTTTTTCTTATTGTTGGGTCTCAAAGGTTTAAGCACAATAACAGGACCACGGCCTAACCACAAAAAACGGACCCCATACTGTAAAACCACCTCTCCTGTACTTCGCCGCTGATACTATACATTATGGCAGGTAAAGTTGCCAGGCATTTGCGAAACTCAAAACTTTCTATTGTATTGCCAAAAGCTATATCATGACTCATCACAACGAATCACTCATTTCCAGTCATCCACTGTCCCGTGGTATTGATGTTTAACCACCTGAAGTGTTGCTTGGCATTGACTTCAGAAATGTGTGGGTTATGATAATCTGCGCGGCCATTGCACCCCATTCTTTTTAACTCGGTATGCACAGTCATTGTGCTATATGGACTGCTGGTAGCACTTGGAAGTCACGAGTGTTTTCTTCTGCTAGATTAATATTTTTTACAATCACCCTCCACAATGCTCGACTGTCCCTGCTCATCAGTACTGCCTGGTCTCAGTTTAACTGTGGTTGCTCCTTCACATTTCCACTTTACAATGACATGACCAACAGTCATTTTGGGTTGCTTTTTAGATAGGTTGAAATGCCTGTTGGATTTATTACTCAGGGGACATCCAATGACAAGTCCACAGTCGAAGTCACTCAGCTCTCTGAGCGACCCATTCTGCTGTCTCTGCTTTTGTACCAACAACACAATATTCCCCACCTATTTCTAAGGTGCTGCAGTCATGGACTGTGCAGGTGGTCCCGGCGGAGGTTCCTCCCTTGGGCATGGGTATGCGTCTTTGTCCTTAAGATAATTTAGGTTAAGCAGTGTGTAAGCTTAGCAGTTAAGTACTATAAGATTTCACACACATCTGAACTCCCCACCTATTTTTATATTAGCCAACGGTCTGCCGCAGTCGTAACACTGGTTCCCGTCAGATCACCGAAGTTAAACGCCGGTGGGCTTGGCTAGCACTTGGGTAGGTCACACTGCACGTCTGATGACTGCTGTTGGCAAGCGGTGTGCACACAGCCCTTGTGAGGCCAACTGAGGAGCTACTTAACTGAGAAGTAGCGACACTGGTCACGAAAACTGAAAACGGCCACGAGAGCGCCGTGCTGAGCACATGCCCCTCTGTATCCACATCCAGTGACGCCTAAAGGCAGAGGATGACATGGCGGCTGGTCGGTGCCGTTGGGCCTACACGGTCTGTTTCAGACAGTGTGTTTGTTCATACCTTTAAATTAGCGGGACTGCCTCTCTTAACTTCTAGTGGTAGATTCTGCATTACACAGTGGGATACAGATTCTTTTGATCAGATATTATGTGTGAATGCATGTAAAAGACATACCCTTGTAGATCGGATTATTCTTTTGAAAATTAAAACAATGTAAGTCTGTCTATCTTTCACTGGTGCTACGTCCCATGGTGACGCAGGGTCGGCATTGTTAGGAACGGATTTGGCAAGGTTAGTGGAAAAGAGTGGCCGGATGCACTTCCTGCCGCTATCCCGTACCCCCTCCGGGACGGAATTAGCGTACCCCTGCTGCCTGCATCTAATGTAATTCATGGAAAAGTGCGAATGTGTTCAGATGTTTGCGAGTCGTGTAACTGAGGTGGAACGTGGGGACCAGCCCGGTATTCACCTAGCGGGATGTGGAAAACCACCTAAAAACCACATCCAGGCTGGCCGGCACACCGACCGACGTCGGTAATCCGCCGGGCAGATTCGATCCAGGGCCAAAGCGTTTACTCAAGTCCAGGAAGCAGGCAGCGCAATAGCGCTCTCAGCTAACCTGGCAGGTAAAAACAATGTTGAGTCTGTGTGTAAGCTAAAATGCCTATCGTGATTCATAGAGAAGATATAATGCTGTGAAATTTGGTGAAGCTTTCTGATCCACTTTGTAGAGAGTCGTCACAAGTACATCCTCAGGGATATGGTGGTCTGCCAACATAGGTCTTCAACAGAGAATGTGTGACAGCTGGTGGTGATCAAATAACCTATCAACTGCTGCAGTGTCAAGATGGATATTTTCGCCTTTTGTAACTGCTTTGAGGGTGATGTAGCTGATAGGCGTAGCGCTGGTGAGATGCTCCTCGCTGTCAGAGCATCAAGGATCACACCAATGACACGTTAGGACCAAAGCATGCCCACTGAAGTTCTTCGCGCCACAGTTGGTGGCCTTTCTTGAAACAGACCAACCAATGGACACGAGGTCGTTTCTAAGACAGACAGAGTTCCAGTCAGTACAAGTCCACAGCAAGCAGTGACATGGGTACCTCATCTGGCGCCAACAGACTTGATCTGCAAGTCCTTGCACATGTTTGTGAACTTTGTTCAAATGGTTCAAATGGCTCTGAGCACTATGGGACTCAACTTCTGAGGTCATCAGTCCCCTAGAACTTAGAACTGCTTAAACCTAACTAACCTAAGGACATCACACACATCCATGCCCGAGGCAGGCGACCGTAGCGGTCACGCAGTTCCAGACTGTAGCGCCTAGAACCGCTCGGCCACCCTGGCCGGCTGTGAACTTTGTCTTTGAAAAGTGCTAGGAGAAAGAGTTTCTATTGAACAGTGCTTCCAGCTGTATTACCAATGACAGACTACTTGGTAATAGGTGTCAAACTGGTTCTATCAATAATGGTATATACACTGATAGCAAAAACAGTATGACCACCTGCTTAGTAGCTTGTTTGTCTATCTTTGCACCAAAATACATCCCTGGTTCTGTATATTATGGATCCGACCGTTTGTTGGTAGTTCTTTGGGCGTGTGGCCATAGATGTCGATGCACAGCTTACGTAAAATAATGGGCCACTGTTTTGCTTACATAGTATGGCGCCCGATAGCAACCCAGATGGGTCCCATAGGATTTATCTCAGGCGAGTCTGGTCGCTGAGGCATCAACGCGAGTTCACTATAATGCTCCTCAAACCACTGCAGCGCATTTCTGTTTCCGAGGCAGGGACAATTATAATGCTGAAAGATGACACAGCCGTCGGCGAAGACATCAAGCATGGAGGGATACAGGTGTTTCAGTGCTGTTAGCATGTCTTGGATTACTATCACAGGACCCACGCAAGCGAAGAGTAATGTCTCCACAACATAATACCGCTCCCAGCATCCTGCGTCCCTGGCGCGCTGCACGTTTCAAGCCACCATTCACCATGATGACGGCGTTTGTGGAGACAATCAGCGACCTATTGTAGCGAAAATGTGATTCACATGAAGAGCCGACACGTTTCCATTGATCGATGGTCGAATCTCGATTTTCCCGTGCACACTGCAATTGTAATTGGTGATGTGTGATGTCCTTAGGATAGTTAGGTTTAAGTAGTTCTAAGTTCTAGGGGACTTCTGACCATAGATGTTGAGTCCCATAGTGCTCAGAGCCATTTGAAATTTTTGCAATTGTAATTGACTATGTCGTCGTCTGAACATGTGTGCAAGTAGAGGAAACTGCAGAAATTCATGTTCAACAATGTACGATGAATGGTGTGCTCCGAAACACTTGTGCTTGCACCAGCATTGTGCTCTTCCGGCAGAGATGCCACAGGATCACCATCTATAATCCTTTACAGAGCAGACAAGTCTCCGAACCCCATGTTCTGTGAAGAGTAGTGGTCGTCTGACCATTTAGCACCTACTGATAGTTTCACTGTCCTACCTCTTTTCGTAGGTGCTCACAACAGTAGCACGTGAACATTCGATCAGCTTCGCCATTTTGGAGTTACTCGTCCACAGGCTCTGCGTAATAATAATCTGCCCTTTGTGAAAGTCGCTTATCTCAATAGATTTGCCAATTTGCAGTCAATGTCTTAGCGTGATCCCTCGTCCGTGTCTGCTCTCCTTACACATGAGGCTCATCCAGAAAGCAAACTTCCAGATGTTGCTTCCTTTAAAGGAGACGTATTTAGCCGGGAAAATTGCGCATGCGCAACAGATCTGTGACGTGCCGATCGGAGCGATCCTGCCTGGTGCCAGTACAGCGCCAGCAGTACCCCAAAATGGCAGCTCTTATTCATTCTCCTGCCGCCTAAGAGGTTCAGACTGTAATAAGATTCCTTAATGCACAAGACATAGCGCCCATCGAAATTCATCGTCAACTCTGTTAGGTCCTTAACATCAGTTTGTCAATATCCTTAACACAGGTTTGTTGCAGTATTCTCGAACATATTCTCAATTGGAATGTAATGAATTTTGTTGAGACAGAGAAGTTGCTGTCCATGCATCAGCACGGCTTTAGAAAGTATCGCTCCTGCGAAACGCAACTCGCCCTTTTTTCACATGATATCTTGCGAAACATGGATGAAGGGTATCAGACGGATGCCAAATTCCTTGACTTCCGGAAAGCGTTTGACGCGGTGCCCCACTGCAGACTCCAAACTAAGGTACGAGCATATGGGATTGGTTCCCAAATATGTGAGTTGCTCGAAGATTTCTTAAGTAATAGAACCCAGTACGTTGTCCTCGATGGTCAGTGTTCATCGGAGGTGAGGGTATCATCTGGAGTGCCCCAGGGAAGTGTGGTAGGTCCGCTGTTGTTTTCTATCTACATAAATGATCTTTTGGATAGGGTGGATAGCAATGTGTGGCTGTTTGCTGATGATGCTGTGGTGTACGGGAAGGTGTCGTCGTTGAGTGACTGTAGGAGGATACAAGATGACTTGGACAGGATTTGTGATTGGTGTAAAGAATGGCAGCTAACTCTAAATATAGATAAATGTAAATTAATGCAGATGAATAGGAAAAAGAATCCTGTAATGTTCGAATACTCCATTAGTAGTGTAGCGCTTGACACAGTCACGTCAATTAAATATTTAGGCGTAACAAACGGCTCTGAGTACTATGGGACTCAACTGCTGAGGTCATCAGTCCCCTAGAACTTAGAACTAGTTAAACCTAACTAACCTAAGGACATCACACACATCCATGCCCGAGGCAGGATTCGAACCTGCGACCGTAGCGGTCTCGCGGTTCCAGACTGCAGCGCCAGAACCGCGCGGCCACTTCGGCCGGCTAGGCGTAACATCCCAGAGCGATATGAAAAGGGACAAGCATGTAATGGCAGTTGTGTGGAAGGCGGATAGTCGTCTTCGGTTCATTGGTAGAATTTTGGGAAGATGTGGTTCATCTGTAAAGGAGACCGCTTATAAAACACTAATACGACCTATTCTTGAGTACTGCACGAGCGTTTGGGATCCCTATTAGGTCGGATTGAGGGAGGACATAGAAGCAATTCAGAGGCGGACTGCTATATTTGTTACTGGTGGGTTTGATCATCACGCGAGTGTTACGGAAATGCTTCAGGAACTCTGGTGGGAGTCTCTAGAGGAAAGGAGGAGTTCTTTTCGTGAATCGCTACTGAGGAAAGTTATAGAACCAGCATTTGAGCCTGACTGCAGTACAAGTTAACTGCCGCCAACTTACATTTCGCGGAAAGACCACAAAGGTAATAGAGATTAGGGCTCGTAAAGAGGCATATAGGCAGTCATTTTTCCCTCGCTCTGTTTGGGAGTGGAAATGGGAGAGAAAATGCTAGTTGTGGTACGAGGTACCCTCCGCCACGCACCATATGGTGGATTGCGGAGTATGTATGTAGATGTAGAGGTCTATGGGTAGAGCATTATGAAGAAACAGAAGGTGCATTGCTGGTGTAGGCTTCTTTCCTGACTGTCGTCTAAGTCTCCACGATGAAGGGCACAGTAGGTGACCTTCCCTCATCAATGATCAGCTGGTTGAGCTGGCGCGGCAGGGCATCCTGGACAAACCTCGCTTCACAATTATGCAGCCAGCTACCATCTACTTCAGACATCGCAATCCTTGTTACATGAGATTGTCACTAAGCACCTGCTGTTCAAGAAATTCTGTGCCATTTGGATTCACAGCAGACTTCTACGGCACAGAAATAAAAAATTCTTTTGGTACTATGTCGAAAAATAGCTCAAACATTGTTGTACCTCTTGCTGTCGAAGTTTTCCATGTAACTATGTTGTCTGTGTTTTTAAAAGATAGGGAAACTTATTTTCTGGATGTGTCTCCTACCTTTGTTACCGCGTCACGTTACAGCAACGCCACACGCGATATTCATCGCCACAGTGGGAAGTGTTCATAATGTTTTGGCTCACCTGTGTAAACATACCTACACTCTGACGCACATCGAAGTAGTTTTATAATAAGAGTTAAGTGTCCATTTTGATTGTAAAATATATTTCAATTCTTCATTTTACGTGCGCAATAATCATGTTATTTATCACCTGTTAGAACCCAAATCAATTTGACAACCCATCACAACATTGAGATCCTGAGAAGTTGCTTAGCTATTTCTTTGCGAGACAAGTACTCACGTGTCGTCATCTGCCTTGAGTAACCATTCGTTCCTTCTCAGCAGCCCCTTGTCCCACGCATACCGTACGGCTGCCTTCGTCTTGTTCCACAGCACCTCTCTGCCCTCTGACACATTCAGGGTTACAACCGGCAGCATCATGTCTGAAACCCAAACAAACAGCACATACTATAAGGAGCGTTCAAAAAGAAAAGAGCTGGAGTCTGGAATGCGCAAACTGGTGAGAGGAGGGTAATATTGTGGCGTGTGTAACGAGGTGTGGTTCCGAACAGGGCGTGGAAGTTCACAGCCCATCGCTAGATGGCATGTGTGTACATCCCGTGACTATACACAGCTAGTAGCAGCATGCACCAATCGTCAAACGCTGCCAGTGGCGTTGCAAACAGTGACATGGAGGCGTCAAAAGAAGAGCAAAGAGGTGTTGTTCGTTTTCTGACAGCGGAAGGAGTGGGAGGAATGGACATTCACTGACGAATGTCGTAAGTGCCCAGCGAACACTGCATGTCCCTTGCAAGTGCTTCAGGGAAGGACGGGTGTCATTAGCTAATGATGTACTGTCTAGGGCACCACACTGCATTACCGATGACATAGTCCAGCTGGTGGATGCACTCATTACCCAAGACCGCTGAGTGACACTGAAAGCCATAGCCATCGTGGTCGTACTGAGCGTCAGAAGCGTTCACACCATCATGAAGGAAAGACTCCACATGCGCAAAGCGTGTGCCCGATGGGTGCCCCACAGTCTTCAACCACACCAGGAAGCATATCGAATGGCCCACTGTCTTGCTTATCTGCAGTGCTATGTTCAGGAAGGGAATGCATTCCTGGCACGAGTGGTGGCTGGAGATGAGTCATGGTGTCATCACATCGAACCAGAATCGAAACAACAAAGTCTCCAGTGGAAGCATCCAGGGTCACCACCACAAAAAAAATAAAAAACCAAGGCCATCCAGACAAGTGCAGGAAAGGTTATGCTGACGCTCTTCTTTGACCAAGGTGGCCCTCTTCTGACACACTTCCTGCAGCACGGGACAACAGTGAATTCCCAGCAATCTCACCCGTGCGGTCATTCTGCTCCACGACAATGCTAGGCCTATACAGCCAACACAGTCGCGGCACTCCTGCAGAAATTCAAATGGGAGGTTCTCGGCCACCCTCCATACAGTCCAGACCTCTCTCCCTGTGATTACGCCATTTTTGGTCCACTTAAAAAGGCTCTGAGGGGCAAACGATTCACCTCAGACAACGACGTCCAGCTGTATGTGCGTAACTGGTTAACATGCAGCCCCGGGAATTTTATGAGACAGCCATTCACCGCCTTGTGTCACAGTGGGATAAGTGTCTCAACAGCCAGGGTCAATATATCTAATGTACAGGTACTGGTATCTGTAATTATGCCTCCAGCTCATTTCTTTTTTAACGTGTCGAGGTGATACTTTACTGTCTGACAAAAAATTTAAAGTAAACCAAAGGGGACAAAAAACAAATAGAACCTTCATGGGTCGACAGAGTGTGTGATTTTATCTCAGCGATTAAAAAATTAAATCAAATCTTAAAAAAATAAAGTCTCAGCACACTTATCAGCATGTCGTTACACCCCCTGTCCTGCATGGATGCACTGATCCAGTTGGAAAGGGTGGCATAAAGCTGGTGTATCCTCTCCTGAGGCAAGCTGGTCCACAACAATTGTAACTTGTCCTTTATCTCCTGGATGCTTGCACTGGGACAGAGTTGATGTCTACAATGGTCCCACACACGCTCTATCAATGAAAGATACGGGGATCTTGGTGGCTGCAGGACTACCTCAACATTAAGCAAAACACTCTCGTGTGGATGAACCTTGTCCTGTTGAAAAATGGCACCATGACACTGTCACTTGAGTGGTAACAGATGAGGGCACAGGATACCCATGGCATACCATTGTGCTCTCAGAGTCCTCTCACTCACTATCAGCTGTGACCTCAAGTCTTACCCGATGGCTCCCCTCACCGAACTTGTGCATTTCCAGTTCTCCGCCACACTCGCCAACAATGGTCATACAGGATAGTGCAGAACTGCAGTTCATCGCTGAACGCAATGTGACCCCATTCATATGCACTCCCTGGGGCAGACCATTCACCGCTGAACACAATGTGACACCATTCACCTGGACCCTGAATGCAGCTGATAGTTTTGTGTGATGACAGCCTATGCATGGGACAGTGATTCCCTATATGAATGCGTGGTCTCTGTTCATACAGACCTGTCAGTAAGAATAGAGACCATGTGTTCATACACTGAAGGGCCAAAGAAATTGGTACACCTGCCTAATATCATGCACATCCACCTCGAGCACGTAGAATTGCCGCAACACGTGGCATGGACTCGACTAACGTGTATAGTAGTACTGGAGGGAACGGACACAAGAATACTGCAGGGCTGTCTATAAATCTGTAAGAGTACAAGGGGATGGAGATCTCTTTTGAACAGCACGTTGCAAGGCATCCCAGATATGCTCAATAATGTTCATGTCTGGAGAGTTTGGTAGAGGACGGAAGTGTTTTCGTAAGTGTTCCTGGAGTCACTCTGTAGCAATTCTGGACGGATGGGTTGTAGCATTGTCCTGCTGGAATTGCCCAAGTCCGCCGGAACGCACAATGGGCATAGGTGATCAGACAGGATGCTTACGTACGTGTCACACGTCAAGCGTCATATTTCGACGTATCAGGGGTCCCCTGTCACTCCAACTGCACACGCCCCACGCCATTACAGAGCCTCCACCAGCCTGAACAGTCCCCTGTTGACATGCAGGGTCCATGGATTCATGAGGTTGTCTCCATACACGTAAATGTCCATCCGCTCGATAAAATTTGAAACGAGACTCGTACGACCAGGCAACACGTTTCCAGTCATCAACAGTCCAATGTCAGTGTTGACGGGCCCAGGCGAGGTGTAAAGCTTTGTGTCGTGCAGTCATCAAGGGTGCACGAGTGGGCTTTCGGCTCCGAAAGCCCATATCAATGATGTTTCATTGAATAGTTCGCATATTCATACTTGCTGATGCCCCGACAGTGAAATCTGCAAAATCTGCTGAAGGGTTGCATTTCTGTCACGCTGAACGATTATTTTCAGTCGCCGTTGGTCGCGTTCTTGTAAGATCTTTTTCTGGCCGCAGCGATATCGGAGACTTGGTGTTTTACCGGAATCCTGATATTTACGGTACACTTGTGAAATGGTCGTACGGGAAAATCCCAACTTCATCGCTACCTCGGAGATGCTGTGCGCCGACTATAACATCACGTTCAAACTGACTTAAATCTTGATAACCTGCCATTGTAGCAGCAGCAACCGTTCTAACAACTGCACCAGACACTTGTTGACTTACATAGGCATTGCCGACCGCAGCGCCCTGTTGTGGTTGTTTACATATTTCTGTATTTGAATACGCATGCCTATACCAGTTTCTTTGGCGCTACAGTGTATATAAGGCTTCAATTCTTCTAGAGCGGAGTATATGTCGAACAGTTTCACAACATTACTACGTTTGTAACTGGGTAAAGATTTCCGTGCAGCTGAAAATAGATCGGGCAAGGACAAGTCTGAGCTAATTAACTTGCTTTGTCTCTAGTCTCGGTGCCATACTTGGCCGCGTAAAGAAAAATTTAGGTGCAACACTGCTGCTTCTGGGCTATTTCGGAACAACAGAATAGACCGAAGGTTTGAATTCTTGTTCGAAAACTTGTGTACCATGCATTTCCGGTAGAAAAAGAAAATACCGAATGATTTTAGCAGGAAGGGTAACGTGAAGTGGAAAGACCTATCAAAGTGATCTTTAAGCCCCGTCCAATGATATCAAAGCAAGCACCTCAAACCATGTAAGAAAGTGAAGACAGTAGCTCGAAGTCACGTAACAGTTTTCATCGATCAGCTTATAAGACACCTGTCGACCCAGTTAGATACTGGAAGTAAATTTTCGGTTTGTTCGGTAAAAAGTGTGTGTGTTCTCAGTTAAGAGCGCATTTTAGTAAGCCGGCGCATTCAGTATTTTACATCCTTTCTTCAACTGTACGGTTGATAGAAACAGGCTCACCATAACATCTGCAGTCAATGGATTTATTGCGAATAATTAAAACATTTTAATTTTTCATTTCAATTCTTCGAAAGTAAAATTGCATTAAGCATTTTATCCACCTATAAACATTTCTAAACCAGAAAGACTTCTTTAACGAGATATAAAATACCTCTCTTCCGAGCCTACAGAAAACGTCATTACTTAATATCTACTCTAATTATAAAATGCATAGCATACAAATGATACCAGGTTCGAACTCACTGTTTCCAACTAGAGCTAAATGGGCATTGTAAATGATACCGACTAGGGTTTGATCACTGATTGTTCATAATCATAACATCGGACAGTATTCGCATCCACCGATTCAATAGAAAAAAAAAAAAAGATTAGTCCCCATGACCTTATTTCAAAGTCGTGTTTCCGCTAATTAGGTAGATTACATTAAATGATTATCTTACAAGGGGTAGGCACGACCTAGGTGATTAATTGGGGATAAGCCCATGTAAATTGAAAGTACATCTAAAGCCAACCAATTCCGAGAAAAAAACTAAAATTTGAAGTGCAGCTTTATGACATAATCCGTGCTGCTTTTAAGAAGTTGAAGTATTTCCTGCTATCACCCTCATAACGTTTTCCGCAAAATTAATGTACACGGGCAATCTTCCCCTCTGTCAAATAACAAAGCTAGTGCCTCCTATCTTGCTCCTTTCTCTTCTTCTATCTCCATTAGGCACGTAATCTCCTTCTACCTTATATTTTCTTAAGTGTGTTTCACCACGTCCTTGTTGTTCCCCTCCCTTCACCTTCAGCAGCTCGTGGTCTAGTGGCTAGCGTTGCTGCCTCTGGATCATGGATCCCGGGTTCGATTCCAGCCAGGTGGGCATTTTCTCTGCCCGGGGACTGCGTGTCTGTGTTGGCCTCATCATTTCGTCATCATCATCATCATCATCATCATCCGTGACAGTAGCTACTTTGTATTGTTAAAAATTGGAGTCTGCAAAAAATTGGGACTTTGTACAGGCGCTGATGATGGCGCAGTTGAGCGGTCGCAAACCAATCACCACCACCACCACGAGTTTCCCTCATATACACTGCTGCTAGCACTCCTATCTAAAATCTGTCTTTATCATAACATCTAATTATCGCAGTACTTATCATCTACGAATATAAACTGTATGTGTATGTCTTTTACTATATGTAGTTTAACATGCCTACTAAAACATATGAACGCACAATATGTAGAATGCCTGGTTAAATGTAAGGGAGCGCCTGATGACCCTAATCTTGCCAAGTTAAATGAATTATACGTTTCAGATATTTTCGTTCAGAGTAACCAACTTAGCGGGAGAGAAGTTCATCCTTGAGTTCTGTAACAGTAACCAAATAATAAACCAATAAACAACGAATCTTGCTACAGTGCAGGGTGACCAGATTGTGTGATATGCGGACCCGCACGGGGGTGGGTGGCTGCAGCAAATCAGTTCCTGTCCATTTGTCTTTTCTGTTAAAAGGTTCAATCGAATCTATATTTATAGTAAAGTCAAACTAGATAAAATTAGCTTTCCGATTTCCCCCCCCCCCCCCCCCCCGCCCAAAACAAAATGGTCGTGAGTGCGGCCCTGCCTGGGATGACTGATATTCTTCTGTGTTTATGTGACATACGCCAGATGATGAGCGTTGTTCAGAGCAGGCGGCTTACCCAGCTGAGAGCTGAAGAAGAGGAGTTCCGAGCACCGTTGTCCCCACGTCTCCTTGACGGCGAGCGCCTTGTCACGGTGGTTCTCTGGCTGCGTGATCACCACACACAGCACGCGCACCTTCTCCGATGGATTCTCTCCATCCACCTGACAGCTTTCACCTACCGGATAATATTTTTATTTACTTATTTAACCTGATCAGATTAGGGCCATCAGACCCCCTCTTACATCGGACCAGTGTTCCACACATGCAGCATTTCACACATCAGAGTTACATAATGACAATAGTTTAAATAAGAACATTGGATTACTGTAGTGACAATATGAATGAAGAGTCATGACTAAGACCTAATAAAGTAAATGCTGGCAGTGCTTTTACAACAGGTGCTATACATACAAATTATGATAAAAGCAATAATAATAACAGTAAAAAAATCAAATAATAATGATAAACATGAGAAAAATTGGCAATAGTAATGAAGATTTGTGCAGATGTAAGTTAATATCTTGGTGTGTAAAGTAGATGTTTACTAGTATAGCGAGTTTTGGGGAAGGGAGATTTAAGGAGGGGGAAAGAGGGAAGAAATGAGGTGAAGTGCATTCATCTACAGACGAAGGCATTACTGTTGCATAGGTAGATACGTCGTTAACTGTTTTTTGAAGCCGGACATGTTTTTAAGTTCTCTAACATAACGAGGGAGGTTATTCCAGAGTCGAGTTCCCGCTACTGTAAAGGACTAGGCGAAGGTGACTGAGCGATGCAGTGGAACAGATAGGATTTTATTATAGTGGGAACGTGTGTTTCTGTCATGTTGTTCCGACATTAGCGTTACGGACGAGGAGAGATATGAGGGACAGTGTACATGTATAAGGCAGTAGATGAGACAGAGCGTATGGAAATCTCTGCGTTCGTCTGCACGCAGCCGGGACAATTTTGCATATGCTGGTGAAATGTGATCAAAAAGTCGAACGTCACAGATATATCGGACGCAGGCATTCATGACCAGTTCCAGACGTCGCGAATTTTCCAGAGAGGGGCCTTATAGGATAATATCGCTGTAGTCAATGATTGGAAGTATAAGCATTCGTACTTATTTCTTTTTCAGATCGAAAGGGAAGAGTTTTTTATATTTTTGTAGGACATGAAGGGATGCTGATGCTTTTTTGCACATTGCAGTTACATGCTCTGTCCAATTTAGATTTTCATCTATTATTACTCCCAGACTCTTTGCTGAGGGAGAGAAGTTAATATTTGTTCCATTAAGGATAAGAGATGGTATGGATTCCCGATGTTTTGGGCTAATGAGCTTAGAGTGACCAACAAGTACCGCTTGGGTTTTAGATGGGTTTAGTTTCAGTCCTAGGTCCTGTGCCCATTTTGATAGTGCATCGAGGTCAGTATTGAAATTTTCAATAGCTTTCTTAAGATTGCTTGGTTTCGCACTTAGATACAACTGAAGGTCATCTGCATACATATATTTGTAATAGGTCAGAACCGATGACACATTATCGACATACAGGGAGAAGAGTATAGTAACTAATACTAAACCTTGGGGAACGCCTGACACTAGCTGCCGCCATTGTGATTTTATATTCCCGGACGGGACGCGTTGCTGACGAGACGTCATGTACGAGCGAAACCACTGCACTGCACTTGGTGTGAAATTTAGACCGCTAAGTTTGGCTAGTAAGATGTCGAAGTCGACAGTATCAAATGCTTTGCTGAAATCTAACAAGCAAATGGTAGTCGCTTCTTGTCTGTCCATGGCAAGTTTCAGGTCATCTGTCACCTTTATCAGTGCGGATGTTGTGCTTCGATGTTTACGGAAACCTGATCGGTATTCGTCTAGTAGGTTGTTAGTAGTTAGGTAGTTGGTGACCTAGTCATGAACTATATATTCTAAGGCCTTTGATAGTGCAGGAAGAAGGCAGATGGGGCGGTAGTCAGAGGGTGCTGTGGCGATGTACTTTTTAGGCAGCGGCTTAATTTGTCCCAGTTTCCAGGCCTAAGGGAAAACACTTGTGATTAATGAATCGTTGGAAATGTCTGTTATAGAGGGCAGTGGTCGATCAATAATAAGTTTTACCATCTGGTTAGTGATGCCTGCATGTCCAGTAGATGCTGATCTAATCCGCATTATGGTTTTCTTGACAGTACTGCAAGTGACGTGCTGTAGATAGAATTTTTCTATGCTACAGTCGTTCATCCCCATGAAGTAATCAATGATTCTCTGTTTTTTTTTTGCGGTTCAATTATGGTTGTAGGTAATGTGAAGAATCGGTTTAGTTCTTCAGCTGGGACCATGGGATTTTCTGCAACTTTTATTTTGCCTAAACCGAGACTACGGAGATTTTTCCACAGGATAGCTGGTCTACATCTACTGTCAGCTAATGTACGGGCATGCCTATGCTTAGCGTTTCTCACCGCTTGACTGACTCTGTTTCGTTTCTGCTTCTATACAGTATGATTTTCAGTTGTAGGGTGTATCTTTTATGCTCGATGTGCAGCGTCTCTGAGAGTCATGAGCTATTTTAGTTCATCAGTCAGCCACGGTGCAGATTTCCTTTTTACTTTTCTGGCCTTTATTGGAGCATATTTGTCATATAGTTGAGTAATTTTGCTAGTGAAATCCTGGAGTTTGACGTTTATGTCCATGAGGGGAGTAGAGGTTATCCCCCAAACTATTTCTTGCGCCTCAGTTTCGAATTCAGGCAAATTTATGCGTTTGAAGTCTCGGTATGTAGACAGTTCTGTTACTTTCTAGGACATTCTAGTGAATACGTCATGAAAATGATGTCATGGGCAGACATGCCAGGCGCAGATATTTGAGAGGTGCGGATTATTCTGTTCGGGATTTCGTTGCGAATATATCTATGAAAGTGTGACTGGTAGTCGTGTGATGAGTAGGTGCCAGCTGAAGTAGCGTCATATTTGAGGAAGAAAGCGTCCTCTCAAATTTCCCAGTGAAAGGACTATTGCGCAGAAAATTAATGTTAGTGTCACCTGCTATAATTACATGTTCATATGACGATTTGAGACTAGAGAGGGCAGTTTCGAAGCAGGCGAACCCACCTACTTTAGGAGGTTTGTAAAGGGCACATATTAAGCACTTTCTGTTAAGAGATTTAGTCTGTATGAACATATATTCCTCTTGTTTATCTACATTGTTGTCTGATGTATGTAGTACAATAGGTGACAAATCAGAGCGTATGTACGCCCCTACGCCGCCCCCTCGTCTGTTGCATCTGTCGTGCCTGAGAAAGATATAGCCATCTAGGTTTACGGAAGTTGTGGGAATACTTGGTTTGAGCCAAGTCTCTGACAAAAGTATTACCTGTATATCAGTAGTTTGAAATATATATTTGAACTCGTCGAAGTGAGCTGACAGAGATTGGACATTTGCATGTGCAATATGCAGCTTGGTGCGTTCGGGTGTTGATTGCCCGAGGAGGCTGCCGAGTACCGACCAATGTTTGCGGGTTGTGGTTATCGGTGAGGGTCTGGCATGAGGAATGCGGAAGGCGTGGGAAGGAGTGGGTGGTGGGGGGGGGGGGGGGCGGAGGGAGTGTCCTCCCTGTTCTGTGCAGTGAAAGCGGCCGGGAGGGGTAGGGGGAGGGGGTGGGTCTCGGGGGGGGGGGGGGGGGGGCAACGGGATCTGCAGCCAAGGTCAGCGAGGTCTGCAGCGGTTCTGGAAGTAGCCGTGGGCTCACAGGGGAAGGAATTTCGCTAAACACAACGGGAGTAATCAGCACGGTAAAGTGTGATATTAATTGCACTTATGAGGATAACAACTCAGGTATGATGGTTGGTTGCTAATTAAAGATGGAAGTGAGACTACCTTATGTAATAATTGACAAAATTACATGACAAAAACAATTAGAGACGAAAATACGTACTCAAATCACTGTGAATGAATACTGATAATGTGACACGTCTATGATTACATATCTGCTCCTCTGTAGGTTAAAGAAAAATGGCTCAAATGGCTCTAAGCGCTATGGGACTTAACACCTTGAGGTCATCAGTCCCTTGGACTTAGAATTACTTAAACCTAACTAACCTAAGGACATCACACACATCCATGCCCAAGGCAGGATTCGAACCTGCGACCGTAGCAGCAGCGCGGTTCCGAACTGAAGCGCCTAGAACCGCTCGGCCACCCCGGCCGGCCAACTATTACAATAACTGTCGTAATGTATTAGGTTGTTCCGTAAGTTCTTAGGGTTTTTCCGTAAGGTTAATAAACACTACAGATAGTGGAGACAAATTGAGAATGTCAAATACGTACTGACAGCGTGTTACTCTTGGGACAGACTCTTCAGAGTGGTAGACAGCACAAAGGAGGAAGTGTATGACCACAATCTGGCGACCTATCTTCCCTCATGTTTCTAATCTCCACTCCCAAAATACAGTTTATCCGCTAATACGGTTCTACTGCACTTATATGCAGTACAAAAATTTAATATTTGTTCTTAACTCACGTTATCTAACAATATACATTAATTTTATACCATTACAACATTTTTAGTAATCAGATTTTTCCATCCCCTGCAACGCAGTAACTATTAGTCCTAGAGAAAAATTTAAAGAAACTGTTTTGTAGGCAATATAACGTAGTTTAATTTTGTATTGAGAAACATTTTCGCTAGAAGCTGCGGTTTTCAAGACAGTCGAGAAAAACCGTAAAAAAGTAACCTTTAAATGCCCTCCCGACTCCACCATCACTGGTCAGGATTTTTAGTATGTTGTTCGTTACACTCCCCTAATTTTAATTTGTAGGCTTGTATAAGAGAGAAAGTCAGACGGTTCACAAGATCTTCAAAGTCTCACCACACTTGTCTCATTACATGCTAAAACAGAGGACACATCATCTGATAAACTATTCACTGCTCTTTTGCTAGTTAGTTATGTGTTCCATTGATCAATAGCACGGAAAAACCGTTATGATGTGGAACGTATCAAATGCACAAGAAATGCGCACAGGAAACAAGTTTTTTTTTACATTATAGTGTTATACCTAAATATTGCTATTCTCTATCCCATTCCCTTAAATGGCACAAAACTCATATCCCCAGATTTATTTGCTCACATTCAAGAATTCATCTATGGTATAGAAGGAGTTGTCAAGGAGGTATGATTTCAGTTTCTTTTTGAAACTATTACTGCTGTCTGTCAGACATTTCATTTCATCTGGTAATTTATCAAAAAGTTTTATAGCAGCATATTTTACCCCTTTCTGTGCCAAAGATAGGTTAAGTACAGCACAGTGTATGTCTTTGGTATTGTAATCATGAATGTCGCTGTTGATTTTAAGCTGGTCCATGTTGTTGAGAAAAAATTTCATTACTGAGTAAATGTACTGTGAAGCAGTTGCAAGAATTCCTAACCTTTTAAACAGATGCCTACAAGATGTGCGACTATGAACCCCACACATTATTCTAACTACTTTCTTTTGAGCAGTGGATACCTTTTGCCTAAGAGTTGAGTTGCCCCAGAATATTATTCCATATGACACTAGAGAGTGGAAGTATGCAGAGTATGTTAGCTTACTAATTTCTACATCCTGAAAATCGGCAATTATTCTGATTGCAAAAGTTGCTGAACCTAGTCGCTTTAGGAGATCCATCATATGAATTTTCCAATTAAGATTCTCATTTATATGTACACCCAAAAACTTTGTATGCTCTACACTGGCTACTGACTTCTTTTGATGTGTTATGTTTATTGAAGGAACTATACTTTTTGCAGCAGAAAATTGGATGTACTGTGTTTTTTCAAAGTTCAGAGCAAGCCTATTCGCAGAAAATCAATAACTTTTCCAAAGACCTTATTTGAATAATTTTCTGTCAGACTTACTTTTACTGGATTAGTAATTATGCTTGTATCATCAGCAAACAGTGTCAGTTCAGCAGTTTGTTTCACATAAGAAGGGAGATCATTCACATATATCAAGAACAGGAGGAGACCCATGATCGAACCTTGTGGAACACTTAATGTAATTTCACCCCAGTTAGATGAAGTGGCAAATTCCTTTGAATCACTTGAAGCATATAAAGAGACTTTTTGCTTCCTGTTCTGTAGATATGACTTAACCCACTCATATGCTGTTCCATTTATACCATAATATTGTAATTTCTCTAACAATGTCATGGTTCACACAATGAATGCTTTGGATAAGTAGCAGAATATTCCTACTGGTGACATTACACTATTTAAAGACTCTATTACGTGCACGGTGAAATTGTATACTGTTGTCTCAGTGGAACAGCATTTCTGAAATCCGAACTGTGATTTACGAAGTATCCCATTACTGTTGAGATGGCTAACCACTCTTTAGTACATTACTTTCTCGAAGATTTTTGAAAATGCTGTAAGCAAGGATACTGGCCGGTAATTATTGACTTCTGTGGTTTCCCCCTTTTTGTAGAGAGGCCTGACAATGGCATATTTTGACCTGTCTGGAAAAATACCCTTAGTCAGTGATGCATTACATATGTGACTCAAAACATCAGCTGTAATTGCTCCACATTGTTTTAATAACTTGTTAGAGATGTCATCTACTCCAACAGAACATTTATTTTGCAATGTCTCACATTGGACAGCCACCCAGCAGAGCAGGAAGTCTTGTGTTATCAGGCTGTGCTCAATTCTGAGGCGAGTGTGAAGGCCTTCATCTCCGTCAGTGTCCAGAAGGAGGAACGGAAGGGCTGGGTAGTTGAGTTTACTAACCGCAACTTATTGCTGCCACTTCCTGCCTCTCATCTCCCAACCAAGCATCATGCCCTATCTCAACAGTGAGGATACTGTACGCTACACCTACATCAAAACAGTACATTGTATACACCCACCAAAAAAAGTTAAGGATGTATTTGTTTCTCATACCTTGAAATGAGATCGATGTCTTACACTCCGTTTTTGATAATACAGAATATTACGCAAAAGAAAACTATACTATATGTTTCCTTTAAATCGATTATGAAAGAAAAAGTGACATTTTTGGAAAAAAAAACAAAAAAGAAGAACTTTGCAGTGTCCCACAATATCAAAAAACATACATTGTGTTCAGTGCACTGTTCAATAACGTGTAGATCCTCCACGAATCCTCAGGCATTCTTGAATGCTACGGGGCATGCTCAGTAACGACTCATTGCAGGCCTCTTGAGACATTTTCTCCACTCCACAATGGCAGCATTCCTAAGAGCTTTAATCGGTAATGAAGGTTAATTACGACTAGAAATCACTCTTATGAGCAACCTCCATCCATTCTCTATCTAATTCATATCCGGTGAGCATGCTGGCCAATCCATTCTTCTGATCCTACATCGTGTCAGATACCTTCACACTGCCAGTACGATGAGGACAGGTGTCATCGTCTCGTAGAGCGAACCTTTTCCCTACAGTTTCTGCAAAACCACCGACTATGGGTCGGAGAACGCTGTTTTCATACATTGCAGCAATCATGTTGCCTTCAATTGCAAGGAGTGTTGTGCAGCTGTCATACATGGTACCTGCCAGAATATGATTGAGCCACCAGATCGTTGGCGACGTGCCACACCATTGATGGATGACTGGTCTTCCCTGGTCGCCCCCATATGCGAACAGAATCGTCGTCTGGATGCAAGCCTATTCGCACTTCGTCTACAAACAGCGATTAGGTCCATTGGTCTGGTGTCCAATGTTCATTTGCTCCAGCCCATCTTACACGAGCACCCCTGCGACGTGGACGCAGTGGTGGAGTCTTGAGAGGTCTTCAGCTGTACAACTCTCCACCATGAAGTTTGTTGCACACAGTTTGGGTACTTCCGGTAACCCTGTTGCATCTCTAAGCTTGTGGCGCAGAGTAGTCGCTGTCTTTGTAGGGTGTCTCCGTGCAGATACCTTCACAAAGTGGTCCTGAGCTGCTGCAGTTTTGCGTGGACAGATTTCGCGATGTCGATCCGCCCCTGAATGCGTTTCCTGGAATTTTTTCCACCATCTGGAGACACCACATTGATTAACGCGAACAATATCCGCAACGTCAGCTTGTCTCTTGTTTTCTCCCTGATGATTTAGATACGGTCTGCCACAGAGAGCCTGTTGTGAGGTACTGTGCCACACTACAAGGCACACGGACGACAGTGGATTCACAAGAACTCAGCTCTGGCGTACTGCGTTTGTTTACAAGCCGCAATTGCATGCCCCTGATGAGGCGGAGTGGCAATGATGAACGAATTCGCCTTATGTACACAACCACCTTCCTGTATAAACATAAAAGGAATGTCCAAATTCATTATTGGTGAGTAATTTGGAAATATGCTTTTTTTGATGAGTGGATTACGCTGAGATGACAGAAGCTAAGGGATACCTCCTAATATCGTGTCGGACCACCATTTGTCTGGTGTAATGCAGCAACCCGACATTGCGTTGACTCGGCTAGTCATTTGAAGTCCCATTCAGAAATATTGAGCCGTCCATGCATAAAAATTGAGCCGTCCATAATTGCGAAAGTCTTGCTGGAGAAGGATTTTGCACACGAACTGATCTCTCGATTACGTCGGATTAATGTTCGATGGGATTGACGTCGGGCGATCACTGGCTCAAACAGTCCACAATGTTCTTCAAACCAATCACAAACAACTGTGGTCCAGTGGCATGACATCGTTGTTTGGGAACATGAAGTCCATCAATGGTTGCAAATGGTCTCTAAGATGTTCAGTTCGACCAGAGGATCCGGTCCATTCCATTTAAACAAAGACCACACATTATGGTGCCACCACCAAGCTTGCACAGTGCCTTGTTGAAAATTTGGTTTCATGGCTTCATGGAGTCTGCACCACACACTAACCCTACCATCAGCTCGTGCCAACTGAAATCCGTGCTTATCTGAACAGGCATGGTTTTCCAGTCGTGTAGGTTCCAAAAGATACGGTCACGAACCCGGTAAAGGCACTGCAGGCGATATCGTGCTGTTATCAAAGGCACTCGAGTCAGTATTCTGCTAGCATAGCACATTAACGCAAAATTTCTCCACATTGCCTTAACGGATTCTTTTGCTGTACGTCCCACATTAATTTTTGCGCTTATTTCATACAGTGGTGATTGTCTGTTAGCACTGACAACTACAAGCGAACGTCGCTGCTGTCGGTCGTTATGTGAAGTCCGTCGGGCACTGCGATGTTCGTGATAAAGAGATAATGCCTCAAATTTGGTATTCCTGGCACACTTTTGACACCGGTCTCGGTGGCCGAGCGGTTCTAGGCGCCACAGTCTGGAACCGCACGACCACTACGGTCGCAGGTTCGAATCCTGCCTCGGGCATGGATGTGTGTGATGTCTTTAGGTTAGTTAGGTTTAAGTAGTTCTAAGTTCTAGGGGACTGATGACCTCAGAAGTTAAGCCCCATAGTGCTCAGAGCCATTTGAATCACACTCTTGACACTATGTATCTCGGAATATTTAATTTCCTAACGATTTCCCAAATGGAAAGTCATGTGTCTAGCTCCGACTACCAGTCCACGTTCAAAGTGTCTTAATTGCCCTCGTGTGACCATAATCACGTCGAAACCTTTTCACATGAATAATCCCAGTACAAATAACAGCGTCGCCAACGCACTACACTTTCATATTTTGTGCACGTGATACTACCGCATATCGCTATCCCTGTTTATATTGCAGCACTTACGAGTTAAAGCATATATCCAGCGGATATGTATGTACATCATCCAACCGTACGCAGATATCTATGGTATCTCCATAACATCTTGAATGCAGAGTATCTGAAAAGTTATACATCGAAAGACTTCAACACTTTTGTGCAGTTCTTCATTAGCATTTTACCAACTTTGAGCAACAATGGACTTGAATGCTACCCTAATGAGTTGTATGGCATGATAAGATCCGGGATTCATTATAACTATTTCAATGGGGCAGGGACTGAATATACCCTAATGAGTTATCTTGGATGGTAAGATCCAGTATTCATGGTAACTATTTCAATGGGACAGGGAACGTCGCTAAACCCCGCCCAATCCGGCAACCTCGAAACTGTTCAAAGAATTAGTGTTTTCGCACGTTCGAGTAAGAATTTCCAATTATGTACCATTCAGTAACACGAGTCTGGTTCCTTTCCAAGCCTTGCATACAATGAGGACTTTCCTGTATGTAGAGGGATGGCACACTGAGCTTCGGGATTTGGATACGCGCTTTCTTGATAGTCATAGCCACTAAATTAATTTCCCTGAATTACCTTGTGCCTCCTTCCCAAGGTTCTGTAGGTAGAGAAGGGAGCCTTAAATGTTCTGGGTGTATGTGTCTTTTGGACACATGCGTTGTATAGAACAAGGGCACTCATGGAGTGAGAGTAGAGGCTAAATTTCTCAGTACAGATATGTTTCGTCTGTTCCAGTACCCACAACATTGCCCACAATACAGCTTGCGAATATTCTCAGGGAAAATCACTAACAAACGGAAGGGCTAAGATACGGCCAACTGATCTAGCCCATGTTTAGTAGATCGCTCCTGTAAAACCTAAAATGAAAAATTCTGAGATATTTCACTCAATACCCCCACCACACCACTTTTAAGAAACCCACCCCGAAAGTTCATGACGCACAATCGACTCAAACTTGTAGGGATCGACAGATGACTGGAAACTCAGAATTTTTAATCATCGTATATGGAATTGGAAAGGCATATTTTCTTTAATCAACGAAAGAAACTTTATCGTTACATACCCATAAGATAAACAGTTCAAGAAAAATCGCCACTGGCGTACCGATCAATACATCTGGCTAGGGACCAGAGAAACTGTGTTCAATTCCCAAATGCATCCTGTAGCTTTCCTTTCACTATTATTTTTTTTCTGTATCGAAACTGGTAGGAACGAGAGGGGCAATAAAGCAAGTAAATCAATAAGGAGTAATAACAATGGTAGACTAGTAAATTCGGTTAGTAATGATTCAAAATTTTAAGCCTCATTGAAAACAATTCGGAGTAAGACTGTAAGGACGCAATAACGATGCATAGCATAATTCACGATCAACATCCAGTACCGATTTTTCAGGTGATGTTATCGCGTTTGTGGTATGCATCAAAATTAATTCCCCAAGAAGTAACATTTTTAAATGTACATGAAGTTTATTTTCCGCCGAATCTTTGGAAGGAACAATGTGGCTGCACCAAGATTGCATTCATTAGATGTTCTTGGTGCCGCAAGTTTACGAGGTGTGACAAAGTAATGAGACTTATTTTCTTCGCAAGATGTGGGAATCCTGCAAACTTGCGCAGGCACAATATCTTTTACCTTGGTCTATAAGCTGCTTCTAGTCCAAGCAGCACATGGATCCAACTGCTCAGTCGTGAGTTGTGCTGTAAGTTAACACGTGTTTGTCTCTCTCGTCACAGAAATGGAACCGCATAATATTGCGCAACGGTATGGCATTTCATTTTGTGTTAAAACACGACGACAACTTACGGTAAGCTTCAGAATGCTTTTGGAGAGGAGGTTATGTCAAGAACTCAAGTTTTTTGTTGGCATAAAATGTTTAGTGAAGCAGAACGAATGTTGAAGATGAAAACTGCAGTGGACGACCATCAACCACACGAACGGATGTCAACTTGGTCAGGGTGCGTGAACTCGTACGATCTGATCAAAGATTATCCATGAAAATGATTGCTGAAGGACTGAACATCAATCAAGATACGGTTCGTCTAATAATAACGGAAAATATTGGTATGAGAAAGATCTGTGCAAAAATGGTCCCAAAAAATCTCACACCACGACAGCGAGAAACTCGGAAAAATGTGGCGGCCGATCTGTTAGAGCAAACGGAAATCAACCCAGAATTGTTGAGCCGTGTTATCACTGGTGATGAAAGTTGGTTTTTTCAGTACGATCCAGAGACAAAACGCCGAAGTTCGCAATGGCACTCAAAGGGATCACCCAGACCAAAATAAGTTCGCATGTCAAAGTCAAAAGTGAAACGCATGCTTATGCGCTTCTTTGATTGCAAGGGAATTGTTCATAAAGAGTGGGTGCCTCCTGGATAAACAGTTAACCAATATTACAACAAAGAAATTTTAGAAAGACTCCATAAAGGAGTTCTTCGTGTCCGTGCCAACATTGCTAATAATTGGATTCTGCATCACGATAATGCGCCATCCCATACTGCTCCGTCAGTACAGCAATTTTTAACCTCAAAACAAATTTCAGTACTACCACAGCCACCTTATTCACCAGATATCGCTCTGTGCGACTTTTTTCTATTTCCAAGAGTCAAAAGGGCGGTGAAGGGACACCATTTTCAAACAACACGAGATGTCCAAAAAGCTGTAACGAGGGTCTTGGAGGATATTACAGGAGATGAGTTCCAGAAATGTTACCATCAATGGCAGAAGCGCTGGAAAAAGTGTGTGCAATCAGAAGAAAACTACTTTGAAGTAGGCAACACGAAACTTGACTAAAACGGTAAGCAACATTTTTTCACATCAGTCTCATTACTTTATTGTTGCACCTCGTACTTGCATTGAATGTTTATAGGACAAGTTGTTTGAAGGAAAGGACATGTAACAGAGTGGTGAAGGAGTAATTTCAAAGTGACAAGAATTAAAATTTTATTTCTTTACTAATCCATTGCACGAGAAATTTATTTGCCTACTTGTGACTGCGCTCACTTATCAGTAGTTTAGTTATGATGAGCGACGGTGAGGAAGTCAGCTGTTGTATGTGCAATAGTGTAGCTGGACTCTCATGTTTGCCTGTTCCAGCGAGCTTAGCTACCGCTACTGGGTTTTTTGTCCCACCCACCATTCATCCTTCCCCCCCACCACCCCTTCCCCACTGCCCCAACGCACGAAACGGCGCACCGTCACGCACAATGTCGCAGCAGAGTGGTGCGTGCGGAGGGGTGCATCTATCTACCGTGCCACTGAAGCATCTAAATGGACATTATATAACAAATTTAATACGCTGTTCACATAGTTCATGTTCGATAACGGAAAAGATGATCCATCCCCTACTTCACACTCTCAGGTGCTGTCTTCTCCCTCTAAACTACTCCATGTTCATACTCAGGGTTCAAGCTTTCTCCATACAAAATTTCACGAAAACCAGTTCAGCAGTTTCGTCGTGAATATGTAACACAGTAACTTTCGCATTTAATAAAATTGGTATGGAAGTATGCATTAAACACGTTGACATTTAGTATAAACACTGTATTCATTACGTTGAATAGTATTATGTAGAACATTTCAATCAATAAAAACATTTTCGCAAATATTATGCAGTTCAAACATCAAAAAGTTGACAGCTTTTTCCAAAGATACAACATGTTTCTCTATGCAGCTGGTATGTGGGGAAGCGCCGGCGCCAGTGCTTTCTCCGTTCGATTCACCCGGATCGATTGTTTCCCTCTGGCGTTGCTTATCTTTGCCTCGTTGGCCAGTGGTGGTGCTAGTGGGCCGACTGGGTTTTCGCTTCGTAACGGCCGGTACGTGTCGCTCCTCAGAGAGTGAAACTTGTGTATGAGTGGAGTTAGCTGGATCTGACTGGTGTATGTGGCTCGGAGTGCGGAAGCGGGCCTGTTATTGCAAGTTCTTGAGGCGTGACTGGGCCATAGTCTTCTACACAGGACGCTGAGCAATGTGTTATTCATTTTGCCTAGTGGAGCCTATTGAAGAAGTAGACATTCAAGTTTCTAGTTTTGCAATTGCGCCTATCCGTGTTATCACTAGCTTCTACCTTTTCTTATGAGTGTCAATATTGTATTGGAACTGCGACATATTGGTATAATAATATTATGCCTTGTATTATCGTTGCCCTTTTAAAATTAGTCTGTTTGTGCTGGGGCAATTTTACATATTTTGAAAATTGAAGTCTACAGTTAATGCTTTTAACCATTTTTAATTTGCCTTTGTCTTGATGTGATCTATCGTTGCAGAATTTTATCTTACTATATTCTGTGGCTGTTAACATTGTTTCTTTTGGCTGTGGCTGTGTGTTTGTGCTTTTCTGTTGCAGCGGGCACCTAGTCCATGTCTAAATCGATGTCCGGAGTACAATGTCTTGGCCGACCAGTACCAGAGGGAACGGAGGTTCTTTTGTCCGCCGGGAAAATGGCAACCGATACGGCGGCCACTGAGTTCTTCAGGTTGCAGTGAGTGGGGATCTTGCATTAAGTTAAGTTTCCTCTGCATTGGGACGCCAAGGTGTCTGTTTCGTTTGCTATACTGCTTGTATATTTACCTTTTATTATTGAAGTGGTTACAGTGAGATCGAAGTTATAAGAAGTTCTTGTTTGCAAGTAATTCAATCAGAAAGGTTTTGTGTAATGTATTTGTAACTTGTGTATCCAGTTCAAAAGAAACTTACTTCACCTTTATTATTAAAGTGCCCTTGTCAAATGGAACTGATTTTACCTTTTATTATTAAAGCAATTACAGTTAGTAGTTATAAGTAGTTCTTGTTTGCACCTAATTCAATTAGAAAGGTATTGTGTAATGGATTTTTCTGGCTTGTGAATAAGAGACACATTGCACAAAATTTTTGGGTAAATACTGTGCCATTTAGGTTAAACTGTTGATCAGCCAATAAATATGTTGTATCTTGCAAGTCCTCTGTACTACTTATTTCACTTGCCACCGGTTTGCACGTAACCTCCACGTTGCAGCGGCGTTAAAACTTTAAATTACTCTCTCTCTTTTCTGTGATCCAATTTTGACGAAATAAAGCCTACGCTCAAGTTACCTGTAAAAATGCTATGAAAAATCGTCTAACAGTTTTGAAGATTAGTGTGTCCAAACAAACAAACAGACCAGACACGTCGGTTTTACGGTTTTATTATTAGTATGGTATTATTTACCTGCCTTATTAATCCTCCAATTTCGACACAGAAAAAATATACATGTAAGAAAAGCTGCAGACTGCATTTGGGAACTGACGACATGTTCTGTCCTCCAGCCAGATGCCTTTGATCGCTGCACCAGCGGCGCTTTCATTCAACAGCTTTCACCTTATGGGTACACGAGCAGTAGTTCGTAAAACTTTCTTTCCTCAATTTCTATGAAATTTTCGTTTGCAGACCTAATATACGATAACAAATTTTGTACTGATCCCCTCAATTTTGAGACAGCTGCTCGTCATGAATTTTATGGGTGGTTTTCTCAAAAAATGGGGGGAGGGGAGAGGGAGAGGTTGGGTCGGGGTACTGAAGCAAAACTGAGGAGGGAGGCCAATACAGTAGTTCGTGCATAGCCACTGAGCAAGGGTGGTGTAGTGGTTAGCACATCTGCCCAGTGAGCAGGCGACCCGGGTTCGAATCCTGACCATGGCACAAATTTTCATTGGTCAATTCAGTCTGCATACACACATCTTTGATTTTAGATGTACACATGAGCGGCCTAATCGGTTCGCCGTGTCTGAGGCCTTACCCTTGTGAGTAGCCAAGAGAACTCCCCTGCTTACAGCCACCTGTCAATAGCAATATTACTAAATGGATAGTCCAGTACATGGTCCGAACTGTAAGTTGCCTATCCAATGGCTTCCAGAGGCGACAAAAACCTCACTTTCAATATTTTACATAATTATGGACCGAATTTAAATTTGAAATGGTTCAAATGGCTCTGAGCACTATGGGACTTAACATATGTGGTCGTCAGTCCCCTAGAACCTAAAACTACTTAAACCTAACTAACCTAAGGACATCACACACAACCATGCCTGAGGCAGGATTCGAACCTGCGACCGCAGCCGTCACGCAGTTCCAGACCGAAGCGCCTAGAACCGCACGGCCACACCGGCCGGCTAAATTTGAAAATGCTGTCATAATCCACTCAAAGGCCTATAATCTTTCGTTAAAGGTGTAACACTGAGCTATTACAGTTAGGAGCCTTTCGATGGCTTGGCCAACGCGATTTACGGTGCTCAAATACCCAGTACGTTATCTCCAGGTATTTTAGAATCAGAGCACTTAGCGTCTTCCAGCCAACTTTACACACAATTTGAAACCTTTTCTGAACTTTTTCTCGTTTACATAACGTCAAACGTTTACCACATTAACTGATTTGCAATATGTTTGAAACAATTTCACACACAGAAGATCGATTCTTGGAAGAGAAATGGGGTTGATGGTTTACAGGTACTAATATCATTGGGATGCTCATTCAAAATTTCATAAAATATCCACTTGAAAATATATGAAGTAGGATATTTTCAGTTACCTGTGAAGAGCAGGCCGCCAGCAAAGCCCACAACTGTAGCAGCACAGAACGCGATCAGCCCACGATGCGAGTATCCTGCAAACACTTCCACAGTCAGCAAGTACACAAAGAAAATATAAATGAATAAATAAGATAAAAACGGATTAAAATATTTAACTTTTGCCTGGAAGAAAGAACAAATTTGTATTACACTACTGGCCATTAAAATTGCTACACCACGAAGATGACGTGCTACAGACGTGAAATTTAACCGACAGGAAGAAGATCCTGTGATATGCAAATGATCAGCTATTCAGAGAATTCACACGAGGTTAGCGCCGGTGGCGACACCTACAACGTGCTGATATGACGAAAGTTTCCAACCAATTTCTCATACACAAACAGCAGTTGACCGGCGTTGCCTGGTGAAACGTAGTTGTGATGCCTCATGTAACGAGGAGAAATGCGTACCATCACGTTTCCGACTTTGATCAAGGTCGGATTGTAGCCTATCGCGATTGCGGTTTATCGTATCGCGAAGTTGCTGCTCGCGTTGGTCGAGATCCAATGACTGTTAGCAGAATATGGAATCGGTGGATTCAGGAGCGTAATACGGAACGCCGTGCTGTATTCCAACGGCCTCGTATCACTAGCAGTCGTGATGACGGACATCTTATCGCCTGAGTCAGCAGATGGGGACGTTTGCAAGACAACAACCATCTGCATGAACAGTTCGACGACGTTTGCTGCAGCGTGGACTATCAGCTCGGAGACCGTAGCTGCGGTAACATTTCACATGTGTTACGACCCGTGGCTCTACCCTTCATTCGATCCCTGCAAAACCCTACATTGTAGCAGGATAATTCACGACCGCATGTTGCAGGTCCTGTACGGAGCTTTCTGGATACAGAAAATGTTCGACTGCTGCCCTGGCCAGCACATTCTCCAGATCTCTCACCAATTGAAAACCTCTGGTCAATGGTGGCCGAGCAACTGGCTCGTCACAATACGCCAGTCACTACTCTTGATGAACTGTGGTATTGTGTTGAAACTGCATGGGCAGCTGTACCTGTACACGCCGTCCAAGCTCTGACTCAATGCCCAGGCGTATCAAGGCCGTTATTACGGCCAGAGGTGGTTGTTCTGGGTACTGATTTCTCAGGATCTATGCACCCAAATTGCGTGAAAATGTAATCACATGTCAGTTTTAGTGTAATGTATTTGTCCAATGAATACCCGTTTATCATCTGCATTTCTTCATGGTGTAGCAATTTTAAGGGTAGTACTGTAGAAGCTTTTTAAAAATTGTTCCAATTCCCATTTCATACCAATATTTTTCTACATCTACGCACGTGCTCCGGAAGCCATCACACGGTGCATGATGGATGGTACCATGTACCGCTAGTCACCACCTTGCCCGTTCCACTGGTAAATACAACGAGGGAAACAACTGTCTACAAGCCTCCATCCGAGCCCTAATTTCTCTCATCTTATGTTCGTGGTCCTTAACGCGAAACCTAAGCTAGCGGCGGTAGATTCGTTCAACAGTCGACTTCAGATGTAGATTCTCTACGTTTCCGCAATAGTGTCAAACAAAAAAAGCCTCGTCTTCCTTCCAGTGATTCCATTTTGAGTTCCCAAAGTATCTCCATAACACTTGCGTGCAGATCGAACCTACCGGTAACAAATCTAGCAACACGCCCCTGAAATGTGTCGAAGCTGTCATCAAAGCTACGGGTAGGCCAACACCATTTTGAATTCTAGCATTATCGATGGAGGGCGCCACGAACTTTTAAGTCATTTTCAGTCAGATGTCAGGATACTTTTGGTCACATAGTGTATATTTTTCTTTTTTCTGATAACCGAGTGTAAAACCAATGTATCAATTTACCACAGCAATTGTGCTGGAATTGTTGGTTTAAGAAAAAACTTAAAAAAAAACGAGCGATATGTGGCTAATGAAAGATTGATATAGTCTTTAAATGATTTTTTTCTGATTCAAGGAATCAAGTTACGGATCAACACATAGATTCAGTATTTATGATCAGATGGAACAATAAATATTGGATTAATTCATTATTGAAATTTTTAGCGTTGTCATGTCATTGCTCCTGGTAAATTTTATGTTTTGTGCACTATCTCTACTGTGCATTCGAATTATTTAAAAGAACATTTTTGGTTTTGCCAGCGAAACCCAATTGTATTCAGATTCCAGTCAGAAAGTAAGGATGCATGTTTGAGTAAAAACGGCTTTTTCATTCGAAATAATTAAAGAAAAAGAAAAGTACAAATTTTACACAAAAGCTTAGTACTTCTCCGCCATTTCTGTGAAATAATAGAAAAGGAAGTTATGCTATGAGTAATAAAGTAAATAAAATAAAAATTTAACAATTCATTCGCAGTTTATGATAACAGAAATTATTTGATCTGCTGCCTGTTTCTACTTAATACGCTTTCATCTGCTTGCAACCTTTACAAACGGATAACTTAACGCGAAAAATTTAGGAAGTCGTAGAATTTATCAACCTTTGTGTGATGTCTACGTTTATTTCTGGAAATAATAGCAACGAAAAAACCGGTTATCTTGAGCGGTGTTAGCCTCAAGTTAAATTCGAGATGACAATAACCAGTGTAACCTAAAACCAGATTCTTCAGAGATAACCGTCAGTCCTAGTTACACGTGGAGTGCCCCACGTACCGGACAATGGCTGAAATCCAGGCAGAGGATACAGGTAGAATACCACCACGAACTGGACAACAGCTGAAATCCAGGTACAAATCGCACTACAGCTGGAATCTAGGCCGAGTCTACACAGCCAACTGAACAAGTTTGACAGGGAATTGTGGTCTTCCGAGCGGCGGGATAGTCCTTCCGGAGAACTGACACACAATTTGGAGAGCTGCGCCAGTTGTGCAACGACGCTAGTTTCAGTGGTCGTTCTCACACTCACAGATGAGGTTCTGGACGTCCACGCAGCACAAACGCCCACCAAGATCGTCATATTACAAAGGCCAGCAGTGGCAGATCGTACAGCTACCACAGCACAGGTAGAGGATTTGTGAGTCCTGGCGTGTCAACGCGAACTGTTGCGAACCGGTATGAGTCTTGACATGTGTTGTACTTTCTCAAAATAAGGTTTCTACACTACTGGCCATTAAAATTGCTACACCACGAAGATGACGTGCTACAGACGCGAAATTTAACCGACAGGAAGAAGATGCTGTGATATGCAAATGATTAGCTTTCCAGAGCATTCACACAAGGTTGGCGTCGGTGGCGACACCTACAACGTGCTGACATCAGGAAAGTTCCCAACCGATTTCTCGTACACAAACAGCAGTTGACCGGTGTTGCCTGGTGAAATGTTGTTGTGACGCCTCGTGTAAGGAGGAGAAATGCGCACCATCACGTTTCCGACTTTGATAAAGATCGGATTGTAGCCTATCACGATTGCGGTTAATCGTATAGCGACATTGCTGCTCGCGTTGGTCGAGATCCAATGACTATCGACAGAATATGGAATTGGTGGGTTCAGGAGGGTAATACGGAACGCCGTGCTGGATCCCGACGGCCTGGTATCACATGGCTGTAACGGATCGTGCAGCCAAGTCTCTATCACTGAGTCAACAGATGGGGCGAAAGACAAAAACCATCTGCACGAACAGTTCGACGACGTTTGCAGCAGCATGGACTATCGGCTCGGAGACCATGGCTGCGGCTACCCTTGACGCTGCGTCACAGAGAGGAGCGCCTGCGATGGTGTACTCAAACGACGAACCTGGGTGCACGAATGGCAAAACGTCAGTTTTACGGATGAATCCAGGTTCCGTTTACAGCATCGTGATGGTCGCATCCGTGTTTGGCGACATCGCGGTGAACGCACATCGGAAGCGTGTCTTCGTCATCGCCATACAGGCGTATCACCCGGCGTGATGGTATGGGGTGCCACTGGTTACACGTCTGTCACCTCTTGTTCGGATTGACGGCACAGTGGACGTTACATTTCAGATATGTTACGACCCGTGGCTCTACTCTTCCTTCGATCCCTGCGAAACCCTACATTTCAGTAGGATAATGCACGACCACATGTTACAGGTCCTGTACGGGCCTTTCTGGATATAGAAAATGTTCGACTGCTGCCCTTGCCAACACATTCTCCAGATTTCTCACCAACTGAAAACGTCTGGTCAATGGTGGCCGAGCAACTGGCTCGTAACAATACGCCAGTTACTACTCTTGATGAACTGTGGTGTCGTGTTGAAGCTGCATGGGCAGCTGTACCTGTACACGCCATCCAAGCTCTGACTCAATGCCTAGGCGTATGAAGGCCAATATTAGGGCCAGAGGTGGTTGTTCTGGGTACTGATTTTTTAGGATCTATGCACCAAAATTGCGTGAAAATGTAACCTCATGTCAGTTCTAGTATAATATATATGTCAATGAATACCCGTTTATCATCTGCATTTCTTCTTGGTGTAGCAATTTTAATGGCCAGTAGTGTATATCGCTTACAAGCGTTCTTCCAGCTTACCTGATCTTCAGACACCCCTCCCCCCATCTGCTCCAACGTTAACACCCTACCATTCAGGATATTTAATATACTTACTGTTCATGGCATCCTTCGCCCTTCCCCCCTCCTCCACCAATGTACAATAATTTGTAACTACACAAATTTTTCCCCTTACGGTCGGTCGGCGATGAGAGATGAGAGAATCGAGGGACACGCCCTGCAGTCTTCCTTTAAGAAACTTTTCAGTAAAAAATTTCATTTCTGGTTTACTTGTAGCTTTATAAGTCATTTTCATGATGCGCCCATCATTTCGTTAATGGTCACAGTTATTGTGATATCTGCATAGAAGCAAGACACTGCGAGAAATTCTAAAACGTTTGCATTGAAAAGTAGAGGTTGCTATGATTTTTGTGGTGCATATTACATAATAAGCTGCTGCATATGAAATTTAGATAACACATTCCAATTTTCTTTAGACTTGGATGGAGGTCTCCGTCACCAGTCTCGAGAAAATTGATCTAATGTAGCACACTGATTTGTGATCACGTGGACCAGCGATAAAGCCATTGTGAAATATTCACAACATTCCCCACTTTTCATAAACGGTTTGAGATATCGAAATGAGATTGTGGCAAATGGTAACACGCAATGAAGAGAGTGTTTTGCCATATGGTTGTTATGCAGAACACTGTCTAGTGTGCTATTCCCCTTACTACAGGCTTCTGCGATGAAAGACTGTAATTTTTAAGGATCATCAATAGCCGGTGAAACGAGAAATGCTATGGGTTTTGGAACCAGTGAGAACGTTGAACATTTATTTTTGTACCGAGGATGTACTTTTTTCATTACCTTAATAAACTACAGGATGCGGCAGAACCGACTAAGCAGTTTTAAGGAGCAATAAAAAGTAAATATGGATGTATAGAGAAAAAAGTTTTTATTTTCTATATTAGTACAATATACCATTTTAATTTCATTTAGTTTTGAAAATGATGTCCTCAAGATGGCGGCCGTTAGCATTAATACATTTTTGTAAACGATCCCTGAAGTTTCGAGCAGCTCTTGCACACATATCGCGGGGTATGGCATTCATTTCGTCAATAATCCGCTCTTTTAACTCTGGTAGGGTGTGAGGGCGGCTTTTGAAAACCTTTTCCTTCAGATATCCCCAAAGAAATGAATCACCAATGCTCAAATCTGGTGACGGCGCAGGTCACCCGACATCACCCGTCAAAGAGAAGAGGCGTCACGGAAACATTTCTCTCAAAACATCAAGCGAAATTCGGGCATTGTGAGCAGTAGCCTCATCCTATTGGAACCACAAGTCCCCTGGTTCATGTTCTTCAACAATCTCGTCAATTCTGGGTTGCAGAAAGTTTTCCAACATTGAAACATAACGTGTGGAATTCACTGACACGGTCATTCCATCCTCAAAAAAGTAAGGGCATACCACGCCAAATTGTGATATGGCACACCACACTGTCAATTTAGGAGAATGTTACGGGCTTTCATGAATAATTCGGGGGTTATCTTCAACCAAGTAGCGAAAGTTTTGCTTATTCACGCACCAACTAAGATGAAAATGTGTCTCGTCACTATTGAAGAAATCTGCATTCGGAGGAATCTGAGCAAGCATTTGCTCACACAAATTTTGACGATTGGTGTAGTTTGCTGGGCATAATTCTCAAGCAATCATTATTTTGAAAGAATGAAACTTCAAATCGCACTGCAGAATCCTTTTCAAACTGCGGTCTGAAATCCCTAATGCAACAGCATGTCGTCGAGCAGAACATTCCGGCGATTGTTGAACTGCTGTTCTCACCCGCTGCACATTTTCTAGCGTTCTGATGGATCTATGTCGGCCATGTGTATCTATTCTTAAGAGTGCTACCAGTTCCCTCCAGCTTCCGAACCTAAGACCGAATTGTGTTTGCATTAGGAACGGCATTGTTGCGTGGAACGTTGAAGTGTCGCCGAAAACCTCGTTGTGTAGCGATCACAAATGGTTCAAATGGCTCTAAGCACTATGGGACTTAACATCTATGGTCATCATTCCCCTAGACTAAGAACTACTTAAACCTAACTAAGCCGGCCGAAGTGGCCGTGCGGTTCTAGGCGCTGCAGTCTGGAACCGCGAGACCGCTACGGTCGTAGGTTCGAATCCTGCCTCGGGCATGGATGTGCGTGATGTCCTTAGGCTAGTTAGGTTTAACTAGTTCTAAGTTCTAGGGGACTAATGACCTTAGAAGTTGAGTCCCATAGTGCTCAGAGCCAATTTAACCATTTTTGAACCTAACTAACCTAAGGACATCACACACATCCATGCCTGAGGCAGGATTCGAACGTGCGACCGCAGCAGCCGCGCTGTAGCGCTCACAGATTTGTTGCTTTCATAATAAGCGCAAACGGCAAAACCACCATGTGCACCTGCCCAGACCATGTTGTCTTGCATGAAGAACAATTGTACCATTTCGGGGATTGAAAATGAAAGACTCTTTCGCTGTTATGATAGTATTATCGCAGGAACAAAAACAATTGAGGGAACAAATACAACAACTCAATTACACTATTGTTCCGTAATGACCCACCAGAGACCACGAGTCCCTTGAACCATAACACTCAAATATCACATAACAACATACGAAATTTTGTCGCCAGAGTTCAGGTTCGCTCAGACATCAAAGATTCATCCTTCACCGCAGAACTATACATGTGAAGGAATATGCCTATAATTAATAAAATATTAATACAGATTGATGTAAATATAACGTATGAGGAAAGGTGCGCATTGCCGAAAAAACCTAACTTTTATATTTCTATAATTTTATCAACAACAAAAATAGGTAGAATTTTTATACATTGATATAGCACTTCCAGGCACAGTAGCACAACAAACAGAAGAAAATGATGTCTCTTAGGTAGATCTTTCATGCGCCGTAGCAATGGCTCTGCATATTTGCGTAACAAGGAAGTATAAATACGATATCTACCAAATACGTAGCTTCGGAAATTGTCAACTCGATATTGCGCTGTACGATGTACTTTCATTACACAACCCAGGCACAGGACATGTGATCTCCTGAGCTAATCAGAAAACAGAATGAGAGCACATTACACGATTTCTAATCATCCAATCATACCACCACATTTTCAATGCGCGCACACGAACGACGAAAAATGCTAAGAGTGAAACACGAATAAAGTAGATATTCCAATGCAGTGTACAAAGTGTACAGTACCAAGCAAAGCGACACTGTAACATACCTGTAATGCTGAGGAAACGAAGTCGGTTTGCTCGAAAGACACGGAAATGTAGTCGTTAGTCGTACTTGCAACATTCTTTGAAAGAATTATTGTGGTAGATTGCCTAACAAAAGCACGTCGTACAGCGTATTCTCAATTTCATAGTTTCCGAAGTTATCGTGCCGTATTTGGCGGATTCCGTATTTATCGCGCCGAGCGGGTAAAGTTTAGCCGCTCCAGCAAAAAAGTGACGTAATATTTCTTTCTGGCGATGTGCTCGACGGATCAAATACTCAACTAGGTAACTCGCGAAATGTTTGGTCTTTCTGCCATACCGTGGCCCACCTCTAACGTCTCGCCGCATTCTGTCGACGTTCTGTGTTTACCTACAGTGTTGTATGAATTGAAGAAGACACTAACGGCCGTAGTCCCAGCCAGGATATTTTCTTTTATCATTCTTGGTCCAAAATTCAAGGGACTCTAGGAAGCAATTTTTTCGACCCTCGCTGAATTCCACCGAACAGCTAATTTCATAAGATTTGTTGCCTTTCCTTTTCCCAGATTTATTTCGCCAACTCACAACCAAACTGTTGCATTCCAACCTAACCTAGATCTCGGGCTACGCTACAAATCAGTCTGTCACTACACCCAGGTTTTTTGCTTCCATATTCGAAGGCTTTGCCAACTCTCAACCAAACTGTTGCATTCCATCCTAACTTAGAGCTCTGCCTATGCTACAGATCAGTCTGTCACTACACCCAGATTTTTCTCTTTCACATTCGTTGGCTTCGCTAACTCTCAGCCAAACTGTTGCATTCCATCCTAACCTAGAACTGTGGCTACACGACAGATCGGTCTATCACCACAACCAGTTTTTTTTTTTTTTTTTTTTTTTACAAACTGAAGCTGTACTCTTATGTCCCAGCCTAACAACAGCATAGGAAATCGCGAGATATTCGGAAAATGCAGCCGTAAACTGCTTAATCACACTCCTAGAAATCGCGACCTGTTCGTAGATCAACAAAGAATTTAAAAGTCACTGCTTCACTGACAGCAATTTCGCCCTAGATCACTAAACCCTCGTAGAATTTATGATTGCAATTCGTACTAATTCGTGCTTCCCGCCAACACTATGAGCAAAAATTGTCAGAATAGGGTGTAAAACAGAACATTTTGCTTGTGGAATACCAGTGGAGGCCTTATAACTGTAATTAAGTAGCGCATAAACTACACTACTGGCAATTAAAATTGCAAAACCACGATGATGACGTGCTACAGACGCGAAATTTAACCGACAGGAAGAAGATGCTGTGATATGCAAATGCTTAGCTTTTCAGAGCATTCACAGGTGCTGGCATGAGGAAATTTTCCAACCGACTTCTCATACACAAACAGAAGTTGACCGGCGTTACCTGGTGAAACGTTGTTGTGATGCCTCGTGTAAGGAGGAGAAAGAAATGCGTACCATCACGTTTCCGACTTTGATAAAGATCGGATTGTAGCCTATAGCGATTGCGGTTAATCGTATAGCGACATTGCTGCTCGCGTTGGTCGAGATCCAATGACTGTTAGCAGAATATAGAATCGGTGGGTTCAGGAGGGTAATACGGAACGCCGTGCTGGATCCCAACGGCCTCGTATCACTAGCAGTCGAGATGACAGGCATCTTATCCGTAGAGCTGTAACGGATCGTGCAGCGTTGTCTCGATCCCTGAGTCAACAGATGGGGACGTTTGCAAGACAACAACCATCTGCACGAACAGTTCGACGAGGTTTGCAGCAGCATGGACCATCAGCTTGGAGACCATGGCTGCTGTTGGCTCGTCACAATACGCCAGTCACTACTCTTTATGAACTGTGGTATCGTGTTGACTGCATGGGCAGCTGTACCTGCACGCGCCATCCAAGCTCTGTTTGACTCAATGCCCAGGCGTATCAAGGCCGTTATTACGGCCAGAGGTTGTTGTTCTGGGTAATGATTTCGCAGGATCTATGCACCCAAATTGCGTGAAAATGTTATCACATGTCAGTTCTAGTATAATATATTTGTCCAATGAACACCCGTTTATCATCTGCATTTCTTCTTGGTGTCGCAATTTTAATGGCCAGTTGTGTATAAATTATGATTTCCTTCTGATAAAATGCTGAATAGAAAAATTTGCGATGTTTTACTAACAACGTCACACTGCTGCCCTCTGTAATGTTTTAGGATTAAGTTCCGTCGTTACGCCCAAGCAGTACCATACCTTTGTGAATCGCGATATGAAAACCACGCCATATTCGGAATAAAAGAGTCATATAGTTCTCGCAAACAAGAGTAGTTATGTCACTGCTTCATTCGTATCAATTTAAGATGTCGCCTTACATACCATCCTAACAACATCTGTGACTAAAGAAAGTAGAACCAAAATTATGTATGAAGCCATAGCGCTACTTATTCCTTTACTGTATGTATTTTAATTTGTGTGTGTGGGGGGGGGGGGGGGGCGGGCGGAATGCTATGCTCGCTATAACTGGCTAATGAGATCATGCGTGCTGTGATCAGATTGCCTAACAAAAGCACATCGTACAGCGTACTCCCGATTTCACAGTTTCTGAAGCTATCGTGCCGTATTTGGTGGATTTCGTATTGATATTTGCTTATTTCTCAAATTTGCGGTTTCAATGCTGCGCATTAAAGATCTATCCACGAGACGCCCTATTCTTATATGTTTGGTTGTGCAATATTGCCTGAAAGTGCGATATCGATACATTAAAATTTAACCAAAAAATTGTCTTCACGACATTGCAGCTGTAGCCATCACAGCTATATGCAACTAAAGTAAATGCAAAACCTCATACAAGAAAGACTTCTAAATAAAGTGGGTACTGAAGACTCGGATATCAGCTGTCTGCTTTAACCAATGTCATCACCATGCCGAGCCCTTTTTTTTTTTTTCGAGCGTATCCAACATGGCAACTGTAACATCGATGATAACGTGTGCGAAAATACAAACACCAAAACGCCACAGAAGATTTTGGGCAGGAAAATCTAAGAATTCATTCATGAAAACACTGATCCATACACAACATATGAAGAAAAGAAAAATCGAACTCCCTAAAATTAAAACTCGACAAAACCATAAAAACACCCACTGATCGATTTGCACAAGAAGAATGACTAAGTGAATCAATTTATATCACTTAAATTATGAGGGTGGGTTGGGTTGTTTGGGGGAGGAGACCAAACAGCGAGGTAATTGGTCTCATCGGATGATGGAAGGGTGGGAAGGGAAGTCGGCCGTGCCCTTTCAAAGGAACCATCCCGGCATTTACCTGGGGCGATTTAAGGAAATCACGGGAAACCTAAATCAGGATGGCTGGACTCTGAATTGAACCGTCGTCCTCCCAAACGCGAGTCCATTAAATCTGGGAGGAAGTAATTGGATCAGTGTTTATTACTAAAGAGTCGCACGTTCGATATACAGGCAGCTGAACTCTAGACCAGTGTAACGGTTCTTTATTTACGTGACCATTACGGCTCTCCAACCCCAGTTCTCGATACCAGTAATATCGTACTACTTTTCTGCGAAGTAACAGACATATTTTTGTGACAATATTCAGATTTGGTTTTATTAATGTATAGGTACGCCAATGTATCGATATATTACAGTGATATGGTTCTTGTGTGTATATATTTCTGTGAGGCTGCCATAATCTTTGACTTACTTGTAACCGTTTTGGCGCGAATGCGCACAGAGCAGTCTTCGTTTCACTTTGCAGAAGTTAAGTTGTTATTTCGCTTTGTAAAAAGAACAGTCAAGTCTTGTGTTTGGTTAAAGTGGAAATTAAATATATTAAGATTGATACAAAACTATTTTCTTGATGATGTGATGGTTAAAAAGAAGTATATGTGAATTTACAAGAAGTTTAATAAAAATGTGGATCGTGAACACCAAGTCAAAAATTATTTCCACCACACACACACACACACACACACACACACACACACACACACACACACACACACACCGTGGCTCTATGACGTCACAAAACTTCGTACCAGGCCCCACGAGGAGGACAGGCCGCGACGCGTACGTCACTAAGGTAGGTCAAGCTCGCTCCCTCAACTCAGAGGAAAAACTGCGTTTCTACACCTTCTAACTCGTAACTGGATTTGCAAGTACAAACGAGAGTTGCATCTTCTACTGGAATCCACTATTATTCAATTTTACTGTTATTAGACCTGCAATGACAGAAAGTGCATGGGTCTACTAACGATTTCTCACAGCTGAACTGCTGCACAATAAAATTAATATCATGTCAAAATCGCTATCAGTTGCGTAAGGAACCACATCTTGTATGAAATGAGGAGTGCTACAAACAAGCCGTTATACCATTTATGTCGAGAATTGATTTTAAATTTTGTTGTGCAAGTAGTAATCAGTAAGACTTTATAATAGCAGATTCCAGTAGAAGATGCAATTCTCGTTAGTACATTCACACCCAGTTGCTAGTTAACAGGTTTAGAAACGCATTTTGTCTGCCGAGTTATGGTAAGTTGGAACGCCCTATCCCTACAATGTCAAATTTAGTGACGGCTTCCCAGTATTTCAGGAACCACTGTACCCATTGACATGAAACTTTTATAGGACATTAAACTGTACGCGGAGTCAACTGAACTACAATAATTGCATTTCAGCCACTGCTTTCGGAAATACAATTTTTTAATTACACAGTTAAAATTTTGTGTATTTTTTGCCTCAACAATTTTAGTTATACATAACATTATGTTCTTCTTTTAGTTCAGTAAACTCAGAATATGTATGTTATTACTGCCTGAAAATTTGAATACTCTACTCGAAGTGGTTTCTGGGATTTAGGGAAAAATGCAACAGAAAATGTAAATTTTCAGGAACGGCTTCCAAAGTTTCAAAAGACTGTAACTCACTTAATATATGCTTTATTTTTTATTTTTAGTCACTCAGAAGCACCCTGCACCATACTGTATATCATCCTCTAGCTTTTTCCAAGTTTTTTCTTCTTTCCTTCTTTCTGGACTCCTTAGTGGTCAACTGTGCTGCATACTCTGCTTTATCAATGCGAACCTTGTCCATCCATTCAAGTATTCTGATGCAGTTTGTTCCAGGATTAATTCTCATATGCTGTAGCACTTTCACCCTACCAATGTTGCCATAATTAAATGCAATATCAGCATCACTGACCTCAACTTCATTGCCTTCGGTCCAACAAAAACATTTTTTGGTAAGCGAGCCCATGTAAGATTACTGAACGAGTCACTGGAATTTTGAGCCTGACCATGCAGACACTTCTTCAGTAATTAAGGATTTGCCATGTCTCTGAATAGTTTTTATGATATCCACGACTGCTGCTGGGATGGAATGTTTATGGCTGTACGGACCGTTTGAGTACTGGGCATTGCGGTAATTGCACCATGAATCAGCTCCAGGAGGGCAAAGGTGGTGCATTGGTTTATCATCAGTTGACAGTCTGTGGAAGAAGGCAGCCCATACTGGCTGCTTCATTTTCAACAAATACTCAGTATTATTTCTAATGGCCGTCCCATAATTCTGCTGTGGTTCATAAATCATTTTGTCTCTCAGCCTGTCTCTTATGGTTTTACCATCAGCAGTCCACAGCCTTCTATACAAAAAATTACCGATTTTATTAGATCTTGAAGTTATGCACATAAAAATTTTAACATTTTCAACCGGTGAAGATTACACAAAAAAAAAATACTTCCCATGTGATATTATACGGGATGTTCAAAAGTGTCTCCGCAGTGCCGTATGCTGCAGTGAATATATCGAAATTAAACTCAATGAAATACAAGTTATTAATTTATTGAATATTCATATTTACTTACAAATTTTCACATTAAATGTTGAAAGTGCCCCCTGTTGTTGAATACACAATTCAATTCGTCTAATCATGTTTCCAAACACAAGCTGTAACATTTCTTCTGTAACAGAAGCAGTGAAAGTGGATATTGTAGTTTTCAATTCATCGATGGATTTTGGATGGTTTTTATAGACAGTTGTTTTCGCTGCAGCCCAGCAGAAAAAGTCAGGTGGTGTTAGGTCAGGTGATCGTGGAGACCAAAGTCCCTGTGAAATTATGCGATCACCAAAAACATCAGCAAGCAGTGACATTGAAACGCGAGCTGTATGCGCGGTTGCACCATCTTGAAAATAACCGTTCAGTATTTCGCTTAACACAAATTCTCCTATGAATGGGTACAGAATATCACTGCAGTATCGTAGTGCGTTTATTGTTTCGTTGAAAATATGGGACTCTCAATCTGACGTTTAGAAATTGCAATCCAAACTCCTATTTTCATGAATGAAGTGGTTCCCCATGAATACACAATGGATTTTCAGTACTCCACATACGAGAATTTTGAGAGTTAATGTACCTGGATAAATGAAACCACGCCTCATCAGTTAAAAACTTTTCATTAAAAATATCCCTTCCTTTTTGTTAAACGAAATTTTTGAACTATTGACAATAATGCAGTCTCTTGCCATGTTCAAGATCAGCATTTTTCAGTTCTTGTACGACTGTCACTTTGTGTGGGAAAAGTTCTAATTTTTTCCTTACTGCTGTGTGGGCCGTTCCGACACTAACATCGATTTCCTGGGCGAGTTTTCTTACTGTTTTGTTCGGACTCATGACATTTTATAGGAAATATCGTGTAGTTTATCCTCAGACAAACTGCTAGGACGACCACTTCTCGGTGCTTCTGTCACTGAACCCGTACTTCGAAATTTGTTAATCAGATCTCGCACAGTATCGTGATGTGGGAGTGTTGTCTCCGGCAAATGTTTGACGAACTAAAAGTGTGTATTTACCGCCAGATTTGAACACTTGTTCGACTAAAAACACACGTTCTTCAATGGTTAGCATTTTAACAGTGACAAAAACGAACAAAGGAACTAAACTTAAACATTCACATTGTGGTGTCACCGCCAGACACCACACTTGCTAGGTGGTAGTTTTAAATCGGCCGCGGTCCATTAGTACATGTCGGACCCAAGTGTCGCCACTGTCAGTGATCGCAGACCGAGCGCCACCACAAGGCAGGTCTCGAGATACGGACGAGCACTCGCCCCAGTTGTACGGACGACTTTGCTAGCGACTACACTGACGAAGCCTCGCTCCTTTGCCGAGCAGATAGAATAGCCTTCAGCTAAGTCCATGGCTACGACCTAGCAAGGCGCCATTAGCCTTACATAGCAATTGATACTTATCGTATAAAGCATGTCTCATCAAGAACGATGTATACAACAAGGATGGATTAAAGTTATGTATTCCAAAAGCTACGTACTTTTCTTTATAGCATTCATTACGTATCCTGTTTCAGACCTCACGCCATCCTTCGTGTGTTTATAGCGTGCATTGCGGTCCCCTCAAATCACACTGTGTCGGCACTTCTGTCGACACATCACACATGAACACGTAACGACACACACCAACGATACTACTGACGCTGGCTGAGATAAACGAAACAGTGGAATGTTGGGAGAGTCCACTTGAAGGGAAGTAACCCAGGCAAGCGAACAATCATACGGCACGCGCGGCTAACAATCATACGGCACTGCGGAGAGACTTTTTTAACACAACGTGTAAGTGATATACGTATCATATAATTCGGAAAATTGCAACTTTTATAATGAGTAAAAATCCGAAAATGTGAAAAAAATCCGTTCTAACTCCTCTCGAAACGGGTGAGCGAACTCTGGCCTGTATCCGTGACGTACGCGCCGCGGCCTGTCTTTTTGTGGGCCTCGACTTCGCGGCACAGCGTAATACGTCACAGGGCAAAGCAGACGGGTGGTACCCTACAACACTGCAAACCCAACATATGTAACGCAACACAGCTTTCAACACTCATTAAAAAAATAGGTAGATTTCGCGTGCTGCCACCTAAAACACAAGACTAAGACTGACATGAAAACAAGCAGAAATTAATAGACCTACGACTACAAATGAAAATGATGGTGACACCTAGAAAACGCAAAGGCAATTAAATGCTTTGCTTTGAAACGCCAGATAAATAGTTTAAACTGGTATACAAGTCGCCGGTTACCAGCTAAAGAAATTTGATTGCCAATTTTACCGCTGCAGTTAGCAAACAAAAGTCTAAACTCCCACTGTGGCCACCTCCTGGAATTTGCAAACAATACGTTCTCACTTTCTGTTACTCGTACCTCTATAAAAATACTTCTTCACCCATAGTCGCTTTTGTGTTTTCTTTTCCTGTCGCGTTTCCATCACAACAGCAGCAGCACAGGCTCCGAGGCAAAGAAGAGGATCCATAGCATACTACTTGCGCGATGAGGCAACGTGTGGGCACGAAAACGCCTATGACGCGTTCTTTCCACAAATTTGCATGCTCTTTTATCCCCACGGATCTATGATTGCCCACGAGGAAAAAGGCAACGTACGGACATACCTTTAAATTTATCGCAAAAGGAATTGGTCCACCCAGTTGACAACTATATTATTGCGTAGGCTTCCGCGGCCAGACAACTATATTATTGCGTAGGCTTCCGCGGCCAGAGTCAGTCGACATAAAAGCCTGGACCCAGAAGAAGGCCGCTGCAATCGTGGCCGAAACGTTGGTTTTTCTATAGGAGCAGTAGTTATTACATTGTGACGCGGTACCAAGCCCAGAAAAATTTTATATCAGTTGACAACTAGGTGACAACTAGAATGGCTATAGCCGTTTAGTTTCTGACTGCTGCCGAATTATACACTAGTTTGATGTACCTCATAAAAACTTCTCACCGACGGATTTCACGGTACCAGACTTTGCAACGTTTCGATGGAGCGACTGACCAGTACAATGAGAGTACTACAAATTTCATAAATGACACACATCTACGACCAGTATCATCGGACGCGAAAAGTTATTTTTACGAAAACGTGAATGAAAAAGGCAATTGGCAGGCTGCTGCTCATGAGCATGAAACACATGTGATGAAACTTAAAACAGTTTAGGAGACGTATCTTACGTGACATAGAACTATTGCTCTCTGTTGCCGATTATTATGACAGTAACAGCTGTCTTGTCTAGATTAATTCCTACGTTCCATAGCTACGGCCACAGGCGCACGAATCAAATTTATTGGCCCACTTCTGCATTCTTGTAGACAGCAAATAAATCGAGTTCCTTTACCAACAAGCGCTAACTTTTCTAACTGGAGCGAAATACACTACTGGCAATTAAAATTGCTACACCACGAAGATGAAGTGCTACAGACGCGAAATTTAACCGACAGGAAGAAGATGCTGTGATATGCAAATGATTAGCTTTTCAGAGCATTCACACGAGGTTGCCGCCTGTGGCGACACCTACAACGTGTTGACATGAGGAAAGTTTCCAACCGATCTCTCATACACAAACAGCAGTTGACCGGCGTTGCCTGGTGAAACGTTGTTGTGATGCCTCGTGTAAGGAGGAGAAATGCGTACCATCTCGTTTCCGACTTTGATAAAGATCGGATTGTAGCCTATCGCTATTGCGGTTTATCGTATCGCGACATTGCTGCTCGCGTTGGTCGAGATTCGATGACTATTAGCAGAATATGGAATCGGTGAGTTCAGGAGGGTAATACGGAACGTTGTGCTGGATCTCAATGGCCTCGGATCACTAGCAGTCGAGATGGCAGGCATCTTATCCGCATGGCTGTAACGGATCGTGCAGCCACGTCCCGATCCCTGAGTCAACAGATGGGGGCGTTTGCAAGACAACAACCATCTGCGCGAACAGTTCGACGACGTTTGCAGCAGCATGGACTATCAGCTCGGAGACCATGGCTGCGTCTACCCTTGACGCTGCATCACGGACAGGAGCGCCTGCGGTGGTGTACTCAACGACGAACCTGGGTGCACGAATGGCAAAACGTCATTTTTTCGGATGAATCCAGGTTTTGTTTACAGCATCATGATTATCGCCATACTGGCGTATCGCCTGGCGTGATGGTATGGGGTGCCATTGGTTAAACGTCTCGGTCACCTCTTGTTCCCATTGACGGCACAGTGGACGTTACATTTCAGATGTGTTACGATCCGTGGCTCTACCCTTCATTCGATCCCTGCGAAACCCTAAATTTCAGCAGGATAATGCACGACCACATGTTGCATGTCCTGTACGGGCTTTTCTGGATACAGAAAATGTTCGACTACTGCCCTGGTCAGCACATTCTCCAGATCTTTCACCAATTGAAAACGTCTTGTCAATATTGGCCGAGCAACTGGCTCGTCACAACACGCCACTCGTGATCAACTGGTATCGTGTTGAAGGTGCATGGGCTGCTGTACCTGTACACGCCATTCCAATCTCTGTTGACTCAATGCCCAGGCGTATCAAGGCCGTTATTACGGCCATAGTTGGTTGTTCTGGGTACTGATTTCTCAGGTCTATGCAGCCAAATTGCGTGAAAATGTAATGACATGTCAGTTCTAGTATAATATATCTGTCCAATGAATACTCGTTTATCATCTGCATTTCTTCTTGGTGTAGCAATTTTAATGGCCAGTAATGTAATATTGTGCTGTTTCAGCCCAAAGATCGTGTGGCTTGGCAGAACAGCGCAGCCGGCGTGAGCAATGCTGCTAAATCAGCTTTTATAGATCTATCTCTGGCTTCTTTTTAATACTATACAAATGAGTGGTCAACTGGGGTCGGGAGGTAAGGCTTTTTTCGCAATTATTTAGATTCTTTTCTAGCCTTCTTTTCTCAACAGGAAAGCATTAAAAGCCGAGTTGATTGAAGAAAAATTGCACTGAACTATGATTTCAAAACTCGCTTCAATATTGCATGAAAATTCGACTGAATGAAAAAGTGCGAAAAGGAAACTAAAGCTGTGTTGGTGTGTGTGTGCGTGCAGGGCTCGTCGGCGTACGCATACAGTACGGAAAATAAATCCACTGCTGTACAGCTACACTATTGATGACAAACAGCTGGAGACAGCGTCTGCCGTAAAATATCTAGGCGTAACTGTCCAGAGCGACCTTAAGTGGAATGACCATATAAAACAGATAGTGGTAAAAGCAGGTAAGACTTAAATTCACCGGAATAATCTTTTGGTAATGTAACTCATCCACGAAAGAAGTGGCTTATAAGGCGCCTGTTCGCCCGATTCTTGAGTATTGTTCATCTGTCTAATTTCTAAGAATGTTTTCAATCGAAGCCGTGGGTTCCAAACGATAGATGCCGAACACGCGACTGTAAATCGATCAAGCGACTTTGGGGGCGGGCGCTATGAGCATGTTTATAGTGGCCGCTACAGCAACGACAAAAGAAGAGCATTACTACAATATTTGTAATGATAAAGGAAACGACTTACTTCAGTCGTTGTCATGAGAAAGTCCATCTGATGTGTATGCTACGGGAAGCATTCCCTTTTTGCCGTAACCTGGGTACACTCTTCCAATGTCACACAAAAGTATGGGTAGAGTGGCACGTTTCCGACAAAAATCCAACATTTTCTACATTGCATAAGCAGGGAATTAGATTCTTCCACGTGAGGCAATCATAGCACTCACTATCGTCATAAATCGTTTGGGTTTTCCTAGCGTCTCACAGATAATTTATCATAACGCCCGCCACCACAGTCGGGTGATCGACTTAGAATCGCACGGCCGACCGCTGTGGCCGAGCGGTTCTAGGCGCTTCTGTCTGGAACCGCGAGACCGCACGGTCGCAGGTTCGAATCCCGCCTCCGGCATGGACGTGTGTTATGTCCTTAGGTTAATTAGGTTAAAGTAGTTTTAAGTTCTAGGGGAGCGATGACCTCAGATGTTAAGTCCCACAGTGCTCTGATCCATTTGAACCGTTTAAGAATCGCACGTTCGATATACGTCGTTTGCAGCCCGCGGCTTCGATGGGCAAACGTTCTTGGAAATTACCGGGATCCCTATCAGGGAGGATTGATAGAGGAGAGAGAGAAGATCCAATGAAGAGCGGCGCGTTTCGTCACGGGATCGTTTAGCTGGCGAGAGACGTTGTACATCACGGATAGATCTGCTATTGAAATTTCGGGACAGCAGTTTTTAGGAGTCAGACAACATATTACTTCCCCCACATACATCTCACGTATTGACCACGAGGAGAAAATTCGAGAAATTAGAGCCAATACAGAGGATTGCCGACAATCTTTCTTCCCAGGCACTATTCACGAGTGACACAGGGTTTGAGCGGTCAGATAGTGGTACCGAAAGTACCCTCCGTCACACACCATTAGGGGACCTTCGGAGTGTGATGTAGATAACAGTTGAGAGCCTCACAGGAAAAGCTGTTGCAGCGTAGCGTACCATCTCAACTACACAACAATGAAGGAAGATGCATAAAAGGAACAGTGTAATGTTACAGTGCGGATATTCTGAAGTGCGTTTTCTAAGTACCTAGCAGAAGCATTACTTACATTTTTGTTGTGAGAAAAAGAAAGCTTTGGGAAAGAAACTGACATGAAGATGATTACTTAAATGAGCCTACATTTTTGTATCAAAATATCGAGGTTTTAAAAATGGGCTGGTATTTCACATGCATATCATAGAAATAAATTCTCAGATTGTTATTTCCGGATCCGAAGTACTAGTGCGTTTAGAAATAATTTCTAATGAGATGCACAAGGAACGTCTACATTTTTTTTTCTGCTCTCCGACTTTTAAACCCATTAAAATGAAACGTCGTACACACTTAAAATACTAAATCCTATGGGATATTTATTTCCTCTAGTTGTTTTAAACTGACTTACGTACTTGATACAACCAAACTATTTTTCCAAGAACTTGACGCACTTATCGAGTTTAGGGGGACACCCATGAAATCTGATTTTTTACAGATTATCGTCAATTTGACTATGCTGATCACGAGTATGAAATATTTTTCATCAGTTTTGAAACAGTAAAACATATTGTCATTTAATCAAAATGTAACAATACAACATAAAGTGATTGAAACAAAATATTCTCATGTAATCGAAATATAACAATGCGTAAAGATCATTGAAGTTAAATTGCAGCAAATTAAATCACAGCATTCGGATAAACGCGCCTGATGTGATTAATCAAATTGTGAAATGGGTTTGATCCAAAGCGTTGCCGCCGTAGAAACTCGGCCAAACAGACAGCGTATTGCGATGAGTACCAAACATGCGCTTGTTTTTCTGTTTTGCTTTCTGCCATACGCTTTCAATATGATTAGTAGTTGCGTGAGTAATTCGATCAACGAAATGCATGGAATGATTAACCTAGATTCTTGACTGTGTTATACGCTCCCCACAAATCGGAGACGATAGTGGTCCCAGGCCGCACATAATGTTGTAGAATCGGCAGCAGAGTTGCTGCATCTCTTCGAACTACAGGAACGAGGACGCTTTCTCTGGTCTTAGGTGTCGTATCCGCCGAATACCCACTGTTCCGTAACCTTGTGACCTCGATTGTATTTTCGATGGGCAAAACAGCTTTCGTCGATCTCTACTGTACGCCCTTGACCGCCTAAAACAATCAGCTCTTGCACGAAATACTCCTGGCAAATGTGTCTGCAGAACTGTTTCCAATCCACAACCGTATTAGCCGAGATTTGCAGTTCACGCATCAAAAATTCGGGACTAGTGTAGCAAGGGATACAACCCGTCGGCTTTGGACAATGACGTCACAAGTGGCCAATCGAGAAGCGATTCTTCTTAGTGTTGCAGCTCCCTTCAGTGGCTGATAAGTGTTTTTTGGCTTTTTAAAAAAAAATCTCACGAGATAGAATAAACAGATCCACTTTATCAAGCAACCAGTAAAAAACGAAACTGAAACATAACAGGAAAAGCGAAAATGGTAAACTGCTCTCTGACGACTTGTGACGTCATTGTCTAAAGCCGACGGGTTGTATCCCCTGCTACACTAGACCCAAAAATTCCTGCTTATCGAGTTCGAAGCTCCAGAAGTAAGCCATTTTGATAATCCATTCGATAGACAGATGACTACCCGTAAAAAAAGAATCTTTGCGAATTGAAATAATCTTCTAGCAAATGCGTCTTACAGAGCAGCTCCAAATACGACCGTCGGAAGATTGGGGACTAGTGTAGCAGGGGATACAACCCGTCGGCTTTGGACATTGACGTCACAAGTCGCCAATCGAGAAGCGATTCTTCTTAGTGTTGTAGCTCCCTTTAGTGGCTGATAAGTGTTTTTTGGCTTTTTAAAAAAAAATCTCACGAGATAGAATAAACAGATCCACTTTATTAAGCAATCAGTAAAAAAACGAAACTGAAACATAACGGCAAAAGCGAAAATGGTAAACTGCTATCTGGCGACTTGTGACGTCATTGTCCAAAGCCGACGGGTTGTATCCCCTGCTACACTAGACCCGAAGATTGCTTGCGTTCTAATAACATTTTATTCGCACCACCAAGGCATTGTCCATCTTCACAGAATCTCTCACGTTTCAGCAAACCATGACCGAAAGCCCATTCAATAGCTGAATCACTATCACGGCAAACGTCGAACAAATTTACCACACGAAATTCGGTCAAATCAGGGAAAATTCTAGTCATTACGAGTCAGTAGAACAAACACCGAACCAACACTTAACTACATTGTTACTTGACTTTAGTGCAAACTGAATGAGGCGATTTTATCCGAGTGCTTTGATGTGCTACGATTTAGCTTGACTGATGTTTGCAAATAACATATTCGTGGTTCGGTCAAAGAATGGGAAAAAAATTTTTTCTCTCTCGATATATTAAAAAGTTTTTATCGGGGATGAAAATAAATATCATCGAGATCAAAAAGTGAGAAAAAATATTTCCGAAAACTTTGTCCCCCTATACTCAGTAAGTGCCGAACTTGATTGCAAAGTAAAAAGAATTCATCAAAATAATATTAGCGTTCATTACATTTTGGCTTGCTGTTGTGTAAAATTTGTTCCAATTGTTCTTCATATAGTTGCAGTTATCTAACAATACCTACCTTTCTGGATTTTCAATTATGTCCCTCCCCCACTTGAATACCTTACACGGTATAATGGCTTCAGTTTGAAAGACTGTCTGCTTTCTATCAGCTTTTTTCTGCTTGTTTCAGGGACACATCTAGCTTATTTTGTTTCGGAAATTTGGCACACTATGGGCGAGAACGAAGCAGCAAGGCTGGCACGAGAGGAAAGCGTTTACAGACCAGCACACATTCATATGGCCAGGCCATACAAAATGTTCTCCACCCTTGCTGGGCAAAACCTCGGCAACTATTTGCAACAGGCTGCTCTATCATCAACAGTACTGCCGGGCCATACCGCAGCATTGCCATATGCTGGAGCCACATTGCAGCAATGTTGATATCAACAGTACCGCGGCCACAAACTGGCTTAAAATATGGCCCCTGTAAACGCATCTATACAAAACAATCAAGGTACTCCAGTTACCATATTCTGAATCATTTTTTTGTTCTGTAATTGTGTTTCGGCTACTACTTTGTATCCCACCCCGCAATATAGCTGATGTACGGGATATGTACAATAAACATCTAGCCTGAAGATAATAAAATACAAAATTTCTAGATCTACCACGCGATTGTATTTGCTGAGAATTGCATGTTAAATAATAAGCGAATTTGACAACGACCTTTTTATTTCGAACACTGGACCCTTAACATGAGACCGAATTGAACAAAATATTTACGTTCCATACTATACAGTGGATTATTGGTGTAAGAGTATTTACTTACTGTTTCTGAAATACGTCATCAGCATGATGTGTATTTGAAGGAAAGAAGAGAGCGGCAACGAAAGATAAATGAGCCTCGCCAACACACTACGTACTGAAAATAATACTCAGACACGTTTCACGACAAACGTTCGTTTACGATATTTTCAAACAGAAATCGTAACTTATCAAAGATACTGTTTGAGGAGCCACAGAAACTGGTAACACCACTGAGGTAACCTCTATGGTTAACGCTCATCTCATAAAGGTACGTTTACACTGGCATACATGTATCGCGACATGTATGAGCGACATGTCAATTTGATACGTCGCGATACATCACCTCATACAAAAATTCACGGAACTTGTATGCGGACCCTCGACCTCATACATGTCGCGTATACATTTTGTATATCGCTTTTTGGCCATATACGCGACATGTATGAGCGACATTTGAAGAACTCGTGCATGCGCAGTACTATCATTTCCTGTCGTCTTGTCGACTGCCGCTTATTTCGACGATTAGCGCATGCGTAGTACCAGGCTCTTTGGCGGCTGTTTGAGTTTTGAAGGTGCCGACTGTCGTTTCGACGTTAATGTATCTGCATAGAATATCAAAAAGTGCCATATGCAACATTATTCTTCGTGTTTGCGAGGCCATTGTGCAAGTTTTATCCCAAGAAGTGAAGGTAAAAGTTTTATATATATATATATCAGAGTACGTAATACATTATATAATTTTTTCATGCATCTGACACGTATATCAATGTTTTGCTATTATTCCGGCGGCCTCGCGTGATAATGTTGACAACGGATGCCGACAATCGTGTGTGAGACGTTGGCATTAGCAATCGCGCGACAATGCAAATGTTTTGTCATGAAATCTTCGTTTTACGAGGAATCCGCAGTGGCTAGAAAACGGAGTGTTACAGCCAACTGATCCTCTGGTGGAATAGCTTCCCGAAAGTTTGTGTTGGTTTTGGACACAAAAGGAGCCACAAGTGATAACAAACCGCGGAAATCCTCCATACTCATCCTAACATAATTTCTAAAATATGCGCCATCTTCTAGCGTTAATTCGCGAGAAACTCGCTGTGCCACCATCTACGCTTCCTCCGCCTTTTCTTCCTATCATCTTCAAAAAGAGCAAGTGTATCAGCACATAAAAATGTGAAATCTTCCAAATCGTCGTCGGAAGCTATCGCACAGTGATACATATCAACCAGTGTAAACGCACGCTCATACATGTATGAGGTTGATACTTGTCAACTCATACAAGTCGCGATACATGTCGCAAAGTCGCATATACATGTATCTCATACATGTGCCGATACAAATCGCAGTGTAAACGCACCTTAAGATCTGCAAATTTGACGTCACACGGAATATCGACAATCGGTGGGTCAGGCGTCACATTCATTTTGGCATATTTAAATGTTTTGAATTATAACTTAAAGTATTCCGTTTCGAAGCAACCATTATCACTGAATGTCAGTTAATAACGCATCGGTGATGCAGCCCTTCAAGATACTATAATAATGGAGAAGAAAGAGCAGTCACGAGACCAAGCGCTGGCGTCGTTGTTAATTTCGTGGTGTACAGAGGGGGAAGGGGGGTGGAGAGACCGCGGTAATTGACCCAGGCGGCAATATCAGAGAACGCCAAATTCATATTCTCGAAGAAAAATAACCAGCACACTTTGGCCTATCGATTATTCATATGATTTTGAAACACATCCCTGTTGGTGTTTGTACACATTCTAAGTTGATTTCTGAACGAATCATAACTTGGTTTTTGGAATGCATGCATAGTGTACGTGATGTCTCTGCCACGGATATCCCCGTCGCATCTGGAAATTAAAAAAAAAAACTTTTCCGCAGACAAGCGAACACGGCTGTACGAGCTGAGCCGAATAAACCCGAACGTGTGAATGCCACTCGCTGTTTGTTTATGTGGTTGATTCTGTGTGCGAATGATCAGCGTTGTTATATTTATTAGCAAAATCACTAGATTCAGACTACCAGAATGGAAATAAACGGCTAACAGGAATAACAGGTAAGAAAGTTTACGTATCATCTTCTCGGTGTATTAAAAAATGAAATTTTGACAGAAAATTTTTGACAGTAGTTAGACTACTAAGGGGCAGTTGTACAGCATCTGGTAGCAGCCGCTAAGTCCTATTCCCGGAATAGCACGGAAAACGCAGTAACAGCTAACCTGAGATTAAACGCGGGATAACTGAACCGGTGACTCAGGCTGGGAAGTAAAGTTAACAAGAGAATAAGTTTTGACAATGGTAGGAATAGTTACAGAATTAGTAATGACAAGATTGTTTGTTAGAACGAGGAAGGAGAAGAAACGGGGACATCACCCAAATTACTCGGAAGAATATGACGATTCCAAATTTATATAAAAATTTCGTACTACCACTACTTTTCGATCTCATGTTTGAGAAACTGGAGCATTTGGATTAAATGTGAGACTATTTCCTAACATAAAACTTTTAGCTTGTAGTAGGCTGAATAGGCATTTGATATTGGTACTTCGTGAATAATGTTCTGTCGTTTTATTCATGTAAAAAAGGTAGTTAAAAAATGCCATTTGTGCCAAAACAGTTTCACTTACTTGGCGTGTGTTACAATTGCTGCAATATCAGAAAACCTTATTTTATCTAGCAAACAGTGACAAAATAGACTTACTCAAATCGAGAAAGCACACCAGTCTTGGGTACTGATCTAATTAACAGCTTTTTCAGTATTAGACAGTGACATTTTGATTTTTCATGAAGCAAAACGTTTGACGAACTGTGATGAGGTAATAGATTCTTTGGTAGAAAGCAAAACATATCGCGTAAAGCTGTAGCAAAATTAGAGAGAGAGAAAGTGCTGGGATGTAAGGATTGAAGAAATGTGTACTGCCTTGCTTGTCTCTTGTCTTTGCTGGTTTTATGTTTCCTATATTTAATTTTATGTCACACAAAAGGGAAAATTATTAGCCAATAGCCAATAAAGAGTGCAAACTTGTTGAAGGGTTCTTTTTCTCCTGGTCACAAATGATCCCACCGAGTATCAATTGTAAGTTTTTTTAAAGGGGTGTCGAATGTCAACCTGGCGAACTGGGAGCAGGAGAGGCACCACAGGATATTTTAATTTCCACTGTCCCGAACATACGTTTGATGGCTACCATTATAAAAATAAACACGTTTGAATTCCACAGAACGAAATACAGTGACGTGCGATTGAAGAATGCTGTGTGATGTGGTGTGACATTGAATTTTGGCACACTTAACATCAAATAACATGTCTTACATTTCCTCACACATATATGTTTTATATGTCAAACTCTTTAGAAAGACGTGCGCTACAGAATGAACATACTTTTTGAAAAATCAGTTTTAAAAAATTTCTTGACTTCAAATCTGAAATGCTCGAGGGGGGGGGGGGGGGGGGGGCACCACCATCAAGTTTTTGCCCCCGTTCGGAAATATCGTAGATCTGAGGCTGTGCGTACGAGCTGAAAGCTGAAAGTGTAACTAACAAGAAGCAGTATCAGAAAGAAACAAGCATTGGTTTCAGAGTTTCAGTTTCATTTATCATCGATACAAATACAGTAAAAATGGAATTAAATAGTTTACTAGAGCATCCTTTTCACACCACATGCTATTCTTTCTGTTATCCGAAATATAAAAAAAATTACATAAATGAGGCTAAATGTATACAGAAAAAGGTACGAAACTGTCTTTTTGACACTATTTTATTCATATAAGCATTGTAATTTTAGTATTTAAAACAGCTGTTACGCGCACACGACAGAAATTGTGAACAAGAAGCAATACAAATAGTAGACTGCTTATATTTTGGACCGTTTAAGATGGCGATAGGCCCTGCTCACTTTGGCTACAAAACGACGTACAGTGTAAGTATATAGCGCCATTTACTTCTTTTTTTGCGTTCATGGTAGCACTTCCTGACGTCAATATTGCGTGTGATGCCACATGATAGTACCATACACATCGGAACTACCAACTTACGATTGTTCACCGAAGCAGTCGACGTACACTGACGACTATTAAACATGGCAGCTCATTTTCTACTGGAGAACATCGAAATTCTGGTTGATATTGCTTGGTAATCGCTCGCGTGTAGCTGTGTCGAAACGAGCGAACGACTGCAAAAGGTGTCGCAGCGGAGAATGTCAGCGATGTATCAATCTGTGGGTCACTTGGTCGTCCTACCCCAGATCACGTACAGAAGCCAGATGGCAGTTATAAGAGTCGAGGGGTATGAAAGGGAAGCAGTGGTTGGGAAGGGAGTTATTCAATCTGTATATTGAGCAAGCAGTAAAGAAAACAAAAGAAAAATCCGGAGTAGGAATTAAAATCCACGGAGAAGAAGTAGAAAGCTTTGAGGTTTGCTGATGACATTGTAATTACGTCAGAGACAGCAAAGGACCTGGAAGAGCAGCTGAACAGAATGGACAGTGTCTTGAAAGGAGGATATAAGATGAACATAAAAAAAAACGAGTATGGAATGTAGTCGAATTAAGTCGGCTGATGCTGAGGGAATTAGATTTTGAAGTGAGACACTTAAAGTAGTAAATGAGTTTTGCTGTTTGGGGATCAAAATAACTGATGATGGTCGAAGTAGAGAGGATATAAAATGTACACTGGCAATGGCAAGGAAAGCGTTTCTGAGGAAGAGAAATTTGTTAACATTGAGTTTAGATTTAAGTGTCAGGAAGACGTTTCTGAAAGTATTTGTATGGAGTGTAGCCATGTATGGAAGTGAAACATGGACGATAACCAGTTTGGACAAGAAGAGAATAGAAGCTTTCGAAATGTGATGCTACAGAAAAATGCTGAAGATTAGATGGGTAGATCACATAACTAACGAGGAGATATTGAATAGAATTGGGGAGGAGTTTGTGGCACAACTTGACAAGAAGAAGGGACCGGTTGGTAGGACATGTTTTGAGGCATCAAGGGATCACCAATTTAGTATTGGAGGGCAGCGTGGAGGGCAAAAATCGTAGAGGGAGACCAAGAGATGAATACACTAAGCAGATTCAGAAGGATGTAGGTTGCAGTAAGTACTGGGAGATGAAGAAGCTTGCACAGAATAGAGTTGCATGGAGAGCTGCATCAAACCACTCTCAGGACTGAAGGCCACAACAACAACAAACAACATTTAAACGTATCTTTCAAAAAAAACAATAAAATTATCATTATTAATGCAGACTTTTTCCTGTTACTTGTCTACACAAAAACTGTCTGTCTCTGGCTCTTTGTCTTCCAGTCCAGTCCTTCAACGTTCTCCCTCTAGGCATAAATATAGTTTCCATATAATAAGTGAAGGTGGTAGTAGTAGTTATTCAAAATGAAGAAATTAAGTATTAGGAACTTACTTCAAATTTTCTGGTAACGGCAGCAAATGACCACGAAGTTACTCTTATAGAAAACTAAGTGAAATAACGACGCATAACATAACGCTATTTACAGTCCGTTAGTACATTATTTAGATTTCCACTGTTGATAACATCATCAACCTGGCTGTTGTCGGTCGCATTGTAACTACCTTGCATGCGTGTGAACCACGTGAACATGTACGTCCCTAGAATGCAATTTCACAAAACGTCGTTACTTTCGGGTGTCATTTCTTCCACAGCACCTGACCGGTATGCAGGGCAAAAGATGCTAGCACTTTAATTTTCGATGCTCTCATGTTGGAGATTTTAATGCGTGATAATCATCTGAGTTAATAATATGAACGCATCTACTTCCTTTTACCACTCTCAACAGCAATGTACACATATCATTTTTCCTTTGTGCACTTCTATGTCAAAAGCACCTTCCGAATTATGCAAGTTTCATTGCCCTCCTTGTATCATTAATATTAAAAATCAGCACTTCAATTTTCGTTTTTTTTAATCTAATTTTCCACTCTACAGCATTCTTAACCTCCTTGGTCTGTGTGACACGCGAGACACTGTCTTGGATGTTGTCAAGACTGCCCACAGACGCCTCAATATTTCGAAGCAGTGCAATATAATTCCAAAGTTTTTCATGTTCTCAATATTATTGAGCAATCTCTCAATGTTACTACCAGACGGTCAATATTATTGCGCATCTGGGAAACATTGTCAGTATTATTGACCATCTACGGGGCACTTCACTGCAAATGCGTTCAAATAAAACAACAGTTTGTGCGGTGGTAGGATTTAATGCTATTTGCTCCCGCGTTTCAAAAAACTGACAATTTTTAAGCAGAGCCATTAACTTGTTGTGACTAGTAACTTTGTCACTACATCAGTAGCGGTCCAGAATTGGATACAATATTTGCCGATTTGTTTGGCGTCAATTGAGTGTTCTTTGCTTGGTAATAGCTGCTCATCTATGGTTACATTTCCTAGAGGGCGGTAGGGAAAAATACTATTTTTCCAACAATTTTCCCCAAATTTCAGATACCAGAGCAAATTTGCTGGCTGGTAGGCATTCAGCTCGGGTTGACTTTTCTTCGAAGTGGGGAAATCTGAGAATCTCCTTAAATCTGCCTCTTGGTATAAAGTCCTTGGTAAAAGTAAGCCCCCAAGAATGTGATGTTAGATCATTTGCAGACATACCCTTTGTACAAATGACATCCTGAGCATACGTGACGGTTATCAGTATTTCCAGATCCTCAAGTGACAGGATCCAAGAATTGTTTGTACCACTTTTTGAGCACTGGCTTCTGTGTATTTCTTCATGAGACATAGCATTGCTTCGTTAAAAATAAGACGGAACCACTGATGACAGAATCGTCCACTTGTCGGCAAGCATAAATAGTGGGGGGCTTTTCAGAACATTCACAGCCGACCTTCTTCCAGATTACGAGAAATTTGTAGTCTCCCACTCGATTCCATCTCCGGCCACCATCTTTGTAGACATCTTCAACTGGCCATGTTGCAATGTGTGAGGTGAGAATTGATGTAGATTAACATCTGAGTCCTCCTCCACGAAAGACTCCTCATTCACAATGTCTTCATCTTCACCTTCATTTGTCTCTGGTACAAAATCCTTACCTTCATCAATAAATTCAGTTTCTGATTTAACGTCTGAATTCTCTAAGATACACAATGTTTCTTCATCAGAAAGTCCATGCTGACTGGACATGTTCGAGGACATGGATAAAGAATAGCACTTTCTTGACGCAATATAAACCGAAATGTGCACTTACCAAGAAGTAACAATGAGCAGTAACAATAATGCATGATGGTTGATTGTTGCCATTTAATTGTTGGATCGTTTACATGAGAAGCAACTTTTCAAAACGCTAATGGACAATACTGTTTCATTTGAAATAACGTATTTTCTGCTCCATTCTACACACTATTATAATAAGCTTCTGTCAAAATGCATTTTAAACCTGCGAAAAGAGTTGTCAAAAGTAGCAAGTAAAACAAATAACATTTTGTCCTCTAGTATGAATGAACAAAACTGCATGAGGTCCATCAGTTTATTTTATTTTTTCTTCTTAATGTAAGACTGATGGAATGAAGTGAAACCTTTTAACTGACCAACGATGACAAACTGGTATTCACTCTCAGCATTACAGGATTATTGTATGTGTGTTTTTGTAATTCTCACTGTTACAGATACAGAAGGCAGATGAAAAACCATTGTTCCTTTAAGATGGGGAGAATAATAGAGAGTGGATATGTGAGAGTTGCAGAGGAACCACATTAAGAAACGAGATGACAACTGAAGAAGAATTTAAAAAGGAAACACAACAAATCACATTTAATCAATCATAGATTCCTCATATCTTGAAAGTAAAGAAAAATTTTATCTTGTAATAAATATAATTTGATGAACAGCCACACCTGACAATTTTGTATAAAATTCGAAACAATAATAAAAGGTGTTCTGTGTTATAAGGTTTTCGCTTTTTCTGAAATTTTTACTTTCTGTGACACTTTGCATTTTGGTAAGTTCGCCCTCACATAAATTTAGAAGAGAAATTACAGCAGTGTCAAATTGAGCTTTGCCATTCTGTAAAATTCAGTGTAAAGGATGTTCAAATTTTTATTTAGGACAGATGGGGAGGAAATTTAAGACCTCCTTCTTGAGCACCAGCTAGGTGAAAATTCATGTAAGTCTACTTTGATAGACCACCTTAAAGTCGTTGTGACATTTCTGGTGCTGGCGCCATAATATTCACTTGCAAATCTCATCCCTCTGATCTGCAATTTGTGTGCACACATGTGCTATCTACAATTATTACTGGCGATTGATTATTGTGATGCTTTCTTTACTTGTATTTGGGGCCCTCTAAGAACTCCTCATTATGTGACAATGAGGACATTAGGAACCCAGCCTGGGCTGCCAGAAGTTCGATTTTTTACTGAACATGTTCAGTAATAAAGTATGAGTGGTTTTTCGCTTTTATAATTTATTTGTATCACTAATTTATTTATTGATTTGCAAAATCTGTTATATTAAACAAGCGGGGCGTATTTGCATTTGTCTGGGGTCTCCTCCCAAACCCCTGGATCGATTTCACCCAAATGTGGGGCAGAAATTTGCAGACCACACAAGTATCAGCACTGTGTGGTTTATAAACTCCTAGCTCCAGTAGGAGTGTAAATATGAGCAATAACATGTTTTTCCAAGCTCTTGTTGTATAGAGTGGTCTACATGACAGGCATGTTGTACAGGAACCGTATTGGCCTGTCAAACGAACCTATTTTGCAGGGCAGCCTACATGTTATGGGCAAGGAACGGTTTTCTGCATCCCAACATGTAGGCTTACCTACATGACAGGCATGTTGTGTTGGAGTAGTATCAGCCTGTTCTATCGACCTCCTTTCCAAGGTGACCTGGATGTCAGGGCCAAATAAATGGTTTTAACGCCCCTGAAGTGTAGCCTACCCCCCATGACAGGCATGTTATGGGAGCAGTATCAGCCTGCTTTACTGAACTGTAATGCAGGGGCTACACATGTTGATGACCATGTCTAGAGACATGTTAGATAGACAGAGGAGGGGGTGGACAGAGTGAAGGAGAGGAGGAAATGGGCAGAGAGAGACGGAAATAGTGGAACATGGATGAAGCAGGTTGGAGGTGTGGAGAGGTAGTGGGCAAGTGGAAAAGGAAGAGGGGGAAGTATAGATGGAAAGAGAGAGGGAGAGGAGGATATGGTCAGATGAAGGAGGGAGGAAGATAATGTCAGAGAGAGTGGGTGGAGGAAAGGAAATGGACGAGGAAGATGGAGGAGGAGATGAAGAGACAGAGAGAATGGGGAACACGAGACAGACATATAGAGATTGGAGGATGAGGTGGACAGACAGAGGGAGGAATAGGTGGACACAGAGAGGCGGAGGAGGAAATGTGTTCAGTATATGTGTAAAAAACATTTGTGGGCAAAACCGAATGGAAAAGGATAGTCAAGTCAATATCTGAGTGTCAATATTGTAAACGCAGAATTATTTACTGTTCGTTGTTTGAGCATCACCTGAGACCAGCTTTGCTAAAGAAGTGGCGACAATTTCTGCGCAACCCACCCATCATTTTGCACGACAATGCACGGGCACATACAGTGCAAGCTGTGGCTGCTCTGTTCGGTCGATGGCACTGGGAAGTACTGCACCATCCACCATACTCCTCCTTGTGACTTTGATTTGATTCCGAAGATGAGGCAACCACTTCGTGGCATTCGCTTCAGAACTGTTCCAGAGATTCGACAGACAGTAGACCGCTTCATTCGCACCATCAACAGAACAGTCTCTGCTAACGGTATACTACGCCTTCCACATCGCTGTCAACGGGTTCTACACAACGCTGGCAACTACTTTGAAGGACAGTAACAGGTGCAAACATGTAACTCTTTTGTACCGGTTGTGAATAAATAGTTGCCACTATTTAAGTTCCAACCCTCGTAAATAAAATTTTAATGTTTACTAAGTTTTTTTTATTGTGTTCACCTTCAGACATCAGCTTAGCAAATCCTTACACCAGAAAGTTTTCAGTAGTTTTGTCGATTTAATCTGGCAACCATTGTCACAGAACATATTGGAATTGGGCTAGGTGTGGCATGAAACAGGCAGTGGTCTTTCAAATGATCCATCCTGGTGTTCGCCTCAGCCGATTTGGGAAAATAACAGAAATTTAAAAATGGATAGCAAGATAGGAAATTAAAATTTTTTAAGGCAATTACGTTTTTCGCAGTTCGATTTTTTAACAGTTTTTAAACAGATTTATTTTATTTCGTCATTCTCTTATGCACAGTCTACTGATTTCTGTGCATTGAGTTGTCAAGTACATAAAAAATATCAAAGCTCAATCTGTATTTCACATAAATTGGAATAACATGAGAGTGAATTTGAAGCTTTAATTGATGAAGCACTGAAAACAGATCACCCACTCTAATTAGCAAATTGTGTGCAAATGAATGGTGAAATAAAGAAATATCCATTTAAAAATTTTAAACTGCAAAGGTTGGAAAATCGTTTTGACCTTCAGGATGCTTACTACATTTATGGATCACTCAACAAGGAACTAATGCTAGAACAGTACCGTGAAATGGGTCCCACTAATGTCTTCTATGCGATTTCCTTTACAGATGCTCTACGTTTTTGCAAAACACTTCCAATATATCCATCCTCTCTTCGCCTTCCCAACTAAAAACTTTTACAAAATATAGTTATTAAATTCAGATTTTTAAAACATAATTTCTTATAATCAAAACAATAAAACAAGATTTAATATAAACAACAGGCGCTGCTGCCTGTCTCCATAGCAGTATCTTTTGCTCCTTAATTCTGCTCAGTACATACTGGCAAAAGTCTGTAGCTTTCGTGTCCATGAGGTCATGTTTTCAACTGCTGCCAGGCGCAAAATCCATTGTAGCTGCTCAGTGAACGTGCGTCAAATATTAATTAATAAACCATTTAGCGATGAACGACGATGAAGATGTTCCTGCCCGTCGGGGGCACGTACAATTCCGACTTCCCAAAGAGTGAGGAAAAACGAAACATTAAGACACAGAGTTAGATATTTAGTAAATCATTCAATACTCAGTTCGACCGATTCTGTTCTATAGATCGTCAGTCCTTTAATTGTTGAGTGGCAAATCGCACCGAAAGTCTATTGAGGAACGAGTTTCTTAGAGTTCTGAAATAGTGACCAATGTAGTGTACCGTCTTCTTGCAGCCCGATGAAATAAAAATGTTTAAATAATAGTGGTTCAGTGTACAAAGCAATGTTTTAGGAATACATAGGCCCTGTTGTTGAAGGTGAAAGGGTAATTGTGACAGAGCAGTGATGCAATCTAAGAAACTTTGACACGTGTAAAATATTTGCCGAAGATGGAATTTTGTTATAAACATGACCTGCATGGACTCGATTAATGTCTGAAGTAGTGCCGGAGGGAACTGGTACCATGAATCCTGCAGGGCTGTCCATAAATCCGTAAAAGTACGACGGGGTGGATATCTCTTGTGAATAGCACGTTGCAAGGCATCGCACATATGCTCAATAATGTTCATGTCTGGGGAGTTTGGTGGCCAGCGGAAGTGTTTAAACTCAGACGAGTGTTTGTGGAGCCACTCTGTAGCAATTCTGGACGTGTGGGGTGTCATATTGTCATACTGGAATTGCCCATCGGAATGCACAATGTACATGAATGAATCCAGGTGATCAGACAGGATGCTTACGTACATGCCACCTGTCAGAGTCGTATCTAGACGTATCAGAGATCCCGTATCAATCCAACTGAACAAGCCTCACACCTTTACAGAGCCTCCACCAGCGTGAACATGCAGAGTCCATGGATTTATGAGGTTGTCTCCTTACCCGTAGACGTCCACCCGCTCGAAACAATTTGATACGAGACTCGTCCGACCAGGCAACATGTTTCCAGTCATCAACAGTCCAATATTGATGTTGACAAGCCCAGAGGAGGCGTAAAGCTTCGTGTCGTTTAGTCATGAAGGTTCACGAGTGGGTCTTCCATTCCGAAAGCCTATACTGATGATGTTTCGTTGAATGGTTCGCACGCTGACACTTGTTGATGGCCTAGCATTGAAATCCGCAGCAAGGGTTGCACGTCTGTCACGTTGAACGATTCTCTTCAGTCGTCACTGGCCCTTATCTTGAAGGCTCTTTTCCGGCTGCAGCGATGACAGAGTTTTTTATGTTTTAGCGGATTACTACCTCATAGATGTTCTGTCCCATCGCTCGTGAGCCGACTATAACACCACGTTAAAACTCTCTTAAATCTTGATAACCTGCCATTGTAGCATCAGTAACCGATCTAACAACTGCGCCAGACACTTGTTGTCTTATACAGACGTTGCTGACCGCAACGCCGTGTTCTACCCGTTTACATATCTCTGTATTTGAAAACTCATGCCTATACCAGCTTCTTTAGCGCTTCATTGCGTATTCTTTCCATTACATACCGTTTTGTAGTGTTACAGTTAGCTGACATGATAAAGTCCAGAAATTTTCCCCTCACACTGTAATTGGGTATTATATGCTTTTTGCCTCATTTGTAGTACACTCCTGGAAATTGAAATAAGAACACCGTGAATTCATTGTCCCAGGAAGGGGAAACTTTATTGACACATTCCTGGGGTCAGATACATCACATGATCACACTGGCAGAACCACAGGCACATAGGCACAGGCAACAGAGCATGCACAATATCGGCACTAGTACAGTGTATATCCACCTTTCGCAGCAATGCAGGCTGCTATTCTCCCATGGAGACGATCGTAGAGATGCTGGATGTAGTCCTGTGGAACGTCTTGCCATGCCATTTCCACCTGGCGCCTCAGTTGGACCAGCGTTCGTGCTGGACGTGCAGACCGCGTGAGACGACGCTTCATCCAGTCCCAAACATGCTCAATGGGGGACAGATCCGGAGATCTTGCTGGCCAGGGTAGTTGACTTACACCTTCTAGAGCACGTTGGGTGGCACGGGATACATGCGGACGTGCATTGTCCTGTTGGAACAGCAAGTTCCCTTGCCAGTCTAGGAATGGTAGAACGATGGGTTCGATGACGGTTTGGATGTACCGTGCACTATTCAGTGTCCCCTCGACGATCACCAGTGGTGTACGGCCAGTGTAGGAGATCGCTCCCCACACCATGATGCCGGGTGTTGGCCCTGTGTGCCTCGGTCGTATGCAGTCCTGATTGTGGCGCTCACCTGCACGGCGCCAAACACGCATACGACCATCATTGGCACCAAGGCAGAAGCGACTCTCATCGCTGAAGACGACACGTCTCCATTCGTCCCTCCATTCACGCCTGTCGCGACACCACTGGAGGCGGGCTGCACGATGTTGGGGCGTGAGCGGAAGACGGCCTAACGGTGTGCGGGACCGTAGCCCAGCTTCATGGAGACGGTTGCGAATGGTCCTCGCCGATACCCCAGGAGCAACAGTGTCCATAATTTGCTGGGAAGTGGCGGTGCGGTCCCCTACGGCACTGCGTAGGATCCTACGGTCTTGGCGTGCATCCGTGCGTCGCTGCGGTCCGGTCCCAGGTCGACGGGCACGTGCACCTTCCGCCGACCACTGGCGACAACATCGATGTACTGTGGAGACCTCACGCCCCACGTGTTGAGCAATTCGGCGGTACGTCCACCCGGCCTCCCGCATGCCCACTATACGCCCTCGCTCAAAGTCCGTCAACTGCACATACGGTTCACGTCCACGCTGTCGCGGCATGCTACCAGTGTTAAAGACTGCGATGGAGCTCCGTATGCCACGGCAAACTGGCTGACACTGACGGCGGCGGTGCACAAATGCTGCGCAGCTAGCGCCATTCGACGGCCAACACCGCGGTTCCTGGTGTGTCCGCTGTGCCGTGCGTGTGATCGTTGCTTGTACAGCCCCCTCGCAGTGTCCGGAGCAAGTATGGTGGGTCTGACACACCGGTGTCAATGTGTTCTTTTTTCCATTTCCAGGAGTGTATATTCTTGGATGGATCCAGATTTGAGGAGAGCCATAATTCAGCAGGACCACAGTCTAGAGATCCGTCCACACTACCCGTATGACTCATGTGCTTGTGAGACTCGCGAGCCTTACGAGTAATGTGGACGGATGTCGGCTCTGAGGATTCTCCGTGAGAGGGGGCTCGCAAGGTGCCCGAGCCCATGGCTCGTCTGGCTCGGCCTGTTCCCTGTACATCAAAAGAATGCGGGGCGAGCTGAGCATGTCGTGTGGACGACGGCAACCCTCGATCAGTCGGCTTGCTGCACTCGTCCAGTTCGGTCTCGTTTTTTTCCTCTTTTCTTCTTCTGTGTTGTGGAGATCTGCTTTTCTTAAATGGATTTGGCCGACTATTTTACTATTACTTTCATACAGGGTGTTTCAAAAATGACCGGTATATTTGAAACGGCAATAAAAACTAAACGAGCAGCGATAGAAATACACCGTTTGTTACAATATGCTTGGGACAACAGTACATTTTCAGGCGGACAAACTTTCGAAATTACAGTAGTTACAATTTTCAACAACAGATGGCGCTGCAAGTGATGTGAAAGATATAGAAGACAACGCAGTCTGTGGGTGCGCCATTCTGTGCGTCGTCTTTCTGCTGTAAGCGTGTGCTGTTCACAACGTGCAAGTGTGGTGTAGACAACATGATTTATTCCTTAGAACAGAGGATTTTTCTGGTGTTGGAATTCCACCGCCTAGAACACAGTGTTGTTGCAACAAGACGAAGTTTTCAACGGAGGTTGAATGTAACCAAAGGACCGAAAAGCGATACAATAAAGGATCTGTTTGAAAAATTTCAACGGACTGGGAACGTGACGGATGAACGTGCTGGAAAGGTAGGGCGACCGCGTACGGCAACCACAGAGGGCAACGCGCAGCTAGTGCAGCAGGTGATCCGACAGCGGCCTCGGGTTTCCGTTCGCCGTGTTGCAGCTGCGGTCCAAATGACGCCAACGTCCACGTATCGTCTCATGCGCCAGAATTTACACCTCTATCCGTACAAAATTCAAACGCGGCAACCCCTCAGCGCCGCTACCATTGCTGCACGAGAGACATTCGCTAACGATATAGTGCACGGGATTGATGACGGCGATATGCATGTGGGCAGCATTTGGTTTACTGACGAAGCTTATTTTTACCTGGACGGCTTCGTCAATAAACAGAACTGGCGCATATGGGGAACCGAAAAGCCCCACGTCGCAGTCCCATCGTCCCTGCATCCTCAAAAAGTACTGGTCTGGGCCGCCATTTCTTCCAAAGCAATCATTGGCCCATTTTTCAGATCCGAAACGATTACTGCATCACGCTATCTGGACATTCTTCGTGAATTTGTGGCGGTACAAACTGCCTTAGACGACACTGCGAACACCTCGTGGTTTATGCAAGATGGTGCCCGGCCACATCGCACGGCCGACGTCTTTAATTTCCTGAATGAATATTTCGATGATCGTGTGATTGCTTTGGGCTATCCGAAACATACAGGAGGCGGCGTGGATTGGCCTCCCTATTCGCCAGACATGAACCCCTGTGACTTCTTTCTGTGGGGACACTTGAAAGACCAGGTGCACCGCCAGAATCCAGAAACAATTGAACAGCTGAAGCAGTACATCTCATCTGCATGTGTAGCCATTCCGCCAGACACGTTGTCAAAGGTATCGGGTAATTTCATTCAGAGACTACGCCATATTATTGCTACGCATGGTGGATATGTGGAAAATATCGTACTATAGAGTTTCCCAGACCGCAGCGCCATCTGTTGTTGAAAATTGTAACTACTGTAATTTCGAAAGTTTGTCTGCCTGAAAATGTACTGTTGTCCCAAGCATATTGCAACAAACGGTGTATTTCTATCGCTGCTCGTTTAGTTTTTATTGCCGTTTCAAATATACCGGTCATTTTTGAAACACCCTGTATATGTTAATGAACATATACTGTGTTGTAAAATATCACAGATTCCCATTATAAAATAAACTCAAAAAAGTGAAGCCATTAAGAGCTGCAAGTACTTCAGAAACAATGTTTGATACAACTTGCTTGGAGACTTTAAATAAAAAATGAGGCTGGAGTAGGAATCGCCGCGCCGGCCGTGGTGGCCGAGCGGTTCTAGGCGCTTCAGTCCGGAACCGCGCGACTGCTACGGTCGCAGGTTCGAATCCTGCCTCGGGCATGGATGTGTGTGATGTCCTTAGGTTAGTTAGGTTTAAGTAGTTCTAAGTTCTAGGGGACTGATGACCTCAGACGTTAATTCCCATACTGCTCAGAGCCATTTGAACCAAGTGGGAATCGCCAGTTGCTAGGTATCTGAGTACAAGTGTCAAGTACTCAGTAACTGGAATAGCTTTCCCAATTCTGCTGTCAGCCTTCGCTATTTCCAGTCTGACCAAATTTATCAAATATTCAAAATCAAATGTGGACATATTGCAAAATGTCTTGAAATGTATTTTTTTCAACATTCAAGTGATCCATCAAATCACTCCCACTGTATCTTTTCCTGCTAACCTCCCGATTGCACCTAGCTCCTCTCCACCCCATCCCTGTACGGCCCCACAAGCAACAATTTACTTCCCCCACACCCACACTGCTATCCCTCCCCTCCCTGCCCCAGCCACACGCCCCATCTGGTTGCCTCTCCCATCATGCGCTGCTGCTTGCAGTCTGGCTTCAGCAGCCAGAGACTGTGATCATGTGTATGTGTGACATGAGTTTACGTAAGTGTGAGTGTGTATGTTGTCATTTTCGACGAAGGCCTTGGCCGAAACCTCACTTTCTGACAGTCTTTTTCTTGTGCCTGTCTGCAGCTCAGCATTTCCGCTATATGGAGAGTAACAGCTGTCCTTTTCATAACGTTGTTAGGTCTCACTTGTCTTGCTTTAGTTTCCTAGGACTCTGGGAGCTACGAAACAGTGCATTACAGAACAGTTTATTTACAATTATCTATTAACCCATTGGCTTATACAATCAGCACACAGCCGGTTGCAGGTTTCAAGTTCATTATTACATTGCCAACTGTGAGATGGATCGAGCAGCTATGGCTTCTTCGTTGTGTTTCTTCTCTGTGCTATATACCAGTGGAAAGGTGAGAAATCGATCTATTCAGTGGTGTATAATACACACTATTTTTCGATATTTTGCGAGTTATATGCAGTCGTTTTCAGTTTTTTTTATGCCATCAAGAAAACGCGCTCCAGAAATTGTGTAGTGTGCAAAGCAAGGAAAAAGAAAAGTGATACGCAGTGTACACGCCCGTATACTTTCGGGTATACCAAACCAACAAAAATTTCTAAAACAGTATTATCTTCACTTCGCATTACTTAGATAGATAGTAAGGATAGGTTTGTAAGGGATCGTTACCAAAATATTAAATAATTTGGAGAATTTTGTAAATTTAAATAATAAATATATGCTCGGCTATGGGGAAAATATTAGTAAGTCATTGGGTTAACCTACAGGTATTTGTTAAAGAACGTCATATTCTCTTAACAAAAATGGCGAGGAGACCTGGCGAGGTTTTACTCGCTGCAGTATCAGTCAAATCAGTGAACATGAAACTTGTATGGAATGCAATACTGCGTTATTTACCGTGCCAAATAAGCCATCATAACATTAGCTAACGGTAAAACCGTACAGACGTGATATTAAAACGTCGAAAACAATAAAACTGTTTCGCGACACAGAAGAAATTAATTCCATTATTGTTGCTACGCCTGAGCCACAAGCGGCAAGAGCCTTCAACAGACCCGCTTTTGAAGCAAAAGTTGTCACATTAACTATAATATTCGTGCATCGGAAAGTTGAGTGAAGTATAGAATCAATAAAAAATTGTTATGTCACGAAAAGTAGCTTTATATTAAGAACGGTCTACGAACAGAATGTATACTCCTCATGCATTAAATACGTGTTTATATTTCCTTGATTTCAGCGGTTGAAGCTGTAATCACCCACATATCAAAAGTATTTCATCATGGATAAGTTGCAGTCAATGGTCCCGAATCTTCGATAATTTACGAATGCTCCGAACGCAAAAATGTAATAACTATTTCGTTAACTAAATAAGAAAATAATTAAAAAACAAACATTAATCTTGCGAATGGCTTTCTCGCCGCTAGGGGCGATAGCACCATACCAACTGTCAGATTGTTAATACACTCCTGGAAATTGAAATAAGAACACCGTGAATTCATTGTCCCAGGAAGGGGAAACTTTATTGACACATTCCTGGGGTCAGATACATCACATGATCACACTGACAGAACCACAGGCACATAGACACAGGCAACAGAGCATGCACAATGTCGGCACTAGTACAGTGTATATCCACCTTTCGCAGCAATGCAGGCTGCTATTCTCCCATGGAGACGATCGTAGAGATGCTGGATGTAGTCCTGTGGAACGGCTTGCCATGCCATTTCCACCTGGCGCCTCAGTTGGACCAGCGTTCGTGCTGGACGTGCAGACCGCGTGAGACGACGCTTCATCCAGTCCCAAACATGCTCAATGGGGGACAGATCCGGAGATCTTGCTGGCCAGGGTAGTTGACTTACACCTTCTAGAGCACGTTGGGTGGCACGGGATACATGCGGACGTGCATTGTCCTGTTGGAACAGCAAGTTCCCTTGCCGGTCTAGGAATGGTAGAACGATGGGTTCGATGGCGGTTTGGATGTACCGTGCACTATTCAGTGTCCCCTCGACGATCACCAGTGGTGTACGGCCAGTGTAGGAGATCGCTCCCCACACCATGATGCCGGGTGTTGGCCCTGTGTGCCTCGGTCGTATGCAGTCCTGATTGTGGCGCTCACCTGCACGGCGCCAAACACGCATACGACCATCATTGGCACCAAGGCAGAAGCGACTCTCATCGCTGAAGACGACACGTCTCCATTCGTCCCTCCATTCACGCCTGTCGCGACACAACTGGAGGCGGGCTGCACGATGTTGGGGCGTGAGCGGAAGACGGCCTAACGGTGTGCGGGACCGTAGCCCAGCTTCATGGAGACGGTTGCGAATGGTCCTCGCCGATACCCCAGGAGCAACAGTGTCCCTAATTTGCTGGGAAGTGGCGGTGCGGTCCCCTACGGCACTGCGTAGGATCCTACGGTCTTGGCGTGCATCCGTGCGTCGCTGCGGTCCGGTCCCAGGTCGACGGGCACGTGCACCTTCCGCCGACCACTGGCGACAACATCGGTGTACTGTGGAGACCTCACGCCCCACGTGTTGAGCAATTCGGCGGTACGTCCACCCGGCCTCCCGCATGCCCACTATACGCCCTCGCTCAGAGTCCGTCAACTGCACATACGGATCACGTCCACGCTGTCGCGGCATGCTACCAGTGTTAAAGACTGCGATGGAGCTCCGTATGCCACGGCAAACTGGCTGACACTGACGGCGGCGGTGCACAAATGCTGCGCAGCTAGCGCCATTCGACGGCCAACACCGCGGTTCCTGGTGTGTCCGCTGTGCCGTGCGTGTGATCATTGCTTGTACAGCCCTCTCGCAGTGTCCGGAGCAAGTATGGTGGGTCTGACACACCGGTGTCAATGTGTTCTTTTTTCCATTTCCAGGAGTGTAGTTTTCACAGCACTTAGATTGTGGTATAAGTAGTTCGGCGTTTCTTTTCTGTTATAAGTAAACAATAACTTCTTCAACGAAAAATCCGATTGAGCTAGTAACTTTATCTGAACTTTGTTAGGGACATTTTTGTACTGTTAGTATGCAATCGCTCTTTGCATGCGAATGCGCTAATATTGGCTCGCTCTGAATATAATCGCAGACGTTGACTGTGGATATTGTATCACAGACACAGTCCCTTTGATTGTTCAGAGATGTCACTAAACCCGCCCAAAGATGTAAACATATGCATGAGCAGCGCCTATTAGACGGAGGGGGTCCGACAGCCGATCAGTTCCAGTCATTCCACCAGGAAGGAGGTACACGGCTCGTGTTGTCTGTAGTTCAAACATGTCTAGACCGTCAATACCGCGGTTCAATCGCGTCCGCATTGTTACTTTGTGCCAGGAAGGGCTCACAACAAGGCAAGTGTCCAGGTGTCTCGGAGAGAACCAAAATGATGTTGTTCGCGCATGGAAGAGATACAGAGAGACAGGAACTGTCGATGACATGCCTCGCTCAGACCTCCCAAGGGCTACTACTGCAATGGATGACCGCTACTTACGGATTATGGCCCGAAGGAACCTTCACAGCAACACCACCATGTTGAATAATGCTTTTCGTGCGGCAACAGGACATCGTGTTACGACTCAAACTGTGCGCAGTAGGCTGCATGATGCGTAACTTCACTCCCGACGTCCATGGCGAGGTTCATCTTTGCAACCACAATATACAGCGCGGTACAGATTGGCCCTACAACATGCCGAATGGACCGCTCGGGATTGGCATCACGTTCTCTTCAGTCTCGCGTATGCCTTCAACCAGACAGTCGTCGGAGACGTGTTTGGAGGCAACCCGGTCAGGCTGAACGCCTTAGGCACACTGTCCAGCGAGTGCAGCAACGTGGAGGTTCCCTGCTGTTTTGGGGTGGCATTATGTGGGGCCGACATACGCCGCTGGTGGTCATGGAAGGCGCGGTACCGGCTGTACAATACGTGAATGCCATCTTCCGACCAATAGTGCAACCATATCGGCAGCAAATTGGCGAGGCATTCGTCTTCATGGACGACAATTCGCGCCCCCATCGTGCACATCTTGTGAATGACTTCCTTCAGGATAACGAGATCGCTCGACTAGAGGGGCCAGCATGTTCTCCAGACATGAACCCTATCGAACATGACTGGGATAGATTGAAAAGGGCTGGTTTTGATGACGTGACCCACCAACCACTCTGAGGGATCTACGACGAATCGCCGTTGAGGAGTGGGACAATCTGTATCAACAGTGCCTTGATGAACTTGTGATAGTATGCCACGACGAATACAGGTCGCATCAATGCAAGAGGACGTGCTACTGGGTATTAGAGGTTCCGGTGTGTACAGCAGTCTGGAGCACCACCCCTGAAGGTCTCGCTGATTGGTGGTACAACATGTCGTTTGTAGTTTTCATGAGTAATAAAAAGGGCGGAAATGACGTTTATGTTGTTCTCTAGTCCAATTTTCTGTACAGGTTCCGGAACTCTCGGAACTGAGGTGATGCAAACCTTTTTTTGATGCGTGTATGTATCGACGGAATTGTTACACGTGGTGATACATTCCAAGCCATAGAAAATCGTGTTTCCAAGGACGCGGGGTGAATTTGTACCCGACTTTTACCCGATGTTTTGAACTTGGTAACAACTGTTTCGCGAGTAACACATCAGAGAGGATGAGAAAATCTGCTATTGAGCAGTTTCGTGTATGTATCAGGAAGGCATTACAACACATAAACGAAAATACGCAACATATCATTTGTTGGGTACAGCACAACTGTCATTTGCACTGGTGGAGATGTAAAAGTTCTATATATCTCTAGCGCAGCATCTTTTCTGAAAATATTTATTCCACAGTCGATAAATGTAAAGTCGCGTCACTCTGGTGTGCAAGTTGTTACCGTTTGACAGCCGTAGCGATACTAGCGCTCCAAGCGGTGATAAAGCAGAGAGTGACATTCGTCATAAGAATAATGAAGGTTTTATTTATTTTTCTATTTAACTAAGGAAATAATCGTTATATTTTCCATGCGTTATTAAATTACCAATGGCCACGAATTATTGTGAAATAAACGTAAAAACAGCCGAAGTTCACTGATTCAGTGACCTAATGTACAACTCATTCATGAAGAAATGCTTTCGAAGATGTGCATAATTGCAGCTCACTTCGTGACAGCGAGAGAATAGAAATACACATTTTATGCGTGAAAGGCGTATATAGGTAGTTCCCTTGACATGTAAAAGAATTTTTATGGAGCCTAATGATTCGCCCATTCTTACACTTCACTCGACTTTCTGATACACGAATACTTTCGTTAAGTGTGTTGTTTTTGCTTCAAAGGCGAATATGTCGAAGGTTCTTGTCATTTGTGGCTCAGATGTAGAGACAGCTGTAGAATTGCTTTCTTTCCTGCTTCGAAAGCTTTATTGCTTTTTGACGTTTTATTATGACGGCATGGTAACATATATGGTACATTAAATAATACAAGTATTACATTCCGTACAGGTTTCATACGTACCACATTCAGTGAATTGGGCTGGATGTGTAACGAACAAAACTTCCCGTTGATGGGTAGATATATGACGCCTTTCTGCAAAAGGTCAGGTCTTCTAATGTCTACTGTCAATTTTTTGTTAAAAAGCAAAATGACTTTCTTCAGTGAGTATCCGTTTGCTACAAGAGAATCGTAAATAAACTGTCCTGTAATGTACAGTTTCATACCTCCCAGGGTCCTTAGGAAACTAAAGCATGACAAACATGGTGACAATTTTAGTTACTGTTGACCTTTATGGCAGTACACACCCTCCCTATTGTTAGTATTCGCATTCGTCCGTTTGGCGCTCTGTAATCGCGATGTGTAATAAAAGCTGGACGGAGTGTCGTGAATGTTATGTTAAACTGTGGTTTATTCTTTGCTTTTCTATCCACTGAGATACTCGACGATAACTCTTGTACGTAGCTGTAATGGTGTCGTCTGTCTGAGACAGTACATACATCACGTGATCAATGGCGGTAGCTAGCTGACAACTGTTTCGAATCCTCTAATTATGCTGGCAACCTGACATGAAAGGTAAGTATTAAAATAGAATACCAGCTGCGTTGTAGTTATCTGTTAAGTTGCATTTCTCTCAGATCATTTACACCATATACTAATGCTGTTGAACATGTTATAAACATTTATCGCTACTTATACAAATTATTTAATCGCTTCTTGAAGAAAAACTTTCAGTTATTATAATTGCAAATAAGGATTCCTTCTCTTCTCCATCACGTAAGTAACTGATATTCTCTTCAGTCAATGTAGTAACGTAGTCATTAAGCTAATAGTAGAAGATAAACAGCAGCTACTTAGCGTAACCGCACAAACAGGCTTTTTTAATCTAATGACTAATACTAATTTTAATGCATACAGTTTTAGCCTCTTATTCTCTCTCTCTCTCTTCTCAGCGATCACAGGCCCTGTAGACCACGCGCTGCATCCACGATTTGCTTCCACCGCCTTCTGTCTCTCGCAGCTTCTCTCCACCCTGCGGAAATTCCTAATGCTGCGATGTCCTTCTCTGTGTCATCTTTCCACCTTGATCGAGGTCGGCCCAATGGTCTTGTTGCCTGGAGAGTTCCTTCAAATGCTTTCTTGGTGATTCTGTTGTTTTCCATTCTAGCCACATGTCCAGCCCATTGCAGTCTCCTACTTTTTAATTTCTGGATGATAGTGGGTTGCTTCATTAACCGATAAATTTCATTGTTCTTTCGAATTCTCCATACGCCATTCTCCAGCACAGACCACCAGACTTTCCTCATTACTTTTCGTTCAAAAACATTCAGTTTTTCTCTTTCATTCTTTGTAAGCGTCCAGCTTTCTGAACCGTACAGTACTATGGGGCAGATAATAGTATCGTATATCTTCATCTTTGTGGTGATTAACAAAGCTTTACTTTTGAGTGGGTTGATTAGTGAGTACAGACATCTTGACCCTGAGGCTATTCTTTCATTTATATCCATTGTTATGATATTTTTACTGTTGAAACGTGACCCAAAGTATTTAAACTGGAGAACTTTTCTGAATTTAGAATGTTGGCCAATTTCAAAGTAAGGATTTGGGTTTATGACTCGACCTATTTCCATGTATTAGCCTTTCTCTTGGTTAATCAAAAGCCCGATTTTGCTGGCACTCTGCCTGAGAGATCTGTACACATCTTTCAGTTCTCCTTCAGTTTCACTCAGTAATACTATATCATCTGCATAAGCCAAGAGTTTTACTTCACTGTGTTCGAATCGGAGACCATTGTATAGATGTAAACTACTCTCCCGAACCACTTTCTCTAATGCTAGGTTGAAGATGACACTTGAAAGAGCGTCTCCCTGTCGTAAGCCTGTTTTAATTGGAAAGGTGGGGGATATTGATCCTCTGAACTTCACTGCTGCCTGAGCGCCATCCATGCACAGTCTCTTATTAGATGAACTCAAATAGACTGTTTGTTCCTATACCTACTGTTCAGCAGATTCTCAAGTATGTGAAACAGGTCACAAAAATGAAAATACATAATACACATCGCACTCCTTCTAGTGTGATTGGCAATAAACTGCGTTGTATTTTTCGTGCACGATGGGTCACTTCGCACGAATTTTTCAGTGTCAGCAACTAACAGAAAACTGATAAGACAATGTTCCTCCCGCAGATCGTAAATGACATGCTCCTCAGGGATGTAGGAACAGTAAAAAAGTAACAACGTCTTTTCTTTACCTCAGACATGATAATGTATGCTTAATAAAGTGCGTAAGGTACTTTCTACCTTGCTGTAGCTAAACATCATCAAAAAGAACAGCAGTTGTGATTTTTAGTTACGCAGATAAATTACTGAACTGAAGTTGCACCTAAGTTCAGTATTACACGGGTTCATGTAATATGTATGACGTAGATAATATACAGCGTGATTCAGCTGTCCCTGCCGATGTCTTTTTACGAAACCCTCACTATGAATCAGGAACGGTATCCAGATAGGCGACGCCCTCGTAATCGATACAAGTTCCAGCTCAGAGCATTGGGCAACTGTTGACAAGCGGAATCATACTGTAAAAAAACGCAAGTGAAGATTGGCCATCAGTTACACGGTTTTTTGGACCAACCTTACTTCTACCACGCATATCTAAGTGTCTCTAGTCATTCTTTGTGTAGTTAACAGTGTATTCATTAAGATTTTAGATGTTTCTGTAAGTTTATTTTGTTTGTAGTACTTAATCTTCCATAAATAGTTCAGAAAATTGCCTTATGAAATGTGTTTCACTACTGGAAACAAACACATTAACATCAAATATCCAAATGGGAAGTGTGGAAGTAACAAATTAAGGAGATTAATATTTGACTCGCCACTTAATGTACTAAAGTAATTTCGTAAACAAGTTTGTACAATTAGTGTACTTCACCAGTTATTCTGCAACATGTTGACAACGTGCTTCACACCTCCAGAGCAGGCTGGATAACGACATTGTTGTTTCATGTGGAGTTGCACAAAACGACATCGGTAGGGTCAGCTGAATCCCCTGTAGCCTACACATGTTGACTCCGTTAAGAAATCAGTGCATAGGAGTTCGTCACAAATTATCCATTCGACTCCTCATTTTATCATTTTATGGTTGCTGGCAAGTTGCTGAAAAATGCGTTTCTGAATAACAGACATTTTCCTTGAGCAAAATGTGTGACTCTAAGGTTTTTTTGAAAGATGTGTTATCTATAGCTTTGATCTGTTCGTTTTAAACTGAGATGTATTACATTTGACAAATTTCATATAGGAATACATGTACTGAGGAACAATGGTTACTATATACAGTTCTTTGATTATACTTCGGCAAGATATTCTTGATTGAAGGTGCCAGTGGAAAGAAGTGCTAACCCACAAGAACATATTTTGAATTACTGCGTGTTATTTAGTGTTAAATTCAGGTACAAGGACATGAACACAACAAGAGAAATTAATTTATATGCAAATTTATACAAAATGATCTACAAATTTCAAGTGACTATACGAATGTGTGTTCTGAGGTAAGGTATTACATGGTTATATGTAATAAAAACAGGAGCTCAAGAAGTTTCTTGCGTCACGTTCACAGATGATTCTCACATGGCTAATCTATAGTCCAATTCGGTCGACACTCGTCCCAAAATGTCTGCATTGATGTCAGTCACAGCTGTCCTGATATGTCAGCCTTCACAAACACACAATCTTTCCTTAAACTTTTGTACCCACTACTAAATTACTTGTCTGGTAGGTGGAGTCTTGTTAAATCTGTACCTGAATTCACGACGCATTGCAACTGCTGTAGATTCCCTTTTCCAGAACTGTATCACGCATAATGCGTTCTCCGTCCGTATGCCAGTCATGTTGCTAGAGATTACAGGAGAAAAACCTCTTGAGTTGCTGTATCCATACATATAGTCATATAACACCTTATCACATTACAAACATTTTTTTACAATTACTTGAAAGTGCCTGCATAATTTTGGATAGCCCTGTAGTAGAGAATACTTTCCAGCGGTGCGTGTGGAATTACTTGTTAGCAGTGTGCGTTGCAGTCTAATACACAACAGATAAAGTGACACGAATCCCACTCACTGAATTGAGGCTTAACACTTTCTTCCATCCACCCCTTCAGTGACTTGCCGCTAAGCTACGAAAACTTTCACTTGGTTAGTTGAGTTACTCCAAAATCTGATACAGCATGAATAATTGATCTGTAAACGTTGTCAGATTTAGGCAATGTAACACTAAAATAGCATACTTACTATGCATACTTTCGTTCAATGACATTATAATGTCATCGTGTTTTGGGATAACTTATCGAGCCAAGCTAAAGTTTTCCGAGCCCAAAAGTTTATGATACGTATTAAGTATGCTGTGAATTCAAGAGACTGTTCTAGGATCTGGATATAGAGGAAAGTGTTATAACATGGATCACATTTGCGTCAAGCCAAAACTGTAATAGCAGTTTAACATATTACCTTACTCCGTTTTGAAATGATAGCATTCATTTTACGTGTGCTACAGTCTTTTACTGAAATTACAAAGATTACAATGGGAAGGTAAGATTTTTTTTCTAAATCTGAAAAACTGTTCCAAAGTACATCATGATCATGTAGATAGGAACAAATTTTATATTCGAGGAAATTTTGTCAATGCTCTATTTTCTCATATGTCTGTTAATTATTGCTATACTGCATGCCATTAATTAGTAAGTAAAATTAAATTGAGGAAATGTATATCAAAAACACAAGTTAGAAACATTTTGAAATAGAAGCTGTTCCCATATAAAACAGTTTCCATTTCAAGACAGTGAAAAATTGTTTACACATTGAGGAAATTCAATTCAGTTGCAAATATCATGTGTTCCATGTTAAAAGACCCCCTTTTTAAGATACAGGATGGTGCATGAACTACGAAGTATAGCTTCACCGACCACATATTATGTAACTATACTCCGATTTAAATTACTTGATAGTTGACACTTCAAGCATTGTAGCTGGTTTCCTCCAATCGGAGTGCTCAGCATCACGCCCGAACCGTTAGCCATTGCGAAAGCACACACACACACACACACACACACACAAAATGATGCTAACAAAGTACACACATTGCACACACAGCGTAAACCTAACACTACCGTATTCTCCCACACAGCGTCGTTTATGGAGTTAGATTCTAATCACAGCTGTCGGCTTAAATTAGATAAGCTTCCCACGACATTGTGTGAAGCCAAATTTTTGAAGGTTGTCAAATAATCATTGTGACTGGGACATTACAATCATAAATACAACAGCATTTTGCAATGTAATGAAATAGCGTAGTGCTTAGCGTATAACCCTGGTCTGTCGAAGGCTCGAATCCTATCAAATGCAGACAAACTTTTTATATTTCGAAACTTTGATTATAATTTTTATTCAGTTAATTGGTTTAAATATATTTTTTATTTCTAATACTTTGCCTTGATATTTTCATCACCATACTGACTTTTTTATTTGCTCTTATTTTTCTTCCCGGTCATTCTTTCTTCGTTTTGAATCTGCTTGTGTCGTCTACAGTCTGCAAGTATGTGCCAACCAGGAACAAATTTTATATTCGAGGAAACCTTGTCAATGCTCTGTTTTGTCATCTATCTATTAATTATTGCTGTATTACTGCACTGCTAATCAGTTGTTAACGCAGCATCCCGGGTAACCAGTGGGAGGATAGTTTCAGGTAACATATGACAGCGAGAAATTACAGTTTGCTTTAACAGCTAAAACTGAAATTTTGCTGCGGAAGATGGCCTCCCAAACCGACATGTCTTCTTTACGTATAAAAGGAAATGTCCTGACTGACTGACTCATCTTCGCCCAGTCCTAACCGCTAAGGATAGAAACTTGAAATTTGGAGAAGGTGTGTACCTTATACTGTAGGCGTCATTTAAAAAGGAATTTTTCGAAATTCCAAACGTAGAGAAATAGGAGATGACGGGTGTTTTTGAAAAATGTCGCTATTAAGGCAATTTTGAAGTATCATTATTAGAGACATACTTGTAGCCAACTTCGATAAATGCCCATGTGATAAGGAATACTACTCAATCCACGATAAAAAGATTGCAGCACTGCATTGATACCAATGGTCATCACTTCGAACACCTTCTGTAAAAGGACGTTCATGCCACCTTTTTGACCTTCGTTGACCTTCAAAGACCTTACTGTTACACGTCATTGGATTTGTCTCGATAGCCGCTATCAGAAAATAAGTACCAAACTATAGTATCCCATTTAACTTCATATCTTAGAAGCGACCCCACCTAGCAACAAGAAACCAACGTCATATTATGGCCCTCGTTGTCCCATGCAAATTTTGTCCCACAAAGTTTTCAGCTCCTATCATACTTCCGGAGTTATTCTTGGTGGCAATAGCAAGTGACTCATGCTGTATATCGAGTGAGCAGGCAGCACGCTGCATATGAGTACTATCTGGCTGCATACTATCCGGCAGCATCGGCCTTCGCCACTGACATTTGTCGATAACAAATTAATTCATTTGGACTATAACAAGCATACAAAAATAATAATTACAAAAATGGAAATTAAATACACTACTGGCCATTAAAATTGCTACACCACGAAGATGACGTGCTACAGACGCGAAATTTGACCGACAGGAAGAAGATGCTGTGATATTCAAATGATCAGCTTTTCAGAGCATTCACACAAGGTTGGCGCCAGTGGCGACACCTACAACTTGCTGACATGAGGAAAGTTTCCAACCGATTTCTTATACACAAACAGCAGTTGACCAGCGTTGCTTGGTGCAACGTTGTTGTGATGCCTCGTGTAAGGAGGAGAAATGCATACCATCATGTTTCCGACTTTGATAAAGGTCTGATTGTAGCCTATCGCGATTGCAGTTTATCGTATCGCGACTTTGCTGCTCGCGTTGGTCGAGATCCAATGACTGTTAGCAGAATATGGAATCGGTGAGTTCAGGAGGGTAATACGGAACGCCGTGCTGGATCCCAACGGCCTCGTATCACTAGCAGTCGAGATGACAGGCATCTAATCCACATGGCTGTAACGGATCGTGCAGCCACGTCTCGATCCCTGAGTCAACAGACGTTTACAAGACAACAACCATCTGCACGAACAGTTCGACGACGTTTGCAGTAGCACGGACTATCAGCTCGGAGACCGTGGCTGCGGTTATCCTTGACTCTGCATCACAGACAGGAGCGCCTGCGATGGTGTACTCAACGACGAACCTGGGTGCACGAATAGCAAAACGTCAATTTTTCGGACGAATCCAGGATCTGTTTACAGCATCACGATGGTCGCATCCGTGTTTGGCGACTTCGTGGTGAACGCTCATTGGAAGCGTGTAATCGTCATCGCCATACTGGCGTATCACCTGGCGTGATGTTATGGGGTGCCATTGGTTACACGTCTCGGTCACCTCTTGTTCGCATTGACGGCACTTTGAACAGTGGACGCTACATTTCAGATGTGTTACAACCCGTGGCTCTACCCTTCATTCGATCCCTGTGAAACCCTACATTTCAGCAGGATAATGCACGACCACATGTTGCAGGTCTTGTATGGGCGTTTCTGGATACAGAAAATGTTCGACTGCTGCCCTGGCAGATCTCTCACCAATTGAAAACGTCTGGTCAATGGTGGCCGAGCAACTGGCTCGTCACAATACGCCAGTCACTACTCTTGATGAACTGTGGTATCGTGTTGAACCTGGACGGGCAGCTGTACCTGTACACGCCATCCAAGCTCTGTTTGACCCAATGCCCAGGCGTATCAAGGCCGTTATTACGGCCAGAGGTGGTTGTTCTGGGTACTGATTTCTCGGGATCTATGCACCCAAATTGCGTGAAAATGTAATCACATGTCAGTTCTAGTATAATATACTTTTCCAATGAATACCTGTTTATCATCTTCATTTCTTCTTGGTGTAGCAATTTTAATGGCCAGTAGTGTACTCTCGTGAGCATTATAAATTCACATGACACATCTGCAAAAATTTTCCTCTCGTAGACTGTACTAATTGTAGGAAATAGAATCCTCTGGAAGAGTGTGACATGCCAGATCATGAAAGTGGACACCATTTCCATGAGTCAACAGATGTGGGTGTCACTTGCTGCTGGGTGCCTCCATGGTGTTGGTATCGGGCCTCATGCTGGGATGGCTGCTGGGTGTGTCCTGGCCAGGGCGGCGGCTGTGGCTGGCAATCTCCGGGCATCGAGGTGAGTCCATCCCACACCCCACATTCGTCAATATCTGGGCTCAATTACCTTGGGGCCCTTAAAGACGGCACCACATGTTGCACTTGATATGATGGGCCAGCAGTGACCCAATTTATCAGACACGATGTTGGGAATCCAGTAGTGGGTGTGCTGTTCACACCTACGATTTATAGAATCTGATTCTGAAGGGAAGGGGATTGTCGGCCACTGTGACCGAGCGGTTCTAGGCGCTTCACTCCGGAACCGCACTGCTGCTACGGCGCAGGTTCTAATCCTGCCTCGGGTATGGATATGTGTGATGTCCTTAGGTTAGTTAGGTTTAAGTAGTTCTAAGTCTAGGGGACTGATGACCTCAGATGTAAAGTCCCATAGTGCTTAGAGCCATTTGAACCATTTTTTTGGAAGGGGATTAGTAGGGGTTGGGAGGGGTTGTTAACATATCAACTAGACAAATGTTACAATTCATTAGACGAAATATTGGGAGTCCAACATTGGAGTGACACATGTTATAAATTATAATTGGACAAAATATTGAGAGTCCAACATTGTGTTGACTGTTCGCACATTACGATTTATTGGACCTATATCGAGGAGGTAAGTGTGGCCCAATGATACAGCTATCATAATTTATCGTGTCTCATTCTTGGAGTACAATGTTGTGCTGACTGATGGCATGTTACGCATTGTTGGACCCAGTATTGAGGGGCTCCCAGGGTACTATCTAACACATGTTACAATTTATTGCAGATAATATTGAGAGTCCATTACTGGGCTGAATGTTGACATGTAACAGTTCCTTGGACCCTGTACTGGGGAAGTGTCAGTGTTCTAACAATACACACAATTTATTGTACACAATATGGGAGTCCAACATTTAGCCAACTGTTTTCACGTTACGATTTATTGGGCCAATGTCAGGAGACTGCCAGAAGACTAGCTGTACACACAATAAAGTTTATCACACCCACTTAACAAAGGGCGGTCTGTTCTCATGTTACAATTTATTGGACCTCATACTGCGAAACAGACAGCAGACGAAATCTACATGAGCTGCAATGTATAGGATCCAATACTGGGAGGCCAACACTGGGTCAACTGCTCACATGTTATGATTTATTGGACACCATATCATGAAACTGTAAGCAAAGCAATTGTACACGTTTTACAATTTATTGGACATAATATTGGGAGCCAAAAACTGGACTGACTGTTCCCAAATCATAATTCACTGGATCCAAAATCAAAGGGTCTTCTCTTTTGTGCATGAAGTGAAATAGGCTATAATAAACTTTACATTTTATGTTGCTGGTTTCATGTTGTGATGTAACATCAGCTTCAGGTTTACTCTCTATATTCTGATTAACTTGGCATTGTCGTTGCCACTTCAAGGTGAACTAATTTCAGGCTCTTACTGCACGATTCAAAATTACTACTACAGGATTATAGGAGATGCAGGAGGGACTTAGTAGATGAAGTTTTGATAAGGAACCCATTCTGGAAATATACTGTTTGGGTATTTGAAGATCAGATCACTTTCATTCTCCCACTTCACGGTGCGCACACAGCAGAGACACTGAGGTTTGACGTGTCCGCTGTATGAGCACATGGCAACGGCAATGTTTCGAGTACTTCTCTCCTACATGACGAAGGACATCTTACATGACGTAGGCCATCCTCTCCAGAGTAGAGTGTGCAGCCTGTTGTGGAGAACCACAGACAACCCTCCTCGTTTCGGATGTACGAATTTCTCATAGCCATTTCTGTAGTTGGACAGAGGTGATACGTCATAATTACAACAGGGCAACTTCTTCCCAACTTGTGTGCGAACTCTGAAGTGGGAGATTTGATAGTGAACTGGTCTTCAAAGTTATTTTATATCCAACGGCACATTTACAGACATGGGGTGCCTATCAAAACATCTACTAAGACACTCTACAGACACGAGAAGCCTTGATTATTAAGTATGGAGTTATCACTAAATGTGCACTACTGTAGTTATGCTAAGGCACGTGGTTATATGGACTGTGTTAAGACAGACTGTTACGATAATTACACTTATTCTACATTTGTTTGCTTCATATATGAAATGTATGGTTGATCCAATTATGTACAATGTTTTTCTCCTCGAAGGTGATGTAATAGTCGAAACCGGTAGAGAGTAAACAAAAAATCGTATAGATGATATGTGCAGATACTCATATTCCAAAATTATCATGTTGCACGACGTTTCTACGTCCATAATATGTTCCCACCTCTCGCCTTACGAGGTTTACCTGCTGTGTATACTATAGCAGTTCTTTATATGTGTTCACCGTGTTATATTCCTTGGCAGTGACACATTACGCAAATGTTAATTTCGTCCTTAAATTTTCTACACCAATGGACAGTAATTCCGATATTTTTTTAATTATTAATGATATATGACTACCTCACTTTCAGCGTTCGGTACTGGACAAAATGAAATGATTATGTGTCGACTTTCTCTCTAGTGTACAACACACCGCTCTTTGACTGCGTGATTGCCTCCTGTTCCATTTAATCGACACTCAGCGTGAATCAACCTCAAGACAGGCTGCAAAATCGCTACTTGGCGCACAGATTTTTAAAACCCACAACAACACCATCCGACCTGCAAATTGCTAGTTGCTTTACTTTTTCATTTTTCAAAACTATACAGGGTGGTGCACTGATCGTGACCGGGCCAAATATCTCACGAAATAAGCGTCAAGCGAAAAAACTGCAAAGGACAAAACTCGTCTAGCTTGAAGGGGGAAACCAGATGGCGCAACGGTTGGCCCGCCAGATGGCGCTGCCATAGGTCAAACGGATATCAACAGCTTTTTTTAAAAAATAGGAACCCCCATTAGTTATTACATATTCGCGTAGTACGTAAAGAAATATGAATGTTTTAGCTGGACCATTTTTTTCGCTTTGTGATAGATGGCGCTGTAATAGTCACAGACATATGGCTCACAATTTTAGACGAACAGTTGGTAACAGGTAGGTTTTTTAAATTGAAATACAGAACGTAGGTACGTTTGAACATTTTATTTCGGTTGCTCCAATGTGATACATGTATCGTTGTGAACTTATCATTTCTGAGAACGCATGCTGTTACAGCGTGATTACCTGTAAATACCATATTAATGCAATAAATGCTCAAAATGATGTCCGTCAACCTCAATGCATTTGGCAATACATGGAACGACATTCCTCTCAACAGCGAGTAGTTCGCCTTCGGTAATGCTCGAACATGCATTGACAATGCGCTGTCGCATGTTGTCAGGCGTTATTGGTGGGTCACGATAGCAAATATCCTTCAACTTTCCCCACAGAAAGAAATCCGGGAACGTCAGATCCGGTGAACGTGCGGGCCATGGTATGGTGCTTCGACGACCAATCCACCTGTCATGAAATATGTTATTCAATACAGCTTCAGCCGCACGCGAGCAATGTGCCAGACATCCATCATGTTGGAAGTACATCGCCATTCTGTCATACAGTGAAGCATCTTGTAGTAACATCGGTAGGACATTATGTAGGAAATCAGCATACATTGCACCATTTAGATTGCCATCGAGCCAATTGGGAGCCAATTATCCTTCCTCCCATAATGCTGCACCATACATTAACCCGCCAAGGTCGCTGATGTTCCACTTGTCGCAGCCATCGTGGATTTTCCGTTGCGCAATAGTGCATATTATGCCGGTTTACGTTACCGCTGTTGGTGAATGACGATTCGTCGCTAAATAGAACGCGTGTAAAAAATCTATCATCGTCCCGTAATTTCTCTTGTGCCCAGTGGCAGAACTGTACACGACGTTCAAAGTCGTCACCATGCAATTCCTGGTGCATAGAAATATGGCACGGGTGCAATCGATGTTGATGTAGCATTCTCAACACCGACGTTTTTGAGATTCCCGATTCTCGCGCAATTTGTCTGCTACTGATGTACGGATTAGCCGCGACAGCAGCTAAAACACCTTGGGCATCATCATTTGTTGCAGGTCATGGTTGACGTTCCACAGGTGGCTGAACACTTCCTGTTCCCTTAAATAACGTAACTATACGGCGAACGGTCCGGACACTTTGATGATGTCCAGGATACCGAGCAGCATACATAGCACACGCCCGTTGGGCATTTTGATCACAATAGGCGTACATCAACACGATATCGACCTTTTCCAGAATTGGTAAACGGTCCATTTTAACAGGGGTAATGTATCACGTAGTAAATACCGTACGCACTGGCGGAATGTTACGTGATACCACGTACTTATACGTTTGTGACTATTACAGCGCCATCTGTCACAAAGCGAAAAAAGTGTTCCAACTAAAACATTCATATTTCTTTACGTACTACGCGAATATGTAGTAACAAATGGGGGTTCCTATTTTTAAAAAACGCAGTTGATATCCGTTTGACCTATGGCAGCGCCATCTAGCTGTCCAACCATAGCGCCATCTGGTTTCCCCCTTCAAGATAGACAAGTTTTGTTCTTTTAGTCTTTTCGTTTGGCGCTTGTTTCATAAGATATTTGGATCAGTGGACCACCCTGTATATGCTCCCAAACTATCGCTAATGATTTTATGCATAAAGACTAAAGCGGCTAGTGAAAATTTGTGTCATGGCTAGGAATCGAACCCGGGTCTCCTGCTTACAAGGCAGGTGCATTAGCTACTAAACTTCGATAAAAAAAAAAGTTCAAGTGTGCGTGTAATATTATGGGACTTAACTGCTAAGGTCATCAGTTCCTAAGCTTACACACTACTTAACCTAAATTATCCTAAGAACAAACACACACACACCCATGCCCGAGGGAGGACTCGAACCTCCACCGGGACCAGCCGCACAGTCCATGACTGCAACGCCTTAGGCCGCTCGGCTAATCCTGCGCGGCTAAGCTTCAACAAAATCACATCTGTATGAGACCAGAAGAGTCTCTGAAATTTGGTAATTTCATTTATCTCTAATGATCTCATCCTCAACAGAATTATTAGAGGGATATTTTCGTGACTCTGGTTTGTTTGCAGGCCCGTGCAACTACACGCTGTCTGAATGGGCGCAGCAGCGAGTGCGCATACTGTGCATGGTGGCTACGCGGGCTGACCAGTGGGGACCCAGTGCAGACATTTCGTCAGAGCAGCTCGAACCACACAACTCGAGCGCCGACGCTGTGCGGGGCACGTGGTGGGCACGCTGCGACCACCTGCTCTTCCTCAGCTCCCGGCCGCGTGCGTACCTGTTATTCATAAAGCCTCGTCTAGAGATCATTACTATTATCATAATTTTGTAGCACTCTAATACTGATTTTTCTCAGTTAGTAGCGTTAATGCGGTGGCGGTTACAGGTTCCTCACATAGTCCACTCACTACACCCATGTCTTTAGCTTCGTCCCGTGCGTTGCTGATGATAAAAGTGAGACATATGCGTACCAGATTCTACATATTTCAAGAAATGTCTTCTCCAGTTTGTAGATAATACCTGCAATCGTCCGGAAATTGCTTTAATACTCTCTTCGAAACAGATAAATGAATTAATTCACAACACGACACAGCAGTAACTATATAAGGCTGTATGCATTATTATTATTATTTCTTTCCTTTCTCAGACGTTATGTCTGGTCAAAAATGGAAAGTGACGCGGACCTTGATCAAGCGTGACTTCCTTTTAACTGTACGGTATATGTTACATTGCATTTAGGAACTTTCGGGTAACTGAATACATATCAATAATTACAGATTTCTGTAGTTGTATATACACGTTTGGATGTAGCTCTATTGCGTCGATGTACTGGTGGATATTGTGTGGCATGACTCCTGTAGTTGATAGTATAATGGGTATAATGTCAACTTTATCCTGATGCCACATGTCCTTGACTTCCTCAGCCAGTTGGATGTATTTTTCAATTTTTTCTCCTGTTATCTTCTGTATATTTGTTGTATTGGGTATGGATATTTCGATTAGTTGTGTTAATTTCTTCTTTTTATTGGTGAGTATGATGTCAGGTTTGTTATGTGGTGTTGTTTTATCTGTTATAATGGTTCTGTTCCAGTATAATTTGTATTCATCATTCTCCAGTACATTTTGTGGTGCATACTTGTATGTGGGAACGTGTTGTTTTATTAGTTTATGTTGTATGGCAAGTTGTTGTTGTACTATTTTTGCTACATTGACATGCCTTCTGGTGTAATCTGTATTTGCTAGTATTGTACATATGCTTGTGATGTGATCTACTGTTTCTATTTGTTGTTTGCAAAGTCTGCATTTATCTATTGTGGTATTGGGATCTTAAATAATATGCTTGCTGTAATAGCTGGTGTTTATTGTTTGATCCTGTATTGCAATCATGAATCCTTCTGTCACACTGTATGTATTGCCTTTTCTTAGCCATGTGTTGGATGCGTCTTGATCGATGTGTGGCTGTGTTAGATGATATGGGTGCTTGCCATATAGTGTTTTCTTTTTCCAATTTTCTTTCGTCGTATCTGTTGATGTTATGTGATGTAAAAGGTTGTAGAAGTCGTTACGAAATTGCAGTGGTGTAGCCGATGTATTTATACGAGTGTTTGCTTTGTGTATTTTGCTAGTTTCTGCTCGTTCTATAAAGAATTTTCTTAAATTGTCTACCTGTCCATAATGTAGGTTTTTTATGTCGATAAATCCCCTGCCTCCTTCCTTTCTGCTTAATGTGAATCTTTCTGTTGCTGAATGTATTCTATATTTGTGGCATTGTGATCGTGTTATTATTATTAGTAGTAGTATTACTATAATTAGACTGGTTAGACACAAAGCATTATCATTTCCGAAGTCGTACAATTTGTGACAGTTCAGAAGTAAGGAGTCCAGCAATCAAGTGATTCACAAACAGTAAGTGTAGTGCACACATTTTGATTTGCTGACTTTAAATGGGGTTGCAGTGAGCAGGTCTAGCAAGTGCCGCAATAAAGAGACGCAATGCAGGGGCAGCATGTTTTGTAATAGGTGCCTACCCTCGCTGTGGATAGTTAGCTTTCTTATCTGAGAAGGAGTTCTGGGTAGCAATTGCGATTCAACGCGAACTCCTTCAGTTCCTTCGCCATTCATTCTAACCCCCCACCACACGCACACAAACTAAATATCATTCGTCTTTCGTCATTTTAAAAATAAAAATGTGCCAAGAAAAGTCTTTGACTCTACAGTTTAGTTAGTTGCAAAAGTTAGTGATAATGTGGGGGGAGAGGAGGCAACTAGTGGCAAGGGGGGAGGGGGGGGGGGGGTGGGAACTAGCTAATGTCTGATTGCACACAGGCGTAAGGGTCTAAGAAAGTATATATGAAGATAGTAACTGTTCTCGAAAGAAACAGATACCATTGATGACCTTGCAGCTTCTTTAGAATAAATGATAATTAATTGAAACCCTCAGCTGCCGACAGGTGTTGTTGATATACCCTGCTTCGGAGAGCTGAAAATGTGTGTCCCGACCGGGACTCGAACCCGCGGTCTCTTGCATACATGGCAGACGCTCTATCCATCTGAGCCACCGAGGACACAGATGAATAGCGCGATTGCAGGGACTTATCCCTTGCACGCTTCCCGTGAGACCCACATTCCCAACTGTCCACAATCTACATATGTAATGTTCCTAATAAATATTTGCCCATCCACTCATTAATTGCGCACACTAAGGTGACGATTCCTGAACGCTTTGAAGATTGGATTTAAAAGTGAAATCCGATCATCCACGGCATACTAGCCTGAAATATTTTATTAATTGTGATATTTCCTACCGTGAAAGTTTACATCTTATGCATCTGGAACCCTTTTGCTTCTAATTACTGTTTGAATCACATTCTGAATACTGACCTTTCCTTTTTACACACAATCCATGTGAGAAAAAGACCCAGTGCTGATAGAGACATGCTCTGCTGTTGTATTTTAGATCCTGTTGTCCCGACAGTAGTGATGGACACCTCGAAGACTCCATGGTCGCAGATGAGAGCAGCCTTCGAGTTCGTCGTCAACAAGACTGAATGGCACTTCGACTGGATACTCAAGGTCGATGACAAGGCGTAAGTACTGTCGATACAGCTTACTGGCACTTTCCTGCTCGTAAACTGTTAACTTGAAGTCTATGGACAAATAGTATGTCTAGATCTGCAAGCAGATGGAGGCATACTATTTGTCCATAACAATGGAAAATCCAGGATGGAATGTAACAATGAGAATGAAAGTTGCTACTCACCATATAGCGGAGATGCTGAGTCACAGATAAGCACAACAAAAAGACTCTCACAATTAAGGCTTTCGGCCATTAAGACCTTCGTCAACAATAGACACACACACACACACACACACACACACTCACACACACACACACAACTGCAGTCTCAGGCAACTGAAACACACACACACACACACACACACACACACACACACGCACGCAGAACTGCAGGCACGCTCAAGTGTTCCAGTTGCCTGAAACTGCAGTCGTGTGTGTGAGTTGAATTTGTATGTGTGTGTGTGTGTGTGTGTGTGTGTGTGTGTTTCTATTGTTGACGAAGGCCTTAATCGCCGAAATCTTTTATTGTGGAGTCTTTTTGTTGTGCCTATCTGCGACAGAAACACTGCTATATGGTCAGTAGCAACTTTCTTTCTCATTATATATATATATATATATATATATATATATATATATATATATATATATATATATGGGTGTGTGTGTGTGTGTGTGTGTGTGTAAGCCAAAATATTATGACCACTACCCACCCTGATGTAGGATGGTGTATGGTGACATTGCAGGCAGTACATTAGTGGAGAAGACACAGAGGGGGATCGCCCTAGCGAATATATGGGGTGCAAATGGGAAAATACATTGAGATAACTACTCTGACAAAGACCAGATTATTGTTACTCAGAACCTGTGAAGGAGTATCTGAAAATGGCAAAGCTGTTCGAATGTTACGTGCAACTGTCATGAGCATCTACAGAAAGAGATAGAAGGACAGTGAAACCAGCACTAGGCGCTAAATGGTTGGACGTCCACGACTCTTCACAGAACGTGGGGTTCAGCGGCTTAACTACCCTGTAAAGTAGGATCTATGGTGATCTGTGGCATTTCTCCGAAAGAGCGCGATGCTGGTGGATGCACAAGTGTTTTGGAGCGCACCGTTCCACCACATTGTCGAACATGGAGTTCCGCATCAGACCACCCCTACGTCTTCACATGTTGACCCAACAACACTGTCAATTATGATTGCAGTGGCACGTGACCATCAGGATTCGACCATCGATCAATGGAAACGTGTTGGCTCTTCGCATGAATCACATTCTTGCTTCACTAGGTCGATGATTGTCTCCACAAACGGCATCATCGAGGTGAAAGGCAGCTCAAAACGTGCAGCACGCCACAGATACTGGTTGGTGGGAGTAGCATTATGCTATGGGAGATATTCTACATTGCATGCAATGGGCCTGTGGTAGTAATCGAAGACACGCTGACAGTTGCAAACCATCTGCATCCCTTCATACTTGAAGTCTTCCTCGACGGCGATGTCATCTTTCAGCATTACAATTGTCCATATTTCGGAGCCCAAACCGTGCTATAGTGGTTGAGGATCATTCTAGTGAACTGACGATGTCTCAGAGACCAAATTAGCCAGACATAACTCTCATGGAAACTATGTGGGTCGCTATCGAGCGCCATCACCGCGTAGCAAATCAGCAGCCCGTTATTTACGCCTATTACATAACCTGTGCATAGACATCTAACGCCGCATAACTCCACAAACCTACCATCAAAACATCAGATCCCTGATATGCAGAATCAGTGATGCATTTCGTTCCAAAGACCGACAAAAAAGTTATTAAACATATGGTCATGATATTTTGGCTCATTAGAGTGTATATATACACATATCAGAAAAAGGATTGCATCACACCCGATTCCCAGAACTCCTGACGGTAGACGTTGACTGTGGGTATTGCATCATAACACAGTCCCTTCGACTGTTCAGAGATGTCACTAAACCCGCACAAAATTGTAAACAACCAGGCATGAGCAGCGCCTATTAGATGGAGGGGATCTGACAGCCAATCAGTTCCAGTCATTCCACGAGGAAGCAGGTAAACAGCTCGTGTTGTCTGTAGTTCAACCATGCCTAGATACTCAGTACCGCTGTTCGATCGCGTCCACATTGTCATTTTGTGCCAGGAAAGGCTCTAAACAAGTGAAGTTGCAGGCGTGTCAGAGTGAACCATAGCGATGTAGTTCGGACATGGACGAGATACAGAAAGACAGGAACTGTCGGTGACATGCCTCGCTCAGGCCGCCCAAGGGCTACTGCTGCAGTGGATTATGGCTCGGAGGAACCCTGTCAGCAACGCCACCATGTTGAATTATGCTTTTCATGCAGCCACAGGACGAAGTGTTATGACTCAAACTGTGCGCAATAGGCTGCATGATATGCAACTTCACTCCCGACGTCCATAGGGAGATCAATCTTTGCAACAACGACACCATGCAGCGAATTACAGATGGACCCAACAGCATGCCGAATGGACAGCTCAGGATTGGCATTACGTTCTCTTCAATGACGAGTGTCACATATTCCTTGAACCAGACAATCGTCGGAGACGTGTTTGGAGGCAACCTGATCAGGCTGAACGCCTTAGACACACTGTCCAGCGAGTGCAGCAAGGTGGATGTTCCCTGATGTATTAGGGTGGCGTTATGTGGGGCCGACGTACGCCGCTGGTGGTCATGGAGGGCGCCGTAATAGCTGTACAATACGTGAATGTCATCCTCCGACCGATAGTGCAACCATAACGGCAGCACATTGGCGAGGAATTCGTCTTCATGGAAAACGATTCGCGCCCCCATCGTGCACATATTGTGAATGACTTCCTTCAGGATAACGACATCACTCAACTAGAGTGGCCAGCATGTTCTCCAGTCAGGAACCCTATCAAACATGCTTGGGATAGATTGAAAAGGGCTGTTTATGGACGACGTGACCCACCAACCACTCTGAGGCATCTCCGCCGAATCGCCGTTTAGGAGTGGGATGATCTGGACCAACAGTGCCTTGATGAACTTGTGGATAGTATGCCACGACGAATGCAGGCATGCATCAATGCAAGACGACGTGTTACTGGGTATTAGAGGTACCGGTGTGTACAGCAATCTGGACCACCATCTCTGAAGGTCTCGCTGTATGGTGGTACAACATGCAGTGTGTGGTTTTCGTGAACAATAAAAAGAGCGGAAATAATATTTATCTTCATCTCTGTAACAGGGCCATGTAATAAGTCAGCGACCTACAATATTGGGTATAATGATTGTATGCGTTGGGCAAACTGGTAGAAACTTGCAGATACATTTTAAAGAGCACGTAAAATCTAACGATAACAAAACAAGTGCTGTTGCACATCTCCTAAACAACGAAGATACATCCAAAAAGTTAACGAAAAGCTCCAAATTTTACACTACCCTAAGAAAGGGAAGCAAATGAATATCATAGAAGAAATTAGATAGTCAACCTGATACACTTCTTAATGAGTAAACAGATCTTCATAACAAAAAATTCGTTGATAAGTTTAGTCACATTCTGTTATGACACAATCAGAAAGCGTTTATAGTGCCCACAGTCTGAGCCTTTAGCAAATAGTAACAGGGACGCAACAAATGCCTCTTGAAGTGTCTTCGAATACTAAGCAGTTATCACCATAGAATTAAATACTCTTCAGAAAATTTACAGTGTCAAGAAAAGCCATTCTTGAACACTATAGTAAACAACACAGTCTTACAAAACGCCACTAATTGGAAGACAAATAATCAAGTCCCTTGTGATACAACTGGTATAACAAAAGTTAAAGTTCTAACAAGCTACTGTGGAACACAGTCGTCGTGAATGCTGTCAGTGCTGAGCACGAGTAATGCAAAAGATAGTGTACCCATAGTGCGTTTAAAATAAGTTGCGACTTTTGACAGTTCAGTACGGAGCGAGTGGAGGGAAGCGCTGTTGCCAGCGTGTGCTGGGCACATCAGTAGGTGAGCGCAGTATAATGGATGGTCAGGCCTACTCGCGCTCGGAACCTGGCGGGCTCGCTGACTGCGTGAGTAGCAAGTCGGGCGAACTGCGACCTTTCTCAAACGATTTTAAACAAAGTACTCGTTAATAAACTCTGATTCTCGCACATCATTCGTTAGCTTCATTATGAACTGCCTATCATTTCGTTGATGGTAGTACACTCATGCTCATAAATTAAGGATAATGCTGATACATGGTGAAACAACGCTCTGGTGGGCGGTTTGTGAGTTTAAATCACCTCAGGGTATGACCATGCAGTGCATTTGACCTGCGGTCGTCGCACGGTGGCGCTGGCAGCAGTCCACATATGCAGAGGTGTGTTGGTGCATGTCAGAGTCCAGTGCAGCGAGTAAGTGTGACGACGTTTTCAGACGTGGTAATGGTGACTGTGTGTTGAAAATGGCTCAAAGAACATATATTGATGACGTTATGAGGGGCAGAATACTAGGGCGACTGGAGGCTGGTCAAACACAGCAGGTCGTACTTTGGGCCCTCCGTGTGCCACAAAGTGTGATTTCAAATGTACAACACCACAAGACGACTGACATCTCACAATCAGTGCCCGCAGACGGCCACGGAGTGCTGCAGGTAGCCTTGCTCCGGACCTTAGCGCAGCCACTGTAACAGTTGTCTCCAGACACACAGTCTACAGACGATTGAATAGACATGGTTTATTCGCCAAAGACCTGCAAGGTGCATTCCACTGATCCCTGGTCACAGGAGAGCCCGTACAGCCTGGTGTCAAGAACACAGTTCATGGTCATTGGAACAGGGGTCCCAGGTTATGTTCACGGGCAAGTCCAGGTATAGCCTGAACAGTGATTCTCACCGGGTTTTCACCTGGCGTGAACCAGGAACCAGATACCAACCCTTTAATGTCCTTGAAAGGGAACTGTGTGGAGGTCGTTGTTTGATGTTTTTGACAGAGGAACTGTAACAGGGCAGTTGTATCGGGACGTCATTTTGCACCATTTGTCCGCCTTTTCAGGGGTGCGGTGGGTCCCACCTTCCTCCTGATGGATGATAACGCACAGCCCCACCGAGCTGCCATCGCGGAGCAGTAAATGGTTCAAATGGCTCTGAGCACTATGGGACTTAACATCTGAGGTCATCAGTCCCCTAGAACAAAGAACTACTTAAACCTAACTAACCTAAGGACATCACACACACCCATGCCCGAGGCAGGATTCGAACCTGCAACCATAGCGGTCGCGCGGTTCCAGACTGTAGTGCCTAGAACCGTTCAGCCACCCCGGCCGGCCATGGAGGAGTACCTTGAAATAGAAGATATCAGGCGAATGGAGTAGCCTGCCTGTTCTCCAGACCTAAACCCCATCAAGCACTTATGAATACTCTCGGTCGACGTTGTCTTCAAACCCCTAGGACACTTCAGGAGCTCCGAAAGGCACTGGTGCAAGAATGGGAGGCTATACCCCAGCAGCTGCTCGACCACCTGATCCAGAGTATGCCAACCCGTTGTGCGGCCTGTGAATGTGTGCATGGTGATCATATCCCATATTCATGTCGGGGCACATGCGCAAGAAACAGTGGTGTATTGTAGCACATGTGTTGCGGGACGGTTTTCTCAACTTATCACCAATACCGTGGCCTTACGGATCTGTGTCGTGTGTGTTTTCTATGTGCCTATGCTATTAGCGCCAGTTTTGTGTAGTGCCACGTTGTGTGGCACCACATTCTGCAATTATCCTTAATTTATGAGCGTGAGTGTAGTTATTGCGATATTTCGATAATAGGTAAACCATTGCAAGAAATCTGTAGTCTGCAGGGAAAAATAGATGTCGCTATGAATTTGTGTTTTGTGCGTGTAATGTTGTATGTTGCTGCATATCACGTACAGACAGTATATAGAATTATTCTTTAAACTTCGAAGGATCGCTATCTGCTTCCAATATCGAGGAAATGGAATGTATGTAAAGCGCTCGGTCATGAACTCGTGAGCGGTCAAAAAACAAGAATGAAATATTCATAAATTCCTCGTATCTCATAAATGGCTTGAAATGTCGAAACAAGATTGGCGAATGACGGCGCACAAAGACGAGAGTGTTTTGCCATATGATTAATATGCGAAACTTCCATGTCTACCGCGATATTCAAGAGACTACAGATTTTTCAATGAAATAGTCGATAGCTGGTGAAACGAGAATCACTGTGGGTTTCGCAATAGTATAGGTGAAGAAGTTCCACGTTTATTTTTACACTGAGAATGGGCTGTTCATAAAGTATCGACCTGACTTTAGAAAGTTTGGGAGATGAATATTTCTAAACTCTGCTGTGTTTTGACAAAAGAAGCAGATTTTAACATTGCAACAAGATTAGTTACGTATTCCTCAAAACTCAACACAGTCCTTCTTCATGAATCAATGTCTCTTCAGCTACCTTCTTGGTATGGCTGACAACTTAATACCAGTCCTGTCGTGTAACATTTGCAGTGGCTTCTTTTGTCAGCATTTCCATCTCAGTGAGCGTGAACTTCTTGCTGCGTTTTGCCAAATTACTTTTCACCTGGGCCCATGTACTCTCTTGGATTTAAATGAGCATGATAAGGAGGAGGCCTGATTCAACTATACCCCTTACGGTTCGTCGACCTGGTAGCATGGAGTTTTGGCTTATACAGCACTACAAGTTCCATTAAGGGGAGGTTTACTATCTTTTGGTTCAAAAAATCGATTTTTTAAAATTGCATTTTTGGATCCATAAAAGTGTTTAGATTCCACCCCTGAAACGGTTTTACCGAATACGGAACGGAAATGTTTGTTATTCGCGGTTGAACAAAACAATGCACCTGCCTGAACTCGGCCTTTTTCACGCGCCAGTTTTTTTTCTTTCGGAGGACGAGCTATATTACCGGTGCTTGGGAGGAAACACAAAATTCAAATGAAAGTTTGAACGCGTGTGTTTGGAAGTTAGCCTCCAAGCATTTGCATTTTGGTACGAAGACTGTGGAGATTGCGACTTTCCTGTCAGTGAGCAGCTTCAACGAAGGGTATTCAGCAATTCTGAAGACAATGATGACGATGGACGTCACCCTGGGACTCTATTCAACGCAGTTCGCCAAGCATTCGGACTACCACCGCATTCGAGCGGCCGAAAACCGCTTCTCACCGGCCGTACGAGCGGCTATGGAGCAGCACAGGATGGCCCACATCGAGTAGAACGCCCTCTATGAGGAAGAGGAACGACTAGTTTATGGACCCGGAAAAGCAGATTGAACGTAAGTTGCATAATACTGCATTTATATGTAGTCAAAACTTCAAACGCGTGTTTCTCGAAATGACTTTTTTCTTATCGCGCGGTATGGTGTCTTCAAATCTACTGAACCGATGCACATGATTCTTTGTTTCCGACAAAGCTAACTAAATTATCTAGGAGTTGTACCACTTTTGCCGGCCAGAGTGGCCAAGCGGTTCTAGGCGCTACAGTCCGGAACCGCGCGACCGCTACGGTCGCGGGTTCGAATCCTGCCTCGAGCATGGATGTGTGTGATGTCCTTAGGTTAGTTAGGTTTAAGTAATTCCAAGTTCTAGGGGACTTATGACCTCAGCAGTTGAGTCCCATAGTGCTCAGAGCCATTTGAACCATTTTTTGTATCACTTTTATTCCGATCCATCAACTATAAATATTTTTACTTGGCCGACGAAGTCGAAAAATCGATGAAAAATCACTTTTTGTCAAATGGCCGCCATTTTGTTTCCTATGGTCCAAATAACTTAAGCGAGGTAAAACTCCTAAAGAGTCTTATATACTTCGCTAACTTCAACTCAGTTTTGATTTCAGATGAGCCGGCTGACGTGTGATATACCACGCGTGCAGGTCTACATCGAAATATTGTTTCGTTCCGACGGCAATTCCGCCCTTGCTCTTCGACACATCTGATCGAAAAAAATTCAAGTTTGTACAGGAAATATCAATAAACATTTTGACCAGAATTCACATTGATATTATAACACATCTCGAGAAAAAAATTCTCAAAGAATATGCTTTTTTTCGGGCCAAAGATAGTAAACCTCCCCTTAACTTCGCCTTATAAATTGCTAGGTTCAACTTTATCTCATGGAACATTTCTTCGTACCCAGAGCAAAATATCCGCTTTCCTCCACTGCATTGTTGGAGATTTATGAATTAGAACAGATTGGTATGGTGTTTTGTCCATTATTACTGTCGATTTTCGAGGAATGTTTTGCAGCACAACGTTATATTCCCAGCCAGTGAACGGTGATCCAGGACGACCTTTTATTGTAAATCTCTTATTCAGATGTAGTGCGCTGTTGTTGTTAATGCAATGCAAACACAAAACAGTTCTTCACCAGTACCTGACGACCACAGAACATTTCAGCGCCACAAATTCGACTTTATAACGAGAGCTGACGGCCTTTGACGCATCTAATGCGTGCCGTCACATGATACTGTTTATTCATGTTGTCAGTTCTGGCAACAGGAGCGCTTTACCAGATGAGCCATTGGCAGCGTGGTAGGGAAAGTCAGCACGCTATTGGTGTTCCCTGAGCAATGGCGTCATGTCTCCCTCTGGTGAGCCAAACGTCAACCGTCGCAATTAATGTTAAAGGCACCATAGCTACAATCACGAAAACAATGACAAAGTCCAGCCCTGCTGAGCTGACAGAGTCTGATTCCTGGGGGCACATCATCTTAGTTGAAGAGCAGCAGTAGATGGCAGACTGAACGGTGACAGTGTCAATAGCAGTGGTGAAGTTCATCAGTTCCAGGATTGTTGCTGCTGCTGCTGCTCACATCTGTTGCTTTCCCCTCTTTGGGGAAGTGTGAGGGGGAGCTTGTGGCCTTTCGGCTTTTACTCCCCTGTGAACGTGTGTGTGTGATTTTTCTATAGTTTTTTGGTGTCTGTGACTTGTGATGTTTGTTGTGAGTGAATCTGGTGCTTGCCTGAGGTAGGCGAAAAGATTGGTGTTATATGGGAGGGAACTGGATTAGGGATTGGGTATTGGGATTTTCTCTTCGACTTAATCGTCGAAGATCGTCATAGGGCGCTTATGCTTATCGCGGGACATGTCATACCGACCTAGGGAGTGGATGAGCGCGTTTCCGGATCTGGAAGTACCCTCATAGAAGGCCCTTGCCAGATCCTGGAAACGCTCTCTCAGGAGTGGGATTTCGGCTGCGGCGTGCAGGTCGTCTGTGGGGAATCCAAGAGGTAGGCGCAGTGCCCTTCTGAGGGCGCGGTTCTGCAGCCTCTGGAGTTTGTCCAGGTGCTGCTTTGCCGCGTATCCCCCAGACAGGGCACGCTCCAGGATTGTGATGTCAGTGCCCTCTGCTGCCTGGAAGGTTGAATCCTCCATGTGAGGTGTACTACCTCTTTTTGATTGGTTGCTTGGCTGTGTCGCGGAAGCAGAACATAGTCCCATTTGGCGCACACCGATGCTAGCTGTGATTCGCTGACTTGGCCTTGGTGTGGTTCGAGTGGAGCTGCGGGCGTTTGAATTCGGTGGCGAGCAGACATTTTGCCGTTGGTGCTCTGCAACAGGCGCGCCACAGCGTACACTATTTGAAATCACTATTCCATTTGTTCCATGTTTAGCATTATTCTTTGATCAGTGTAATACCTTTGTAAATGTCAATCTGTCAAACTAACAAGACAGCATTTCTGAACCAGGACAAATAGAAAACACAAATTTAAAGATGCTGACCTTCCAGCGTGCAAGACATAGTTTTCTATTACATCATTAAATTTCTATCTGTGGAGGTAGTATAACACAGGATGAAGAAAAATTCGCACACTTGGACTTTGCAATGCGATTCCTCACATACTAGCTATATAAAAATGTCTCTTACAAAATTTTGTTCTGCACATATTTCGGGCAGTAAATGGACCTAAAAAAAGTTCAAATGTGTGTGAATTCCTAAGGGACCAAACTGTTGAGGTCATCAGTCCCTAGATTAATGCACTAGTTAAAATAACCTAAACTGACTTACGCTAAGAACAGCACACACACCCATGCCCGAATGAGGACTCGAACCTCCGGTGGTGGGGCTGCGCAATCCGTGACACAGCGCCTCAAACCGCATGGCCACTGCGTGCGGCTGGATCTAAAAGATTGGCAACCTGGCAACATTGTAATCACGTGTACAGTAACTACTGTCCAGAGATTGCAGTAGCGCTGTGCAGTTGGCACAGTGGATAACTGTTTTGAGTTAGCATGCAGGACATCGAAGCTTCAATCCTGGGTCGAGGCTTATTTGTTTTTGTTTGCTAAAAGTAGTCTGTGTGATACAGTATCTGTTGTCTTAATCCTCATAAGCGACTACAGTGGATCTTCTACAAAATATTTGCAGTTACATATTATGAACACAGAAATGGAAATAGAATCGTTTCGATCGATCATTTCTTAAAGGAGCCTTTTACACATCGTGGACGCGAATTGTTTTGCACCACTGCATCTACTAGATTCCAAACTTCTTTTGTGTATACCCTCCTCCAATGGTCCTAGCGATGCTACACTGACAAATACGCTCTCATTTGCCGAGACGATAGTTAGCATAGCCTTCAGCTACGTCATTTGCTACGACCTAGCAAGGCGCCATTACCAGTTTATATTGAGATTATTAATTATGTATCATAAAGAGCGATGTTCTCCAATTATGGATTAAAGTTAAGTATTCTACCAGTTACCTCCTGTTTTGCTAGTCTTATTTCTCTGACCTGTTCCAGACCTCACGCCAGCCTGCGTGAGCTTAAACGCGTGCCTTTCGGCTACCGGTCATAGTGGATTGGCTGTCTGGCCAGTCCACTACATAATACATAACTGTAAATGTTTTGTAAAAGATCTACTGCAATCTCTATATGACGATTAAGACGCCTGATGCCGTACCATGTAGACTACGTTTAACAAACAAGCCTCATCCCATAATCGAGCACCCAACGTCCTGCGTGATAACCAAGACGCTATTCACTACACCAACAGCACAGCGGCGAAGTAGCTCCTGACGGAGTTAGTTACCGTAAATGTGATTACAGTGTTACCAGATTTCCAATCTTCAACGTCCATGTACTGCCAGAGATATGTGCAGGACGAAATTTTATGAGAGACATTTTTGTATTGCCAATATGTGAGGAAAAGCTCTGTGAAGTCCGAAATTTTGTGAGAGACATTTTTGTACTCCCAATATGTGAAGCATCGTGCTGCGAAGTCCGAGTCCGCGAATTTTTCATCGCCCTGTGTAGTCTATTTTGCATGGACGCACATTCTCTTGAGAATGGCCTAGAAGCCTGAAACTAATTGTGAACAAATAAAATTAATAGAGCAAAAATGGAAAATTTCGCCTTCTTTTAGTGACTTACAATGAGTATGTTTGGGACGAGATGGAAGTGCGAATGTACACTGAAGCGCCAAAGAAACTGGTATAAGCATGAGTATTCAAACACAGAGATATGTAAACAGTCAGAATACGGTGCTGCGGTCGGCCACGCCTACATAAGAGAACAGGTGTCTGGAGCAGTCGTTAGATTGGTTACTGCTGTTACAATGGCAGTTCATCAAGATTTAAGTGAGTTTCAACGTGGTGCTATAGTCGGCGCACGAGCGGTGGGACACAGCATCTCCGAGGTAGCGATGAAGTTGGGATTTTCCCGTACGACCATTTCACGAGTGTGCCATGAATATTAGCAATCAGGTAAAACATCAGCTCTCCAAAATCGCCGCTGCCGGAAAAAGATCCTGCAAGAATGGAGCGAATCACGACTGAAGAAATAGTTCAACGTGACAGAAGTGAAACCAGAATGAGATTTTCACTCTGCAACAGAGTGTGCGCTGATATGAAACTTCCTGGCAGATTAAAACTGTGTGCCCGACCGAGACTCGAACTCGCGACCTTTGCCTTTCGCGGGCAAGTGCTCTACCATCTGAGCTATCCAAGCACGACTCACGTCCAGTACTCACAGCTTTACTTCTGCCAATATCTCGTCTCCTATCTTCCAAACTTTGCAGAAGCTCTCCTGCGAACCTTGCAGAACTAGCACTCCTGAAAGAAAGGATATAGCAGAGACATGGCTTAGCCACAGCCTGGGGGATGTTTCCAGAATGAGATTTTCACTCTACAGCGGAGTGTGCGCTGATATGAAACTTCCTGGCAGATTAAAACTGTATGCCCGACCAAAACTCGAACTCGGGACCTTTGCCTTTCGCGGGCAAGTGCTCTACCATCTGAGCTACTGAAGCACGACTCACGCCCGGTACTCACAGTTTTAATCTGCCAGGAAGTTTCATATCAGCGCACACTCCGCTGCAGAGTGAAAATCTCATTCTGGAAACATCCCCCGGACTGTGGCTAAGCCATGTCTCCGCTATATCCTTTCTTTCAGGAGTGCTAGTTCTGCAAGGTTCGCACAAGAGCTTGTGTAAAGTTTGGAAGGTAGGTGATGTGTCGGCAGCTGGGCCAACACCTTGTAGATCGAGATGGCTGAAAATGCACGCTAGACTAACGCAGACGGGCGTGAAGTACTGGAACAGGCTACGTAATTAATGCTATGAAGAAAAGTACGTAGCTGGATTAATACTTATCTTTAATCAATCATTGTGGTACATCGCTCTTGACGATACACAGGAGACTTTAATTACAATCACTGTAAGGCTAATGGCGCCTTGCTAGTTGGTAGCCATTAACTTAGCTGAAGGCTATTCTGTCTCTCGGCTAATGAGAGAGAAAGGCTTCGTACATCTATTCGCTAGCTAGGTCGTCCGTACAACTGGGACGAGTGCTTGTTCGTATCACGAGACCTGCCTTGTGGTGGCGCTAGGTCTGCGATCACACAGTGGCGACACGCGGGTCCGACATGTACTAATGGACCGCGGCCGATTTAATCTACCACCTAGCAAGTGTGGTGTCTGGCGGTGACACCACATTCCTCCCCCGCAAATCGGCGAACGGTCGTGAGATAAGGCTTCCGCCCGCCGTGGGGAGGACCCCATGTTGACGTATGCGATGAGGTGGGGAGCCTAACAACAGGCGAGGCTGTGCCACCCGCACCCGGCCATTCGGTCCGAGGGGAGCTAGGAAACGCCTGAAAACCTAGTCCAGGGTGCACGTCAACATGCGGTGTATGCGCCCGTAAAGAAACAGGAGGGGCCGAAGGGTCGACCTCCATTGCGTCGGGGTAGCCGACGCGCGATGACGTCATGTGGTCCGGAGCGGGCGGGAGTTCCATGGCGGAGGACAGCTGGTCACGGGAAGCGAGCGGCGGCGCGTGACCCTGGGAGGCGCTTGGCGGCTGCAGCGAAGCGTCGAATGCGGGCGGCGCCGGCGGGAGAACAGGCGACGGCGGCTGCGGCGGCGGCGGCTGCGGCGGCGCGTCGCCATGGGGCAAAATGGAAGGCATCGTCGGTAACACCTGGGGATGAGGCGAGCCAGTAGATGGGTCCCCAGGGCGCTGACCGGACGGCACCGTCGCTGAAAGCAGACGGGGAGCGGCAGAACCCGTGCGACGACAGAGGCGCAGCTGATTGAGATGCCGACGCACCTCACCAGAGGCCCCCAAAACCAAATACATCGCGCGGCCGAGGCAGCGAAGAATGCGCCCTGCGAGCCAACGCCGTGAACCGCGATAGTTGCGATAAAATACAACGTCGCCTGGAGCAAAAGCAGGAGTCTGCCGCTGCACAGGAACCTGATGCGGCGGATGCAGCAAAGACATCAAGGTGCGATGAGGACGACCATGGAGCAACTCAGCCGGCGAGCGACCATCACGGGGCTGAGAGCGATACGAAGACAAAAAGAGCAACAATGCGTCCTCCCGAGAATGCGACTCTTTCAATTTCAACATCTGTGACTTGAAAGTCCGGACCAATCGTTCAGCGGCACCGTTTGACTGAGGCGAAAACTGCGCGGATGTCAGATGTTGAATACCATTGGCCTGGCAGAATGACTGAAATTCTGCGGACATGAATTGTGGGCCATTGTCGGAAACAATAGTCTGCGGAAGACCTTCAATGCAAAAGATAGCAGACAACGCTTGGATGGTGGCGGAGGACGTTGTGGAAGACATCCGGACAACAAAAGGAAAATTACTGAAGGCGTCGACCAGAACCAACCATCGAGCATTCCAGAATGGACCAGCAAAATCAATGTGCAAGCGTTGCCAAGGGGAAGTGGCTTTCGGCCATGCAAAGACTTTCCGCGGCGGTGCGGATTGTTGTTCGGCACACGCCATGCAAGAAGAACACATCGCAGCATCGATTCCGAACCAAGTACAGTGCTGACGAGCAAGTTGTTTCGTTCGCACTATACCCCAATGTCCGTGGTGAAGAAGCCATAAAACAGAGGACTGTAACGAACGTGGGACCACGACTCGGGACAGATCATTATCAGAACGCAACAACAAAACACCACGTCGAACAAAAAGTCTCTCCTTGTGAGCAAAAAATCGGCGAACCAACGGATCCTCGATCCGAGACTTTGACAAAGGCCATTGCGTAGCAACAAAACGCAAAACAGTAGCAAGGACAGGGTCAGCAGCTGTGGCTGTAGCTACACGACGAAAATCAATCGGAAACGATTCGACCACTTCATCGGTTTCCGAATCAATGAACATGCAAGCAAGTTCGGAAGAATCGAATGCTTTATCCTCAGCAACAGGCAAACGGGACAACGCATCGGCGTTTCCGTGCTTAGCAGTGGACCGATACAAGATATCGTAGCGGTACTGCGAGAGGAAAATAGACCAGCGAATGAATTTCTGCGCTGTACGCGGAGGTACAGGCTTGTTCGGATGAAAAAGCGATGTCAAAGGTTTGTGGTCTGTGATGATGGTAAAGTGACAACCATACAAGAAATCATGGAACTTAGTAACACCAAATACGAGAGCCAAAGCTTCTTTCTCTATCTGCGAGTAATTTCTTTGCGCAGATGAGAGCAATTTGGACGCAAAGGCAATAGGGCGATCATGCGAGCCAACTTTGTGCGCAAGGACAGCACCGATCCCGAAATCCGATGCATCTACCATCAACAAAAGGGGTTTCCGGGGATCGAAAGGCGTAAGGCAAGTATTAGAAAGCAACGCCGATTTCAACTGGCGAAAGGCGCGTTCGCATTCCGTCGTCCAGAGAAACGGAACACCTGCACGGCGTACGCGATGAAGCGGAGCTGAAAGAGAAGAGGCATTGCGCACATTCACTCACACCTTGTGATTCTACATTGTTCAATGTTCTTGCGACCTCATGACGCAATGCGTGAGGAACATTGCGCGCTCTGAAAAATTTCGGTTGCGCGTTGACCTTCAGTTCCAATTGTGCTGCACAGTTTTTAGCGCAACCTAAGCCCGGTGCAAAAATGTCTGCAAATTCTTCACACAGACGAGAAACACTGTCTGAAGGCACAGTTTGATTCACTGATAGGACCTGATTTACAATAGACATGTTAAACAACTGAAATAAATCTAAGCCAAACAAGTTCACTGCAGTAGAAGAACGAAGAACGTAAAATGACACAAGTTTTGTTTGTCCTTTAAACGTTGCAAAAAGAGTGCACTGTCCTAACACAGGACGTGTCTGTCCAGAATAACTTTTTAACTGAACATTTGCGGCACGCAACGGAGGTGCGCCCAGTTGTTTGTACGTGTTGTGATTGAGCAATGAAACTGCAGCTCCGGTATCGAGCTGGAATGGTATCACTTTGCCTTCAAAGTCTAAGTCCACAAAAAGTTTATTGTCCTGCTGACAAGAGCGACTGTTTTGTGCAATGTGAATAGACACTGGTACAGAATCACTTGCTAATGGACGTGATTTCCGGCGACGTCGACGCACAGTTGTTGTGGGACGAACACAGTCACTGTTAGAGAAAGTGTCACTGAACGAAGTGGAATTAACGACATGAATGTCCATGGGCGAAGGTCCACGAGCCTGAGCGTCCTTGGTTCGATTCCGGCGCAAAGCAAAGGGCCTGGAATGATTGTGATTGTCTGATCGGAGCTTTTTCTGGCAAATACTTTGAACATGTCCTTTCCTATTACAGAAAAAGCAAATAGCTTGGCGTGACGGGCAATGTTCACGCGAATGTCTAGTAGCACACCGCGGGCATGATTTCACTGTAGTTGTGGGCTGGCGCGGCACACGTGGCTTAGAGCGCGGTGGCAGCTGCGTTCGTTTGCGCGATGGCAGTTGACCGGGCCGCGCAGCTCGCCCGGCGGGCCGGTTAATGTTACACACTGCTGGCGAAGTTTCAAAAGATTCCTGAGCACAGTCAAGTGTGTCTCGTCTATCCAAAATGTCTATCACTTGTTGAAGGGAGGGATTAACTAGTTTCAAAATGTGCTCCCGTATGCGAACATCAGAAACGTTCTGTGCAATAGCATCACGTACCATTGTATCTGAATAAGAAAGACCACAGTCACAGTCAAAGGCACAGTCCCTAGTAAGTCCTTGCAATGTTGCTACCCACTCCCTATTAGTTTGACCGGCCGTACGTTTTGTACGAAAAAACGTATACCGTTTTGCAACCACATTAACTGTTTCTTTGAAATAGGTATCTAAAGCAGACAAAATTTCCTCGTAGGACAGAGTAGCTACGTCGCGTCGGGGAAACAATTTCACTATCACACGGTAGGTGGACACACCGACACAAGAAAGCAAAAACGGCTGCTGCTCATTACCTTGAATTCTGTAGGCGGCGAGGTGGAAGGCAAACTGGCGGGACCATTCCCGCCAAGTCTCGTGGGTTTCATCAAAACTTCGAAATGGGGGTGCAACGGCGAGTTGTGGCTGCGGTAGCGGTGAAGCGGCGGCGGCCGCATCGGTTTGAATGGCACGTTGACCCTGGACGAGTTGTCCAAGAGCATCCAATAATGCCTGCGTCTGCTGATTCTGCAAGCGATAAAATTCGGACAGTACATCTGGAGAATGTGGCGAAGCCATGACACAAATAAATTAGGGCAAAGTAAAACACAAGATCCTTTGTAGACTCGTCGCCATGTGATGTGTCGGCAGCTGGGCCAACACCTTGTAGATCGAGATGGCTGAAAATGCACGCTAGACTAACACAGACGGGCGTGAAGTACTGGAACAGGCTACGTAATTAATGCTATGAAGAAAAGTACGTAGCTGGATTAATACTTATCTTTAATCAATCATTGTGGTACATCGCTCTTGACGATACACAGGAGACTTTAATTACAATCACTGTAAGGCTAATGGCGCCTTGCTAGTTGGTAGCCATTAACTTAGCTGAAGGCTATTCTGTCTCTCGGCTAATGAGAGAGAAAGGCTTCGTACATCTAGTCGCTAGCTAGGTCGTCCGTACAACTGGGACGAGTGCTTGTTCGTATCACGAGACCTGCCTTGTGGTGGCGCTAGGTCTGCGATCACCAGTGGCGACACGCGGGTCCGACATGTACTAAATGGACCACGGCCGATTTAATCTACCACCTAGCAAGTGTGGTGTCTGGCGGTGACACCACAGTAGGAGACAAGATACTGGCAGAAGTAAAGCTGTGAGTACCGGACGTGAGTCGTGATTCGGTAGCTCAGATGATAGAGCACTTGCCCGCGAAAAGCTAAGGTCCCGAGTTCGAGGCTCGGTCGGGCACACAGTTTTAATCTGCCACGAAGTTTCATATCAGCGCACACTCCGCTGCAGAGTGAAAATCTCATTCTGGAAACATCCCGCAGGCTGTGGCTAAGCCATGTCTCCGCTATATCCTTTCTTTCAGGAGTGCTAGTTCTGCAAGGTTCGCACGAGAGCTTGTGTAAAGTTTGGAAGGTAGGAGACGAGATACTGGCAGAAGTAAAGCTGTGAGTACCAGGCGTGAGTCGTGCTTTGGTAGCTCAGTTGGTAGAGCACTTGCCCGCGAAAGGCAAAGGTCCCGAGTTCGAGTCTCAGTTGGGCACACAGTTTTAATCTGCCAGGAAGTTTCAGAAGTGAAACCCTGCCACAAACTGCTACAGATTTCAATGCTGGGCGGAAGTGCTGCAACACGGTGTGGCATGGACAGGGCTAGTGTCTGAAGTTGTGCTGGAGGGAAGTGACACCATAAATCCTGCAGGACTGTCCAGAAATCCGTAAGAGTACTACAGGGTAGAGATCTCTTCTTAACAGCACATTGCAAGGCATCCCAGATATGCTCAGTAATGTTCATGTCTGGGGAGTTTGGTGGCCAGCGGAAGTTTTTAAACTCTAAAGTGTTTTCCTGGACCCACTCTGTACCAATTCTGGATGTATGGGGTGTTGCGTTGTCCTTCTGGAATTGGCTAAGTCTGTCAGAATGCACAACATACATGAATAGATGCAGTTGATCAGACAGGATGCTTACATACATGTCACCTGTCAGAGTCGTATTTAAACGTGTCAGGGATCCCATATCATTCTAACTGCACACACCCCACACCATAACAGAGCCTCCACCAGCTTGAATAGTCCCCTCCTAACATGCAGGATCCATAGATTCGTAAGGTTGTCTCCATACCCGTACACATCCATTGACTTGTTACAATTTGAAACAAGACTCGTTTGACCAGGCGACATGTTTCCTGTCATCGACAGTCCAATGTCCATGTTGACAGGCCCAGGCCAGGTATAAAACTTTGTGTCGTGCGGTCATCAAGGACACATGAGTGGGCTTTTGGGTCCAAGAGCCCATATCGATGAAGTTTCGTTGAATGGTTCGTACGCTGACACTTGTTGATGGTCCAGCGTTGAAATCTGGAGCAATTTGCGGAAGTTTTGCACTTCTGTCAAATTGAACAATTCTCTTTAGTCGTCTTTGATCCCATTCTTGCAGGATCTTTTTCCAGCCGCAGCGATGTCGGAGATTTGATATTGTACCGGATTCCTGATAATCACGGAATACTCGTAAAAACGCTGTACGGGAAAATCCCCACTTCATCACTACCTCGGAGATGCTATCCCATCGCTCGTGTGCCGACTATAACACCATGTTCAAACTCACTTAAATCTTGATAACCTGCTACTGTAGCAGCAATAACCCATCTAACAACCGCGCCAGACACGTAATGACTTATATAGGCGTTGCTGACGACATCGCTATATTCTGCCTATTTACGTATCTCTGTATTTGAATACGCATGCCTATACTAGCTTCTTTGGCACTTCAGTGTATTTCACAGTAAAGGGAGTTTTTTAGTTTTAATCGAGCGCCACACATGTTTGCACTTACGCAAGTGGTGAGTACTTTGTTGTGTAATTTTGTTGGTGAAGACAATGTTTTGTGAAGTGACTGGTGAAAGCCTCATATTTTATCGATGAATGCCCCACCAGGTTTGTTGTTATGGAAAACCTGCGCCGGCTGTTGATGACAAGAGCGCCGTACAGAGCTCTCTTCACTGGCGCCCTGCTAGGGGACTACAAGAAGACCGCCAGCGCCGGGTACGTCATCAGTCGTGAGGCTGCGAGCAAACTGGTCACCGCAGGCCCCAATCATACTCTGTGCCACAGCACCACTGAAGAGGAAGAAGGACTAGGTACATTAAACGTTCACTAAGCACCTCAATTCTGCTGGCGTGCAACACTTTAAAGAAATGAGAAAAAAAACTGTTCTTCCAGAAAGACAATGCTGGATTGGCGTACGTCATGGTGAAGTTTAATCATAGTACACTGTTGCCCATCAAAATTGTAACACCATAAACGCGACGCACAACAGAAGTTAATGTGGTGTCACCGCCAGACACCACACTTGCTAGGTGGTAGTTTTAAATCGGCCGCGGTCCATTAGTACATGTCGGAACCGCGTGTCGCCACTGTGTGATCGCAGACCGAGCGCCACCACAAGGCAGGTCTCGAGATATGGACTAGCACTCGCCCCAGTTGTACAGACGACGTAGCTAGCGACTATACTGACGAAGCCTCGCTCCTTTGCCGAGCCAATAGTTAGAATAGCCTTCAGCTAAGTCAATGGCTACGACCTAGCAAGGCGCCATTAGTAACATTGCATGTATCTAAAGAGTCTCACTTGTATCACCACAATCTCCAGATGTACCAGAAGGATGGATTCAAGTTAAGTATTGCAGAAGCTACGTACTTTTCTTTATAGCATTCATTACGTATCCTGTTTCAGACCTCAAGCCATCCTGCTTTAGCTTAGCGCGTGCCTTTCGGCTTCCTCTCATTGTGTCTAGGCTGTCCTAGACACAACAGTTAAATTGCTGTGAAATCTACAGGGTGTCCGAAAAGTCTTTCCCTGATTACGTAAATTGATAACTCAGGCTAGAATTAAGATACAAATATGAAACTGGTGTCTAATTGTTTACAAACTATCAAAGTTTTTTTCAAACTTCAGTAAACTTCCACATGAGCACCCTTGGTAGCACAGACTTTGCAGAAAAGACTGCATTACAGCTTCCATCCTGTCTGCTGAGGCTCTTGGTCGACCAGACCTCGGAAGGTCAGCAACCGATCCTGTGTTCTTGAACTTATCATACCAGGCTTTAATGCACTTGACATCAGGTGGATTCCTTCCAAATGTTGTCTGAAAGTGTCTCTGCACTGTGGTTGGTGATGGTGTCTCATGGTAACACAGGACACACTGTGCCTTCTCCTGATTGGTTAACATGGCTTCTTGGGCACTGCACCTCATCCACTACTTACGTATTGCGAACCTAAAACAGAAAAAAAACTTCGCTAGTTGTAAACAATTCGACACAAGTTTCATATTTGTATCTTAGTTCTAGCCTGAGTTCTCAATTTATGTAATCAGGGAAAGACTTTTCGGACACCCTGTATTACGTTCTTGGCTATGTGAGTTGTGAACCTTCTTGTGTTTGAGACACAACAGACTTACACTATGTCAGTCCCCCAGTGTAATCTGGAAGTTGGCATGAATGTGCTTTCCTTTTATACCTTTATTTATGAAGTACTTAATCACTGCTAGAATCTAGATTTTTTTCCATCTTTGCAAATCACTACGCGGGAACAACAACAGAGCCACGCCACCACCACAGCTCTCTTCCAAGGGCACTGACGTGGCACATGTTTACAGGCAACAGTCCAATGACTATCATGTGAACAACTCGTTGTGCTAGCGCTGACCTCTGGTGGTGATTCTGACAACTCTTCAAACCACCCTCTTAATACCTGAAATTTGGCATTCTTAGCACACTCTTGACACTGTGGACCTCAGAATACTGAATTCCTTAACGACTTCTGAAATGGAATGTTCCATGCGTCTAGCTGCAACTACCATTCTGGCCATAATCACGTCAAAAACATTTTCAGATGAATCATCTGAGTCAAAATGACAGCTCTGCCAATGCCGTTTTATACTTTGTATCAAAGTATATTTTTTATTTATTTTGTATATTTATGTATAATGTATAATAATATATAATGTATAATATATTTTATATATTTTGTATATTTTTTATACTTTGACATCAATGGTGTGCACATGCACAAAGTCATATTGATATTCGGCCATGTCTTTTGGGTGCTTCACTTTTTTTTTGGGCAGTGTAGTCATAAAATAAATACTGGAAACAGTAATGCATGGTGCAAGAAAAGTGTCAATTTTTTGAGATGTCGTATTTGTCTTCCATTGTGACACATAAGTTTGAAATTTGGCTCAAACGTGCCTGCAACCTTCCCCCTGTGATGGTGAAAAAGCGTGGCGCTCTGCGACGTCACCCTTCAGCTTGGTGACGCTTCAAACAGCAGGGTGTCGACACAAGTAAAAAAAAGTTCACAGCTCATAGCTTCATGAAAGGTGTGGGTGTGTTAAAGATGTCACACAGGCACCAAATTTCAACACAATTCTGTCCATCACCACCTTGGATGTGTCACACAATGGAAAGGTCATCAGCTACTCCCATTTCGGCATTTTCACTTGACACCTCTGTGATGGAAGTCACTGCGACATCTAATGTTGTGATCACATGGTTTTTTATGGGTGGCTGAGGAAAACGTTTCAGACACACTGCCGCTCAGAATCGACATGAAAAGCCCTGAGGAAATGGAATAAAGGGTGTCAATGAAACCATCCCTACTCTTAGGACCTCGGAAATGGAAAAGCCGTGTGGCTAGGGCCTCCCTTCGGGAAGACCGTTCGCCTGGTGCAAGTCTTTTGAGCTGACTTGCGTGTAGATGGGGATGAAATGATGATGATAAGGACAACACAACACTCAGTCCCTGAGCAGAGAAAATCTCCGACCCAGCCAGGAATCGAACCCAGGCTGTTAGGCATGACATGCTGTCGCGCTGACGACTCAGCTACCTTGATTCCCACACATTTCTTGGTCAAAACGACAGTTCACATTGCAACGAGCAACTGGATGATGGTCTTCACAATGTTCGACGCTACTGGCACCACATGTGCGTTTCAATACTACTCTAAAGACATTGTAGGGCTGCAACTCCACTGAATGGGTCCTCACCACTTTACAGTGTATTGCGATCGCAATTTTTGCTCTGGTATACAGGATGGAACCAGTAGGGAGAGTTCAAAGCCATTCAATTTAATTTGAATGTGATGTGAAGCAACAAAATGTGTTTGTGCTTTTTCAGCCTTCCTGTTTCGCTCCCTCCTGTGACGTGATCGTGGGGGTTTGCAACGTTGACATGTGTACATATAAAAAGGCAAAGGTTCCATCTAAGATACCAAGTTCAGTAACACCCGTACAGGCACCCAAACACCTTTTCTGAGCACGTTAAAAAAGCACCTGTCAGAGACTTTGGCACCCATTCAGCTGAGTGACGGCTTGCGGCAGCTCTATTGCCTTAGGGCAGACGACCTCTTTGACACCCCTGAAGTGGTGTTGGCCTATTTTCAGATGCTAGAGCAGCTACAAGGCTGAATTGGTGTCTAGGTTTCTGACAGGTATTTTTTAACATGCTTAACAAAGGTGTATAGGTGACACTTAAGGTGTTACTGGACTAGTGGGTCTCACAGGGACCCTTTCACTTTTTATTCATGCACATGTTAATGTTGCAGCCCCTCATGATCATGCAACAAGAGGGAGCGAAATAGGAGGGCTGAAAAAGCATAAACCCTCTTTGTTGTTTTGGATCATGTTCAAATTCCATTGAATGATTTTAAATGGTTCCTAGTGATACCACCCATACACCAGAGCAAAATTTGTAGTCTCAGTGCACTCCAGAGGGTTGGGGTGAAGCTCCACGATGTCCTTTGAGAAGGACTGAATCATCTGGGGTGTGTCAGTAGTGCCGAACATTGTTTGTCATCGTACTGTGGACTACCATTTTTGGCTGCGAAATGTGTGGGAATCGATGCACTAAGGGAAGGGGTGATTTCACTGATGTCCTTTATGCCACCTTTTCAGAGCTTTCATGTTGATTCTGAGTGGTAGTGTATCTGGAATGTTTTCCTCAGTCACCCGTAAGGAAACCATGTAATTTCGACATCGGATGTTGCTGTTCTGACCTCCATCGCAGAGGCGTCAAAAGAAGGGGTGAGATATGGGTAAGAGGGACTGTGACAATACACCCATGATTTGACACCTCCACTGGGCAGTGGTCAGAATTGTCATGAAATGTGGTTCCAATGTGATATCATTAACAAACCTTATACCACCGAATATTCGCAAGAACTTCTGGACTCTGGCCTTTTCTCCGCATGTGTCGATGCCTTGTTGTTCAAAACATTGCCGAGTCTGAGGGTGATGACACAGGGCACTATGCTTTTGCACCATTACAGAGGAACGTTGTAGGCACCTCTGAGCCAAAATTCGAACTTCTGCATCGCTGCAGGAGACAATTACATTGTTTTGAAAGTTGATACTTTTTTTCCACAATGTACCTATAGCAGAAGACTACACACTGTATATTTGTGAAATATAGAATGCTGGATATAAATCACAAGCTAGTAGATTTAGAGAGAAAGGATGGGAGAGGGAGGGAGAGAGAAATGTGATAGAACACAAATATTGATGAACAGTGAAGTAACTGGTTGAAAAATGAAAATAGAGAAAAAGTAACTGTGAGGAGGTGAGATCACTTGCCATAGCGTATAACAGACAGGAAATTGGCCATAAGTCTTATCTTTGAGGGAAACGTTATAGGGTTGACAGAAGGAAGTGGATCAGCTCTTCCTCTGATAGTCTCCTCCTTTTCTTCGCCTTATCTCATGCCACCAGTGTTGGCATGTTGATCTGGATTTGGAAAATGTTAATGGAAGAGGTGGGCCTGATGCCTGTCTCCTTTCTCTGGGATGGAATTTGTGTCCTCCTTCTCCATCTGTCTACATTATGTGAAAGTGTGAGACCATTTTTGAAACTGCAAAATTCTCTCGCTGTTGTAAACCTACATAATTAGTTCATAGTTTAGCTGCAGTTCCATAGAAAGTGGTGTAGAAGGTCTAGAGTATAACTGGATACGCCTTTCCACCTGAGACCGCTTTAGTTAAGCTAAGCCTTTCACGAATTATCGTAATGAATCAGAATGTAGGATTTCTCCCTACCTTTTCCTGTGAATCTCTCGCAGATGTTGGTCCTCAAAGCAGCTCTTGTGGCACACTGGACTCTTCAGAAGAGGCAAGTACGCTACCTGTGATTATAAGTGAGTGAGCAGACAGCTAATTTATTTGAAATACATCTCGGGATGGTGTTACGATGTATTTATTAACAAACATCGTAAAACAGCAACAGCTTGACGAAATAAATCTCCAAGTGAACAGCCTGGTATGAGTTTGCACACTCATACCAGGCTGTTCACCAGAGATTTATTTTGTCATAAAATACGCCTGGAAAAATTGAAGAATCACAGTAACAGCTTAATACTTTGAACTGATTCCTCTCAAAAAGTTAATGAAATTCTAATGCATGGTAAGACCAACTATTACACAAGAACAGGTTCCGAGTAAATCCTTTTATTTATTAATTTGTGTTCCACTGATCCAGTACACAAGCGAATTGCATGGATATGGAACGAATCATAATTATACATGAGGACAGTACTTATAGATGCTAATAGATACAAATTGTGTATAAGAACAAAATATGCTAGTAATTACAATCATAGGCATTTCCTATACTGAAGAAATGTATAAAACATTGAAATAATAAATTACAATTATTCCACATTTACAAGTTACAGCTTGATAAATTGAAGTACATCATAAGCCTGAGAGAAAGTTTCCATTGCAAATTGGTAATAGCACATACTACAAATACAATGTGTCATATCTAAGTTACAATGTAAAAAAAAAGTTTACATTACAGAATTCATTAAGAGAATGGAAAGAGTTTTCCAAAAGATAATCCTTTAATTTACTTTTAAACTGTGGCATTACAATGGTAAGATCTTTTATGTTTGATGGGAGTGCATAAACCACCTTTATGCTTGGGTAGTGTATCCTTTACTGTGTACTGGACTCAAATTTTTCTATCACCATGCAAGTCATGTATTGACCTTGTGTCATAGTCATGAAAGGCACCATTCGTTCTCAGTTAAAAAGTACATAAGGGATACAATGTTTTGTGAGGTCATTGTTAATATCTTGCATAATTTAAAAAGATTTCTTTGTGAATGATTTCTGTTAGCTCACAATTCATTTTGCTCTTTTTCGAATGACAGATACTTTATTGCCATTGGTTAGTTATCCCAAAATACTAGGCCATAGCACAAGGATGAAAACGGCCAAAATAAGCAGCCTTATCAGCGTCAGTATTAGCAGCCAATGCTGTAAAATGTAGAGCATAGTTTGCTGAGCTAAGTCTTTTTCTCACGTCCAAAATATGGCAAGACCAATTGGCGATATGGAGGCCTAAAAGTTTTCAAGAATAAACTTGCTGTATATCTTGATCATTACAGCTTAGGCTTAAGTCTTCTTGAATTTTCTGAGATCCATGGAAATGAATGTACTGTTTTTTAAGTGAGGCCATTGCACCTGAACTTCCTTGGAGATCATGGAACACAAAGTTGGCAGATGCTGTAATGTCATTATCAGGTGTTTTTTCAGCTAAAAGTGATTTATCAGGGTAAATTTGCTAGAAACTTTCAAGCAAACGGAAATGTCAGTAATAAAAATAAGAAAGAGCACATATTAATGCTGACTGTTGATATTGGCCAAAATCTCTCACTTACATCATGAAACTTCATAGCATTTCATACATCTTCGGTGATTTAACAATATTGATTTGTCTATCGACTGAACCAACTGGTTCACTGCATAGCAATATTTTGGTACTAAAACCCTGAAGACCCAGAAGCCCTTCCTAGTATTTGGTATGTCAAATGTAGACTTTAATAACTAATATTTACTGAAGAAAGTTCTGAGTTTCATGCCATAACACATGTGGTTTCCCTACGTATTGACTGGCAAGTAAGATTCACTCACAGGGCTCACATACTTCTCCCGATTCACTGTTGCACCGTATGGTCAACTCATCACCATTATCTTCATGGAAATCAGGTTGCTACTCTCTGCCATCTTATTCTCGAGAGCTGCTTAAGGCAGTGAATTACTTCTACTATCTGCCACATTCTATTAAATGTGAAATGTAGAATATGTTTGTGAATCTTATAACTGAAGCAGCATGTGGGTACCAGCATGGTATTTGCCTAATCAGATGTAGGTAATCGCCTAAGTATAACATCCAGGCTGGATGGCAAACTGAACCTCATCATTAATCCAATGGGTGGATCCGTATGGGGCTCACACATCTCCCCAATTCCCAGAAGCGATGTGCTAATGTGCATGACTGTATGGCTACCTAGGTGGATCAGCTTTTTCTGTAAAGCAACAAGATATTGAACTGTGCACAAAGCACGTATACAAGGGGGGACCCAAAAATAATCTGAATTTCTTTCTAGAAAGCATATACTTTATTGTTTTCAAATACAACCTTCATCTCCTTTGAAGTACTCTCCATTAGCATTAATACACTTGTCCAAACGTTCATTCCAGTGTTTGAAGCACCTTTTAAATTCGTCCTCTTTGATATCTGCTAACACTTTCATGAAACTGCGTTTTACGTCTTCCACCTCTGCAAAACACTTCCCTCTCAAGTCTCTTTTCGTCCTCAGGAATAGGAAGAAGTCCAAGGGTGCTAAATCTGGCGAATAGGGCATGTGGGTCAAGGTAGTTGTGTGCACGGGAGTGTTGTCGTGATGTAGGAATCACATGCCAGAATCCCACAAAGCCGAACGTTTTCACGACAAACTTCTGCAAAGCCGTTTCATAACCTCCAAATATAATTGTTGGTTTACTGTCTCGTTTTCAGGGACAAATTCAGAGTGTACAATCCCTTTGATGTCAAAAAAACAGATCAACATCGTTTTCACGTTCGATTTCAGTTGTCGAACTTTTTTTGGTCAAGGTGAGCCAGGTGACTTCCATTGTGATGGCTGTTGTTTACTTTCTGGATTGTACCCACAGCACCATGACTCATCACCTGTAATGATTTTGTTGAAAAAAATGTGGATGAATGCGACGATCCCTTTGATCTCCGGTAAGAAGCTTCGGCATGAATTTTGCTGCCACTCTTTGCATCCCCAAATCGACGGTCGAGATGCACCGAATTTAGCTCCAGGGCAACCCAGACAAGTTCTTGAGTCGGTCGACTGTTCTGTGTTGATCTTCACTGATGAGATCACGGATTTTGTTGATGTTGTCTTCGCTTCGAGCAGTCGAAGGTCGACTGGAACGGGGCTGATCTTCAACCGCCATTTCTCCCTTTTTAAACCGAGAAAACTTGTGTTTTACTAAGAGCACAGTCTTTGTAGGCTGTCTGAATCATCCCAACAGTTTCTGCTGCATTCTTGCCGAGCAAGAAACAAAACTTCACTTCCGCATGTTGTTCGTAAGAACTAGCCATTTCCTCGTGTCACATCTGCAGTGTATGCACGCTCAAAGAACTGCCAAAGAAACCACACTTCTCAGAGTTGGGTGACACCGTGTGGCAGAATCACTCAGCAGAGCTCCTACTACAACCCTCTGGCGGCGCAGCCTGCGACTACAAGTACACGATGTGCAGCATTACGATTCTGGTTACTTTTGGCTCCCCCCTCGTATGTTGTCCCAGTGGTGGACACCACTGACAGAGAAGTTTGTAAAAGCTTTTGCTTTATGGGTCATATACTAAACAACTGATATGAGATTCTGGAGTTCATGAAGCTTCCAGATGTTTTCAGGAAGTCAAAAGAAATTCTTTTTATTGATGAATTTACAAGAGGTAAAAAAGTTACTGTACTGTAATATTAAAGTCATCAGGGTCAGCTAAATTAGAATGGATCTGGGATAAAATGGAAAAATAATCATCTTCCTGTAAGATCATGCACCTGCCTTTAAATGTTTTCTTCTCTGAGGAGGCTGAAGCATGAATTGTTGGAATAGTCAGCATATTTGTGACCTTCAGACTTCCACCAGTTCCAAAATCTAAAAATTTGTCGCTAGAAAACACTTTGAGTTGAATGTACAGATTTGGGCAGCTGTAGATGGGTACTGGAAGGACTTAATTGAGTAAATTTGATATTAGGTTTCAAAATCAATTACAGTAAGGATAAAATAATGTTTTATTAAACACTGTGGAAGTATAAATTAACAGTTGAGTCATAGATCAAGAGAGTAAGTTTTGCATTTAGAGCAGTTGAATACAATGACAGGATGGATAGCAGAACAAATATATAAAAGACTCAAACTGGTCTGAAGCACTTTTGTTTGGGAAACTAAATAGTTCTCGAAGCAAGCTTCAGATGTTTATAAACAGGAAATATTACAATCAGTGTGTGTTACCAATTCTGATTTGGGCAGTGTGACATGGATGGTATTCTTCTTTTGTTTCACGAGACTTTGGAATAAGTTAAACCAATCACTTTTTAATGGTCTTTCCTTTCTTTTATCCCAGTATTGTTTCATTCTTTCTGGGGTTCTTTTCATTTCTTCCTGAGAGATATAATTTGTTTGGTTTCGATTTTTCACTTTGAACCACTTTTCATTGTCTTTGTTTTTCCCTTTTTGTGCCATTTTATCAGTGAGGATCTTTTATGTGATCTGGATTCTTTTAAATTCTTCCTAAAACCAGTGTGGTAGTTTTTTCCTTGCAGAAGCAGTAGAAAATTTGTTTTGGTCAACCTAATTGTGTTCATCTACATCTACATCTACATACATACTCCGCAATCCACCATACGGTGCATGACAGAGGGTACCTTGTACCACAACTAGCATCTTCTCTCCCTGTTCCACTCCCAAACAAAATGAGGGAAAAATGACTGTCTATATGCCTCTGTATGAGCCCTAATCTCTCTTATCTTATCTTTGTGGTCTTTCCGCGAAATGTAAGTTGGCGGCAGTAAAATTGTACTGCAGTCAGCTTCAAATGCTGGTTCTCTAAATTTCCTCAGTAGTGATTCACAAAAAAAAGAATGCCTTCTTTCTGCTAGAGACTCCCACCCGAGTTCCTGAAGCATTTCCGTAACACTTGTGTGATGATCAAACCTACCAGTAACAAATCTAGCAGCCCACTCTGAATTGCTTCTATGTCCTCCCTCAATCCGACCTGATAGGGATCCCAAATGCTCGAGCAGTACTCAAGAATAGGTCATATTAGTGTTTTATAAGTGGTCTCCTTTACAGATGAACCACATCTTCCCAAAATTCTACCAATGAACTGAAGATGACTATACGCTTTCCCCACAACTGCCATTACATGCTTGTCCCACTTCATATCACTCTGCAATGTTACGCCCAAATATTTAATCGACCTGACTGTGTCAAGTGCTACACTACTAATGGAGTATTCAAACATTATGGGATTCTTAATTTACATTTATCTATATTTAGAATTAGCTGCCATTCTTTACACCAATCACAAATCCTGCCCAAGTCATCTTGTATCCTCCTGTGGTCACTCAACAATGACACCTTCCCGTACACCACAGCAACATCAACAAGCAGCCGCACATTGCTATCCACCCTATCCACCCTACCACACTTCCCTGGGGCACTCCAGATGATACCCTCACTTCCGATGAATGCTCCCCATTGAGGACAAGGTACTGGGTTCTATTACTTAAGAAGTCTCCAAGCGACTCACATACTTGGGAACCAATCCCATATGCTCGTACCTTAGTTAGGAGTCTGTGGTGGGGCACTGAGTCAAATGCTTTCCAGAAGTCAAGGAGTATGGCATTCGTCTGATACCCTTCATCCATGGTTCGCAAGATATCATGTGAAAAAAGGGTGAGTTGCATTTCACAGGAGCAATGCTTTCTAAAGCCGTGCTGATGCGTGGACAGCAACTTCTCTGTCTCAAGGAAATTCATTATATTTGAACTGAAAATATGTTCGACAATCCTGCAACAAATCAATGTTAAGGATATTGGTCTGTAATTTTGAGGATCCGTCCTTCTACCCTTCCTATATACAGGCATCACTTGCGCTTTTTTCCAGTCGCTCGGTACTCTATGTTGGGCAAGAGATTCACGATAAATGCAAACTAAGTAAGGAGCCAATGCAGTAGAGTACTCTCTGTAAAACCAAATTGGAATCCCATCAGGACCTGGTGATTTATTTATTTTCAACCCATTCAGCTGCTTCACAACCCCAGGGATGTCTATCACTATGTCCTCCATACGGGAATCTGTACGAGACTCAAACAGCGGTACATTTGTATGATCCTCCTGCGTGAAAGATTTCTCAAATGCTAAATTTAAAATTTCAGCTTTCGTTTTGCTGTCTTCCATTGCCAGGCCAGACTGATCAGTGAGTGACTGGATGGAAGCCGTCAACCCGCTTACCGATTTTACGTAAGACCAGAATTTCCTTGGGTTTTCAGCAAGATCTTTTGCTAAGGTATGACGGTGGTAGTGGCTGAATACTTCACGCATCGCTCTTTTTACAGCAGCACGAATTGTTACTAACTTCTGCCTGTCCTCATTCTCCTGATCTTTCTTGTACCACGAGTGCAACTGCCTTTGCTTCCTGAGCATTCTCTGAATTGCACTGTTAAACAATGGTGGGTCTTTTCTGTCCGTAACCCACTTTTTCGGGCACATACTTGTCCAATGCGTGATTTACAATGTGTTTAAAATTTGCCCATAATTCTTCCAAGTCCATCGCACCGGAAGTAAATGAAGTCGATTCACTTACTAAGTGGGGTGCTAACAAATGCTTATCTGCTCTTTCTAATAAGAATACTCTCCTAGCATTCTTGACCGTCTTTCGTAACCATAGTTGTAATGACAACATTGTGATCGCTAATCCCTGTCTCAACACTGACACTGTCGATGAGGTCTGGTCAGTTCATGGCTACCAGATCTAAAATATTTCCATTATATGTTGGCTGTCGATTTAGCTGCTCAAGACAGTTTTCAAATAATGTGTTCAAAAGTAACTCACACGACGGCTTGTCTGTACCACCTGTAATGAATCCATAGACACCCCAGTTTATACTAGGTAAGTTGAAGTCGCCTCCGACTAATACAGAATGATCCGGGTACTTCTGCGATACAGAATGTAGACTCCCTCTGAATGATTCTAGAACTGTCTCGGTGGAACCTGGTGGCCGGTAATAACACCCCACAATTAACTTTATTTCCCCTAGCCCTGTTAAACGTGTCCAGATAACTTCACAATCACACTCTACTTTGACCTTAGTAGACACAATGTTTTTGTCAACTGCAATGAAGACACCACCTCCTATGGCGTCTAATCTGTCTTTGCGATACACGTTCCAACCCTCACTAAATATTTCAGAACTTCCTATCTCAGTTTTCAGCCATGTCTCAGTCCTGAGAATAATTTGCGCGCCACATGCTTCCTGGAGGGCAGTAAATTCAGGAACTTTATTCCGAACACTCTGAAAATTTACTGCTATTATCTTGATAACTGAAGCGTCTTTACACTGAGCACGTCCTGATTTCCCTGCCTGCACGTCGACTCGTGAGTGTTCATCAGGACACCTCGCACTCCTAGCCTAAAAAACCACCATGTGCACGCCACAAGTACTCTGCTACCCCAGTAGCCCCTTCCTTTGTGTAGTGCACCCCTGACCTATCTAGGGGCATCCTACAATTCCCCACCCAATAGCACAAGTCTAGAAATCTGCAGCCAAGACCGTCACAGAGTCGACAAAGCCTCTGGTTGAGACCCTCCACTTGGCTCCAAACCAAAGGACCCCGATCCGCTCTGCGGATGTGTCGATAAAAATGAAATCTTCTTTTCCTCAATGTGCCTGAGAGTTTTCCAGTTATTTGGTAAACGTGTTTATTTGTGATGTGGACTACTTTGTTTTATGGAACCCGGACCTAGACTTATTCCTCATACCTTCCTTTCATTCCTCTCAAGCCTTGCAATTGGGCTATAATTGCTGGTGCCCAGTGTTCCACATGCATACAGGGCTTCTGTTTTGGGACCCATGTTATAGCATCTGTATTTGGCATTCAATGAGAGGACCTTTCCTTACATGTGTTTGGTGAATCGGAAGCCCAGCTCAGCTTCATTACTTCTGGATTGCATTGTCTTCTTCTCGAGGGCATTGCTACAGGCCCATTCTCCAAGATATCCGAATTCTTTGACTATGTCTATTCTTTTTCCTGCTTCAAAAAGTTTCAGTGTTTTTTTGTGTTTTTCCTTATTTTGGTCTTTTTGAAGGAAATGTTGAGATCTATTTTATCTGCTTATTTTTGTAGTTCAACAATCTCTTCTTTCGCATCTTCCCAAATCTCAATTAGAAGGGCAACATCATCTACAGAAATTAAGAAACTGACTTTGGTGCATGTTTTTCATAACTAGTTGGATTCTGTGGTATTTGCAGCATTACACAGAGATGTGAGCTTTTAATTGAGAACCATTCAAAAACTATACATTATCTAGCGAGCAGTGGGGAGGTCTAAGATGCAAACTGACTGCTGAGAGTGACCCGGAAAGGCGGGGAGGAGGGGGGGGGGGGGGGGGGGGGGATCAAGAGACAGATTGAAGCAAGAGACACAATGAAGACAGTAATGAAAATTAAGACAAGGTGGATGGGTCTAAGGACATGGTAAAAGTAATGGTATTATTTGTACTACTACTTTCATCCAGATACTGACATTTCTTTACTCTATACTTTTCAATTGATACTTTAAGTCATATGAGTACTTTATAGTAGGTATCATATCGAATGAGCCTGGTAATGATTTCTGCTTGTGTCTGTATGTGTGGATGGATATGTGCGTGTGTGCGAGTGTATACCTGTCCTTTTTTCCCCCTAAGGTAAGTCTTTCCGCTCCCGGGATTGGAATGACTCCTTACCCTCTCCCTTATAACCCACTTCCTTTCGTCTTCCCCTCTCCTTCCCTCTTTCCTGATGAGGCAACAGTTTGTTGCGAAAGCTTGAATTTTGTGTGTATGTTTGTGTTTGTTTGTGTGTCTATCGACCTGCCAGCGCTTTTGTTCGGTAAGTCACCTCATCTTTGTTTTTTATATATATATATATATAATGGAGGGAGGCATTCCACGTGGGAGGGATATATCTGGAAGCGGGGATGATGTGACTTGCCGGGCGAAGGCGCTGGCGGGTCGATGGACACACGGACGGACACAGGCACGCACGCGGGATTCCGGCTTTCGCGGCAAACTGTTGCCTCGTTGGGGGGGAGGGGGGGGAGGGAAGGACGAGGGGATATGGGTTTTGGGGGAGAGGGTGGGGGGTCATACCGGTCCTGGGAGCGGGGGGACTTGCCTTGGGGGAGGGGGGGGGGGGGGGGGGGGAGCGACGGGTGTATACAGACTGCTTGTGACTGTATATGTGTGGATGGATATGTGTGTGTGTGCGAGTGTATACCCGTCCTTTTTTCCCCCTAAGGTAAGTCTTTCCGCTCCCGGGATTGGAATGACTCCTTACCCTCTCCCTTAAAACCCACATCCTTTCGTCTTTCCCTCTCCTTCCCTCTTTCCTGATGAGGCAACAGTTTGTTGCGAAAGCTTGAATTTTGTGTGTATGTATGTGTCTGTTTGTGTTTCTATTGACCTGCCAGCGCTTTCGTATGGTAAGTCACATCATCTTTGTTTTTAAATATATGGAGAATTGGTAATATATTCTAAATAGCTTAAAGTTATTATACAGCACTCAAAATATGCTGCACAAAACGGAACCTCACATCTAACAACAGCCAAACCTGTAGAAAATGGTGTAAATTATTGACAGTGGATGCTTCTAAATTATATCACTAGACTAAAGTATTGACCAAAAAAGCATTGTGTGTTCATAATACACTATCTTCTACATACAATACTATCTCCTAGTAATTAATACATAAATATGACTCACTTGAAGCACTTTGCAATAGGCCTACTATCTGGACTGTTTTCTGATGTAGTGCATGATTCCAATGATAGAGGGTAGCAAAAAGTATTAAACGCAAAGGAACAGATGTCCACTAAAGAGGTCCCAGGGCTCTAAGGTGAATGACGTCATTTGCTGGTATAGAATATGTAAAAATGTTGTGTCCAATACATTGGACACTGGATTCCTTGGCTTTTGCCTTGATACTTTTTCCTCTGCCCTTTGAATGGATACCCTTCATTCAACTTTTGACCCAATCTGTCTCTAGATTAGTGCATATTAATCATGAATCATAACCAGATGTACACAAAACATTGCAGTACCCACATCCTGCAAGACCTCACTTAGAGATGGTTCAAATGGCTCTAAGCACTATGGAACTTAGCATTTGAGATCATCAGTCTCCTAGACTTAGAACTACTTAAACCTAACTAACCTAAGGACGACACACACATCCATGCCCGAGGCAGGATTCGAACCTGCCACCGTAGCAGTAGCACAATTCCGGACTGAAGGGCCGAGAACCACTCGGCCACAGCGACCAGCTCACTTAGAGAAAACTACACAATGTGCAGAGATGGCTGTAGACCTTCCTTTGTGTTGACCATCATGTCAGTGTGAATGTGGAGGGGCACCACATTTGTTTTTAAATTTATTTTTTTAACACTGTAATCTGTAGCGTTATTTCTAAAATGCTTTCCTGGAACTTGGTACCAGCTGCAGTGTTGGGGCAACAAAAATTTGATTTTCAATATTCATGTAATTATTGGCTGAATTTAAACATTTAAAATGCTCATTAAGAGGCATAATATTATATTAAATATTTAACACAATAAGACAAGTATTACACTTAGAAACAGGGTGTTTGTCTGGAAGAAGCGTATCTGACAGTGCGCAAATACTCCAAACTTTATTCATCTAGTATTTGAGAATGAGAGCACTTAATGACTTCGAACAAACTTTAAGCATAACTCAAACATTTTCTAAAGTTTTTCTCACTTACATACTTATAGACAAGTATTTAACACATTAATTCATTTGTAAAGTAATCAGACATTGAAGATATTTTATATGTGGTAGTTCACTTTTTTAAAGAATCAGGGGTTTACTGGTATAATATAAATGACAGTAGTTAAAAATGAATGATCAGGGTCTTATTCAACTGTTCACTATCAGGAAATCTTTGAAATGATCCTGATAGGCACTTGCAGGTCATGTTGAATCAGTATGAGCAACTATCGGCATTAAGCGCCACAGTCACAAAATGGTGATGAAGACTTTTCTTACTTGTGAACAATATCTGCACATCTTCTGTGGGGCATTCTGCTGCAAGTCAGAGTAGTCCAAACTGCCCAAGGGTTGCAAAATCCAATCCCTCTATAGGGGACACTAGCACACAGTGGACACATCTTTTTTTGTTTTGTTTTAGAATAGTGGGTTAATTTCATGTCATGTAGAAAGCCAATGCCATATAGTATCTACATTAATTTACCCATTTTGTTCTGATTAAAACTACAAACAGAATAACTGACAGCAAAGTGATGTGGAAATGTCCCCTCTACCCGCATCATCGTGGGGCACCCTGAGCATTAGTGGTGAGCACAGTGGGCAACAGTAAAAAAAAAATCCATAAACAGACTGGAAATGTTAATTTGCTTTGGAAACATTATTTGATACTTTGTATTTGTACATAATAAATACGACTTTGTAATTAGTGGTGTCAGTTTTACAATTAACATTGGCTTTCTATCAATTCCAATCTCTTCTAAAATAGTAAATAACGTTTGTTTGTTGAAACTGCCTCATTAAATTTACCATTTTCAGCAATTTAATAATATAGCAACCTAACCTTTATTTTAATGGCAGTGACCTAATGAACAAGTGCTAATTGGTTTTAACAGCTGCGGAAGTTGTTTAAATTGGATTTTGGCTGCTCAATAATACCATTTCAAGGAGAGAAGACTTAACAGTAATTAAAGACGCAAAAATATGCACTATGTCAAGCAATATATCCTTATTAAACACAACAGGAAACAGTTACTACTATTGACATACTCATCTTCTCACAGCTAATCTCAGCACAGTTCAAATACATTCAAATATCATCACACACTGCCATAATAATCTGCACACATTACACTTTCTGCAGTCCATTGGCTGGTGCGGTAGAAATAACACGTACTGTCAGCACTGCATACTAATAATCGCCTTTCGGTAAACATACTTTGTCACTGTTCAGTATGTTTCTTACATTTGTTGGGGGCCAACCTATGGCAATGGGGACACACACTCAGCCAGTACAATATTCCTCCTCCCACTACACCATTGCATCATGACACTCACTGACTCAGTTACATCTCACTGATAACAATATCATTGGCTGGGTGCTCTCAGCATTTGACTATCAATTCTTGGCCTATCCTCAACTGATGCAAGTAAAATGGTTATCTCTTAAGTAAGGACAATGGTTCCCTCACACTGTCGCTCAAGACTTATGCCTTTTTGAAATCAACAAAAATGTTACTGTTGTGTTCTGGCAGCTTTCTGCTCTTGTTTTCAAACTGCTCTTGAGGTTGAATATCTGCTCCATGCATGAGACACCTTTTTTCCACACTTTTATTTTTCTCTTTAAAGCTAGTGGAAATTGACTATCTTTCTTTATTATAGATAGAGTTTGAAAACAGAGATTGAGAGATTGTACTAGAGAGTATCCAATATTTTATGGAAAACTAACTGTGCCTGACATGCATTGCAATGCCCTTTTTTCCTTTGCAAATAGGTACCCTTAAGCATTGGAATAAAGCCAGTTTCAGTGCAGCCTGCATTGTTGTCAGATCTCCTCTATCCACTTCTCCCCAACAACCTCACCCCGTCAGCTCTCCTCCTCCCTTCTATGCCAATTGGATGAGGTGCAGATTGCAGGAAATACAAAATTGGGGAATGGGGCACCACCTAATTGGTTTGGGATAACAGTGCAACCTGCACATTTCCCAGAATTTTCCAAGATGACAGATAAAACATGACACCATAATCAAACATGGATGATCCAAGATGGCGGAAGGTCCATCAAGAAGTATTTATTTGAATCATGTATATACCATATCATGATAATAAACAGTGCTACAGGGCACCCCAGGTGCTATGCTAAGTATAAAATGCAAGGTAGGTCACTGGTTTTATGTTCTAAAACAATGATCTATAATCTTTTACAAGCACCACCACCACCATCAGATATGAAGAAGCAACTACCGTATTTACTCGAATCTAAGCCGCACTCAAATCTGAGCCGCACCTGAAAAATGAGAACGAAATAAAGGAAAAAAAAATTTCCCGAATCTAAGCCGCACGTGAAATTTGAGACTCTAAATTCGAGGGGAGAGAAAAGTTTTAGGCCGTACCTCCAAATGGAAACAAAGTTGGTCCATTGTAACACGAGACACAATTTAGGTCGAATGAATCACGATACAGCTACAGTAGTTTGGTTCGAGTTGTAAGCTTAGCACTTAAGCTTTACCAGGTAGCCATTGCTATACGTCAGGTGCTCCGTCCGTATTTATACGGGTACCGTTCCTTTTTCACGTGCTTCGTCTGGTTTGAATCGATTGCTTATTTTGCTTTGACCTGATAAGTGCCGTTCTCTTTTTTATAGGTGTTTGCGTCACTCTAAGCTGAAAATGCATTACTGTTCTGTGTCGTGCATTGTTTGTCGCATTCTGATAGTGCGTGTTTACGGCCTGTCGCCGCTCGTGGCATGGCTCGCTTTTGTGCGCGCTACCGCCGCTTACAATAAAATAAAAGACAGGAATTGTCTCTAACCAAAACAACGGCAAGAGACTGCTATTTGTTGTTACTTACACTGCTGCTTTCTTTGATAATGATCAACAAGAACCAAATAATAGACGGCGTATGATAGAATTTGTTCCAAACGAGACTTTAGCGAAAATTTTTCTCCGTTGGAAAATATTTGCAGACGCCTCTTTAGTACATTACATTCTGCACAGATGTTAGTCATCCTAGATTCGTGCTTCATTTATGATTGTATCACTATTCAGCATAAGAATAATACGAATATAAACATTACATAATATGTATATTCTTCCGCGTTTGCTGTTGTCTCACTCTAGTTTCGTAGTTTATTACGCAGACAGGATTTCAATGAGATAGCAGCAAACACGAAAGAATACGCGGCATAATGTTTACATTCTTCTACCTTTTCTTTTAATTTATTTACTGACAGATAGGTTTTGACGCCAGTATTTATCTTTGTGCCTGCAAAGCATGCCTGTCTAGTGCTACAAGCTACATATATTAGACGGCAGAAGTTAGTTGTGGCGGCACCTACCAACATTTTTCAGAACTTCTGCATACTTTGCACTCAATTCTAAGCCGCACGCGGTTTTTTGGATTACAAAAACCGGAAAAAAAGTGCGGCTTAGATTCGAGTAAATACTGGGGTGCCTTCCAGAGTGATCTACTATGTCATATATGATGTCTCCTTCTCTCACAGAAGTGCTTCAGTCAGCCAAATGTGCACTTTGGTGACAGCCACCACTATTGCACTTAAGCTGCAGCAATCATAAAAATAGGACATCTAAACCACGCAGAGAAAGACGTTGAAAAAAATATGTAACAGGTGCCTTTCCTTGTCATTATAATTGACTATCCAGATGATTGCCAAGACCATTTACTGAATCACTATAATATATCACCCAATTATGACTACTCAGGGGTTCAGTATGCCACTTGGGTTTCCAAGAAGTGTGTTATAATTTTTTCATTCTGATGGCTAAGGTGACTTCTTGTAATATGTGGGAGATTTGGATTTGATTCCTGGTCCGCCACAATTTTTCAGGTGTTGCAAATAGCTGACATTAATATATGCTCACAGACTGTGAATTTTTTTGTAATATTCATTTTTGTGTATTAAGTAAATATCAGCATCTCATAGTATCAATACTTTTCTTTTGGTGCTATTATGAATATTGCAATACTACTCATGAGTAAAGTATTGATTTTTTATTTTTAATACCACATCGGAGGATGACTCATAGCAAATGGAGAAAATAGATTCTTTGCTGCATTCAAATAGACAGCTGGTTGACAGTGTTAATGATGGTGACGTCATTGCAGACTGCCAAGCTTTCATCTTGCCTTCTTAGGAAGCAATATTGTCATCTGCCTCCCTAACATGTCCTTATACTCAGTTTTAATATTTGCCAAGAATTTTTTTTAAATTTCGTTCTCTACCATAGGTGTTCACAAGGAAGGGAAGGGGGGTAGAGGGGGTAAGGGGGGGAAGGGGTGAGCATCCTCCTAGAACCTCTGGTAGACTTTTTATTAATTTCAAAATTCTCACGTCTTCCCAGATCCTACTCAGCCACATGCAAGGGTTAACACAGCGGCTTTAGTAAATACTAAATTGTTTGATTGTCAGGTTGTTCATGGAAGATTGTACAGTTTTCTTGGCATGCCTGTGATTTCGAATTTGTTTTGTAACCTTGGAGGATGTGAACCTTTCCAGAACATTGCCAAAACAGAATGCCCTACCTTTTCTTTTCTCTACTGTTTCCTTGTACAGCCCTTAATAAGTTACAGAAAAGGACGCTTCCAACACCTAGCACAGTATAAACATGGCTGTAATGTACCTGTCTGACACCAATCCCCTATTCCCATGAGAACAGCCCCTTTGCTTGTCCACATCTTAATCTCTATACTATGCTTACATTTCATCTATTGTGACTTGCTGTGACTTTATTCAGTTTTATGCATTAGAGAAATTGTAGTAGAGAATGAGGAATATGGTCTTTCTGTACTGTATGACGCACAGTGTAGGCGCATTCATGTAATTTCATCTGTGGTCCAAAATCCAGAACAAAATACAAATTTCTGTGCTTAATGAAAGGAAAAAAGGATGAACTATCAAGGTCAAATGTAACTGGATCTTCTTAAACTATATGGGAAGCAACACTGCATGATATTCAGCCATGGTGTTGCGAGCTATGAGGTCAAGCTATCATGTCTACACAATAACTTGGCAAATCTTTGGACCATTTGGTTTGAGTGTTAGGCTGTTAAGAGTTGCTCCTATGTACCAATTTTAAGGCTGTTTTTGAAGGTTTCCTACATCCATGTACATATCTTTTTAAATAAAAATTCAAGCTGCATATGTTTGTGCTCGCAAAACCCGAAAATTAGTTACATGATTAACTTGAAGTTCTGACACAATGTTGCATTGGAGTACGTGTGTGTTTTTATATATGTACTGGAGTGTCATATCTAATGTATAACTAAATTAGAGAGATCCGATTCAGTTGTACTACTGAAGAAGATCTCTGTAAATTAATTATCATGCCTCTCAGTTGCGGATGTCCTACATACCAAACCTTGTTTAATATATCACTGTATATGTAATATATAAAGGGAAAAATTGTTAACAAAAATGTCAAAAAGTTCTTGACCAATTTACTTCCAATGTTAAACAATACTGTGTTACTTCAGAATCTAAATTTGCAGTAAAAATAAACAAGGCTAAAGTTCAGAGAGAGGGGAAGAGGAGATGGACAGAGAGGTGGAAGGAAATTGTCATAGAGCGCAAAAAGGAGGAGGCAGAGGGAGGTGGCAGAGGAGATGGAGAGAGGGGAGGATGTGATGGACAGAGAGAGAGGGAAGGAAGATGAGATAGACAAAGAAGGGGGGAAGAGGAGATGGACAGAGACAAGAAAGAGGAGGAGGAAATTAGGATATGCTTTCTATTTTTCCATTTAACAAGACTGGGCACCGCAATGCATGACTGGATACAGCTAGTTAATAATATAAAAACGTGTATCTTGGATATACCTATATGATATATGCTTCCCTTTGAAGTATAGCAGTAACTTGCCTTAAAAGAAATATTGACTGGGTAACCACCAAACTTTTAAGATACAGTAAGCATTGTTTACCTCCTGTAAAATTAATTTTGTGCAGCACATCACATTCTCAGACTCAAGTAGCCAGTAGTATCAAAAATTGAACTTTTGGGATGTTGCTGCTTGTTGAATAAATTCCTGTGGATGCCCATGTCCTCTACACCAAATGGTACTTGGTCTATTTGAGACAAGGCCTGTTGTAGGTCCCAGTGAGGCAGGAATGTGAATATTTGTGAGGGAATTTCCATTTTCATCACTTCCCTTACTACAAAGGAAACGTCCCCAAAACCTGGGCCACTGGTTAGGAAGTATTTTCTTATTTACTGCTTGAACATCACAAACAGCAGCCAACAGGTGTGTCTGTATGCAGTGCTGTGTATGGCAGCAGTGGGTGGGCAGTTCTTCATAGCCAAGGACGACTACGGCCTGTGTGCATTCTACGAGGTGCCACCAGAGGCACTCATGGAGGACGTCCTTCAGGGCAAGAGAGTGAGTATACTGTCAGAACATTCCATTCAGACATTGCTAAGTCACAGTACTATATATAAATCACCAGGTCACACCATTTCTTTAAATTTTATGTATTGCCTCTACCTGCTCAGATTTCTTTCATTATACACTCTAAAACAAAACAAAAAAGGGAGGCACCATGAAGGAATTATCTAAATGGGACAGAAATCAGTACATGTACGAGGGCTGTTCAATAAACAATGATCATAATTTTTTTATGGTCATAATTTCTCATGCTAAAATTTAATCTTAGGATATTCTGTTGGCTTAATGTGCAACAAACACACTGTAGTAGTTTCGCTGTTGGGACTCCTCCTTCCACTGGTGAGAGGCAAGGCCAGACACATTCAGGATCGCCTACCACTGTAATGGAGGTAACACACGAGGAACAATATGTGGCTTTGAAATTCTGCTTTCGCCTCAACAAATCTTCAGCTGATGCCTGTACAATGTTACAGGAGGCCTAAGGAGAGTCTATTCTTCCCTACAGCACAGCACAAAGGTGATTTAAAATGTTTAAAGAGGGGAGACAATCAATTTCAAAGAAAGGTGGACCCAGTGCTCCAGTTACTGCTCTTACAGAAGATCACTTTCTGAGATACTGAACATTTCATTGGGTACCACCCACATGTTGGTGACAGAAAAATTACACACGACACATATTTGTGTCCAATGGGTTCCAAGACTGTTGATTCCTTAACAAAAGGACATTTGCATGCAGGTCTGCATGCAGTTAAAGTTGATGTTAGAGGAAGATCTGGAGTTTCTTTAAAATGTAATCACTGCTGATGAGACTTGACTACATCATTTTGATCATTAGAGCAAACAGCAAAGCTCAGTGTGGAAATCTCCTTCATCACCAACCCCCCAAAAAAGCAAAAGTGGTTGCTTCTGCTGGGAAAGTTATGGTCATCTCATTCTTTGCTATTCATGGAATGGTTTATCAGCATGTTGAACCTGCACACATATCAGTAACTGGACAATACTACAGGGATATCCTTAAAACATTGAAAGGCCATATCAGGCACAAAAGACGACATTTTCGTGGAGCAGGCTGGATGCTGCACCACGATAATGTGTGGTCACATATTGCCAATGTTGTTGCTGAATATCTTGCAAAAATCAACGTGAAGTGCATCCATCACCCTCCCTATACTCTGGATGTAGCCCCATGGGACTTTTTTCTATTCCCTAACATGAAGAAACGCCTTCATGGGAGGTATTATCGATCATCAGAAGCAGTGGTGAGGGTTGCGGAGGCGATTTTGAAGGACCTCTCACAAAATGGTTTCCAGCATGTCTTTGAAGACTGGCTGAAATGCTGGGACAAGTGCATCACATTCATGGGAGATTATTTGGGAAGGATGGGTAAAAGCATGTTGTCAAAAAAAAAAAAAAAAAAAAAAAAAAAAAAAAAAAAAAAAAAAAAAATTATTATCACTCCTTATTGAACAGCCCTTGTATTGTATTTTATAGTACTGTGATGTACTTGTGCAGACAAACAAATGATTACAATTTCAGAAAAACTGGATGATTTATTCAAGAGAAAGAGTTTCACAAATTGAGCAAGCCAATAACACATCGGTTCACCTCTGCGTATTGTGCAAGAAGTTATTTGGCTTGACATTAATTGGTAGAGCTAGAAGCACCTTTTTATATGCATGACATGTTGATAATGATATATTAGTATATTATGATGGAATGTGGAAGGACAGCATCACGGAGGAACAAACTGCGTTCCAAGTTATTTGGCTTGACATTAATTGGTAGAGTTATAAGCACCTTTTTATGTGCATGACATGTTGATAATCATATATTAATATATGATGGAATGTGGAAGGACAGCACCACGGAGGAACAAACTGCATTCCAAGTGTCCCCTAGTTGTTGGTGAGCCAGTAGCTGCTGTATGTACAGGTGGACCAGTGCTGCTCGACGGAGCCCGCATTGTTCTCCGGCCTGCTGCCTGGTGAGCTGCGGGCAACCTACTACCTGCTGTACCGCCTCAAGCCGCGTCATCCCATAACCTGCGGCACTCTGCCAAGGCTCAAATAGCCTACCTCACAGGAGGTAGCAGAGATGCTGCTGCTCCCACCAAACTTCACTCTACATGTCTATAGATTTGTACATTAAAGCCTGAGGAGACAAATAACAGTTCCACCATGTTTCCATTTGTCTGTGTCAAATTATAAGATTTTTAAAATCTTTTTGTGTTTACAATAGCATCCGTGCGACAAGTATTAGAATGTAAATAATGGAAAATTGAGATGAACCATACATTTTGTATATTCTTTTTACAGTTCAAGGTGACAAAGTTCACTACCCCAATCAGTTATAATAAATGCACAATACCTTACAAATCGATTTAACTGTTTATTTTTTATTTTTCCATGCTTTTCTTTTTATTGCCTTTGTTGAAACTTTGATTATCCACAAGAGAGACAATGCCAGTCACATCACTAACCCTCCCTCCAACATCACGTAAAGCATAAAAACAGACTGTAAACTATAACATTTTCTTTGTGCATTTGTATGTGGAAAACCAAAGACATTGCTAAGTGACAGTGCTAAGAGAAATGAACATGAACAAAATTTTATCTTTATGTTGTTGTGGAGATGAATGTTAAAGGTGTTCAATAATTTTTTTCTTTTGTAATAGCTATTTGGACCCTAAAAGTATTGTATAATACAGATGAAAAATAAAGGATGTTCACCAAAGGAGAATTTAGGTGAGACTCAATCTTGAACATTATTCATGAATGTTATTAATAATAGTAAGAATCAGTTTCAGAATTTCTAAATCAATACAGTGTGTGAAAGATGCTGAGGAGACTGGTGATAAACCTGCATCTTTGAGATAGCAGTTCACTTCGGACTCAAGTCGGCGATTAACAAAATCTTTTCAGCTCTATATTAACGTACATGTGTATGACACAGTACCATAAAGGTGAGTTTAGTTTGTTTCAGTATAACATAACACTGCCTTACATGGTGCCACAAATGAACAAATTCTTATTAAATTTTCAGCATGTGATATTAATAGGTTACATTTCAACTTTCACAGTCAAAAACAGTGTAATGTAAATTACACTAACAGGTGAAGAAGGGGTGCCAATGATGATCTTGGTTACAATGATGTTGGTGATGTTTCCTTGTAATATGCTGCTTCTGGTGAGTGGGTGAAACACATTTGATGACTAGATGGTGAAATGCTGTGATGTGCGACACAGGGATGATGTAAAGGCAAGGAAGGTTGTTGAACATTGGGGAGTGTTTGCACATTATGTGAGAGCTGTGGTAATAGAAGGTCTGGTGTGATGTTAAACCCTTGACTACATGAACTATAACTCTGCAAGTGCAGAGTTTTGATCTGCAAAATGGGGACTATTATAAAGCTACCTTTGGATGAAATGGAATATAACTGAGCCCAATGGAATAGGATAGGATAGGATAGGCAATGTGGGTTGCAACAAACCTAGTCAGAATCTCACAATCGGATTGTAGGTGTTGTGGGATTTGAGGAAGGTGCTTGAACCAATTATTAGAATAAACAGCCACACTGGACCCATAAACTATTAGGAATATGGTACACAAAGTAATGTATGGTATTTCAAAAATCATGAAAAGAGCCAGTTTCTATTACTCTAATGAAATACTTATGTGTAGTTAAACATCACAATGGAAGTAACAAACAGATATAAGTACATACAGGCAAATGTACAGAGGAAACGACAAAGCACAGTCCAGAGTTACATACAGGCATGTCTTACAAATATTTTCATGAAGAAGTGCTAAAAAATAATGCCTCTGCATTTTTATGTGAAGATTCTTAAATCTTTTTAAATAAAACAAATTTTATTCTTCATGTCTACATATTTATTTCTCAACATAGTCACCTTGGTGATGAACACATTTCTTCCACTGAGAGACAAGTTTGTTGATACTGCCACTGTAGAATGTTTGACTTTGTAGATGGAGCCACAACCTCATCTCTGCTTTCACCCCTTCATCACTATCAAAGTGAAGTCCCTGAAGCTGGTGTTTAAGTTTTGGAAACAGATGAGAATCAGTTGAGGCCATTTCAGGACTGTATGGAGGATGATCGATGACTGTGAACCCAGGACATCGAATTGTTGTAGATGTTGCAGCACTTGTGTGTGGTTTGGCATTGTAATGTTGAAAGAGAATATGCTCAATGTGTAGAGGAACCCTTCAAGTTTTTGCTTTCAGTTTTCTGGTTACAGCATGCTGTTTCTCTCACATCAACATAGTTACACACCACCATGTTACATGCTACAATTTGGCGCCCTCCATTGGCAGGGGATTGCAACTCGTGTCAGTGAAGTGGGAATGTTGACTGACTACTATACATCACATATGAGACCTCAGCTGATATGGAAAATAGAATAAAAAAAATTTGAGACATTAGTTTTGAATGCACCCTATAGTTTACAAGCTTTACTGAGTAGAATTCTCAATCATGTAGTTCCTGCTGTCAGCTCATGATAATTGGAGATGCTGGTTTTGATGGACATCGGGGTTGAACTTCACTGTTGGCTGGAACTCTGCTCTGGTTGTCATTTGGTGGCCTCTATACATTGCATTTAGGCTTGTTTGCTAACAGATGGTATGTGACAGCATCACCTTTTCTGGCCAATTCACAAATGGTGAGCATGAAATCAGTGGTTTTTTAATGCATATGACCCTCGTACTGAATGGGAAAAAGCTGCTAGCACTTTATGACTCCATCTAAGTTAACGAGTGGGATGGTATTGGACTGGCTTGTGATGGGATGGGATGGAATGGGATTTGAACGGGACTGGGCTGAGATTTAATTGGACTGGAATTGGATTAACATAGGATGGGTTGGGATAGAATGAGATGGGATTAAATTGAAGTGTGTGAGGATCATGTGAGAGCTGTGGTTTTAAAAGGCTTGGTGCAATGTTAATTCCTCAAGGACAGCAACTTTAATTATGTGTCATAGGACAGAGTTGTGAGCTGAGAAAAAAGGAATGTTATAAAGTTACTTTTGGATAGCAAAGGATACAATTGAATAGGGTAGAATGAAGTAGGATAGAATAGGATGGGATAGTATATAATAGGATTAACGTGATTGGGGCAGGTTTGGGATGGGTTTAGACTGCGATGGGATTTAAATGAGGTTATGATGTGATGATACTTTATTGGTTTGGAACAGACTGTATTACGATGGGATTGGACTGTATTGGGATTGTATTGGGATGGGATTGTGAAGAAATTTGATTTGTCTGGATTGGATTGGGCTGGATTTGTTTGGGTTGGATTGGGATGGGAAGGGATTGGATTGGTATTGAACAGGATGGCATGGGACTGAATAGGTTTGGACAGGATAGGGAGAGATAGGACTGGATGGGATATGATAGTTAAGATAGGTTGTAGTATAGTGCAGCATAGTGTGGGATGAGTTGGAATGGGGTGTTGTGGGGACGGATGAGGTGACATGGATTAGGATGCGTGGGGGTGGAGTGGTGTAAGGCAGACAGGGTAGCATTGGGAAAGGAATATTGAGGTGTGTGGAGAGAAATGTGGTGGGATCAGATAGGGAAAGGTAGATAGCATAGCACTGTGATAGGAATATTAGGGATGTGTGGAGAGAATCATGGTGGGATTGGATAGGGAATGACAGGATGGTGTGGGGTGAATTGATGTCAGAGAAAGAGTTTAAGGTGGGCAGAGGGATAGTTCAGTGCAGATGAGGCAGTGACCCAAGATTGGAAGAGAACAGGTCTATAGCGTTCTACACTCATGCTCATAAATTAAGGATAATGCTGATACATGGTGAAACAACACTCTGGTGGGCAGTTTGCAGGCTTAAATCACCTCAGGATATGACCATGCGGTGCATCTGACCTGCGGTTGTCACACGGTGGTGCTGGCAGCAGTCCACACATGCAAAGGTGTGTTGGTGCATGTCAGAGTACGGTGCAGCGAGTAAGTGTGCAGATGTTTTCAGACGTGTTAATGGTGACTGTGTGTGAAAATGGCTCAAAGAACATATATTGATGACTTTATGAGGGGCAGAATACTAGGGCGACTGGAGGCTGGTCAAACACAGCAGGTCGTAGCACGGCCCTCCGTGTGCCACAAAGTGTGATCTCAAGATTATGGCAATGATTTCAGCAGATAGGAAACAAGTCCAGGTGCTACAGTACAGGATGTCCATTGTGTACAACACCACAAGAAGACCGATATCTCACCATCAGTGCCCGCAGATGGCCATGGAGTACTCCAGGTAGCCTTGCTCAGGATCTTACCGCTGCCATGGGAACAGTTGTCTCCAGACACACAGTCTACAGATGACCAAACAGACATGGTTTATTTGCCTGGACATCTGCAAGGTGCATTCCACTGACCCCTGGTCACAGGAGAGCCCATAAAGCCTGATGTCAAGAACACAGTACATGGTCACTGGAACAGTGGTCCCAGGTTATGTTCACGGACAAGTCCAGGTATAGTCTGAACAGTGATTCTCACCAGGTTTTCATCTGGCGTGAACCAGGAACCAGATACCAACCCCTTAATATCCTTGAAAGGGACCTGTATGGAGGTCGTGGTTTGATGGTGTGGGGTGGGATTATGATTGGTGCACGTACATCCCTGCATGTCTTTGACAGAGGAACTGTAACAGATCAGGTGTATCGGGACGTCATTTTGCACGAGTATGTCTGCCTTTGCAGGGATGCAGTCGGTCCCACCTTCCCCCTGATGGATGATAATGCACGGCCCCACCGAGCTGCCATCGTGGAGATGGCGAATGGAGTGGCCTGCCTGTTCTCCAGCCCATCAAGCACGTCTGGGATGCTCTCGGTTGACATATCGCTGCACGTCTTCAAACCCCTACAACACTTCAGGAGCTCTGACAGGCAATGGTACAAGAATGATCCAGAGTATGCCAACCTGTTGTGAGGCCTGTGTACGTGTGCATGGTTATCATATCCCATACTGATGTCAAGGTACAGGAGCAGGAAACAGTGGCGTTTTGTAGCACATGTGTTTTGGAGTGGTTTTCTCAACTTATCACCAATACCGTGGACTTACAGATGTTGTGTGTGTTCCCTATGTGCCTATGCTATTAGCACCAATTTTGTGTAGTGCCACATTGTGTGGCACCACATTCTGCAATTATCCTTAATTTATGAGCATGAGTGTAGTTTGTGAGCTTATTTATAAATATGTTTCCCATGCTTCTCAGGAATATTTCCAGTTTTATAACTTGCTTGTCTATTTTGCTGCTTGTTTCTATCAAGCAGCTTCACATTGGGACTAATGAGAGAGAGCAGACTTAGTTCCTGACCTTGTCGTAATAGATAGGTCAGAGTGGGTCAATAGAGATTGAACTAGGGTTCTTAACTTCAGTACCCAGTACCGTTTTACATATCCTCATCAGTTTTTACCTCTGTAACTCACCTTATACAAACAATTCTTTTTTTCATGATGACAAAATGTGAAACATTACTTTCTCATTTGTTGGACACATCAGCTGTAACAATATAGGTTTGAATTTAATGTATCCAAAAGACAAAGCTGGCACACATAAGTAACACCCACTGTTGTTTTATTAAATAGTCTTGTGAGCTATACTTTCTTGTTCTCAGAAGTTGTTATGTTCACTCACATTACCAGTCACCACAAAAGTTAGCCTTGTGATGAGTAACTTATGTTGTAGCAAATATATTGTCTCTGGAGTCGTGCAGTGACACAGAGAACAAACAAGCAACCACAATAATCAATCTCAAGTTGGAAAACCATAATTATTACAAGATAGAGACATTAAAATGGGGCTCTACCTGAAGACTGTGTCATGTCAGAATTGAAGGGAGTAGGAGAATAAAACTGCTGACCATTAGATCATGCAAGTGGCCTTTGTTTTTATGGGAGGTAAGAAACTCATGAAGATGTTGATAAAATTTGAAGAGTGGAAGAATTTGATTAACTGATGGAGGTTGCATGTGGAAGATGCAAGATGGATACATATTTATTTAGTGTACGGATAGCATCACATCACACTGGGAAACATTTTTGATTTAACAATATAAAATACGGAAGGTCACAGACATTTATCCAATTGCTTAACATATACAGTTGATGTCTCTGTTGCCAACAGAAACTCCTCCAGATCGCCAGAAAAGAATTGTTTCAGACATGAACATATGATATGCTTAACAGTCCGTCATTCTACACTGTGGGAATAGCTGGACAATGTTGTTATCCCAACTTGTACATTGAGTCGGCACATCTTCCACTGTTTGTCCTTGTTCTGTTGAGTGCAGACCAGATCTTGCAACAATCTTCAAAACCTGGTGGTCTGGTTGAGATGTAGGGAATCTTCAGCTGTTCTTTAGTAGCACTGTTCTGCCATACTTCCATTTGTCAGTCTGTTGTTGTTGCTCCACTGTCTACCAAACATTTTGTGCCTTGTCGAGCTGGATGATGGGAGTGAAGTCTGCTTTTATTGGGTGTAGGCATTTTATATACAGGGAGGCAAGGATCACCAGGTATTTTTGTGACCTCCCGTTTAAGACCAGATTCTCATCACAATAATGAAGTAGCTAAGTAGCTGAGAATCGGCAAGCAGAAAAGTTGCAGTGTTTCTGACAGTTCCTGTGATTATGAGTACAGTCTGGTGAGTTGCATACGAGGTGCGGCTAGAAAAAAACTGGACTGATGCTGGAAAAAACGTTTATTTATAATTATTTACAATTTCATGTTATCTCCTTCAATGTGCTCTCCTCCTCGGTCTCTACACCGCTCCATACGAATTTTCCACTGTTCATAGCAATGCTGCAGATCATTTTCGGTAAGTCCATACATTACTTCCGTCGCTTTTTCTTTTACTGCTTCAACAGTCTCAAATCTAGTTCCTTTCAAAGCTGACTTGACTTTAGGGAAAAGAAAAAAGTCACAGGGGGCCAAATCAGGTGAATAGGGTGGATGATCTAAGATGGGAATGTTGTGTTTTGCCAAAAACGTCTTCACTGACAACGCACTGTGAGCTGGGGCATTGTCTTGGTGAAGGATCCATGACTTTTTTCTCCACAAATTGTTCCGTTTTCTCCGTACTCACTCACGTAGGGTAGCCAGGACGCTAATATAGTAATGCTGATTCACTGTTTATCCCTCTGGTACCCAATCAATGTGCACAATCCCTTTGATGTCAAAAAAAGACAGTCATCATTGCCTTGAATTTCGATTTTGACATTCGTGCTTTTTTTTGTCGTGGAGAACCAGGAGTTTTCCAATGCTTCGATTGGCGTTTAGTTTCGGGATCGTAAGTAAAAAACCACGATTCATCGCAAGTAATAACATTTTGTAAGAAGGTGGGATCACTTTCAATGTTTTCCAGGATGTCAGAACAAATCATTCTTCGGCGTTCCTTCTGTTCAATTGTGAGACACTTTGGAACAATTTTTGAACACACTTTGTTCATGTTGAAACTTTCATGAAGAATCTGCCTAACACTTTCCTTGTCAACTCCTGTTAACTCAGACGCTGCTCTGATTGTTAAACGGCGATCTTGTCGAACAAGTTTACCGATTTTTTCAATGTTTGCATCAGTTTTTGCTGACAATGGTCTGCCAGTGCGAGTGTCATCACTGGTGTCTTCGCGGCCATCTTTAAATCGTTTAAACCACTCAAACACTTGTGTTCGCGATAAACAATCATCGCCGTACACTTGTTGTAACATTACAAACGTTTCACTTGCAGATTTTCCTAGTTTGAAACAAAATTTGATGTTAACACGCTGTTCTTTCTGTACGCTCAACATTTTCCGACGCACAGACAAAACGTCAACTACTTAAAACAGACGCCATGGGCAGACTGAGTGCAGGAGGCAGATGAAACTCGAGCAGTAGGCGGAGCGAGAGTCACGTGACAGGCCACGCGACTTTCAGCCTTATTGCATTCGTTTTATTGTTTCACCAGTACTAGTCCGGTTTTTTTCTAGCCACACCTCGTATTGATGAATCTGGTGTATGTGCTATTGATCCAGATTGCGGACCAGTATTCTGCCACAGTCCAGTGCTTTTTGAAATAGGTGTAAGCATACTTGTCATAAGATAATTTTCCAGACCAAGATGCAACTTTACAAGAGCCAACTGGTCCACTTTTTCTGAAAATCAAGACAAACATGTTGGATGGCTCTCCTCAAAAAGCACAAACTGTAAGAGATTCACTGGAGCTGTGCTATCCATAGCAAAAAAGTGACAAGTAAAAAATGGTTCAAATGGCTCTGAGCACTATGGGACTTAACTTCTGAGGTCATCAGTCCCTTAGAACTTAGAACTACTTAAACCTAACTAACCTAAGGACATCACACACATCCATGCCCAAGGCAAGATTCGAAGCTGTGACTGTAGCGGTCGCATGGTTCCAGACTGTAGTACCTAGAACTGCTCAGCCACCCCGGCCAGCAGTGACATGTAGCAAGTGGCATTGCAGAAATGCAGAAACTGTAAGAATTGAGAACAGGGATCCGAGATACAATGACATGGACAGTGATGAGTAGGCATGGTACGCAACAGTATACAGATCTTAACAGCCCCATGTTGCTACCACTGAGGTGGCTGACATTGCTCACCTGGTTGTGCAGGATCATACAGCTGTGCCATGTACCTCGTTCACTACAAAAAAGCAACAACACAAAAGATGCATAATGTACTGTGAGCACAATTTTTTGTGGCCTGTGAGGTTTTGCACTTGTGCCCCTTCTTAAACAGGAGTCTTTCTGTTCACATATATGTTTTAATGCTGTGTCTTTTATTCAGACACAACATGAAATTTGAGAGTCATCTTTACTCAGTTATCACTAGCGAAAAGGTACACGTGGTAGTTGCTCCTATTTTGTGATGGCTTCATTGCCACTTTGTAACAAGAGGTGAGATATTTATGCTGTTCTGAATATTTATTTCAAGCTGTTAACACTGCAATTATTAACGTTTTAATAGCTTTGTTTGTGAGTTTGAGATTAGTCAGCATGATCATTCATTCTGTGAGGGATTCTGCCATACTGAAGTATGCTTTTACCTTGTACCAGATGGAACCTCCACATCTTCCAGCCATTTTTCCCATGAAGCGACTTTTACTATGAAGAAAAACAGGGTATGTACTCTGGGAACACTTCAGTTTATTGGCCAGATTACAACTCAAACTCACTGTACAACACAGGTTACTACTTGGTCGTTTCACAAGAACATCTCGTCGGACAGATTTCTGGCAGAAGATTCTTCTCTTTTCTTTTTGCAACATTCGTAGACCCATGTAGAAAAAATGATGGAGCTTCACTTGCAAGGTGGTCCGTGGTGTGAGGCACAGTGCTACAGACTCTGAGCGACTACTTGTGGTGATTGAAGCTCATAAAATGGGCATCTTCCACTGCCACACAATGCCCCTGGTGCATTTCAAAATAATAATACAACCTGAACAGCCCCAAAATTGTCTCAATATCTTAACAAACAATAATAATGCTGCTTAAATTTAGCTGAACACCAGTTATGAACAATTACTCAATAATACTAACAGGTGCTTCACAAAACCCCTGAAATGTCAACCAACATACCTGTGCCCATACAGTACTTTATAGAGGATTAACCTGAACTCCACTCTCAGAATTTTGGAGATCATCCAGCGATATTTTCTTAGTATTCTGGTAAAAGCACCCATAGTCTTCAGTGGCTCACTACAAAGTAATAATATAAGTATGGTTTATTTTGTTTATTACCTCAATTACCTCCATATCCATAGCAGTATTTGATCTCCACAAACCCTTCACCCAGCATTGTGCTGCTTTAAGCAGAAGTAGGACTCATCTGAAAAGATGAGGAAGTGCCACTTCTGCATCCATTGTTATCGTCAGGCACACCACTGCAGTATCTCTCTCTCTGCTGCCACGTTGAGGAAAACCACATCAGTTTTGTTTTGTTTTTGCTATGCTTTAGGGTGCAAGAAACAACTGAGGTCATTCACACCCAAGTCAAAACTATAGAACACGAACACAGAGAGGACCACATCAGTGCACTGAAATGTGCTTACCTGTTGTTTTGATGCACTTGGTTTTGAAGAATATTGATGTCTCATCTCATCAATTCAAAATAACATACTGAGAACTGATATCAGGTAGGAGATATTCAGACGATGTAAAGTGGATACAAAATGAGTTTTAAAAGTGGTTAATCCTAATGTATTTGCATTGTATTATAGTTGGTGGCCAGTTCCAGTTACACAATTCACAGTATATGTGAGTAAATGGAAGAGTGTCACCTTCTTTGCAATCCCAAGGAAGTAGAATCACCCACCTACTAAGTAACACCACAGATTTGATTAAAGATCACAATGGCAGAAAATATGATGACAGAAATTTGAAACAACTGTTGTGTTGTTGCCTGCCTAAGTAAGTCTGTCTAGCACACACAGTTTGCCATCATTATTAACACCATCAGTTTGGATATCCTTTGGCTCATCCAGGATCCTTCAGATATAAATCCAGTTACACAGTTTCATATTCTTGATCGATTACTTGTTATGTGTATTACATTAGGAGAGGACATTTCACTTCAGTTGACTCAGAAATGTGAAAATAACAACAGCACTATGCAGAATCCCACACAGAATGATGATTGAGCAATGTGATCAGGTACAGAGATGTTATTCCTGACACATACTTTTACTAAGATGTAAATATTACATGATTCCTCACGAGCCATGAGCTCTAACATTATCTGACTTAAAAGATTTGTTAGTACACAGACTCTCACTTCAACCCACATGATGATGTCACATGTTTGGTCCCCAGGTACAGATTCTCACTTTTAACAACATGGAGATGTTCTTTAATGCTGACCAGGCTCTGACTGTTACGTGATACAACATAAGGTTGTTGTCTGTGTGCTGGTTGGTCACAGGCCTTTTTTCCATACTGACAGAAGTTACCAGAATACTTGCAAGCTACCAACCAATGATTTTGTGGTAGGGTTGGATATTTAATGACAAGTGTAAGAACATCATGTGAATTCTGAAACTACATAATGCTTTGAAAATATGTTAGATAAGGGTCTAATATTTGTCACAGACTTTACTATTGTTTGGTTTATGAAAAATGTTTCAGGTTATCAACTCAAAAAATAACATGGAACATTATTATTACACATCACCTGAAATTCCCTAATTATGAGTATGGAATCCATCTTGAAACAAATCTCTTATGATTCTAAATTACCGGTATTCAAAATCTCAATTATTGAGTGAATTAATTAGTGAATGGTGGTGTCTGGTTTAGAAAAAAAAATACAGCAACAACATATATTCTCAAAGTTTAAAATCTTGCAGTCACTAAAGCAAAATAGGCGATTGAAATTTTGAGGATCCAACTTTTCATGCCAGTTATTTCATAAACTGATTCATTTCAGATAATCTTAAGTACTTTCTAAGCAAGTTGGGAGTGCCTGCTTTCAAATCACTGATGACAATACCTCCTCTGCTACTTATATGCTCACAACATTTTTCCTATATCACGACAGTGTTATAAATTTAATTAGTTCTCACTTTCAATTACTTGGACTACCAGTAAAACCAAATCAAGAATCAAGAATTTTATTCACTGTAGATCATTTTACAATGATATTGGCTTCATTATACAAGATGTACTAGTATATACAGAATAATAAAATAAACTTCTGTCAGTACATTATAGAATACATTTGAAGCATGGCAGTGTACCAAATTACAAAGGATAGCTTTTAAAAGTTAACGCAACAAGCTATCTTATAATCTAATATAATATGGTATTTTATTGTTTATAGTATAAACTTTGTAATTACACACGATTAACCACAGCACAAAATAATGTGTTTAACTATAGACAACTTTTAAATGCTTGTATTCTCCTCAGGCATCTCAAAGAATTCTTTCATGTCATAGAATGGATGATCTGACAGCCAGATATACCACTTGATTTTAAAAGAATTTGTATCCATAGACTGAACATGGACTGGCAGTTTATTGAACATTTTGAGTGGGTTAACTTTGTGGGAATTTCCTGTTCTCGCTAATCTGTGGCACGGTATGTCTAAATTACCGTTAGCCCTGGTGTTGTGTTCGTGTATTTCCCTTCTGGCAATAAATTCTGAAATATTATTTTTAATACAGAGCACAGACACATAGATGTATAGATTTATAATTGTAAGTATTCTGAGTCTGGAAAAAAGAGGACGACAGTGCTCCCTATGACCTCTTTTACATATTATACGTATGACTTTTTTTTGTAATTTCAATACGTTTTTGATGTGAGGGAGTGCCCCCATATAATCAGACCATATGAAATATGTGACTGGAATAGCCCAAAGTATGTCACCCTGATCCAAGCTCACTACCTCCCTTAATTTCAAGAGAAGGTATGCCACCCGAGATATTTTTTCACATACATAATTGACATGTTCCTCCCAATATAGTTTTGAGTCAATGTGAATACCTAAGAGTTTTACCGACTTATTGCCTACTTCATTTGATGTTCCCATTAAAAGTTGTTGTGTTTTGTCAGGGTTGCATAGGAGCTTATTGGCTGCAAACCTGTCAAGGGCCTTATCTAGTGTTTCTTTTGTTAGGTTATTCAGATCTGAAATGTTCTGATGTGTGGTAAGTAGTGTTGTATCGTCAGCATAACACACAACAGGGTGAGCTATATTTTTAGGTAAATCATTAATAGTGACAATGAAGAAGAAGGGTCCAAGGATAGACCCTTGTGGTACACCTGTGCTGATTACCATGATGGAAGAATTTAAATTTCTGACTGAAACGAATTGTTTTCGGTTACTTAAATAAGAATTTATCACAGATAAAGTGCTCCCTCTCACCCCATAAAACTCTAGTTTCCCCAGTAGTATGTCAACAGGAATGCAATCGAAAGCTTTGCTTAGGTCTCATAATACCAGTGATACCATGTTATTATTTTCAAAAGCTGTTAAGGTTTGGTCAATGATTTCCAAGATGGCCCCTGTTGTGTTCTTCCCCTTTCGAAAGCCAAACTGATTGTTACATAGGATATTGTGTTTTTCAAAGAAGTTGCTTATTTGTGTGTGTATCAGCGCCTCAAATACCTTAGAGAATATTGGAACAATGTAGACTGGTCTGTAGCTTTGGGGGAGATGTTTGTCTCCTTTTTTAAAAACTGGGACAACTTTTGATACCTTGAGTGCATCCGGAAAAACTCCAAATTCTACACATTTATTAAAAATATAAGCTAATGGTTTGGCGATTGAGTGTATTGTCTTTTTAATTATGTTATTTGATAACCAATAACAGTCCATACTTTTAGAACCTGAAAATTTGGATACAGCTTTTATAACATCAGCAGGTGTGACAACCCTCCATTGAAATGCCAGGTTAACAGGCAGTGGTGTTCCAACAAGGTTCATTGCAGATGAATTTGTTGCTTTGTTACTGTTACTTATTTCTTTAACTGAGTTTAAAAAGTACTCATTTAATTCTTCAGGATCAAGCAGAGCTGTTTCTGTGCATTTCGGTGTATTCTCTTGTTTTATTATTTGCCAGGCTGCCTTGCATTTATTGGGAGCTCTTTCTACATAGTTCTCCACTGCTTGCATTTTTGCCAGAAGAAGTTTAGCTTTATAGTATTTTTTGCATTTCAGATATGACCTATGAATGTTCACACTCTGTTCTGCCCCTTGGTCAGAGGCTTGTTTATGCATCTGGTACAGCATATGCAAGTTTCCTCTAATTTCTACTAGCTCTTGTGTGAACCAGTTCAGACTTTTCTTTTTCATTTCATTTGGATATCTAATTTTTTTTACTGGTGAGCAAGAATACCATAAATCTGTGTACTTTTTAAAGAAGTTACCAAAGCTAATTTCAGCTTCCCTTTTTCCAGATTGACAATTATATATAAAGTCCCAATCTGCGCTTCCTAATCTATCAACAAACATATTTATGTACTCTTCCTTCTGTCTTCGTACCACTACTACTTTAGATTCTTCAGTTTTAACTGGCTGCCTTTTACAGAGGGTAAGGAGTAGTGGCTCATGATCTGCAAGTCCACTTCCTGCAAGTCTAACTGTAAAATCCCCCCTATGGAAATTCACAATAATATTGTCTATACAGGCATTCTTACGTGTGGCACAGTTATTTGTACAATAGAGGTCTAATGATCTTAGCATATTCAAAAATGTCCTAGCAACTGGTCTTTGTGTGTTTACCATTTCTATGTTGAAATCACCACATATAGCAATTCTCGTTTTACTCTTCAATATTTTTTCAATTATTAATTCACATTTTTCAATAAATAAATTTACATCACCATCTGGCGACCTATATAGACTAACTACCACTATATTTTCATTCATTAGTTTTACACAACTAAACTCCCCATATAGCTCTGAGGAGTATGTAGATACATCAATTCTGGAAAACATTATTCCTTCTTTGACAAAAATTCCTGCCCCACCATTCTTTCTCCGTTCTCTACATATCATGTCTCCCACAACATACCCTCGGGGAATGAACATATTTACTTGTTCTTGTGTTAACCAGTGCTCAGATACACATATAACATCTACATGCTCAGTGTTACATAAATGTTCTAATTCTAAAATTTTATTCTAATACAATGTATGTTAACTTGTAGAAAAGTAAGTAGTTTGTCGCTGTCTGTATTCCTCTGAGAGCAATTTGACTTTATATTTGAAGTTGTAGGTTCCGTTAATGTCTTTAATCTTGATGCACTGTGATCATATGTGTTATGATAGTCACATACCTGTCCATCCACTTGATGACTCACTTTGTTAACTGCTTTCATCTGTGAAACCACTGCTGATCCCATCAAAAATCCTGGTCCCTCGGTTGTGGTTTCTTTTTTCGGGTTGACTGCCGTACTCCACTGTTGGTATTCTCATCCCTTGAGCTTGATTTGCTGTTCTTCTTTTTGCAAGTAGGTCTCTCTTCTTATATGGTGCCTTCTTTCCTGCCACCTCATTTGCTGCTTCTTCAAACTTTTGCACTGTCCTCTTGGGTAAGTTTATTGCTTGAGTAATTGTCCTCTCCACACAAACAGAGTTCACTTTTAAGGATTCTCTTGTTATTTGTGCTGTAGTTGTGTCAATAACAATTCTCACTGATTCTTTATCTGAGACTTCAGTATCCTTCCATTTAAGTTCTATTGCTGTTTTGTACACTTTCCTGTTTGTTTCCACTGACTCATAAATCCTTGTGGCAATTAGTTCTTTACCAGTTGCATTAAGGTGTTGTCCATGTGCTGTATAAAGCTCCTTGTTACTAGGAGTATCAATAAAACAAGTGTTATGGAAGCCTGTCACTATTTTTTTTAGTTTTCTGTTTGCAGATTGAATTTCTTGGTTTACACAGGACCATTCAGGCAGGTCATGTCTATGTGGTACACCAACTACAATCACCTTTGTATTTGTATTTTGTAATGCTGACAAGGCTTTATGTAGTGAACGAATTGCCAATTTGGTTTCATTCTTTGCTACATCATTAGCCCCTGCCCAGATAACTGCAAAATCTTCACTTGTCTTCTTATGGAGGTCATTGCATTTTTTTAGTATTACACTAGTGGGGGCACCTGGTATCACCTTCCCTTCAACATCATTTTTATTTGAAGCTAAGTTTAAAATGTTTCATTATACTCATGAACATAAGTATAAACAACTGAGCTGTAAGTGTAATGGGTTTTTTGCATAAATAACAATTTTTCATATTCCTGTGCATATAATATATTATGTGGGCACTGCAGTAGATATAGAATGAAAAAGCAAAAAAATTAGTTATTCTTGTGAGCAGGAGGCACTTGGATTAGACTCCAACCTTCTACATCTCAAATAGTTGCTGTGTTGACAGTACATTGCACCACAGATGTCTTTGCATTGTCTGTGTGGGTACCTGTCTTGCTGTAAAGAAGGTACATAGCATCGGTGTATGATCCTACACAACCTCTCAGACCTAGTCACTTGAGGCCATTTGAAATCTTGTACAATGATGAGTACGGCCCTCCTAAACCAACCAATTCAATATTCGCGTGACACTGACGGAATCGTGGGCAACACAAACAGTAATATCACGGGATGGTAAACCACATATCCGACAGGCCAGAATCCTGCCACTGTCAAACCCCGGCAACTGCTGGTAGATGGCTTAACATGACCTTCTTAAAACAACCACTATTTAAAAGTATTTTCTGAATGAGAAATCTGCTATATAATCATTATATACAGAATGTAGATAACATTAGGCTACACACAAAATAACTTGTCCTCTATGGATGGGAAAAGCTGGCAGGTTAAAATTGATATTGGTATCTTAGCTCTCAATAACAAGTATATTTTGGAATTTGATCTTGGTTATGACAGATGTTTTTCTTATTTTTTACTAATAATTAAGTAAAAAATGAAATATCAGTTAGCCATAGCAACATTGTTAAATTTTTCATTTGTAAATAAATCTTTTTTAAAAACAAGTAATTTTCATCCATTGATTGAAATACTGCGTTATCACAGAAAATGGGAAAAGTGGTTGGTGCTATTTTAATAACAATGCTGACAGAAATGAGCAACAAACACATGGCATAGGAACTGATACTGCATTACTGAGACAGTAATGTTCCTGTTGGCATGTGTCATGGCTTTAAGGGTATGTGTGTACATGTAGTGTGCAAGACTTGCCCCCACCTGATCTATATGGTAGTTCCACACTGTCTTCGCTGCATATCCATTGTACTGCAGAATGGCACCAGCCCTAGTCTGGAAGTATTTTTTGAAGTGAAACAGCAATGAAGTACAATGTGTCATTTCCTTTAAAAGACTGAGGATTTGTCTACCATTTCTATGAAATAATAGAAGAGGTAGGAAGTTACATTACCAACAATACATTATAAAGTTAACAACAGTTCATTCATAGTATACAATAGAAACAGAAAATAGCTGATCTGCTGCATGTAGCCCTTGAAAATAGACAAATTAACGTGAAAAACAGAGTTCTTCAACCACAATGTTCGTTCTTTAACACTGACTATTCATAACCCCAAATAGTGGTATGTTCCCCAATTACAACATGATTTTTAGCAGAGTTTTGAAAAATTAGAATCAGTAGGAGAATACTGGTGTTTTGTTTTGTAGTATTCAACTACTTATCACTTTTTGAAAAGAGTAGTGAATGGAGAATGGACTAAGGTTTCTTCTATTTGCCTAATAAATTTAGTATTTTGAATCTAAATCTTTGTTCAATTTCTGTATTTATTACTGGATAATAATGGGAATGAAAAACCAAAAATTGGTTATTTAGGAAACCAGTTATTTTGATTTGTTTTAACTCTCTGGTTAAACTGCTGTGGAAAACAACCAATGTACCCGAAAACCAGTTTTGCAGTGATAATCACCATTGTTATTGTCAAGAGCCACCATGCAGTAGGGAAGGTGTAATTTGGCAGCTCAAGCTTAAACACATACACATATCTCACAGAACTTGAAGGTTTCACCTCCTGAATCTGCAAATGATCATATTATCAGGTCATGTCAGCTTGATCAGTAACTCGACAAATGAGGTGTCTAGTATCAAAATCAGCTAAGTCACAAATTTATGAAAATTAGTTCAAGTTCTCAGTTTAAAATACAAGTACATCACTTCCAAGTGACACAAGAACATGCTTCAAAATCAGTCAGGGAACTGTGTTTGGACCCCTTGTATTCATGTTGTATATTAATGAGCTTGCAGACAATATTAATAGTAAAATCAGGTTTTTTTGCAGATGATACAATTATCTGTAATGAAGTAGAATTTGAAAGAAGCTGCATCAATATTCAGTCAGCTCTTGATAAGATACCAAAGTGGTGCAAGGCACTGAATTCTTGGCCATGCAACAGCGTGAACCAAATCCAGCAGACAGTAGATACATATCCAGCCATGTCAAGGAATGAGTAACAATCTTCATGTCATGCTATTTTTGACTGGAATCTTGCTTTGTTAGATTACACAACAATGTGACCTTGTCAGTGAGCTAAATAATTCCTTATGCTGTATTTCTTGATTTACGAAAAGCATTTGATTCAGTACTATGCCTATGCTTATTGTCAAAATTATGATCATATGGGGTATCGAGTGAAATTTGTGACTGGACTGAGGAGTTTTTGGTTGGGAGGACGCAGTGTGTTTGTGGGTGAACACTCATCGTCAGATGTAGAAGTAGCTTTGGGTGAGCCCCAGGGAAGTGTGTTTGGAGCCTTGCTGGTCATGTTGTATATTGACGACCATGCAGACAATGTTAATAGTAAAATCAGGCTTTTTGCAAATGATGCAGTTATCTGTAATGAAGTACTATCTGAAAGAAGTTGCACAAATATTCAGTCAAATCTTGATAGGATTTCAAAGTAACGCAGAGATTGGCAGCTTCTTTTAAATATTCAGAAATATAAAATTTTGCACTTCACAAAACAAAAAAAATGTAGTATCCTATGACTATAATATCAATGAATCATTGTTGGAATCAGCCAATTCATACAAATATCTGTGTGTTGATTAATCATGGGTGTCACACTTTGTAGGGATATGAAATGGAACGATCATGTAAGTTCAGTCATGGGTGAAGCAGGTGGTAGGCTTCATTTTATTGGTAGAATACTGGGAACTCGTACCAGATAGGACAACGGGGGATACTGAATGTATACAGAGAAGGGCAGCATGAATGGTCTGGGTTTGTTTAAACAGTGTGTGTGTGTGTGGGGGGGGGGGGGGGGGGGGGGGTCACGTAGATACTGAAAGAACTGAACTGGAAAACTCTTGAAGACAGAGGTAAACTATCCTGAGAAAGTCTGTTGACAAAATTTCAAGAACCTGCTTTAAATGATTACTCCAGGAATATGCTACAACTCCCTATGTATTGGTTACAAAGGAGTTGTGGGGATAAGACCAGAATAATTACTGCATGCCCAGAGGCATTGAAACAGTCATTCTTCCCACACTCCACATTTGAATGGAACAGAAGGAAACCCTAATAACTGGCACAATGGTACGTCTCTCTGCCATGCACCTCACAGTAGTTTGAATAATATAGATGTAGATGTAGATACTGTATATTCTTTGAAGTTATTATTTCATTTGTACATTGGCAACAGCAATATTTTGCAGTAATTTCTGTATTTGTGGACTTCTTACCATAATAGCTGCAAAAGCAATCTGTTTCCTGAATACCTGCATTTTCTCATTATTGGGTAGTGTAACGTGTTTATTGTTCAGAGTAGTGAACTGAAAAATTCACTTTTACACCTTGTGATACGTAAGAGAAACATCAACATATGAAAGTCCACTGACCCCAGGTCAAGTGCTGATGTATTGAAGCCCCCTTCTCAATATCATTTTCTATTAGCTATGACAAAAGAATAATTATGAAGAAATACATTCTGTCTGTGTAAAAGGTGAGGTATTTTATAGTAATGATATTGCAAAGTACCAAAGTCTGTGCAAAAAGAGGAAAACTGCTGGCTCAAATGAGACTTCATACAGTGATGAAAGTCATTACTCTTCATATATCCAACACAGTCACCATCAGTGGTACATGTAAAATGCCTGATATTGTAATTTAAATGAGAACAAACTGAAGACTTAAAACAACAATATCACAGTGTATGTGTGAATGATGGCAATCACAACAATGATTCTATTAATACATTTGATTATTTGCAGATCTTTTCTTTGCGTTGTGTTCAAGATCTAAGTGATCTACATAGCTTTACTGAAAGAAATCCCATTTTGTATCCTCATCAGTTTTCCGGTGTTTTTCCTGATGTGTTATTATCCAATTTATGTTGTAACACTTTTTTATTGCTATAAATAAAATAAATTACAATCTACAAAGAAAAGAAATGACAATGTCCCTTTATTTTAATTGCTTTTTTCACAATTTTTGCAATTTAAAAAGAGTACAGTTTTATACAAAAAAAGAGTAAAATTACATAAAATTGCAAGAATGGCCAAATAACAACTTAAAAAATGTGTTAACTATGTATCAAATTTCACAATACAACAGAACTTAAATATTAAATTGCTAGGGATGTAACTATGAGAGAAACATGTTTGTGACCATCATTGTTTTGTCTCTTGTGATTTTTCTTCCGTGTTGAAAAAATGTTTACAGTGACTTGGCCGGTTTTGATACTAGACGCCTCAAACGTAGACATTTTTAAGCAACAGTTTCTCACTAGAATACAATAAACAAATAGTCACATAAACAAGCAATCAGCCAAAGTAAAAGAAGCCCAACAACACAAAGTAAAATGAAGAACATAATAAGTCACACAGAAATTGGAAGTCAGTCCCCTTACAAATTGTTCATCAATACTATCTAAATTATGAATTATATGTCATAAAAACTGAAAATCATAAGATCCGATGATGACAGCATAACTCTGTTGAAACTGATCATCCAAAAAATGCTTTTCTCATGATCTTGACTTGCTAAGTTTTCTTCATTTACCAAATATTATCTAAATATAAACTGTTCTTCTCCTTTTCATGCATATTTGCAAAGTAGTGAGATCTTAGAAAGTACTTACAGCTAAGTGTATCATCACTTTGAACTCAAGTCAAAAAGATAAAGTCTCCAGTGGAACCATGCAGGGTCACCGCCACCCAAAAAATCCAAGTCCAGTCACACGAGTGTGGGAATGGTTATGCTCATCTCCTCCTTTGAAAAAAGGGCCTCCATTCTTGTCATTGCCCTGGAGGGTGGGACAATGGTGAATGTGCGGAGATTTGCACAAAATTTGGTCACCTGAAGGGTGGGAATCGGGTCAAACTGACCAGGGCAGTTCACTTGTAGGGTCATTTTACCCCATGGAAATGCAAGCCCACATACAGAAAATGCAGTTAAGGAGCTCTTGGAGACGTGCACATGAGAGGTCCTCAGTTACTCTCCCATACAGTCTGGACCTGTCTCCCTCCGATTTTGGTGTTTATGGTGGCACAAAAAAGGTTCCAAGAGGGAAAAAATAGGACATCAGACAGTATGTTTGAAACTGGTTCACAGTACACTTCAAGGATTTTATGAGATGGCCATTCATCAGCTTGTGTCTCAGTGGGAAAGTGCCTCACCAGTGAAATATTTTTGAAATAACAGTACATTTTCTGCTTACAGGCCTGGATAGTCTACAGGCCTGACGGGTAGCTTACAGTCAAGGGTTACTACAATGCATTTTAGAATGATATTGCTGGAATCCAAAGGTGGGACAGTTTTGCCCCATTCAGTGCATGTGAGACATTCTCTGACAGCGAACAAGGTTCAGCTGCCTTCTGAGCATTCTGCTTTGAAGAATGTAGTCAGTGCAAACTTATGGTGAATTAATGATTTCTTCTCTGAATTAATGATTTCTTCTCTTTTTCATATTTTTTACATTTCTTAAAGGAAGTCATTTGCTTATGGAGGCTGTGCATTTATCTTGAAATGAACATTTCATTATTTAACAGTTAGCTAATTTCACTTGATTGGGCATCATCAAGCAGTTATTACAATAAAAAAAGTGTTATGCTTACATTTTATATTCTGTACATCAGTGTGTCTCCATTTCAGAAGTTATGCTAACAAATTTGAATATAGTATGTTGGATACTTGTGCAATGATAAAACTTATATTACAGTTGTAGTTTTTCCATTTTATATATAGACTTCACACCTGGGATATTTGTGGTCTTACCTACAGTGGTTGTACAAAATTCCTGTCAGGGACACCATCACATGTTGCTTTTTCCCTACACTGATGTGTGGATCATAACATGCTGTAAGCAAAACAATATTTTTTTTTGTTATGTAGGTTTATAATGCCCAAGGGAGCACAGTTAGTTAACTGCTAACTAGTGAAATAAAGAGTCCATTTCAAAAAAAAACTTGCACAGGAAAATAACTTCCTGTTGTGCACACACATATACTTATAAAAAATACTATTGTTCCATTTGTTGTCAACAGGTGATTTTTTAACTATGATAAATGACAAATAGTATATAAATGTACACTGTCATGATTGTGGTATCACATGAAGAACCAAGGAACCGCCAGCACCAGACATAGGGGGCCTAAAAAGTCTGAGGATGGCTTTAACATAAACCTTAACCTGTAATAATAAACAAATGTTGTTGCGATCTTGACTGTTGCTTTAATCAAATGTATATTAGTATGTTCCACTCATAATGATTTCACATGAAAATTACATATACTTTTGGACAAATCCATAACATATTTATTGTCTATGGGTGGATAAAGAAATGTAAACAAAAAATAAAAGTGCCCAACATCAAGTGTATGTATGTATGTGCATGTAGAAGTAGATTACGCATGGTTACTGTTCATTGGTTCAGATAAGACAAGTCTGAAGACAGTATTATCACACAACAGAAACAGATTTACATCAGTTCCAGTTGGATATTGTCTCCACCTGCAAGAGGTAATAATAATAATAATAATATTTATTAAACATCAAACAATCAAATACAATCCCTATAAATAATACAGTTTCAGGACGTAACACACATTACTTTTCTGAATACATCAGTTTACAAATTACAAACTAAAGATTTCTGTGTAACATTAAATTTTACATTTTAATGTATTTTAAACTTGTTAATATACAAACAAAAGTGTTACAAATATTTTTATCCTCATTAGATCACTTGTGAATTGCTTAAAACTATGAGACTGACATCCTTACAAAGCACTCCTCATGAAGATAAGGTACTTATCTAAGGAATGAAATGGATTTGCAATTAATATTCGTTTTAGCTGGTCCTTTAATTTGCTAGTAGGAAGGGCTGTGAGACTTTTTGATAGGACACTGACTACCTTCTTCCCAGCATGAAGTGCATGTTTTTCATATAAAGCTGTTCTGTGTCTATCTAAACGGTAACGGAATTTTTGTCTTATGGTATAGCTCACAGTTGAAGTTTGGATTTATTGCTTTCACAAACAATCATACATTTAATCAATTTCTTCATAATCTGCAGAGCTAGTTGGCATATAAACTTGTACTACTGTAGTAGGCATGGGATTTGTGTCTATCTTGGCCACAACAACGCGTTCACTATGCTGTTTGTAGTAGCTTACCCGCACTCCTATTTTTTTATTCATTATTAAACCTACTACTTCATTACCCCTATTTGACTTTGTATTTATAACCCTGTATTCACCTGACCAAAAGTCTTGTTCCTCCTGCCACCGAACTTCACTTCGGGTAATGAAGGGAGACGAAAATTTAATAGTCATGGGTGACTGGAATTCGAGAGTAGGAAAAGGGAGAGAAGGAAACATAGTAGGTGAATATGGATTGGGGGTAAGAAATGAAAGAGGAAGCCGTCTGGTAGAATTTTGCACAGAGCATAACTTAATCATAACCAACATTTGGTTCAAGAATCATGAAAGAAGACTCTATATATGGAAGAATCCTGGAGATACAAGAAGGTATCAGATAGATTATATAATTTTTTTTTTATTTATTTGGTCCTGTTGATTACATATTATACAGCCAGTGTACAAGTAATATAGGACAAGTCAATTGAAGCAATTACAGTAGTATATTAACATTTATATATCACATTGCACAGACATTGGTTTATTTTACAAGAACAATTACTTGCATGCAGTATTAAAGCCTGCATTATGCCAAAAACAGTTTTAGTGATTGTTTAAAATAGTAGAATAAGTGACAGTGCATATTTTTATGGCACTTACATATATAAGGAAGTAAATTTTCTTCAGGGTCATGGTTTGAATAAATACAAGTTTTAACTGTATTCCTTAAGAAGAGGTTTAAATGAATGCTCAAGAGAGTGGGATACATGGGAGTCCACATTTTCTCATAATGAAACAGATAAATTTACATTTTATCACCACAATTTCAGTTAAACTACAAGTAACAGCATCACACTTTATCTTTAAGGGAGTGCTTTTCTTAGGCAGTTTCCCACCACTCTTGTACATCATAACTCTAAGTATTTATTCATTATATAGAAAGTTTGTTCGATGAGAAATAGTTTTAGTTTCCTTTTGAAAACCTGTACATTATTTATTTCCTTTTTTTATATTGATGAGGAGCTTATTGAAGACCTTTATATCTGACTCAGTAACTCCTCTAAGTACTTTAGTGAGAGATGCAGAGTCTTGATGAAAATTTATCACCTGTCTTGTGTCATGGTTGTGGATGCCACAATTTTTCTGAAACAGTTCCCTGTTGTTGGCTACAAATAACATCAGTGAGTATATATACTGACCTGTGATGGTAGGTATCCTGAGAGATTTGAAGAGACCTCTGCAAGATGTCCCACTAGGGACCCCACGTATTAGCCTCACTGCTCATTTTTGTATTCTGAAGACTTTTTCAACACCTGCAGCATTTCCCCAGAAGATTATCCCATAGGAGAGAACAGAATGGAAATATACAAAGTATGACAACAACATTATTTCTCTGTCTACTAACTGATGGAGAGCTCTTCGTGCAAAGCACGAAGAGCTAAGTTTCTTGACCAGCTGAACAATTTGTTCTTTCCATCTTAGGTGACTGTCTATCTGGATATCCAGGAATTTTGTATGTGTGGTTTCATTAATTTTCTGATTGTTAACATGTATTTCAGGAGCTTTAATTTTTTTTTTATTTTTTGTCAGAAACTGTATCATGTTGGTTTTTGAAATATTTAAGGTTAGGCTATTCGCAGTGAACCATTTGTGTACTTGAGTAGAGACTGTCATGGCTGTATCCTGCATTGTTGAGTTTGGTCCTTTTACGAGAATACTTGTATCATCGGCAAACATTACTATTTTTGCTCTGTTGTTAATTGTGATTGGTAGATCATTAATGTAGATCAGGAAAATTAATGGCCCAAGGTATATTAATAATTTTTTACTTATGGACCGTCTGACAGCAACTGAATAAAACACAATTTTATTGATTTGACAATCGGAAACAGAAACCAAAACATTGCTTTAAAACAAGCGTTCAGTGCATAGTGTTGTGGAATGGGGAAAAAACCGCAAATTGGCGTTCATAAGAAGAAGAACAACACCAAAAATGCAACAGGAGCGTAATATGTAGGAAATTGTCCACGCAACCTGCCACTGATGATGCCTTGCAGAAAATAAAGGCGAAACGCGTATGGCACTAAAATTGTGTTTTATTCAGTTGCTGTCAGACAGTCCATAAGTAAAAAATTATTAATATACCGTAATATTACACGCAACTGAGGAAGACAGGACTATAAAAGTTAAAGATGTTAATGGCCCAAGAATTGAGCCCTGTGGGACTCCGTACTTTATATTTCCCCAGTCTGATGTTAATGCTGTTCCTGTCCCCCTTAAGACAACCCTTTGCTTCCTGTTCTGTAAGTATGATTCTAACCAAGTCAAAGATTTGTCTTTAATGCCATAATGTGGAAGTTTTTTTAAGAGTGTGTTGTGATCTACACAATCAAATGACTTGGCAAGGTCACAAAATATCCCCACTGGATACCTTTTGTAATTTAGTTCACCTAAAATTTCATGTGTTAGGTTAAATATAGCTATGTCAGTGGAGGAGCCCTTACGAAAGCCGAACTGTGTAGGAGCCGGTAAGCCATTTTGTGTCGTGTGGCTATAAATCCTATCATACACTATTCTCTCAAATACCTTTGAGAATACTGGCAGCAGGGCGCTGTGCCGATAGTTGGATATTTCATCCCTTGCTCCACTTTTGTGGATTGGCATCACTTCTGCATGTTTTAATCTATCTGGGAACACACCAGTTTCCATAGATTGGTTACAAAAATAGCACAACATATAACTGATTAAGTCTGCACATGATTTTAGAATCCTACTTGATATGCCATCGTATCCACAGGAATCTGAGTGTTTGAGTAATTTTATGGTTTTTTCAATTTCTTTAGGGGTTGTACTTCTGAAATGAAGTGCTACTTTAGATGTTATTTGCATGTGGTTAAGTAGTTCAATAGCTTCTGTGGGAGCCTGTTTATTATGGTTCACTGTTTTTTCAGCTACAGAGAGAAAAAAATTGTTGAAATCTGAGGCTGCAGCTTTGTGTTTATTATTGTCAGGTTTTATGTTCCTATTTGTCTCACTTTTTATGATGTGCCATATGGTTTTTATTTTATTGTTTGAATTGCTAATTTTTTGTGCATAGTGCAATGGTTTAGCCTTCTTGATTACACTTGTTAGAATTTTACCGTATTTCTTGTAATGTAACTTTACTGCTGGGTCTGTACTAGTCCTCTGTTGTACATACAGATCTCTCTTTTTGTTACATGACATTTTTATGCCTGTAGTTAGCCACCCTTTCCTTTTACTACAGGTTGGTTTGATTTTAATCTGTCTTTGGGGGAAAGAAGCTTCAAAATGTTTAAGGAATAAGTTCAGGAATGAGTTGAACTTCTCATTCACTGTGTCAGCCTGGTATACTTCCTCCCATTGCTCATGGCATAAACTATTTTTGAACAAGCAAGTAGATTCAGCATCTATTGATCTAACATGTTTAACTTGTTTACAATGGCCATGTGTTGTTTTTCTGCTGGCAAGTAAGACAGAGATTTAGGAACCAGTTTTTAAATTTTAAGACATTTCCAGGGGCAGATGTGGACTCTGACCACAATCTATTGGTTATGAACTGTAGATTAAAACTGAAGAAACTGCAAAAATGTGGGAATTTAAGGAGATGGGGCCTGGATAAACTGACTAAACCAGAGGTTGTACAGAGTTTCAGTGAGAGCATAAAGGAATGGGGAAAAGAAATACAGTAGAAGAATGGGTAGCTCTGAGGGATGAAGTAGTGAAGGCAGCAGAGGATCAAGTAGGTAAAAAGATGAGGGCTAGTAGAAATCCTTTGGTAACAGAAGAAATATTGAATTTAATTGATGAACGGAGAAAATATAAAAATGCAGTAAATGAAGCAGGCAAAAAGGAATACAAACGTCTCAAAAATGAGATCAACAGGAAGTGCAAAATAGCTAAGCAGGGATGGCTAGAGGACAGATGTAAGGATGTAGAGGATTATCTCACTAGGGGTAAGATAGATACTGCCTACAGGAAAATTAAAGAGACCTTTGGAGAAAAGAGAGCCACTTGTATGAATATCAAGAGCTCAGATGGAAACCCTTCTAAGCAAAGAAGGGAAAGCAAAAAGGGGGAAGGAGTATATAGAGGGTCTATACAAGGGCGATGTACTTGAGGACAATATTATGGAAATGGAAGATGAGGTAGATGAAGATGAAATGGGAAATATGATACTGCGTGAAGAGTTTGGCAGAGCACTGAAAGATCTGAGTTGAAACAAGACCCCGTGAGTAGACAACATTCCATTGGAACTATTCACGGCCTTGGGAGAGCCAGTACTGACAAAACTCTACCATCTGGTGAACAATATGTATTAGACAGGTGAAATACCCTCAGACTTCAAGAAGAATATATTAATTCCAATCCCAAAGAAAGCAGGTGTTGACAGATGTGAAAATTACCGAACTATCAGTTTAATAAGTCACAGCTGCAAAATACTAACACGAATTCTTTACAGACGAATGGAAAAACCGGTAGAAGCCGACCTTGGGGAAGATCAGTTTGGATTCCGTAGAAATATTGGAAAACATGAGGCAATAAAGACCCTATGACTTAGCTTAGAAAATAGATTAAGGAAAGGCAGACCTACGTTTCTAGCATGTGTAGACTTAGAGAAAGCTTTTGACAATGTTGACTGGAATACTCTCTTTCAAATTCTAAAGGTGTCAGGGGTAAAATACAGGGAGTGAAAGCTATTTACAATTTGTACAGAAACCAGATGGCAGTTATAAGAGTCGAGGGATATGAAAGGGAAGCAGCAGCTGTGAAGGGAGTGAGACAGGGTTGTAGCCTCTCCTCGATGTTATTCAATCTGTATATTGAGCAAGCAGTAAAGGAAACAAAAGAAAAATTCAGAGTAGGTATTAAAATTCATGGAGAAGAAGTAAAAACTTTGAGGTTCGCCAATGACATTGTAATTCTGTCAGAGACAGCAAAGGACTTGGAAGAGCAGTTGAACGGAATGGACAGTGTCTTGAAAGGAGGATATAAGATGAACATCAACAAAAGCAAAACGAGGATAATGGAATGTAGTCAAATTAAGTCGGGTGATGCTGAGGGAATTAGATTAGGAAATGAGACACTTAAAGTAGTAAAGGAGTTTTACTATTTGGGGAGCAAAATAAATGATGATGGTCGAAGTAGAGAGGATATAAAATGTAGACTGGCAATGGCAAGGAAAGCGTTTCTGAAGAAGAGAAATTTGCTAACATCGAGTATAGATTTAAGCGTCAGGAAGTTGTTTTTGAAAGTATTTGTATGGTGTGTAGCTATGTATGGAAGTGAAACATGGATGATAAATAGTTTGGACAAGAAGAGAATAGAAGCTTTCGAAATGTGGTGCTACAGAAGAATGCTGAAGATTAGATGAGTAGATCACATAACTAATGAAGAGGTATTGAATAGAATTGGCGAGAAGAGGAGTTTGTGGCACAACTTGACAAGAAGAAGGGACCGGTTGGTAGTACATGTTCTGAGGCATCAAGGGATCACAAATTTAGCATTGAGGGCAGCGTGGAGGGCAAAAATCGTAGAGAGAGACCAAGAGATGAATACACTAAGCAGATTCAGAATGATGTAGGTTGCAGTAAGTACTGGGAGATGAAGAAGCTTGCACAGGATAGAGTAGCATGGAGAGCTACATCAAACCAGTCTCAGGACTGAAGACCACAACAACACAAGCAATAATATATATATATATATATATATATATATATATATATATATATATATATATATATATATATATATATATATATATATATATACAATAAAAAACTAGTTTGTACCTTTGTAGATTTTATAAAGGCTTATGACTCAGTGGATCGTGAATATCTTTTCCAAATTGTGAAAGAACAAGGCCTGGATCCTAAAACCACGGCAATTATCAGAGACACGCTAACTGGTACAAAATCAAAAATAAAGTTCAGAGGAGAAATTTCAGAACCCTTTGAAATAAAAACAGGCGTGAGGCAAGGTGATGGACTCTCTCCGTTGCTATTTAACTGCGTTCTAGAAAAAGTAATACAAGAGTGGCGCGAACGAAAATTGGAGTTCAAAATTGACCAACCAGTGAAATTAGGACGAACAAATATTCGAATAGACTGTTTGGCCTTTGCAGACGACTTCGTTATTCTAACGCAGGACATCCAAATTGCTCAGAAACAAATAGAAATTCTTAAAGAAACAGCAGAAATAGTAGGTCTCCAAATCTCATTTGAAAAAACAGAGTATATGACTAGCAACAAACTGGCACCCAAACTTTTGGAAACTAAGTATGGAAAAATCAAAAGAGTTTCGCAATTCAAATATTTAGGTGAAACAATCTCAGAGACTGGTCTAGAAAAAATTGGAAATGAAATTCGTTGTCAAAAGATGGAGACAGCTTTTAGACTTACAAAAGACATCTACAACAAAAAATGTCTCTCGAGGTACTCTAAATTGAGACATTACAACACGGTCATAAAACCAGAGTGCCTTTATGGGGCTGAAACGCTAATTTTAAACAGAAAAAAGGACATTCAAGAAATCCAAAAAAGAGAAAGAAAAGTAATCAGAAAAATTCTAGGTCCAAAATATACTGAAGAAGGAACATACAGGCTAAGAGCAAATAGTGAAATTCAACAGTACACCAGCATATATTCGGATATGAAAAAACGCAGATTAAAATTTTATGGGCATATTAAAAGAATGGATGCTACCAGACTAACTAAACAAGTAGTGGAATTCTACGAAAATCGAAGTAAAGCTAAATTTGAGACAATAAAATGGATTGCTGCTATAAAAGAGGACATGAAAGAGGCAGATATAAAACAAGATGAAATTCAAGACAGAAAATTATTTAGGCAAAAAATTCATGACTGGGTAGTTGGTCAAGCTGAAAAACCAAAGAAAACTGGAACCACATGGTCTGATGAAAGGAAAAGAGCTCATTCCGAGAGAATGAAAACAATTTGGGCAGAGAGAAAGTCTAAAAGAAAATAACTGAATGCCCCGTGATTGTACTTCGCATGGTCCAGTAGGGCCCAAACGTGAATAATAAATAAATAAATATACATATATATATATATTATATATATATATATATATATATATATATATATATATATATATATATATATAAAAAACAAAGATGAGGTGACTTACCGAACGAAAGCGCTGGCAGGTCGATAGACACACAAACAAACACAAACATACACACAAAATTCAAGCTTTCGCAACAAACTGTTGCCTCATCAGGAAAGAGGGAAGGAGAGGGGAAGACGAAAGGAAGTGGGTTTTAAGGGAGAGGGTAAGGAGTCATTCCAATCCCGGGAGCGGAAAGACTTACCTTAGGAGGAAAAAAGGACAGGTATACACTCGCACACACGCACATATCCATCCACACATACAGACACAAGCAGACATATTTAAAGACCCTCGTTGTGGGGGTGTTGTGAGGGTGACTTGGTATTAGAAGGTGGAAAGTGTATAAAGGCACATTTGCATGCCGAGCGTGAGTTTCCTCGGAAACGCGAGATATTAATTAAATAAATAATCAGTGACAAATAAATAAAGCCTATGGCACACAACTGCAGCGCTGTGTCGCTGATAAAACAAAAGTACATTTTCGTTAGTCGTATGTTTGATTAAAAAAAAGAAAGAGCTCTCGTTGAAGTGGTGCGAGAAGCACGTATTTTAGTTTATTGTCTGGCACACCGCCATATTTCATGATATAGAAAATTGCAACCATACTAGGCACTCGATTCTGTAAAGAATTTATATTTATAAAAGTAAGTAGGATTATGAACTGTAGGCTTATTCATTGAATATATCTGATTTAACTAACTGTGTAATTTTTTTGTTTAGTAGACAATCGCCTCTGTACGACGTTTTGGCATGGCTGGCAAATTATTGTAATATTGAGATTTAGTTTATGAGTCCGCACCTACCGCAGCAGTCTTTGGAAACGATTTAATTACGAAGTCCGATTATTTCAGTTTTATTTCACGGTCAACTACGAGTAACATTGCCTTTACGAAAAAGCCATTGTCAAGCGTCTGATACCGAATAATCAAAACCTGACGACTCATAGGAGAGCCAATCAGACAGATAAAAATAATTAATATTTTATTTTATTTTATTTTATTTTATTTATTTTATATTGGCGACTGCGTGTCGGACTTGTTATTTTGTCATTTGTTACATTGTTCTCTTTGTTTCATGTGAAAAATCAACCTTCTGGTCCTGGACTTGACTATATGAGAAATAAAAAAAAAAATCAGAAGATATTTGCCAATTATAAAATTTTGCGGGAAGACGCAAAGAAGCTTCCAGCAAAATAAGGTAAGACGCAGCATCTTTGCATTAGCAGGCTTGACCAGACGTATAATTCAGTGTATTAGCTTTTCAGTAAAATTCTGTAGTGTTTCCTTTCCGCATAACAGTTTCAGTGATAAATTCCATTCTCAGTATTTTTCCTTAAACAATAACGTATGCAACAATACCAATACACGAGTGTACAATATGGCCGACTTCTGTACGATATCATGTAACATGGCCAGCAGCCATTACCAATAATCTCAAATTCAGTTTATATTTTTAAATTAACAGACAGCCATTGTTGCTACGACCGATTCATGCTCAACTGCATTTTATTTTAAAACCAGTGTCAAACATTAATTTCTTGAAATATATAGCACGTGTGGCATGGTAATAACTAGAAAACAATACGCAAAAATGGAACAGCAAAGACGTACTATTCAGACGCAATCCGACTCGGACGAGAGACAAATGTTAGAAAATGACTTTACGACAGCAACCGGTAGTGACGATACATCAAATATTGACGCAAGTGTCAACGGAAATTTTGACAATAGGCCGTCCACCACAAAAATTTCAAAGTCTCAGTTAGAGCCCATGTTAATACATGACGTCACGTCTAATGACGCGGCGGGGGCAGAGACCTTGCAAACAGTAAACATTGCCAACATGTTACAAATGCTAATGAAACAAAACGCAGAAAATATGGCAACCTTAAGGATGCAGAACGCGGAAAACATGGCAACCTTAAAGACACAAAATGAACAGTTAAAGACACAAAATGACGAAATTAAATCTGATCTCATAGCAATCAAGGCATGTAATGACACTTTGTGTAAACGTGTGGAACTTATAGACGCCACACTGACCGAACAGATGACTGAACTCAGTACGAAATTTTCCAAGCTTAATACGAGACAAGAAAAGACTACAAATGACGTAGCACTTTTACAGAAACAATTAAAAAACCTTAATGTCACGTGTGAAGCTCTTACTGAACAAATTCAAACATATCCTTCAGTACACGACAACCTTGAAAAACGAATTACTGACGTGCAGAATAAATTTGACGATGTTGAACAACACCTGACTGACATCTTACAATCTGATGCCACAGCTCATTTTCAAAATATTAATAAAGAATTTCATGATTGGGTAGAGAACAAAGACAAACATTTTGATAGATGCATACGTGAAAATTTACCAACAATTGTGCACGACTCCGTAGCGGAATACATCACTAATAACAAACAGCTGATTAGTGACGCAGTACAATCCGTCACTGCACCCATGAGACAATTCACCGATCAACCACAGTCTGAATGTAACGAAAATATCAGTCAAAATGTACAGTTCAGAAACCAATATACATTCGGGTATGACGCACACATACCGCACACCACAAACACACAAGAACAAAACACACCACGACTACAACACATACCACGACGTGCAACCACAAACACAAGCTATTATCATGGTAAACCACAGCAACATTATCGTAATTACTCGCCAGCTGAGCATTGCAGTAATTACAGTGGAACAAATCCATATCATAATGCAAAGGAAGAAGAAAGCTTAATAAAACACAGGCAATTTCAGGCTTTTATCCCAGAGAAACGAACCATTCATCCGGTGATTTTTCTTAAATCTTTTAGTAACGCATTTCCACGCACTTGGAGTGACCGGAAAAAGATTTCATATATTGTCGGTTACATCCAAGGCGATGCAGCTGTCTGGGCATACAGTCAAGCTGACGTATGTACCACGTACAGTGAGTTTGAGCGTGCCTTTCTGAACAAATTCTGGTCGCAATCCGTCCAGGAGCGACTCAGGAGACAAATTTTAGAACCTGAAACTTTTAACAGTAAAAATGGTAACTTACGCAGATATTTTGAAAAATACTTGAACATGGGACATTTTTTAGACGAACCAGTCGCAACACGTGATATACTCCGAGCGTTGAAGGCCAAATTGCCTTTCAACATTAAGGAAAAACTTCTACATATCCCGGATGACGATTCAGATTATTTTTTAACAGCTTTAGATTCGGTTGACATGTTACTTGAAGATCAGCGCTTCGCGCGGCAAAACAGCAGCCACAATGTTTACACTAGTGGTATGCAAAACATGCAGGCTTGCCAACACAATTCTGGCGCGCCCACAGTTGAATACGCGGTACAACAAAAACAGCAAACTCACATGCCGTCTCAGTACGGAAATCAAAATCAACACGCGTATTCCAATACGAACAATAGTTACAACAGTAATAACATTTCATGCGGCAATCCATACAAAAGGCACCGCGGTAATAACTGCAACGGTAACAACGGATACAAAGGTAATAACAAAAACACAAACAGAAATAGAAATAATAATAACTACGAGCCAAGACAGCATCAAGGTTGGACTCGTAACGATCAGTACTTTCATTCAAACTCTGCTTTACCACAGCAGTCACCAGGTCAAAATTGGAGCATACCTTACGACCGACAGGTAAGTTATAATGCGCAACAGCAACAACAACCGCAAAAGTTTGGAGATCATAATAGGCAATATCCGAATGTGAATATAATAGAAATGACACCTGATGCACAACCTCAATCTGTGTCAGTACCTAGTACAAATGATAATCCAACAAACTAGAAACAGTCACTACTTTGCCCCAGGTCGTGGCTGAAGAATCCTTGGGGGGCGGCTTCAATGTTAATCAGTTATTTGACACCACACTTGAACAACAGAATAATGATATGCCGAGTAATTCTAAACAAAAACTACCTGTTTTATTTATAAGATACAACCACAATAACAATATATCAGATGAACTTTTACAAGACAGTACACAATGTCGTTTAAACACAAATGAAATTGTTTTAGCATCCACTACTGGTGTAGTAGGTGGGATTCCAACTACTATTATCCTAGATACAGGTGCAGCTGTGAGCGTTTTATCTTTTAATTTTTATAAAAAGATGTGTGAATTGGAACCTGTGCCTGAGTTTCCTGCCCAAAACTGTAAAATAACTACTGCACTAGGTAATAAGTCATGTAGGGTTACGAAGCAAGTTTTTGTAAACGTTAAAATAGGTAATGGAACCGTACAATGGCCATTCCTGGTTGTACAAAACCTTGTGACTAATTGCATATTAGGAATAGATATTATGAGCGAGAAGGACTGCATTATAGACTTCTCCAAAGGTAAATGTATTTTAAATGATAAAGGCAGTGTAATTATTATTGATTTGGACAGGAGAACTCTAAAGCATGACAAACACTGTACAGGGTACAAGGTACAGTTAGTACTTGACAAAGACATTCAAGACATGCAAACACACTCATCTGACAGAGAGCTAATGGACTTGAAAACATTGCTTGATCATAAGATAAGTGAAGCTACAGCTCTCAGTGTACATGAACGTATAAAACTACAGGAAGTGTTATCCAAATATTTACAAGTTTTTACCAAACGATTAGGTGTTATCAACACGTATGTGTACAAGATTGAAGTTAAGCCTCACAAGATCTTCTGCCATAAGACATATAACGTACCGTTATCTCAACGACCTGCTGTGTGGCAAGAATTAAAACAAATGTTAGACTGGAAGGTCATTGAACCATCCACCTCACCTTATTGTAGTCCTCTACTTGTTGTCAAAAAATCAAATGGAGGCATTAGGTTAGTGTTAGACGCACGAGCTATTAATGAAATAATTTTACCGGTTCACACAAAACCTGAAAATTTAGAAGAGCAATTACAGAAATTTCTAGATGCAAAATATTTTTCCACAATAGATCTCGCTAATTCGTTTTGGCAGGTGGGTATCACTCCTGATTCTCGGAAATATACTGCATTTATGTTCGGGGGGCGAACCTATCAGTTTTGTGTTCTACCCTTCGGACTGAATGTCAGCTCTGGGGTATTCATTACAGCCCTGGATACCGTGCTTGGCGACGATTTAGTTGAGACAGTCACACACTATGTAGATGATATACTGATAGCTACACAATCCTGGAATGAACACGTTGACACACTTCAAAGAATTTTAGAAAAATTTGCACAAGCTGGAGTCACAGCCAACCTAAGAAAATCAAAATTTGGTTGCAGTGAGATAAAGTATTTAGGACATATCATTAATTCACAGGGCATACGTCCGGATCCCAGTAAATTAGATGCTATCAGAAACTTTCCTAGCCCTCGAACTAAAAAGCAGTTAAAATCATTCCTTGGGCTATGTTCATTTTTCAGACGTTTTTTGCCACAACCACTTTTGAACAGTAAACATCTGCTAAATCTACTCAGAAGGAATCAAGTTTGGATCTGGTCGGAACAGTGCCAGAATGACTTTAATACAATTAAACATGCTTTAGTGAATGCTAACATTTTGAGCCATCCAGATTTCAATTTAGATTTTTGTATGACTTGTGACGCTTCACGTACTGGCTTGGGCTGTTGCTTATTTCAAGTTGTAAAGAATAAAGAGGAGGAACAGATAAGAATTATTGGGTTTGCGAGTCGCACTCTAACTGAATGTGAGCGTACATACTCCACTACTGAGTTAGAAACACTTTCCATAGTATGGGCATTCAAGAAATTCAATTATTATTTATTTGGAAAACATACGGTAATTTACACCGATCACCAGGCCCTGACATTTTTGTTAACTTGTAAACTTGTACATCCTAGACTATCACGATGGGCAGTTACACTTCAGAACTACTCTTTTGAAATTAAGTACATAAGAGGTAAGGACAACACCATTGCAGACACTTTGTCTAGACTTCCACAAGGTATGAATGATACCAACAGTGACTTAGAAAATATAAATGACTACAGGATTCTCTTAATGCAAGACAAGCAGTATCACCAATATTATATTGATATGTGCAGAAACATGGCTGAATTACAAAAATCTGATCCTCACTGGTATAAGATAATAACATTACTGGTAGAAAAACACAACCATCCTTTGACTAAGTATTACAAGTTACACAATGATGTGTTATTTTACCGCCGACATCCAAATGCTACTAACTGGTGTGTATGCATTCCCAAAGAGTCTGAACGTAATCTAATTTGGCACACACACTTAGTTTGGGGTCATTATGGGACGAAAAAGTGTTTGGCAAAGCTCAGTACATACTGTTATTTTAGCAATATGAGAAGAAAAATTTACAGGGAACTAAAAACATGTGTCATATGTCAAAAATCAAAACCTCAGAATTTATCCACAAAAACAGATTTACATTCTATTTTACCTGGTAGACCCCTGGAAATTCTGTGTACTGACATTAGTGGACCGCATCCAGCAAGCTCTGGAGGCGTCAAATATATCTTAGCTTTTTATGATATATTTTCTAAACACGTAAAACTTTATGCTTTAAAATCCGCCACTGCAAATGCTATAATACGAAGATTCTCAAGTGATTACCTGACGCACGTGGGAAAACCTAAAGCAATTCTGTCAGATAATGCAGCATACTACTCTGGGTACAAATGGAGAAATTTCTTGAAGGACAATAACATTAAAAGTATATTTATTTCGAGGTTTAGTCCACAATGTAACGCGACTGAGAGACTTTTCCGAGAATTAAATCGATTCATGAGGACCTATATTTCATCAAAACATACTAATTGGGTGTCCTACCTAAGTCTTTTCGAAGACGTACACAATAACTTAAATATTTACGATACAAATTACACACCTAACGAGATCATGTTCAATTGCAAACAGAACGATCAGTGGATAGAACCATTACCTAAGTTGTCGGACAAGGAAATCACACCTGAACAGAAAATAAAAGAAGTATTGACTACGCTGACACATCACGCACCGATACGAAACAAACATCACAGAAACATAATAAAAAGAAAACAAAAATTCGAGGTAGGAATGCTTGTACTACTTCGTACTCATCATAAATCTGTTGCACTCAAACGACGCAACGCTAAGTGGCGTCTGCTATATGAAGGACCTTATATAATTGTTAACATACCGCACCCTGGTGCGTATCTGTTACAACATCGTAGAACTAACAAAATTATTGGGCTATACGCACACCGAGATCTTAGAGCATTTCATGCTGAATAATGTAAAAGTCATACCCATCAAAATATTGCTAAGCAACTCGAAAAACTCTGTTGCTACAACACAGATAATAAGTAGTATAGAAATTTTCATTTCAGCGTTCCAGAGTCGCAGTTGAAGACAGAAGAACTTTTCTTTCAACGCCGCGGTTCCACCGAGAAGACTGAATATTAAAGTAAAATTTATGATTACGTAGCAGTGAATGATATATAAATTTTTCACGGAATATTTGTGACTGTAGGTACCACTGACTTGCTATGACACCTGACGAACCGACAGACGTCATCTGTGAAGCGATCTTTTACTTCGAGAAATAGATTAGACGCACATCTCTCAGCAAGAAAAGCATCTACCAGTAGTCAAGGCCACACAGACACACTACACACACGCACAAAACGCGAGGAATCGAACATTTTCTCTCTCTTACTATTTTGAATATTTATTGAGTAGTGAAAACGCCTGGTCTTGCCTACTGATGTAATGAATGTTGTGTCTAACCTATCTTAATTTCAGATGACATCACAAAAAACATCGATAATATCCCAGCAAAACCGCTAAAGAGGATGTAAATATCTGCAATTCATGTAATCAAATATGACACAATGTAATAACCTATAGCTATGTAATGATGATGTAAACATGTTTATGTGCAACTGTATTATGTTTATGCTAAGAAAATATGTGACGTGTGTATGTATTATTACTTATGTTTTTTTTTTTAAACTGATGTATAATGTAACTGTTACTGTGTGAAAATTTGAACGATAACGAGTGCCAAAATGTGAAAAACTTTTTTTAAAAAAAAAAAAAAAAAAAAAAATTGCGTAGTGAACCACTATTCACGGACATTAACGTACATTACTAAGTCTGCAACTACGCAGAAACCTATGTGAAAGAAACTGTTAATGACATTCATGATGCATCGTACCTTTGTTAACGCGATGAACGATTTCTTCGATGAGTAACCACGAACATTTAGGTGAGCTATATTTAAAAAAAAAACTGAATATGTGAAGTGCATAATTCGTGCATCGTCTAGCGACATTACTACAGTACCCAACTTCAAGATGTTAACTGGATTAAATGGACACAAAGTGCCTGTCCAGAAAACAACACGACGGGTGGAAGAATTTTGGTTGGAACTTCAGGGAATGAAATGTTCTCGAAATGTGACGGACACGCTTACCTGGACTGTCCAAGGATCGACGCCAGCTATGTGCCGTCCGAGGTTCTGCAACCAAGCTTCCACGGAATATCGAAAACGAACTGCATATGGACTAATTACTCGACGGGTCACGTCTGATCTGTAATAAACAATGCTTTTTGTCACAACGAACTGCATCACAACGACTATAATGGAAATAGGAAATGGACATGCTTATGTATCAATCACGTTGTTATACAATGATGTTACTGTGATCAAAAAAACTTTACCACGACGATACTAACCTGTAAAAAATTATTGTGCAGCAGATGAATATGAACTGTGATAACGACACCATGTGTATAGGTCAACGCACCTGAAAAATACGGACATTTTTCTTTGAAGCATTTCATTGCAATGCTATGTAACTAAGAACATTCAACAATCTAAAGTTGTATTGTATTATAACAAATATTGTAATTTTAAAACTAAGTTACCTGTCATAGAATGTAGTCTTCATATGTAATCTTGGTGGAATATTTTCTTTGTGCAACGACTAAGAAATGCGCGCGCACACGAACAATATGAACTGCAATACTGTGCCGCGTGATCTAAATTTACGAAATAACGGCAGTGCCGTAGTTACACAGACGCTTCTGCGCATGCGCGCACTCTGTTTTGCCAACATAAGAACTTTTTCGGCGCACGCGCGTCATTCAAATTTTGTATATAATATACAGTATAATGTAAGTCATGTAAATAGTTGTAGATAACTTAGATTTTCTTGTGCCTTTAGGTGAATTGCTCGCCTGCAGGTGTGTCCTTTCGCCTCGCAATTCAGGGGGCAATATAAAGGCACATTTGCATGCCGAGCGTGAGTTTCCTCGGAAACGCGAGATATTAATTAAATAAATAATCAGTGACAAATAAATAAAGCCTATGGCACACAACTGCAGCGCTGTGTCGCTGATAAAACAAAAGTACATTTTCGTTAGTCGTATGTTTGATTAAAAAAAAGAAAGAGCTCTCGTTGAAGTGGTGCGAGAAGCACGTATTTTAGTTTATTGTCTGGCACACCGCCATATTTCATGATATAGAAAATTGCAACCATACTAGGCACTCGATTCTGTAAAGAATTTATATTTATAAAAGTAAGTAGGATTATGAACTGTAGGCTTATTCATTGAATATATCTGATTTAACTAACTGTGTAATTTTTTTGTTTAGTAGACAATCGCCTCTGTACGACGTTTTGGCATGGCTGGCAAATTATTGTAATATTGAGATTTAGTTTATGAGTCCGCACCTACCGCAGCAGTCTTTGGAAACGATTTAATTACGAAGTCCGATTATTTCAGTTTTATTTCACGGTCAACTACGAGTAACATTGCCTTTACGAAAAAGCCATTGTCAAGCGTCTGATACCGAATAATCAAAACCTGACGACTCATAGGAGAGCCAATCAGACAGATAAAAATAATTAATATTTTATTTTATTTTATTTTATTTTATTTATTTTATAAGTGTACCATGAGGTGAAATGAAAATAAAAATATATGGGGAGAGATAAAGGTGAACCGGAAAGTAACTGGAGATCTGGAATGAAAAAAGGCGAAAAGGTGTTGGTTACAGCTGGGCTATGTTGGACTTGTGTTGGTAGACAACGGTGTGCATAAAGGTTAGGTGGTTGTGTTGCCGCCAAAACACGTTAAAGGACGGAGAAATTCGGGAAAATTTCGAAAAAACTGCGTGTAGTATATTAAAAGGAGTGGTATTGTGGTGGCAGATTATGAAAATGAGGCTAACAATTGTCTGACGAAGAAATAATGACGTTAAAACCTGTGGGAAGCGGCTAAAAATTATAAGTGATGTGGGAAAAACGGAAATGGAAATAAAGCGAAAGTTATTAGAACTGGCCGAAATGGTTGTTTAAAAGGTGAAAGGAGCTGTTTGTGAACTAGAAACGGTGGATATTATAGCGGCGGTAGTGCTGAAAGCGGCAAAAAAAAAAAAAAATTTTTTTTGGTTATGGTTTGGAAGTGGGTTACGTATTGTTGAGTATATATATGGGCGGGATAAAATAGTATAGCAGATTACGGTAAAAAGGAGAAGGTGAATACAAAGTGAAACTACTGGCAAAAACAGAAAGAGGACAATAAGACGACAGAAAAGATTTCGAAATGCAACAGTGACAATAACAAACGTAATTGTTGGATTCAAATTAATGATATCAATATAATAGAAGGAAACATTCCACGTGGGAAAAAATATATATAAAAACAAAGATGAGGTGTAAATATGTCTGCTTGTGTCTGTATGTGTGGATGGATATGTGCGTGTGTGCGTGTGTATACCTGTCCTTTTTTCCCCCTAAGGTAAGTCTTTCCGCTCCCGGGATTGGAATGACTCCTTACCCTCTCCCTTAAAACCCACTTCCTTTCGTCTTCCCCTCTCCTTCCCTCTTTCCTGATGAGGCAACAGTTTGTTGCGAAAGCTTGAATTTTGTGTGTATGTTTGTGTTTGTTTGTGTGTCTATCGACCTGCCAGCGCTTTCGTTCGGTAAGTCACCTCATCTTTGTTTTTATATATAATTTTTCCCACGTGGAATGTTTCCTTCTATATATATAAAACACAGATGATGTGACTTACCGAGCGAAAGTGCTGGCAGGCCGATAGACACACAAACAAACACAAACATACACATGAAATTCAAGCTTTCGCAACAAACTGTTGCCTCATCAGGAAAGAGGGAAGGAGAGGGAAAGACGAAAGGATGTGGGTTTTAAGGGAGAGGGTAAAGAGTCATTCCAATTCCGGGAGCGGAAAGACTTACCTTAGGGGGAAAGAAGGGGTATACACTCGCACACATACACATATCCATCCGCACATACACAGACACAAGCAGACATTATTGCACACAAATTGCCTTGAAGCATATGCTTAACACACTACACAGTGAAACATACATGGGCGCTGTGGTATTGTAGATTGATACTACTCTCACTGTCATCTCAGAAAACGCCAACAGAAATCCACACTTCTGACAGATGGTAATAGCGGCTGTGCTGGGACCTGGCGGATCCAATAATGCATCCCCACTCCCTTCAACAGCTCTGACTACGAGCGCCCTCTGCCATCGCGATACAGGACAGTTGGTGGCAGCTACACGGCCTCAGCTGCAGTCGCAGTCTTCAGTCTCAGTCAGCCGTCAACAGTTTGCTTGTGCATTAGTAGCAGGAGCCTCACACTACACAATGGTCTTTAATTTATTTCTTGTAATAGCTGGACTTTATTGCTGTTTATTCTGCTGTAAAGTTTCTCTGCAGCACTTGGAGAAAGCTATAAGTAAAACTTATGTTTATTTATGTCATCTCTAATCATTTCTGCTCCTGTCCAACTTCTCTAGAATGACAGCTGCTGCACCCCTCTGTAGCCCACCTCTCCTTATCATTGTGTATGAAGTAGTACACAATAGATCTGAGCTGCTTCTCTTCTACTAAAGAGTGCTTTATTCACCACATACTATAAAATGGAGGGAGAGAGAGAGAGAGAGAGAGAGAGAGAGAGAGAGAGAGAGAAATGTGAATGAAATTAACAGAACTTACCTTCAAGCAGGTGAGTATCATATTATGGGCGTTCAAAAAGGAATGAGCCAGAGTCTGGAATGCACAAACCGGTGACAGGGGGGGTAATATAATGGAGTGTGTAATGAGGTGTGGTTCCGACCAGAGTGTAGGAGTTCACAGCCCGTCGCTACAGGGCATGCGTGCACATCACGTGACTATACGGACCTATCAGCAGCATTCATCAGTCATCCAATGCTGCCGGTCGCATTGCAAACAGGAGGTGTCAAAAGAAGAGCAAAGAGATGTTCGTTTTCCGACAGTGGAAGGAGTAGGAGGAACGGACATTCATCGATGAATGTCACAAGTGTACGGCGAACACTGCATGTCCATTGCATAGGTCAAGGCGTGGCACAAGCACTTCACGGATGGATGGGTGTCATTAGCCAATGATGCACAGTCTGGAGGACCACACTGCGTTACTGATGACATCGTCCAGCAGGTGGATGCACTCATTACCCAGGACTGCCGAGTGACAGTGAAAGCCATAGCCACCGTGGTCGGACTGAGCGTTGGAAGTGTTCACACAGTCATGAAGGAAAGACTGCACATGCGCAAAGTGTGTGCCCGATGGGTGCCCCACGGTCTTCAACCACACCAGGAAGCATGTTGAATGGCCCACTATCTTGCTCATCTGCAGTGCTATGTTCGGGACGGGAATGCATTCCTGGCACGAGTGCTGGCTGGAGATGAGTCATGGTGTCATCACTTTGAACCAGAATAAAAGCAACAAAGTCTCCAGTGGAAGCATCCAGGGTCACCACCACCAAAAAAAGCCAAGGAACTCCACACGAGTGCAGGAAAGGTTACGCTGACGTTCTTCTTTGACCAAGATGGCCCCCTTCTGATTCATTTCCTGCAGCACAGGACAACAGTGAATGCGCAGCATTACTTGCAAACCTTGACCACCCTCCGCCAAGTCATCAAATCAAATGAAGAGGCAATCTCACCCATGGGGTCATTCTGCTCCACGACAATGCAAAGCCTCATATGGCCAACACAGTCATGGCACTCCTGCAGAAATTCAAATGGGAGGTTCCCAGCCACCTTCCATACAGTCCACCCCTCCCTCCCTGTGATTACACCATGTTTGGTCCCCTTAAAAAGGCTCTGAGGGCAAACGATTCACCTCGGACAACGATGTCCAGCTGTCACAGAGACAGCCGTTCACCACCTTGTGTCACAGTGGGACAAGTGTCTCAACAGCCAGAGTTGTACTTCTAACATGCAGTTACTGGTTTCTGTAATTATGCCTCCAGCACGTTTCTTTTTGAATGCCCCTTATACATTTTTACATGAACTTAAACTTCATGCTGACAAATTTAATTAGTATTTCGTAATGGATATGGATACAGTCAACTACACCTTGAGTAAAATAGAATTATCGCTACAAAAAGGATGGTGTAACTTTCATCAATTGAAAATTATTCCTGAACAGCGTCTCATGGTCACTCTAAGGTAAGCCACTTTGAATGGTTATTTCTGATTCTTTTATTTGTACAAAGAAATGAGAAGATGCATTTATTTTGGACAGAACTTTCCAATAACACTTTTGAAAATTTCTACAACAATAAATACATGTAGGACCTGTAATAATTAAAACAGTTTTTATTGTCATTTTATTAATCTAGCAATACACAGGATATATTGAGGGAAAATATTAACTCTTACAAATGTTGTTAGTGTAAATAAAAATTTCACCAAGGAGTCTCATCTGAGATGGTAAGCAACACCTGTAATGCATTTACATTTTAATATTGAGTGGTCTGAGTGATCTGTTCATTTCAATATGATTGCATGTCAGCAGAACTAGAGTTAGAGGTGAAAGGAATATCTTCAGTACATACATAAACGAATTCATCAACTACATGCTGAATCCTATTTCTAAACCATAGCTTCATCTGTTATGGTATTTTGGCCATGTTAGATGAAAAGCTTCACTGTCCCACTGTCACCCAGCCTCCATTCTTGGCTGACCTGTTCTAATAAAGAAGCCTTTTTTCTCACAACTGACATAATCTACTGGTTACATTTAGAATGGAGGTCACATTGCTTCCTCTTTTCTTGATGAAGTTATCGTCATATCAAGCTCTTTTTTTCACAATGTATTTTGAGTTTGAGAAGATACAAGTTTACACTTTTCTATCCTCTGTAGTATCTTTTACACTGTCAGCAGTGTGTGCTATTATTTCACTCTTCTCCTTGCCCTAATGAACTGGCGTTTCATTACATATTAAATTACTCCTTGATTATCTTGGTTTGATGATGCCCACTAAGAACATCTGTGATTTAAAATATGCCCATTGTTATGACTCCCTGACCTCAGAGGTAATTTGCCCTGGCAGAACGGTTGGTGATTTGAAGACAGCCTTGGACCCAGGATGTCATGAGATTGTGCCCTGACTCCACCCTTTCAGATGGGAGCTTGCAGTCTATCAGGTGATATCATCCAATGAGTGGAGGCTGACCACCCATGCTCCCTACACTTATACAGCGCCAAATTTCAGATCCGCCCCACCACAGCTCTGGTTCATTTCATACAGTGGAGCTTGACGGCTAATTCAGTGGGCCAGTTGGTCGGCAAAATCCTTTCCCAGATGGTAGTACAGCTGCCCTGCAACTTAAACAATCGTTATTCTCTTTGGTTCCAGATGCAGACAGAATGGGGAGATCAGTAGTAGTAGTAGTAGTAGTAGTAGTAGCAGAACAAGTGCGGCATCGATGAACAGTGTGGGTTGCCTACGTCAGGGGGCAATCCATGTCACCCCTCCCCCTCTTCTTCCAGCCTTCGCCCTCGGGAACTTCCTCACTGACACAAGCACACTTTTGATAACAATTTGATTGACTAATTAAATCGATCAATTAATTAACCCCTCCCCTCTGGGAAATCCCCCAAACCCTCTCCTCCCCCAGCACCTGGAAATTTGCGGCAAAGAACTCAGTTGATTGGCCATTTGGCGGGAGATCGGTTATAGTGTATTGAATATTGTTTATTTAAACAGTTTATGGGATACAAGGCAGTGTTTGGAATGTAATTTATTCATTTATTTAAAGATTTTGCTGGGAAATTGACTGCAGTGTATAGAAAACCGTTTATTTAAACAATTTACGAGATACAAGGTGGTGTATGAACATAGTTTATTTAAATGATCTGTCAGGAAATCGATTGCAGTGGGTGAAACATTTCAACAAATGCGATGGTTTTTTTTTTTTTTTTTTTTCCAAGTATGAAAGGTAACAAAGAAAATCTGCTATGCTGGAGCATACGTTTAATGAAGCAGTTCATACCACAAACTTCAAGAATATGCATTTTTCACACTTATTCCATGTGGCCAGTGAAATTTACTGTTACCGTGACTAGCTGAGTATGAAAGAGGAAGTTCCTTATTTAAATGCTTTTGTATAATGGCGTTGTCAAGTAGTACTACAGCAAAACATAAATAAGACAGCTAGCCGATCAACAGTTGTCTGAGATGTTTTGGATTACCGTACGCTTGTGCTTCCCAGTAAAGCTCCACAACGTGAGACAAACGCAGGTGTTTGAAATTCCTAACAACTTCAGATAGACGTCAGGAAGAACAAAGTACGATTGCCGTATGGAGCTGTATCAGATTAACGAATAATGATGAGAAGTTTATTTTTCCTTACTGTCCTGAACTCCCATGTCAGCAGCAATTTCCAACCTAGCTTTGTCCATAAGCTTGCGGTTTGCATGGCACTGCAGTCTTGGTTCAAATGGCTCTGAGCACTATGGGACTCAACTGCTGAGGTCATCAGTCCCCTAGAACTTAAAACTACTTAAACCTAACTAACCTAAGGACATCACAAACATCCATGCCCGAGGCAGGATTCGAACCTGCGACCGTAGCGGTCTTGCGGTTCCAGACTGCAGCGCCTTTAACCGCACGGCCACTTTGGCCGGCACTGCAGTCTTTTGTCCCAAATTATACTTATCGAAAACGCTTTTGATATGAATATATCTCTATTCACTTCCATTTTATAAACGACGCACAGTGTTGGTAACACAGAACTGAGTGAGTTGTAAATGTTCAAGTGGGTAAAAGATATAAACGGGTGAAAGCAGCCTCGCCAGGTGAAGACAGGCATGCAGGTACACTATGCCCATCCCAGCAGATTTTCACACTAGGTTTTGCCTCATTTGCATTTCGTGGAGGAGCAGGTTCATTATGGACATTCCCTAGCCTTGGAAGCATTGCACTCTCTCTGTTCAAGAAACCAAGTGTCCAAAAAATACGTATGCATGCTTGTGTTGTTGGAAGTGTAAGTGCATGCATCAATTTGAACAGAAAAATGTGTTGTGTGGATACATCTGAGACTCAGTCCTGTGTTAACAGTTCAATTATAATGAACTTTGGTGCCAGACTGAGAATGCAGCACTTTGAATCTGTTTTTTCCTTTCTTTTCACATTTCTCACTTTGAATCTGTTTTTTCCTTTCTTTTCACATTTCTCACTTTCTCCCAACGATGCATTGCCATACGGAAACGCTGGATCATACAGAAGAAAATAATACTCCAACGCATTTTTCATTCCATACTAGGTTTTATTGCATACAGACATGAGAAATTTCATTATTTGCATGAAATATGAACATACAATAATATTTTACGTGCGTTTAGTACCTTTTTTAAGTTTTTAAATGGTAATTTTGAAAATATTTTATGCATAATCCAGTTTCACACTTTGAGCATGCAGTTAGGTTGATTGTGGAGCAGTTTTCACCAGCACATCACCTTTTCTTCCCTATTGGAATTGGCCAATGGTTAAGTCCATTATAACGTTGATTATCATAAGGTGTATCTTGTAATGCACAATTGCGTCCAGGGCCTTTGGATTTTTCTCCATTGTGATTGCAGTAGTAGATGGCAATGTGATGGTGAAATTCTAAGTGAGATATGGTAGGATGGGCAATTCTATGTAGCTGCCATGCATTATGCATGCGCACATCAACCAACCATGTAAAGATGCAACTCCACCATTTATTACCACAATTCCCGATTCGATAAAGGTTTACATTCAGGTCCATTCAGTCCATGCCTCCCATTGATCTGTTGTATTCTTTGATAACACTTGACTGGCTAACACTGATTTTCTTTTTGTGTTCTCTGGAATACCGCTGCACCAATGAAATGGGATTCTTTCCATATGATGTCGATGCAATGTTTACTACAGCATTATTTAACCATTTGGTGATAATTATACCAGTATCCTCCATTTTGATAGAAGTAACATATCCTCTTGACCTTTTCTTTAGAACTGCTTTGCTTTCAAGATGGCAGTTTTTCAGAATTCTGTTCTCATGGATAGAAATCCAGTAAATAAATTATCAAAATCAATCATAGTCACAAGTGGAGCTGCCGATTTTCCAAATCTTTCTTCATAGTCTTGAACTGTTCGTGGATTTTTATCCTGATACATTTCGAAATTTATTAGGTAAAGTGCTTGTGTGCATAAAGACCAAACCTTGTATTCAAATCGCAGTGGTTTTCCCTTTATAAACTGCTAACAGCCATGATGTCTGAAGTACGCTATCATACTTTCATCATATGAAAGATTCTGCTCAGGATGGAAATGTTTTAGCATATTTGCTTTCAGATGGCCTGTAATGGGATGTAATTTCCACTTTTTATCCCCCTCACTTCCTTTTTTCTGAGTTTCCTCAAAGTGAAGAAACTGCAGACCCAGCTAGCACTCAAGCTTATTTCAAGGTGGATATTGAGTTTAGGTTCAGTTGAAAATTCAAGATTGAAAAATCAGCCTGTTAAACAGCTTATTTCAAGGTGGATATTGAGTTTAGGTTCAGTTGAAAATTCAAGATTGAAAAATCAACCTGTTACACAGTTTACATCAAGCTGTAAAAATTTAGCTTGAATTAAAATAATTTTCCCAAGCTTGAAATAAACTGTAATTTCCCTGGAAGCCTGTACAGCAGATGCACGCGCAGCATAGCTTCTATAGACGTCCACAGGAAGCGCCACAAGCGTTTATAAGCCTTGCACTGACTCTGTTAGGTTTACGGCCATTTTACTTTTGTGACGCGCGTTAATGATTGTTGACTGTTGTGAAGTTTGTTTTATACTGGAAAATAGTTCGGTAAGTGTGTGGCATCTCCTGCCTTACTGCTACACCGGGTCTGAAGAGGATATATAGTGTATTACAGGTACGTTGGTGCATTTTTCTCTAGTGGTACGTCAATATTACCAATGTTAAATATTATTACGTAACGTAAAGAAATATCATATTCTTTTATGTAGAAAAATTGAGCCTGGATGAAAGTGAAATGGATTACCAGCTAACAATACATATTACAAGTTGTTCAGCAAAAAGAGGTTATTTTAAACTAGCTCTCTAGTACGTGGTACCAATAAATTAAAACTTAATGTTATTTTACCTTTTTAAAATTTCGCCTTTTTTTGTTCTTTTACGTTTCAGTTCCACAGAACTGGTAATTTCTTAAATTCATTTCGATTTCATCTTTTATTTCATTTTGATTCAGTTTTACTCATCAAAAAATAGTTGTGGGTAGAATAAGAGTCTACATTTTTCTAAACAGTAGATTCCTTATATGCTTACAGTATGAGGTGTATATGATTTCAAGTAATTGTTTCTTTATAATTCAGATTAAATGGCCCTGAAATTGTTAGAAATAGTGATGTGTGGCTTCATGAAGTCATCGCAAAATTACCCAAATGTCATCTTTACTTTAAAAATTTCAAACAAAAAGTTGCTTCAAATTACTTTAAAACTCTTTGGAATGAAGTCACCAGAAGCAGCTGCTTACTCAGTGACGTTTATACTAGTTAATGATTCTTACTGCATCAGTGAGTTTGAAGTTATTTTGCAAATCTGGGGTATAAATTATATTTAGGTTGATCAGTTTCAACTTTATTTTTTTTATGTTTAGGTATGGCTAACATTTTCTTTTACCTGTTACAGGATCATTATACCGGCAGAAGTCAGCGATATTTGATCCTTCTCTGGTCTGTGTGCTGGGGCTGGAGGGGCTTCAGAATAATTAAATTTTAAAATAAAACAATTTTAAACACTTTCATAATAAAAATTTTTAAACATACATGTCTTGATAATTTTTTTCACACCATTTCCATTCTGATATTTATTTAATTAATTAGGTTCAATAAATTCAGATTAATAATTATATAGCTTAAAACAAGCTGTAAATACCAGGCTGTATTCCACGTGTGTAGATACAGCTGGAGCCAAACTTGATAAGTCAAGCTTGAGATATAGCTTGAACTCCGCCAACTTTGATGTTTGTTTCAAGCTTGAATCCAACTAACAGGCCTGAATATTTCAGCTTTGATCAAGCTTATATACTTGAACTTTACATCTGGAAACAAGTTTGAAACTGGCTTACTGTGTTATCTAGGGAATCTGTTGAGAGCGGTTTCTTCACATAGCATCTGAGACCATTTCATTCTTTATATCACCATCATTGCTCCAAAATGATCATACACGTGAGCAATAGTTGTGTCCAGTCACAAGTAAAGTGCCAATAAAGACTTTCAACTCTTCCACGGTAATGTTTGGATTAGGCTTCCCAAGAAATATAGCATACTTTCCTGACTCATCAAAAATATGTTGTAATAGAGCGTCATCGAAAAATTTCTCAAGTTGTTCATTGGGTGGCATTCCAAAACAATTCTGGTAATTAGCTGGAGGAAATACTGCAGTAATTGGTTCAGATTCGTTTTTCACCCAGTTGAAATCTGTGTTCTTCTTGAATGATGGATTTGCACATGTAGACCTCATTGACTGAAAACGTTTTAACTTCACTGAAGGCTTGCAACAGTGTTTGTTCATAATATGTTCATTATTAGTACTCACAGTTTGTTGAGAACATTCTAAAACTTTAGCCAAGACTTTGTCATCTACTCCAGTTTCTGCTTCCACGTTTTGTTGTGATTTCATTTGTTCAGTAGTCTCAAAATGGCTGCCACTTCTCATAACTATTCCACAATTACCTTTTAACTGTCCATGGTACACAGTATCTGATAACCAACCTTCTTCATCTTCCTCGTCATCTTCTTCGCTAACAGCTCCATCTTCGGTTTCAGGGGGTTGTAAATACAATGTTTCATCTTCATCCATACTGTCCTCTAAGTAATCAGTGGCTTCTTTCAGTGAAATGGGCCTAAAATATCGTGAAAACAGAGAGAAAGTTATCCAGCTATCGTAACCAAGCTTCAGTTCTAAATAAAACTATTCAAAACACCTAAAATATGTAATAGTGTACAAAAAACGTCAACAAAAGGGAAAAGCGCTGTATGACCTAGCGTTGCCATATGGCAACAAAAATGCAATATACGGTACCATAAAACTACTTTTAAAATACATTTTTTTGGAAACGACAATATTAAAATAAAGATACATATTTCAACAAGAATTTCCAGTAGGTATCATTACTGCATTGAATAAGTAAATAACTCAAAAGTAACTTTTACCTTGCCATATACGAGGGATCATCTTTCTCCGACATCGTGCTGACTTTCCAAGTCTTCTCTCGCTGATGGTAAAGCAACAACCGACCCAAGATTGTACCAGACACCTGCTCGAGTTTCCAACAATGAACTTCAATGCTATTATCTCTGACGCAACAATCGTGTAGCGCCGATTCGCGGAAACGGCGATACTTACGTTGCGTTGCCATATGGCAATGCTGGGATGATTCGTGTTAATTCAATGTACATTTGAGCCAATATGTTTTCGTTCTACCATTTCATACTGGTGAATGCATATTGTTCTTTCATTAACTCCCTGTCCTTTTTTCGTAATCAGTTCCAGTCGTCATCCTTGTGCTTTAAGGTTGTGCGCTAAACATTGGAAGTTTCAGGCGACTTTAGTTTTACATAGACCTGATATTTCTTTTTTTTCTTGAGTGTAAACATCACAGTGGCTCGTGGCTCTTAATAATTTTACTCGCATTGAGAAACTCAGGAGAACAACGATAAGCAACTGATGATATATTTGAAATCTCTGCCGGCATGTAACAAAACAATATCGGTACATTATAGCATTACACTCTATGAGTTATAAGGCATCTCTGAACTTACAAGCGGCGGTCTTAATAGTATCTTTGTGTTTGCGTCTCGTATGGTGGTAAAATGTGCGTTAGTGGAATGAAGTTTATTTTGAAGAGTTGCTGACAAATACCGTCGTACTTAATACATAAATGGTGAGTAATTTTTACGAGTAATCTGGTTAGCAAGGAACTGCCATTATTTACTTCCCTTTATTTTGTTTATGTGTGTCCCGGATGTCGTAGGTTTGTAAACTCATGAAATCAATCGTGTGTTGTGTAAATAAATATCTGTGCTTCCAGTCCATATTATGACAGAAAAATTCCATTAATGTTCACAGAGGAGCACTTTGTGACACACAGTTTCTTAGTTTTCTAATATGCTGAGTATTATTGCCTGTCAGGCTAAGGTAGTTTGTGGAGAAGCTGCATATTTATGACATGTTGAGTGCCAAGCGACGACGATGGGTTCAAGAATCGAATAAATTTTCCTTCTTGATGACTTTCCTGTGTATATGATGATGCATAAATGCTTGAATGATCCACTGTTGTTTATAGTTGGGGTGTGTTATTTTGTTCTACAGTTGTCTGGTTACATTGGGAAATAACAAATATTTGTGAAGCAATGCAAGATATGGTACTTGTAGAAAGATTAATGGAATGCTGCACTCAGTGTAAACTAGTGGCAGTGGGCTTAGGCTTTCCTGAATTGGGAAACCTTTCAAATTGACTATTCTCAGATTCTGATATAGTTCAATTGAGAAGTAAAAGCTACCTTGGAAATAACCTACAAAATCATAACTTTCTCGTTGTCATTTAATGTTTATGGCTTGTACTTATGTGCTAATCTCTATTTCCTGTACAATATGTTTTAGACTTTTCTGAACATCAGACCAAGTACAGTATGCTTGTGTTTCTTAGTGGACAGTTACTTTGAATGTTTTAATTGGAATTGCGTCAGAGAGTGCCGTACATGTGGTATGCTACCTATTTGGAAAAACCTTGCATAAAATTTAAATGATTTACATTGAAACTCGGTTATTGCTCCTGAATGCTTGATTTGATGAAACTTGATTGCAGAATGTTTACCCAAGACAAAGGAAAATTACGCCAATGTTGATGTTAAGCAGTTACTTGAAGATAATTACAATCAGAGTGGTTATGCACTTTTGGCACTTCCCCTAACAGCGTTTTGCTAATGATTTACATATAAGATGAGAGGTAAAACGCCCATATATAATGAGAGATAAACCCATGGTATTGTGGCTTCTGGCTTATTGGCGCAATTTTGTGAGTGACATGAAAATTTTCTGCACTAATTACTTTCCGAAGCTGTTGAGTTTATGGAAAAATTGTCAAACATGTTGTGATTGGAATTTTCGAGCACTGTGCATTGTTCAGATAGTGCCAATGGACAAATTATTGTAATAAAGGCTCTCTAATTCAGAAATGATGTTTTTGTGGACAGTGATTTTTGAAATCATGATTTCTTATCCAGCAAGAGTTTTCAGATTGGTCTAACCTAATCTTTACCTGGTTGGAATACTGGAGTAGTTAAATGGTACATACTGAGAACGAAGTTTTGGATACAGCTATTATACTTTGACTAGCGACATTAGTACCAGCACTAATTTTTGAAATGTAGATCATGGTGACAGACTGATGTGCAGCATAGCCAAAGCTGTTTAGAGGTAGTAGCGGGGTTGTGAAATGGCAAAGTGGACAAACGTGCCATAAAAACAAGTTTAATTTTAAATGAAGATTATATTGATCCGCAGGGAATTGACAGAGATCTTGATACAGGTGGGGCTGGGGTGACAACATTCTCAGTTGTAATATTGGTTGCCAGTATGTAAATATAATGTAAAATAATGTTGGAGCTCTACAGTGTATGTAGTTTCAGTGAAGTAAGATACATGAATTAAATAAAGTCTGAAAGCTATAGAGGTCCTACCATTGTATGCAAGCGGAAACATTACTAAATAAATAAGGAACATATTGGTATTGAATTATCTGAAAATGGTTCACTGAGTAAGAGCTAAAGTAAAAAATCGAAAATTCCAGCATTCAGTCACTGTCAAATCTTGCAATTTCTTGTCACTTATTGCTTCTTAATCTACTAATACTGGATGTCTGCTCCATCCCATGTAGGAAAAGATATCCTCTACTGTACAACTACACTATTGATAACAGTTTGCTGGAACAGTGTCTACTGTAGAACAAAATTGCAGTAACTATCCAGAACAATCTTAAGTCGAACGATTATATAAAACAAATAATAAGGAAAGCAGATCCCAGACAGAGACTCATACAAAGAATCTTAAGGAAATGTAACTCATCCACGAAGAAAGTGGCTTACAGGACACTTGTTTGACTGATCCTTGAGCATTTTTCATCTCTCTGAGACCCTTATACAGTAGGGCTGATAAAAAGAGACAGGGAATCTCAATGAAGAGCAATGTGTTTGGTCACGGTATCATTTAGCTGGTACAAAAGTGTGACAGAGATGCTTAACGAACTTCAGTGGCGGGTACTACAAGTGTGTCAATGTGCATCATGGAGATGTTTATTATGGAAATTTCGAAAGAGTACTTTCCAGAAAGAGTTGGACAACATTCACGAAATGACTATGATGAGAAATATGAAGAAATTAGTGCTAATGCAGAGGCTTACCAACAATCATTTTTGCCTTTGCGCCATTCTGCATCTACATATACACCTATTCTTTGCAAACTATCATGAGGTGCATGACAAATGGTATGTCCCATTGTACCAGTTATCAGGGTTTCTTCCTGTTCCATTCACAAATGGAGTATGAGAAGAATGGTTGTTTGAGTGCCTCTCTCTGTGTGTGTGTGTGTGTGTGTGTGTGTGTGTGTGTGCGTGTGTGTGTGTGTGCGCACAGTAATTATTCTAATCTTAACCTCACGATCCCTATGTGAGCGGTATGTGGGGAATGGTAGTATATTCCTAGAGTCATCGTATAAAGCCGGTTCTTGAGACTTTGTTAATAGACTTTCACACGATAGTTTACGTCTATCTGCATCTGCATAGATACTCCACGAGCCACTGTATGGTGCATGCCACTATCAATCATTTCCTTTCCTGTTTCACTCTCAAGTAGAGTGAGAGAAAAATGACTGCCTGCCACCGTATGAGCCATAATTTCTCATATCTTATTTTAGTGGTCCTTATGTGCAATCTATGTTGGCGGCAGTAGAATCATTTGGCAGTCAACTTCAAATGCTGATTCTCTAAATTTTCTCATTAGTGTTTCTCATAAAGAATGTTGCTTTCCCTCCAGGAATTCACATTTGAGTTCCCAAAGCATCTCCGTAACACTTAAGTTGTTAGAACAAATCTAGCTGCCTGCCTCTGAACTGCATTGATATCTTCCTTCAATCCGTCCTGGTACGGATTTCAAACATTCACGCAGTACTCAAGAATAGGTCGCACTAGCATCCTACATGTAATCTCCTTTACAGGTAAATAACTCATTCCTAAAATTCTCCCAATAAAGTGAACTCGACCATTCACCTTCCCTACCACAGTTCTCACATGCTCATTTCATCTCATATTGCTTTGCAGTGTTATTTCCAGATACTTAAACAACTTAACTGTGTCAAGCATAACACTAGCAATATTGTATCCGAACATTACAGGTTTGATCTTCCAACTCATTTGCTCATTCGTATTAACTTACATTTTTCCACATTTAGAGCTAGCTGCCATTCATCACATCAACTGTAAAGTTTGTCTAAGTCATCTTGTATCTTCCTACAGTCACTCAACCATCTTCAAGAGTCTGCCACTTTAGTTCCTTCAATATCTCTGTGACACACTTCTCTGTATACGTTCAGTATCCCTTATCAGTACTATTTGCAAGTGGAAAAGGGAAGGGGGATCAGTTAGTGGTGCCACAGGTACCTACCACCACACACAGTGAGATGGCTTGCGGAATATTGATGTAGGTGTCAATGTGTAGCTGTATTGAGGACTCATTGCCAGCTGTAAAATCAGAAATTGATACTGTTAAAACATTTGTCAAAAATAGGGATTTGGGTGAGATTATTCTGAAAGTCTTTTTTCTATTGACATTCAGCAGGGAAATACTGCATATATCGATACCTCCCGTCTTTTACCCATGATGTCATCAAAATGATAGGCACAAACCACTTACTGAAATACAGATCACACAAAACACACACTATAACAATAATTGTAGTTATTGTCCTGACATACTTGTATTCACCAATTCATAATCACTATCAGCTTTCCTAGACTTCAGACTCTATTACACATGAATCTGTTACCACTATATGTTGGAGACATTCAAAAAGAAGGCTGCAAAATGGAAACTGCTGAAGGGATCACAATACCATTACCTATAGGACAAAGTAACCATCCTGTAATAGTACTGACGCTTCAAACTCACCATTAGAGGGGTGTGGGTGCACACTCACATGGCAGCGGAGCGAGTACGTGAACACACAACCATCCACTGCTCTCATTAGTGTTGAAAACAGAGAGGTGGAGGTTTCAAAAGAAGAGCAAAGGGCCTCATTGTGTTTCCTTACAGTGGAAGGAGTGTGGGGAATGAAAATTAATCGAAGAATGGCAAAAGTGTAGGGAGAGCACTACATGTCTGTTGCTAACCATGACTCCGGGACAGTGATATCAGTATAATATGCTGGTCTTCAATGATGAGGGCATCCAGCTGCCGGGTAGTGGTATCAGAAATGTGGTGTGACATTTCAGATCGTGCTTCATTGGCCAATGACATCTATCCTTCTTTGAGTCACTTCTGCCACACATTGACTCTTGTAGCTTATACACTTGTGCCAGTCATTGATGAATGTCCATTCCCTACACTCATTCCTCTATCAAGAAATATACTATACCCCTTAGCTGTTCTTTTCAAATGTCCAGTTCTCTGTTTTCAGCATTATGGAATGCACTCGACAGTCAGTGTGTGCATTTGCTCACTTTTGTAATCACATGGCTGTGCATCAATGTCCCACTAAAGCTGTATTTGTGACCTCAGTACTCTTATAGGGATCACACCTTCCTCTGTAAGCAATGACATTATGATCCCTTTGGCAGTTTTCATTCTAGCTTTTCTTTTTTACATTCCATGTATGTTTGTATACATTTGATTTCACCTGCCATTTTATTAAAGTTGCTGGTCAAATTTGATGTCCGGTATCAGTATGTTAAGTTACACATTCAATGAAAGTAAAATTCTGGTTACCAATCTGACAAGAAAATGTTTGAAGTTTTGCTTTTACATAGTCAACAGAAGGGTCAGAGCCAGTGATCATTCAACACTGATAGTTGTCCGTAAGGGAGGGGACACTTTGCCCGTCCTATCCCAGTCTGGAGTACTTCTAGAAATGATTTCCAGTGGTTCCACCAAACTGCTCGTTTAGTTATTTTTACCATTACCTAGCTTGTGACGTGACCCATATCAAAACTTGTATCAGAACTAGCAATTTCAGAGTCTTACCCTCCCTCCCCTCTTTCTCATCCCCTTATTCTATGGATGCCTATGCCAGCACTGAAAGGGAACATGATGGACAAAAGGCCATGACCTTATTCTCCCAAAATTGCTTCACTGCTAAAGATTGTAATTAAGTTAATCCTTTCAATCATTGCCTAAATGCCGAGATAACAGGTACTAAGATAAGTGATTATGGCATAGAAAATAAAATAAATTTGTTCAACAGAGGAATGGCAACTAGGTCTGTTTAAATACTTGTACAGTTACAAATAGACTATGCAAAAGCACTTGCTCTGCTTCTGACAGCAGTTTATCATAGATTTCTGGAGCAACGAAGGATACTAAGTGAATTATCATCGATCTGTTGCCCAGTGCAAACCCCCAAGCGAATGGAAAAAGGTACAGGCAACTTCTTTTACATAAGAAGAGAAAAAGAATTACACACCTATAGCCTTGATATTGGTTTCCAGTAGATTTCGTGAGGATATTCTAAGGTTGAACATAATAAATTTCCTTCTGACAGAAAATCTTCTTTCCACAAAAGGCAAGGATTAGAAAGCATTGCTGATATGAAACTCAGCTTGCCCTTTTCTCACGTGATATCCTGTGAACCATGGATGAAGAGCGTTAGACTCATTTCATATCCATAGATTTCCAGAAAGTGTTTGACACTCTGCCCCACTACAGACTGTTCATGAAGGTCCAATCATATGGGATAGATATGTGAGTGGCTCAAATGCTTTCTGAGCAATAGAACCGAGTATGTTGTTCTGGATGGGGAGTGTTTATTAGAGACAAGTATATTGTTAGAAGAGCCCAGGGAAGAGTCATAGGACTACTCTGGTTGCCCATGTACGTAAGTGATCTGACGGATAGGATGAGCAGCAATCTGCAACTGTTTGCTGGCGATGCTGTGATGTACAGCAAGATGTCACCATTGAGTGACTGTAGGAGGATGAAGAATGGCTTGGATTTAGGTGTGGCAGCTTGCTGTATAAATGCAGAAAAATGTAAGTTAATGGAGATGAGTAGGAAAACAATCCTGTAATGTTCGACTACAGCGTTGGTGGTGTATTGCTTGACACAGTCACGTTGATTAAATGCCTACACATAATGTTGCAAAGGTATATGAAACGGAACATCCAAATAATGTTAGTAATAGGGAAGATGAACTGTCAGCTTCTCAGTTTTAGGAGAATTGAAGGAAAGTATAATTAATCTGTGGAACAGACTGCTATAGAACACTAGTGTGACCCTTTCTTGAATACTGTTAGGGAGCCCCAACAGGTTGGATTCAAGGATGATGTAGATGCAATTCAGAGGCTAGATTTATTACTGGTAGTTTCGATCAGCACATAAGTATTACTCAGATGTTTTGTGGACTCAAATGGGAATCCCGTGAGGAAAGAAGACTTTCATTCCATTAAATGCTGAACATTGAGAACATTAGACAACTGTCATTTAAGCGTGACTAGAATGATTCTACTGTCACTGATGTAAGAACCATGACGACAGGATAAGAGAAATTTGGGCTCATGTGGAGGCTTACAGGCAGTCATTTTTCCCTTATTCTGTGTGCAAGTGGAACGGGAAAGTAAATGACAATACTAAAGAGCATCGAAAGCGGCAGCTGAGAGGGATAGGTCAGTTTCCCCACTCCTTGTCTTCCATCCATTTCTAAGTGCCAGTGAGAAGCCTTTGGTGTAGTCCGGCTTAGTCTGTGACTCTAAGCTCACACTATTGCTACAGTGCCATTTCCACCATGGGTGCCATCCAGGTAGTGCCGTTAACAGGGTTTAAGTGGCAGCACTGCATTTGTACAGAAACCAGAGAGCTGTTATGAGTCGAGAGGCTTGAAAGTGAAGCAGTGACTGAAAAGAAAGTGAGACAGAGTTGTAGCGTATCCACGATGTTGTTCATTTGTACATTGAGGGAGTAGTAAAGGAAACTGAAGAAAAGAAAAACTTCAAGTAGGATTTAAAGTTCAGGAAGAAGAAATAAAAACTTTGAGGTTTGCCGATAGCATTGTAATTCTGTCAAGTTGGTAAAGGACTTAGAAGAGCAGTTGAATGGAATGGTCAGTCTCTAGAAAGGAAGATTTAGAATTAACATTAACCCTTTGGTAGGCGCGCTTTTCATACTTCCATGGGTGGGTGCATTGCGGCTTTTGCACCGCAATTAGTATTAAATTTTTAACCTAAGGGAAAAAAATCTTTATATAATTGGTAGTTGCATTTTATTGGAGAAAACATAACGTAACATTACATGGCTCTATAAAAATAATCTTTTATTTATTTGTTGCCTTCACAATTGTCTATTATTGTTATTGTAATTTGTAACAAGTCTATATCCTTTATTGCCTTCATGGTTCTTTTAATTATATCACATAACTGCACTGAATCACATGAAAAGAAAATAACAAGGAAACACATTATGAAATGGAGCATTCATAAACTCCCACTCCTGTTTATGATTGTGAATAAATTAGTCAACTTCCATCTGCAGCTCACTTTCACATCGCACACATTTTGTATCTACGACACTATGTTTATTGCATACATTTTTCTTGCATTTCATACATACTGTTGTGGTTGCGTTGTTTTTACACCTGCCACATACGTAACAAATTCTAGGTTTTGTTGGCTTCTTGGCCTCCTCTTCTTCGTGCCTATACTTGGTAAAGAAGGCGTGAATATGGTTGGGAAGTGTCTCAAGTAACGCTCATTGATTAAAATGTTCTTCCATTAGGTCCAGAGCAAGATGTTTCAAAAAAATTCGTCTTCTTTCTTTATTATCAGGATTGTTGAATTTGAAAATAATGTTTGCATTTATCCCAACAATATCTAGATGTCTGTAGAAAAGTGCAAGTGGCCATCGTCGGGTTATTCTGGAAGTACTGTAGGATGAGCACATCTGATCTACAGCGCGTACTCCTCATTTGGTAACATTGTAGTCCAAATTCACTTTCGATTTTTTACTCTCTTGATCTATTTAATTAGTGCTGTGCATTGTCGATAAAAAAATCACAGCTTTGTTCTTTTTAGAAACAGTCTTGACCATACAAAAATCGTCGTGAAAACCGAAGAGACATGACTGGACTTCTTGAGTTTTTTTTTTTTTGCTTGGAATTCTTGAGGTACTTCCTTCCCCTTTTTTTCCCCATGGTTCCCAAGAAAGTCAAACCTTTGCCGAGGAGATTTTCAGCCAGAGGGTAGCTACTGTAGTAATTGTCAGTTGTGAGATTTCTGTTTGTTTTCTCAGTTGGTGTCACAAAACTTTGCACAATGTCATCAGCTTGTTAGACTTCAGGTAGGGGTCCTGGCATCTGCTTGCCACAGTAAATTTCAAAGTGCAGGGTGTAAAATCACACAAAGCATAAATCTTGATCCCATACTTTGCAGGCTTATTAGGGATATACTGTACAAATCCGCAGCGTCCTCTGGAAGGATGCAACATTTCGTCAATAATGACAAACTTGCTGGCATTGTAGTGAGCAAGGCAGTTGTTGACAAACTCTTGATGGAAGTCCTGAATACGTGCTAGTTTGTCGCTTTGTTTCCTTTCATACTGAGTACCCAGGTCGTCAAACCTAAGAATTCGAAGCAGAAAGCGAAAGTGCTTATAGCTGAAGAGAGCTCGTAAAATAATCATTCCTGTACCAACTGCATCCCAGAGTTTACAGCAATTCGTGTGTCCTTCTTTACACGTATTAGATATAATGCACCTAAAAGAGTCTTTATCTGTGGTTTTGTGGTGTCTCTGCAGTCTCATTCTCTTGAATACTGAACTTCAGCTCTTACTATTACAGATGTATCGGTTTGTATTTTCCACAGTGTTGTCAATCATCCCATCAGTAATAAATAGGTAAAATGCATCAATTTCTTTTTCTGTAATTTCAGCACTTGCTTTTGGACCTGGCCTGCCCTCGGCCTTGGCTTTAGAAGAAGAAGGAAGTGTTTCACGTATCCAGATAGTTTCTTTATCTTTTCCTACATAAAATCAGTAATCATCTGTTTGTTTTTTCTCCTCTTCAACCAGATGGTCATCTGTTTCCTCTGTTGATTGTTCAGAGTCACTGCTGTGGTTTTCTTCTTCAATAACTTCCCCTTCTGACTCAGATTCACATGAATCTGACAATTCTCGCAATACTTTCTCGTAGTCTTCAGGACATACAATTATACGGTGAATGTCAAATCCCTTCTTTTTCTCCATTTCCATGCTTTTATGAGACCTAATGAAATTCATGTTTTTATAAAAGTAATATATTGTAGCAAATCAATATCCGAGATTTTAAAAAGTAATGAAAATTGCATATGGGAGCTTTGATTTGATTTGAATGTCTATTATATACTAATATAAAAGAAAGATTGCCTTGAGGCGAAAGAAAAACACAAGTGTAGAAAATACTTAAATCACGAGGCACGTAGCAGCAAACACCTCGCAAACGCAACACTTACGTGTCAAACAACAATTGCAACCAAATTGCTGAAAGCATGAATCGTGCAAATGTAATAAGTGGTGACATACACTCCTGGAAATTGAAATAAGAACACTGTGAATTCATTGTCCCAGGAAGGGGAAACTTTATTGACACATTCCTGGGGTCAGATACATCACATGATCACACTGACAGAACCACAGGCACATAGACACAGGCAACAGAGCATGCACAATGTCGGCACTAGTACAGTGTATATCCACCTTTCGCAGCAATGCAGGCTGCTATTCTCCCATGGAGACGATCGTAGAGATGCTGGATGTAGTCCTGTGGAACGTCTTGCCATGCCATTTCCACCTGGCGCCTCAGTTGGACCAGCGTTCGTGCTGGACGTGCAGACCGCGTGAGACGACGCTTCATCCAGTCCCAAACATGCTCAATGGGGGACAGATCCGGAGATCTTGCTGGCCAGGGTAGTTGACTTACACCTTCTAGAGCACGTTGGGTGGCACGGGATACATGCGGATGTGCATTGTCCTGTTGGAACAGCAAGTTCCCTTGCCGGTCTAGGAATGGTAGAACGATGGGTTCGATGACGGTTTGGATGTACCGTACACTATTCAGTGTCCCCTCGACGATCACCAGTGGTGTACGGCCAGTGTAGGAGATCGCTCCCCACACCATGATGCCGGGTGTTGGCCCTATGTGCCTCGGTCATATGCAGTACTGATTGTGGCGCTCACCTGCACGGCGCCAAACACGCATACGACCATTATTGGCACCAAGGCAGAAGCGACTCTCATCGCTGAAGACGACACGTCTCCATTCGTCCCTCCATTCACGCCTGTCGCGACACCACTGGAGGCGGGCTGCACGATGTTGGGGCGTGAGCGGAAGACGGCCTAACGGTGTGCGGGACCGTAGCCCAGCTTCATGGAGACGGTTGCGAATGGTCCTCGCCGATACCCCAGGAGCAACAGTGTCCCTAATTTGCTGGGAAGTGGCGGTGCGGTCCCCTACGGCACTGCGTAGGATCCTACGGTCTTGGCGTGCATCCGTGCGTCGCTGCGGTCCAGTCCCAGGTCGACGGGCACATGCACCTTCCGCCGACCACTGGCGACAACATCGATGTACTGTGGAGACCTCACGCTCCACGTGTTGAGCAATTCGGCGGTACGTCCACCCGGCCTCCCGCATGCCCACTATACGCCCTCGCTCAAAGTCCGTCAACTTCACATACGGTTCACGTCCACGCTGTCGCGGCATGCTACCAGTGTTAAAGACTGCGATGGAGCTCCGTATGCCACGGCAAACTGGCTGACACTGACGGCGGCGGTGCACAAATGCTGCGCAGCTAGCGCCATTCGACGGCCAACACCGCGGTTCCTGGTGTGTCCGCTGTGCCGTGCGTGTGATCATTGCTTGTACAGCCCTCTCGCAGTGTCCGGAGCAAGTATGGTGGGTCTGACACACCGGTGTCAATGTGTTCTTTTTTCCATTTCCAGGAGTGTATGTTGAGAATAACAAATACGAATCTGGACTTGGACGCAACTGTAACGCTATCAGTGATACTAACAGAAAACTAAATCTTGCGGCTAACTGCCGCAGGCGCGCCCACCGGAGGGTTAATAAGAGCAAAACAAGGAAGAGTGAATGTAGTAGAATTAAATCAAGTTGTGCTGAGGAAATTAGATTAGGAAATCAGCCACAAAAAGTAGTAGAGTTTTCTGTTTGAGTAACAAAATAACTGATGATACCCAAACTAAAGAGGATATTAAATGTAGACTGGCATTGGCAAGAAACTTGTTTCTGAAGAAGAGAAATTTGTTGATCTCAGACATAGATGTAAGCATTAGGAAGTATTTTCTGAATGTATCGGGAGATTGTTATTAAAATGCAGCTACTCACAGAGATTCAGAGTGGGCTATAATTATCGTATGGCAGCAAAACTTGGTAGATATTATAATGTGGAACTGATTTATGTAGGAAAAAAAATTGTTCCAATTTTGACCATCAGGTGCAAATCTGGCTCTGTACAGCATCCTGTCATCATCTCTTGCCAGATTTGCACCCAGTGGCCAAACTTGGAACTAATTTTTTTCCAGTGTAAATCAGTTCTGCACTAACACATTAGAATATCTACCAAGTTTTGGTGTCATTCAATAATTGCGGCTTACACTGGGCGTCTGTGAGTAGTTTCACTTTAATTATAACTGCCCAGTATGGAGTATGAACAGCAACAGGTGCATCAAGTATGGTACTGAAACATGCTTGATAAACATTTTAGACGAGAAGTGAATAGGGGCTTTGAAATGCGCCACTACAGAAGAGATGGATGGATTGTGTAACTATTGAGGAGGTACTGAATAGAATTGAAGAGAGAAGAAATTCATGGCACAGTCTGACTAAAATAAGGGATCAGTTGATAGGACACATTCTGAGACATCAAGGGATCAATTTGGTATTGGAGGGAAGTGTGCAGGGTAAAAAAGGATGACAACAGTAAACAGATACAGAAGGATGTAACTTGCAATAGTTATTTGGAAATGAAGAGGCTTGCACAGGACAGAGTAGCATGGTGACTTGCGTCGGACCAGACTGGAGACAATGACGATGGCTACTACTACTACTACTACTACTACTACTACTACTGCACTTTACTCGTGCTGGTGCAGGTCTTGCACCTCAAGTATTCACGTATGTCCGTAATGCACAGAAGTGTATGTTTGCAAAGAGAACAATGGTTTTCATGGGGTTGTGCTGCATCTGCGAATGAATATGACTGAGTTTCAATATACACAGAACTAAACAAGAAACATGAATTTCTTCATGACAAAGACAATTCCAGAATACATGAAATATTATTGGGATCTCTGACTGCAAGAGCAAAGGCCTGTGGTGTTCAACTACAAACCGTGCAGAGAATAATTGCTGAAACACAGGCAATGGAAATCTGTGCTCAAGAAATGAAGTTTCAATCTCTGTGAAAAGATATTAGTGGTAGAAGAACAGTCACCAGTTAGGTTTTTAAGGAAGACATTGTTCATTGTACTGCCGTAATTTTATAACACTGGTGAATATTGTACAAGGCAAAAGGTAGGAGATGTTTTGAACAACAAGGTAGCTTGCACAGGGGGCCACTGTTTGAGTGGGTGAATTCTGATGTTATTGGGTTGTAGGAACAAAAAAATGCAACAATGAAAGATGTGTTCTAATCAAGAGCGCCAATATTGAAGCAGATTGGGCTACTTTTATGCAATAATGTGTAACATCAGGAAAGGAAATCGTGTCACCTAATTTTTATCTTGATGAGACCTGGCTCAATCAGAATCACACCATAAAGCACATCTGGCAGGACTCGAATTGCAGCAGTGGGTTGAAAGTGGCACAAATCAAAAGAAACTGCAGGACTGTCTGAATATGGCTTTTTCAGAAGTGCAAAGCTAATATTTGCATACTGAAATCCAGTGATTATCATGAAGCAATGAGTAGTGACGTATTTAAACACTTGGTTTTATTTTTTATTGTGTGGTTTAGAAGAGGGTTGTGTAATAGTCATGGAAAATGCCTCTTATCAATCGAGAAAAAAGGAGGAAGTTCCCAATTCAAGTACAGGGAAGGAAGGGAATGCACAGTGGGTAAAGAGAAAAGATTTCAGGTCACCATACAAAAGTGTCGATGTTGGAAGAATTCATGTGCCACAAGCATCTTTATAATAAAAATGAAATTAACGGTTTAGCAACAGAAATGGACCACAGGTTGTTTGTCTGGCTCATCATCACTGCTAATACAACACTATAGAAACTGTGTTGGCCCTACTGAAAAGGAAGGTTGCATCCACAAAACTGCACATTCAGAATTAAAGAAGTGCAGAAATTAATTTGGGGAAGCAATTGATGATGTCACGATGCAAGACTGGGTTAAGTGCATACACCACTCTGAAATTCTGCAAGAAAACTCCTTTCTGAAGGAAGACATTTGAGAAGAGTTCGTTGAAAACACTGTCATTGCTTCTGATGACTCGTCGGACTGTGGGTCTTCAGAACAGGGCAGTTAAAGAGCAGTAAATAGCATTAAATGTTGTGCTTTCTGTTCCATTCTCTTCGCAAAGCTGTGAACTCTGTCACCTCTCGCAGTTCTCTTTTGCTGTTGTCTTTCCTTCCCAACCTCCTCTCCCCTCCCCCACCCATTCTAGAAATGTATACCTAGTAGAATGCCTACCATTGCTGGTATGTTTACCAGTTTTGCTTGTGCGGAGTAGCAGACCCATGTCTTCTGCTTTGTACTGAGGTTAAAACTAATGTGAGATTTTAGAGATGCTTAAATCTTTACTTTGTTAAAACCAAAGTAGCTTTGTAATTTAAGAGGTGAGCTATAATGATATATTTAGCTTTAGTTAGCTGTAATATACTTCTAAAAAACATAATACATCAATTTGGAAGGTTGAGTGGCTACAGTTTCACGAAAGTATTTACAAAGTATTTTCTTGGCGTATGGTTTTGATGCCATAACAGATTGCTTGAAATAAGTCAATGTCCCCCGCCTATTCTAAAATAATTATTACAGTGTGCTATTTGCCAATTTTGGGTATCATATTTTCAAATTAGGAGCATACAGATAGCATTGTGTAATGGCATAGTTTGACGGGATCGGCTCAATATGCGTGGGTCAGAGGCTTCCAGCTTATGGCAGCCGCCAAGGTGTGTAGTGAGAGTGCGAGTAGGAGGAAGCATGTAGAAAAGGTGGAGAGAGTTCCTGCTTTCTACGCTTAACCCATCCAGCCAACACGTTTGTACTGCCTACTATAGTAGTGATATCCTCAGCACCACCATATTGTGGCCTGTGGAGTATGTGTGTGGATGTAGGTTTGATAAAGATGCAGCTCATTCACAGTTTTCAACAAGGGAATGGAGGAAAGATGCGCACAAATACAGTCTTTCTGAATTTGTGGAATATACTTTATGGTCATCTGTTACGAACTTTTTGAAAAACAAAAATCTCCTCTCGAGAAATTGATGGAGGTCTTGTAAAACGTGGTCCGCAGTACTAGTCCTCACAGCGCACAGATCGATGCAGTTTTCTTCGACTTCTGGAAAGCATTTGCTTCAGTTTTGCACTGTTGCCTGGGGAACATTGTATGAGTTACTAACATCTCCATAGTTTTCATACTACATAATATTGCAGTCTGCATTTATTGGTTGTGCTACGCAGGGCATGACATACAGATGTGTAGTGTGTGGCAGAGCTCCTCTGTTGAGGATACCAGAGTGTACACTGTTGCTGCCCCCCACCCCATCCCCTCCCCTCCCCTCCCTCACTGTTTCTTGGGCCAGGTAAATGATTTGCTGTGGCAGCTAGTACAGAGAAATTGTTGTTTAGGTGTTAGTACTTTAGGAATGTTTGTTTGTGATGTGGTAATTGTAACTCGCTGAAATGATTTAAAATGTCATTGTTCCTATGTGTCTGCTCTTTGGATAAAATTTGTCAGTATTTGCGAACTTCTACAGCATGGTCATTATCAAGTATTGTATATGTATGATAGTTCATATGTACGTGAATAGGAGAGCATAAATGCAGTAATATATGGTGTGTCCCAGGAGGAATGATCAGTATTCAGGGATATAACAGGACCAATTGTTCAGAAGAAAAAAAAAAAAAAAAAAACTCGGGTAAACATGGGCTCTAAAATGCATACCTTAAGAGATACAAACATTTCTTCAGTAAAAGACATGGGTTTCACGGTAGTGAGGATGAACAAGTGCTTTTGCGAAAGAGGACTGTATCGTAACCATTAAGCTATGCAACCATTCTGTATAATGTTATTTTTTTAAAAGCTGTAGAACATCATGGAAATTTTCAAAATTTATTTTCATTGATTATTCACATATGAGGACCCACCAGAGTGAATGGCTGCAAGTTATGCTACTTGGGATTTTAACCTGTTCCATGGTATAGATGGTGTCAAAGAATCGATCCCACCACTGAGGTTCTCTCCTTGAGATGAGTGATGAAGTTGGTCGCAGATCTCCAGCGAGACTTCCTGTCTAAACTGATAAAATAGTGTATCTGACGACACTGGTGGAACCGGAGGTCTTATTTCGTGTACTGCAGTTGTCCTCATTCTATTTTTCTTTCACCGCTTGCTTTTTGTTATGTTGCGAGGTATAAATTACGAGGAGACAGGATGAGGGAGCGACCATTCCCCCCTTCCCCCACCCACCCTGCTCGCTCTCACCGGAGGTGGATCCCTTTCATCCTGGAGCAAGTGACCTGTCTTGCTTTTTAATTTTCTCGAGCAAATTTTTCTTTCGAAACAACTACTTGCTTATTGTTATGTCATCCTTTTCCTAATTATATTAAATTAAGTGAATACAGAGAAGATCAACAAAGATGTGATGACACAAAAACTGTGTACAGAAAACCACTGCTGTATGATTACACTATTCACGACAAAACTCTGGAAATGGTAACTACTGTAAAATACATAGGAGTAATTTATAGTGGAATTACCACAAAAACAAACAGTAGAAAAACCGAGTGCTAGGTTAAGGTTCATATAAATAGTCTTGAGGAAGTGTAATTGATTGCAAAACACTTGTTTGACCTATTCTCAAGTATTGCTCACCAGATTGCCATAATGGATTAGTAGATAAAATATACAGAACCCAATGAAGACTAGTGTGTTTATCACAAGATCATTGAGTTGACACAAGAGTTATGGAGATACTCAATAAACTATAATGGCAGACTCTGTAACAGAAATGTTGTGGGCCTCAGAGAGGTCTACTACTGAAATTCCGGGAGAGAACATTCTGGGAACAGTGGTAACACAAAACTTCCTACCAAATACATCTCACAAAGTGCCCATAACGGAAAACTCTGAGAAAGTAGAGCTAATGTCTAGAGTTACTGACAATCGTTCTTCCCGTGCACCATTCTGGAAAGGGGAATACATAGTGGTAACCCTCTGCTACACATCATAAGGTGGCCCGCTGAGTATAGGGGTGGATATAGGCATAAAATCATATAATTGAAATTTCTTCAGAAATGCTTAATCTACAATGTATTTAAAGTCATGGCAAATAATATTTTATGTTGTTACATTCCACTGAATTCATTGCTATTTTTTCAAATTGAGAAGTGATCAGAACAGCAGAATAATTTAATTATTAATTATGAACCAGGTAACAAGCATACATGGAATTTGTTTCAATCTCCGTCAAAATACTGTCCTTGGCTAGCAACACAATTATCCCAATGTTGAATCCATGACTGGAAGCTTCTTCTGGAAGGATGTTCGACTGCTCTCTTGTTCCCCTGTCAATGTCAGGAATGGTGTCAAATTTTTTTTCTTTAAGCATGGTTTTAATTTTTGGAAAGGGCCAGAAGTCACATGGTGCTAAATCTGATGAGTAAGGCAGATATGGACAGGCAGGAGTACTTTTTCCAGCCAAAAAGTCATGAATGAAAGTGAGCTGTGGCATGGCATGTTGTCAAGATGAAGGAAGCTATTGGGCCATTTTTCTGGTCTGTTTTTCATATATGCTTTCACATACATCACAGTACACCCCCCTAAAATTCGGTGTTTACAGTTGTTCCCCTTGGAACAAACTCTGATCACACTGTGCCCTCAATATCAGAAAAAACATTTAGCATGACTTTGATATTTGATTTTGCCTTTTTAGGCCGAGGAAATTCACTGGGTTTCCTCTGGGAACTCCATCCACAGATAGACAATTTTCCTTCTGTCCATCACTTGTAGGTCTGGGAACAAATTTTGCACTCATCTCACTTTCAGATTATTGGCTAAAATGCTTTGCATGGACCCAAATGAGATCCTAAGTTCTTCAGTAAACTCTTCAATAGTTATTTGCCTGTTTGAACGAACTATTTTGCCATTTTCTGCATGTTTTGTTCTGTTTTTGACATTAATGGATGTCCTGAATGTTGCTCATATCATACAGACTAATTTCCACTTTTAAATCGCTCATACCAGTTGTAAACAGTCTTCAGAGTTACAGAATTTTTGTCATACACAAATTTCAATGTTTCATGAGCTTCTTTGGCACTGTTTTGCAACTTGGAACAGAACTTAATGTTCACACATTGTTCAAAACCCATGATGCACGACAGGCATAACCTCATGCTAGAATCTCTGGACACTGACTGACAAGTCAAAATGTGTTCCAACTTGCTGCTGCCTGTCTCAGTATATCAGGCTATCAGACAAATTAATCAAATGATTGTAGTGCCAGTAGTTGCTGCTAAAAGGTTCATTCACCGTAGTTTTTGACCACACACCTCATATTCCTGTTCAGTATAGTGAATCTAATTCCAATGAAATATACAGCCATGTGACAGGATAAGCTGTAGTCTTCCACCAGATTTGTTCCCCTGTGGTTGCCGTTCCCACATCCACCGGGCAAAATTCTCTGACAGTAGTGTTCGAAAGTTGTAGAAATGAATATCACACTTGGAGACGTGTACAGATAGCTGCTCATGGAAAGCAGGACATCCAGGATGTGGCAAATTTTCGTTTACCATAACATATTCTTACTTTTACTACTGGTAATTTACTCCAGTTGTAGCATTTGTTAATTTCTTTTTGTCTTCATGCCATGCTTCTGTTTCCAGTTTCATCTCTCATTTCATTCTGTTTATGACCTGCATCTTATTGTGCGTGCTCTGGAATTTGAAACTTGGCTGTGAAACGTGGCTGAGTATGTCAATGGACAGGCCAGACTACAGATTGGAGGTCTCAGGTTGGATCACTGTTTAGGCCTAAGGTTTTTTTTTGTCTATCTCTTTATTGCCTCCTTTATCTCTTAACATCGTTTGTTAGTTTGGAAGTTTCATATTGCAGGACAGTTCAGAGTCCTCATTAAACTAGACCTGCTCCTGTAACAGGCTGGGTAAGTTCAGAGGCCAAGGAAAGGCAGCAGAACACCACATCTCTGATAGGACCGTGCCTAATAATGCATTGTGGTGTTTGATCTAACCTTTGAACTAATATAATGACAGCATTGTGACTGAAGAGCAGCTACTTGTGCTAATTAATAAAATGAAGCTAACTGATTAAAAGGACCGTATACCTCTTTCACTGGGCAGTGCTCTGCAGATTGATTCAGATGTATGCGTAGATATCTGTCTGGAGTTTACACTAACTTAAGGGGTATTGTATAACTGTAATTAAGAAAAATCCTGTTGGTTTTGTAGTTAAGAAAAATCCTGTTGAGCTATTCCAAAATTACGGCTGCCAAGTGATTCTGTACGAACCCCAAGGCAGTAGTGTAGTGTAGTGTAGTGTAGTGTAGTGTGGGGTGGTGTGACATTTTGACGACTCCTGGACAGTGTGCCCCCCTCTAGACCTTTCCACGCATTATGGTCTTAAGCTTCCCAAAGCCATGTTACTCTTGCACTTTTTTAAAATCTCATATACCCATCATATATTAGATCTTTAATGAATGGCATCATCAAATTACCAAAAGCTGTTATAATGAATATTTGTTTAAGCCTACAGACAACTAAGTTTTGATTAAGCAACCATCTTTGTCACAGGCTAACACTACATCAGGTTTAAGGAAGATCCTTGTGTGTGAAATACTTAATTGTTTTATACCTCAGTCAAACTAACAAAGTGATTGACAGTTGAGCCCAGGAGGGGGTGACATTTCTAGTTTACATTTGTTGGCACTCGGTGTGACTGCAGCAGCAGATGTGGATTTCTGTTCTGGATATGCAACACTCATTGTCCATTAACACGTAGTATTCGATTTGGGAAGCAGAATGTTAACAATTTTAGCACTTTCCTGCACCCTTTCACAGATAGATTAGGGCATTCTATCACATAAAATGAACATGCTGCGCAGACAAACTGTGCAGACAATGAAAATCAATCACAATTGTTACATTTCCAAGTGCAAATGTTGCCTGCAACAAACTATGGCAACTGGCACGCAAGGAAACAGAGTGCTATGACAAAAGTTAACAGAATAGAAGGCATGACAGATCATTTGCAGATTAACTGTTGCCGTGGTAGCTGACCTGTAAACAAGTAACTGTCAGTCACTTTGTTATTCTGATCTGGGTATAGTTGTGGAATTTGTCACATACACGTGTGTCAGTTATGTTGTGTATTTTCTATCAATCGGTGAGTGCAATTATCTACAATCCACAATAGTGTTAGGGATACTGTGAGACCAAAGTTGTCATAAACTAAAAGGTCAATGTGTAATGCTGCATAGCAGAAAGGACACCCAGGTAATAGAGTGCTGTATGATGAGAAAGTAGCCATCCATCATAAGTGGAAAGTTCATAGATCTATCATCCACCTAGTGGCTCTTTACATCTCAGAATGTTGTGCAGTGACAATTAAACAAGAGCAAGAACCGGGCAACGCAAAAATGAAAACATTATGCTGGCCCGTGTGTGTCACAAGGCTGGTCCACATGAAACGTATGTGGAAGGGAGTGGATGGGAGTGACAGCAGTCACCAACAAATTGAGACACACTTGCCTTAAGTGGTACGGGCACATCACTTTACGTTATAACCTGGGTGGACATTGACCCTGTGGTTGTCCCGAGAACTGATGTTCAGACAGCGCCGAGTGAGGGGTTTATTGAGCGTGCACTCAACATTAAGTTGTGTTGGAAAACGACAGAGTATACGGACTCTGCATCAATAAGCGACATGTGCTAGGAAAGAAGGCGTGCCTCCTGGCCTTTAGTGGGGCCTCAGTCGGGCAGTAAGTCTCTCTTACTTTGAAACTCCACATTGGCCTTCTTGCATACTTTGACTAGCAGCTCTCTTTCGTGTGGCATCAAGAATGAATCTTTCACTCAGTCTCAGACCGAATGTTCTTGCAAATGTCACAACAAGTGAACTAATCTCTGCAAGCCATATTTTTTTGTGTGGCAGTAGGTATTTCTGGTATTACTATATCCTGTCCCGTTTGTGAGTGGTGCACAGAGTGATTGACTGTCAGCAAGTCTGAATTCCTGATTTTCCTCTTCGAGAGTATTTTGTGAATTGTATGACGTGTGACTCTTTTTAAAAAAATCATCTAAGGATTTTAACTATAAACCATTCCATAATGCTCAATGCTGCACTTGTAGAGTCTTGCCGCTGGAATTAGGCAAACTCCTGTCAGACTGCTAAAAGGACCTGTGAGTAAATACACCACTCTTCTTTGGATCTTTTCTATTAATTTTATACCCACACAGACAGAAGTGCTCAAAGAATTGATCAAATGAGGGTTTTGTAAGCTACAAATATTGTTGTTGTTGTTGTCTTTAGTCCTGAGACTGGCCTGATGCAGCTCTCCATGCTACTCTATCCTGTGCAAGCTTCATCTCCCAGTACCCACTGCAACCTACATCCTTCTGAATCTGCTTAGTGTATTGATCTCTTGGTCTCCCTCTACGATTTTTACCCTCCACGCTGCCCTCCAATGCTAAATTTGTGATCCCTTGATGCCTCAAAACATGTCCTACCAACCGATCCCTTCTTCTAGTCAAGTTGTGCCACAAACTTCTCTTCTCCCCAATCCTATTCAATACCTCCTCATTAGTTACGTGATCTACCCACGTTATCTTCAGCATTCTTCTGTAGCACCACATTTCGAAAGCTTCTATTCTCTTCTTGTCCAAACTGGTTATCGTCCATGTTTCACTTCCATACATGGCTACACTCCATACAAATACTTTCAGAAACGACTTCCTGACACTTAAATCTATACTCGATGTTAACAAATTTCTCTTCTTCAGAAACGATTTCCTTGCCATTGCCAGTCTACATTTTATATCCTCTCTACTTCGACCATCATCAGTTATTTTACTCCCTAAATAGCAAAACTCCATTACTACTTTAAGTGTCTCATTTCCTAATCTAATCCCCTCAGCATCACCCGATTTAATTTGACTACATTCCATTATCCTCGTTTTGCTTTTGTTGATGTTCATCTTATATCCTCCTTTCAAGACACTGTGCATTCCGTTCAACTGCTCTTCCAAGTCCTTTGCTGTCTCTGACAGAATTACAATGTCATCGGCGAACCTCAAAGTTTTTACTTCTTCTCCATGAATTTTAATACCTACTCCGAATTTTTCTTTTGTTTCCTTTACTGCTTGCTCAATATACAGATTGAATAACATCGGGGAGAGGCTACAACCCTGTCTCACTCCTTTCCCAACCACTGCTTCCCTTTCATGCCCCTCGACTCTTATAACTGCCATCTGGTTTCTGTACAAATTGTAAATAGCCTTTCACTCCCTGTATTTTACCCCTGCCACCTTCAGAATTTGAAAGAGAGTATTCCAGTTAACGTTGTCAAAAGCTTTCTCTAAGTCAACAAATGCTAGAAACGTAGGTTTGCCTTTTCTTAATCTTTCTTCTAAGATAAGTCATAAGGTTAGTATTGCCTCACGTGTTCCAACATTTCTACGGAATCCAAACTGATCTTCCCCGAGGTCCGCTTCTACCAGTTTTTCCATTCGTCTATAAAGAATTCGCGTTAGTATTTTGCAGCTGTGACTTATTAAACTGATAGTTCGGTAATTTTCACATCTGTCAACACCTGCTTTCTTTGGTATTGGAATTATTATATTCTTCTTGAAGTCTGTGGGTATTTCGCCTGTCTCATACATCTTGCTCACCAGATGGTAGAGTTTTGTCATGACTGGCTCTCCCAAGGCCATCAGTAGTTCTAATGGAATGTTGTCTACTCCCGGGGCCTTGTTTCGACTCAGGTCTTTCAGTGCTCTGTCAAACTCTTCACGCAGTATCGTATCTCCCATTTCATCTTCATCTACATCCTCTTCCATTTCCATAATATTGTCCTCAAGTACATCGCCCTTGTATAAACCCTCTATATACTCCTTCCACCTTTCTGCCTTCCCTTCTTTGCTTAGAACTGGGTTGCCATCTGAGCTCTTGATATTCATACAAGTGGTTCTCTTCTCTCCAAAGGTCTGTTTAATTTTCCTGTAGGCAGTATCTATCTTACCCCTAGTGAGACAAGCCTCTACATCCTTACATTTGTCCTCTAGCCATCCCTGCTTAGCCATTTTGCACTTTCTGTCGATCTCATTTTTGAGACGTTTGTATTCCCTTTTGCCTGCTTCATTTACTGCATTTTTATATTTTCTCCTTTCATCAATTAAATTCAATATTTCTTCTGTTACCCAAGGATTTCTATTAGCCCTCGTCTTTTTACCTACTTGATCCTCTGCTGCCTTCACTACTTCAGCCCTCAGAGCTACCCATTCTTCTTCTACTGTATTTCTTTCCCCCATTCCTGTCAATTGTTCCCTTATGCTCTCCCTGAAACTCTCTACAACCTCTGGTTCTTTCAGTTTATCCAGGTCCCATCTCCTTAAATTCCCACCTTTTAGCAGTTTCTTCAGTTTCAATCTGCAGTTCATAACCAATAGATTGTGGTCAGAATCCACATCTGCCCCTGGAAATGTCTTACAATTTAAAACCTGGTTCCTAAATCTCTGTCTTACCATTATATAATCTATCTGATACCTATTAGTATCTCCAGGATTCTTCCAGGTATACAACCTTCTTTTATGATTCTTGAACCAAGTGTTAGCTATGATTAAGTTATTCTCTGTGCAAAATTCTACAAGGCGGCTTCCTCTTTCATTTCTTCCCCCCAATCCATATTCACCTACTATGTTTCCTTCTCTCCCTTTTCCTACTGACGAATTCCAGTCACCCATGACTGTTAAATTTTCGTCTCCCTTCACTACCTGAATAATTTCTTTTATCTCGTCATACATTTCATCAATTTCTTCATCTGCAGAGCTAGTTGGCATATAAACTTGTACTACTGTAGTAGGCATGGGCTTTGTGTCTATCTTGGCCACAATAATGCGTTCACTATGCTGTTTGTAGTAGCTAACCTGCACTCCTATTTTTTTATTCATTATTAAACCTACTCCTGCATTACCCCTATTTGATTTTGTATTTATAACCCTGTAATCACCTGACCAAAAGTCTTGTTCCTCCTGCCACCGAACTTCACTAATTCCCACTATATCTAACTTTAACCTACCCATTTCCCTTTTTAAATTTTCTAACCGACCTGCCCGATTAAGGGATCTGACATTCCACGCTCCGATCCGTAGAATGCCAGTTTTCTTTCTCCTGATAACGACGTCCTCTTGAGTAGTCCCCGCCCGGAGATCCGAATGGGGGACTATTTTACTTCCGGAATATTTTACCCAAGAGGACGCCATCATCATTTAATCATACAGTAAAGCTGCATGTCCTCGGGAAAAATTACGGCTGTAGTTTCCCCTTGCTTTCAGCCGTTCGCAGTACCAGCACAGCAAGGCCGTTTTGGTTAATGTTACAAGGCCAGATCAGTCAATCATCCAGACTGTTGCCCCTGCAACTACTGAAAAGGCTGCTGCCCCTCTTCAGGAACCACATGGTTGTCTGGCCTCTCAACAGATACCCCTCCGTTGTGGTTGCACCTACGGTACGGCCATCTGTATCGCTGAGGCACGCAAGCCTCCCAACCAACGGCAAGGTCCATGGTTCATGGGGGAAGCTACAAATATTATGGATGATTTTTATTTTATTTTTTCGTTACAACTATTAGAATATCTTGGCATAGTATCTGATTTTCCAACAGTTGGGGTTATGTGGTTATTCCAAATTCTCACTGCACTAAGTTATTGTCATGTATTTTACCATCGTTTTTGCTTCCAGAGATGTAGTGTATTGCCAATATGATTAAACAAGCCTGGATGCTTATGCCAATTAATGTACAATATGTTACATGTAGAGTACAGTAGTTATGCAGAGATGAAGAGGCTTGCTGCATCAAACCAGTCTTCGGACTGAAAACCACAACATTTGTTTACGTTGAGGGTCAGCTGCAAGTTCCTGAACTAATCAATTGTCTGCAGGTCTCCCTGGATTTCATTACTATTTTGTGGCATTGTGCCTTTCCTATTTAATACAAGAGCTTCATCTCCAAACTGCCTCATGAATCTCCTGACACTTCTTACCAAATTGTGAACAATAATGCTCCTGTAATTCAGTGCGGTAATCCTGAAATTACATATACAACCCCTGATTTCGTCCTGTAGAGAATGACACGTTACTCTCTGTCTGCTAGGAAGTTGTGAAAGCAGTCACAAAGCTAGACAGGTCTGCAAAACTCAGACTCGACTCCAGGCTGTTACCTTTCACAGAAAAGTTCTTCTTGACTGAACTACCATAGTGTGACTTGTCGCGTGATCCTCACTTTGTAGCAGAACCATCCCATAACTTTGTTTTGGATCTTGGCTGTAGAGGGAAGATGTGAGTTGGGCCACAGGGTGTGCCTGGATAGATCAGCCATAAGCATTGCTCATGAAATGGAGGGGTCTGTGTTTGAAACCTGGTGTCTAAAAAAGGTAAAGCTGTCATTGGCTGGAAGACTGGTTTACACACCACAGTGCCTTACACTTGGCTTCGTCCTGTTAAAAGTGTCCAACCACGAGTCAAGTTGTTTTTTTTTGGGGGGGGGGGGTGGAATGTCTGTTTTCTTACTTTTTCCTTCCACCATTTCTCCTAAATGTAGTTGGCATACACACTCACTTTAACCTCAGTTGCCTAGAATTTAATAATAATAACAGTAATAGTAACATATGGGATGACTCATAAAAAATTGCCAATATTCAGTGATGGGACGGAATGATAATATGAAGCAAAAAACTTCATATAGACACATTTCCTATTCTGAATGGTTTCTGGAATAGAGTAAATTTAATGCAATTTGTTATTTATTTACTGTATTATTCAGTTTACCGACATTGTCTACAGTGTACGACAGGAATGTAGGTTAAGTTAAGACAAAGAATTTGATATAGAATACTTGTGGTCTATCAAATCGGGAAACTACCTCAAATTTGTCTACAAAACAACTTAACCCATAGCACATGCACTGTAGTGTTTCGAAAATTTAGAATTATTCAAGAAAAACGTACAAAATGATATTAAATGTGTTCTATCTCGGAAACCATTCGGGACAAGGCATATGTCAAATTATTACTTGTGTCATACCTCTGAATATTGACTATCCCTCCTTTGACACACTGTTTATAATATGTGACCGTGTAGTCCTTCGCAGCCTGATTATTCCTTGGTAGTCTTCTTGGATTTTCTGCCAGATCTTGAACTCAACAAAAATTGATATTTTGGCTAGCCACTTGTCTGCCATCTTCAGGAGAGAAGTTGCTGCTGCCAAAAATTTATCACACTCTTGGGCTAACTGCACCAAAGAATATTGTGTTTTGATATGAGATAGTGGAAGGTCCCATGTCAGCCATAGAGAAAAACCTTTGTCGTTATTAATGAAATAGACTGCCAGTCTAATTTCAGTGACCTTCTTGTAAGCACTGCTATGAAAATTGAATGTAATGGCAATTATAAGGGTCTCGTCAAATTTCATTCCTAGTCACTCATTTGAACAACACTCCACTATCAGCAGCTTGGAGGGTAAGGCACTGAGGACTTCATCTTTGCAACCGACATGCTTCTGGAGATATATTGACAGTACCTTTATTGTCTGACCCAATGTAATTAATTATATTTTATTAATTATATTTTGGACAATTAATTAATTATACTTTGGGCTACTTAAACTGTCTTCATTCCAGCATTAAATTTACCACGGAGGTTGAAAGTGATGGGAAGCTTTCATTTTTGGATATAAAGGTTTACAAAAAAGACATGATGTTACTCTGGGACATTGAATTCACCAAAAACTGACACATACTGATTGACAACCGCATGCAAAGAGTTGTTACCTGCCGTACTGATGCAGTGGTGTCCTTAGTTCACGGTAAGCAGAGAGTATGCAGTCTTGAACGTGTATAATCTAACACAGGAACCTGCACATTTGGCCTCTGTGTTTAAGGAAAATGGATACTTGGAGAAGCAAATTTATAGGGGTATGGAGGTTGGACCATCCCTGGAGGGACATGAAGAAGACCTAGATTTGTGCCATTAATTCCTTATGCTGGGGGCATATCCTTGAAGATAGGAAGAATTTTAAGGAGATTTGACACCAAGAGTGTGTGCCATCCTCTTACCAGGATTAGGGCACTACTTGGCTCTTGTCAAGGATGATTTGGGACTTAAGAAGCATGGCATAAATAAACTTCTGCACAGTTCAGGCAGATGCATAAAACATGGCTGTCACGTGAGGCTACGACAGTATGAAAAATCGGTGTTAGTGGAACACTGTTTAAAGGATGTACAAGGGATAAGATTTGAAGACCCTGATAGCTGCAGTGTTCGGTTTTTGCAATGGTGTTTATAAGGAAGCAACCGAAACTAGATTGGCATACAGTTTGATTAATGTAGTCAATGGTTTTCCTCTTAGAAGGACAAGGTAGCCTGTTCTATTTACATAAGGACACAATGTTCTTTGGTATAGCCAGTCAGTGTTTGCAGAAAATCTTAGGGTCTGATTTATTGTTGAAAGTGGCGGTCTACTAGAGGCGGTGGCACAAACCTTGTCTTAGTGGCAGCACATGCGCTGTATATGGCATGGGAGCCTATACAGGATGATTGTTTCCAGCTTCAGTGTCATTCTCCAGCAGGACTAAGTAGTGGCAATATCCTTCCAGAAGATGACAGACAGGGGATTGCTGAAATATCGAGTCGTGTTGAATTAAGCATCAGGCAGTAAACCTGGCGAGACTACCAACATAAGTAACATTTTATAACAACTTGCTTACGTTAATAATTAGTATATCATTTTAGTGTAAAGTACAAAAAATATTTTCACGATTATCCATATTTTACTTAGCACTATGATTGTGAAATTAGATCTGCAGATTGTCTATGCGAACACAAAAACTAGGGGAAAGTTGTTTCTTTGAATTGTTGTTTCCACCTCCAGTCACGAAAGTCAGTGTTTGTGTTTTTTTTTGTTTAGTGAAGGGCCTTTTTCTTTCCGTCTTGCCTTACTTAACTTGCCATGGCTTGCTGGTTCTACCTGTGGACTTTGTAATCTTGTCTGAATTGTTGTTGACAAGAGGTATGGCCAGTGTGTGAAAGGGCGCCTTTTTCAGATTGAAATGCTCTCTGCTGCTGCTCAGTTCAGAAGTCCCTCTGTTTGGACAGGCACTCATGCAACCAACTCAAAAGTATCCTGTTTGTTTCCTATAAATTCCTGCCATTTTTTGCTGTTATAAGTATAAATATAAAAACGTATGTTAAATGTTATTGTGTATAGGGGCATGAGCTAGTCATGACACCATGATCCACCCTCCTCTCCTTCTCCCCCTGCCATTCCCTCTTGGATTCCCAACCAGTGGTGTTATACCTTCCTGTAACCTCTACACTGACTTACCCAGCCAGTTATATGAGGACCTATAGTGGAACACGGATTATGAACCACAGTGCAGCTCGGCATGATTCACACGTGAACAACATTGCCAGTAGTGAAAGAAGTAAGATGAAAGATAAAGTTCATGTGAATGACTGTGAATCAAACCCCAGATCTTTGGATCCTGGCAGCTTACCCCGGAAGCACTGAGTGACACTGTCCCCTACTAGATTTGGATCTCTCAGAAAGTTTTAGTAGACTACAGACCACAACACTGAAGGGAATGACAAGTGGCTATGGTTAAGCCATTCTCATAGAGATGCTAGTCCAGCAGTATGCAGGAGGTTGTCCATGGGATTTAGTGAGTAGGAGAGAGCTAGAGCGGCGAGCCAGACAATGGGGTGTCTGACTCGAGGCTAGAGTTTTTCCAGCATGTGGTTTTTAAAACATCAGGAAGCCTCATTAGGGCTTACAATCCTATACAGAGTTAAGTATTCCTTTTTAACATCTTAAAATCATCTGTGAAAATATATGTAGATTAAAAAATCTACTCACTGAGTAGCACCAGGACAACACACACAAAAGATGTTGAAATGCGTGAGCTTACGAGGCAGTGGTTCTTCCTCCTGGCAGGAGGATTGAAGGGAAAGGAACAGGGTTGAAGAAACCCTTACCAGCCCTTTTCCTTCACACCTCTATGTTTCTTTTCAATCTTTCTGCCAGGAGGAGGACCCACTGGCTCATAAGCTCAAGCATTTCAATATCTTTTGTGTGTTTTGTCGTACTGCCACTCATTGAGTAGATTTTTTCAAAATCTCTACCTGTTGTAGTGAAATTAAGTGATTGTATAGCATTATTGGCTGGTAGAACTCATCTTTGCACATTTGTGGTGGTGGTTGTGGTGGTGGTGGTGGTGGTGCTGGTGCTGGTGGCAGCAGTGATAACACAACACTCAGTCCCTGAGGGGAGAAAATCTCCAGCCCTGCTGGAAATGAAACCCGGGCCACCTGCTTGGCAGGTGAATCATCATCATCATCATCATCCCTCTAATAGCCACCAAGTGTGGGTATAGCTAAGCTGCTTCCAACTTTCTTGTCCTTTCTCAGCAGTTGTTCATTTATCTGATGCCAACTGGCCCTCCAAAGTGTGAGATCCATGAGGCTGTCTGTAGGCTACAGCAGAGCAATTTCATTTCTGTAGCCTAAGGCCAGCTCATATACATCCCATTAATTGCCACTGCTTGTGGTCCATATGTCAATATAAGTATGAGGTACAGATTTTACAGTCGAATCGTACATATGTTTATAGAAATACTCCAGTCCAGAGTACCTGGTATACTGTGCAGTAGACTTCTGAAGCTTTTTATGTTCTGTTTCCAGTCTCTTGATGTATGTTGGTTGCAGCAGACAATTATACTGTCAACAACAGTATAAAATCACATGCAATCTTAGGTGTCATTTTTTAAAATTTTATTCATCCTCTAGACTGCAGGTCTAAAGGTCTGTGGTTCAGTCTCCAGTTCATCCCAGGACTTTTTTGTCACCTAGCACCTGTTCACCTCTGATAGTGAGTTATTGTTGGTAAGATGCCCCATTACTCCACGTCTTCGGAGTTGGTAGTCTGTCGGTCCCCCTATAATTGGCTAGACAAGTCATTTCAAAGGTCAGGGGAAGGCATCTCCCAACAGGACTGTGCCAAGTACGGTAAAGTAAGTTACAGTGCAAGAATACTGTGAGGAACAACTGTACAGAACTAGAGGTGTGTGTCACAAAGCCTTACAATTGTTAGATTTCAAAATCTGGGTGTTCTCTCTCAAATTTCTCCATTCTGTCAGAAGTATATTGAGAATGGAACCTGCAGAGTTGTGCACACCTTCCTTAAAATGCTTAGAGAAGTTTGCCCAAGTGCAAAATGTTTTCTGTTTAGTGTTTGCTGAGTGAATGTTAGAGTTCCTTTCGAATGAGCCTGTACTCTTAACCATAAGCCCATAAAGGGATTGTGTGTACAGTCCTGGATGTATTCCAATCTCTGTCTCTACAGCTTTTGCACTTTACACCTCCATCTAGTACCATGGAAGTCATTTCATGATGTCTTAACACATGTCTTACCATCCTGTCCCTTCTTCTTCACAGTGTTTTCCACATATCCGTTTCCTTTCTGATTCTGTGGAGAATCTCCACATTTTGTATCGTACCAGTCCACCTAATTCTCAACATTCTTTTGTAGCACCACATTTCAGATGCTTCAGTTCTCTTCTATTCCAGTTTTCCCACAGTCCATCTCACTGCCATACAATACTGTGCTCCAGACATACATTCTCAGAAATTTATTCCTTGAATTAAGGCCTGTGTTTGATATTAGTAGACTTCTCTTAGCCAGGAATGCTTTATTTGCTGGGACAAGTTTGCTTTTTATGTCCTCCTTGCTCTGTCCATCAAGGATTATTTTCAGCCTAGGTAGTACAATTCCTTAACTTCATTTACTTTGTGGTCACCAATTCTTATGTCAGGTCTCTCGTTGTTTTCATTTATGATACTATTCATTTCTTTCATCTTTATTAGATTTACTATTAATCCATATTCTGTACTTATCAGACTGTTCATTCCATTCAATTCTTCTACACTTTCACTGAGTATAGCAATGTCATCAGCTAATCTTAACATTGATATCCTTTCACTCAGAATTTTAATCCCACTCTTGAATCTTTCTTTAATTTCCGTCATTCTTTCTTCTGAACAGGAAGGGTGAAAGAGTACGTCCCTGTCTTACACCGTTTTTAAACCGCGCACTTGGTTCTTGGTCCTTTTGTAGGTTCTTTAAGTAGGCCACACATATAAATAAATATTCACACCATCCCCAAGCGGCAAAGAGGTCATAGGAAGGTATGATTATATCTACACTGACAGACAATGGAAGAATAAAACTATAGGTTTTTTATGTATCTCATATGGTTTTTTCACCAATCTCGATGTCTGTCAGCCTTTTTAGCTGGTGCGAGGACGTATGTAATTAAATTTTCTTCGTACTGTGTTAAGTAAAAGTTGTAATATGTGGAAGTTGCAAGTTTTCATTTTACTACCGAGCTGCATCCTCGTTTCCTTCTCCTGATGCAGCGAGGCTTCTCATTTTTATATGGAACTCTTCTGAGATGAAGTCAGCATGAAGAAAGAATAGCCACCACAGCCGTACTGGCATTGTTGTACATTATTGGGGAGAAAAGATAAATTACCAAGCTGTTCACCAAAATTAAGAGAGATTAACATTTATCCAATGTTTTAGGACTGCCACAAAGTTCTCAACACACATGCATCTATGCCTGCACACGTTTATGAACAGACAATTTTTGATGTCGCTTAACAATAATTACTGCAGATCTGGTCAATTCACATTATCTCTCTCCCCAACCACTACATCTTCCACTTTCATTGTTACCTCTTGCTTTTTGTACATATTGTATATTACCCATCTTTCTGTATAGTTTACCCATATTTACAGAGATGCCAGTCATAATTCTGAACAGTGGCCAGCACAAAGTATGCAAATTGATAAGGCAGATTGTCCTGACTGCGTATTTTGGGCCGAGAATACTCTTTGTGACTGCATAGAGTTCCACCGAAATATGTACAATATAACAGATTGGAAGTATCAGAAGTAAACAAGCTTTTGCTTTTCAGCAACAGATACAGTAGGATTATCCTTATATCAGTTTCTACCAAGATCTTGAATTGTTCTTCCAAAAGAGTCCAGTCATTTGGTGACCATACTGGTACCGAAGTAGAAAATGACAGAGAAGAAATTGAAATTCAGAATTCCATTCTGTCAAATTGTTTCACTGAGCATGATTGTACTGCTCTTCTTAGTGTCACTCATTGCATGAACAACAAAATGACAATTATCAAACTAAATGATTCCGGAATAGAAAATATCTTAAAATCACTTAACAGAAGAAAGGCAGATGAACCTAAAGGGATATCTATACAGTTCTACATAAAGAATATGAAAGATCTTGCTCCTCTCCATTAGCAGTCTGTAGTGAGCTGCTGGAGAGACAGTGTTCATAGTGATGGGAAAAAGTGTCGTTCATTCTTATCTTGAGAAATGGTCTGTGAGCAGATGTTCATCATTGTAGGCTTGTATCACTAACCGGAATCTGTTGTAGAATTGTGGAACACATTTTATGCTCATGTATTATGGCCTTTCTTGTCTTTTTCTGTGATAATCATTGTGGATTCTGCAAACAACAATCATGTGAAACTCATATTGCTTTGTTTGTACACAAGAATCCAAAAGCAGTAGGTATAGGCACCCAGGTTGATGCCATATTCCTTGAATTCTGGAAGGTGTCTGATACAGTTCCACACTGTCACTTAATGAACAAAACTTGTGTGTACAGAATATCATACAAACTTAGTGTCATCCTTTATGGAGAGAAATCTTCATAAGTAAAAGTAACTTTGTAGTTTTATAAAACATTACTGTTAACAATAAGTATTTGTGTATAATACAGAGAAGATTCCACGGGAATGGAAACGTGTTTTGATTCAGCCACTCCACAAAAAGAATGACAGGACAGACCTTAATAACTACAGAGATATCTCATTATTACTGGTCACCTGCAAAATTCTCTCCAAGGCATTAATCAACAAACTAGAATCACAATCTACTATAAAGATAGTATGAGTATCAAGCAGGCTTCAGAAAAGGAAGATCCTGTAGTGAATAGATTTGGAACCTGCAAATGCTCCTAAAGGTCAGACAGACAAATAACACTGTATTCATATATGTTTCTTCAATATGTCTGTAACACTTCACTGGGTCAAATAAATCTGTGACCATTTGTGCTGCCCTTGGCTGTATATATTCAGTATCCCTAGTTAATCGTGCGTGTCCCACATACTTGGGCAATAGTCTAGGATGGGTCACACAAGTGATTTGTAAGCAATCTACTTTGTAGACAGACCACAGTCGCCCAGTATTTTACCTATGTACCAAAGTCTGCCACCTACTTTACCTATGACTGAGGTTGTGTGGTAACTCTTTTTCATATCCCTACAAACATAGGTATTTGCACCAGTTGACTGATTCCAGTACTGAATTGTTGATATTGCAGTCATAGGATACTATTGTTTTTTTTGTTTTGTGGAGACAGACTTTTACATTTATGAACATTTGCAACAAGTTGCCGATCTTTGCACGTGATGGCTATTCAGATGTGAAAAAAAATCCCTGTGGATTCTGGGTATGGAGAGGAAGGTGGTGTCATAAGATGCTCATGACAGATCATACAGTATTAACAGTGGGTGGGGAGGATTGGGGGGGGGGGAGGGGGGAGATAACACACTACAAAGACTTTACTTTCCTCTCAGCTGAGATATACTAACCATGAACAGTAGTTTAACCACAGTTTTTAAACATAGATAATTCGTATAGAATAATATTCATATAATTAAACCACTTTGAAATATAAAGTATTTTAAAATTTGTGATTTATAAAACTCAATAAAATTAAATTCTAGTGGTAAGTTAAAATCAGAATTCCGTGAGATTTTATGAAATTCCTGAAATTTTCTGAGGATTCTCCAATTTTTACAGGTAAAATGTATTCCATGAGAATTCCAGGTTTTCAGAAGAATCACCACACTCTTGGATTATTCTGAAAACTTATCAAGATCTGGCTGAATATTTATGCAGATTTTTTTCGGAAATTACTTCATTAAGGATAAAATTAGTATTGTCTGCAAGCTCATTAACATACAGTATGACTAGCAAAGGTCCATAAACACCTTGCATTAAGATGCGCATCGTCGTCTTCTCCAGTCCGAAGACTGATTTAACGTAGCTCTCCATACTACTCTACTCTATGCAAGCCTTTTCATTTGCGAATAACTACCCTTGTGAATCTGCTTTCCGTATTCATCTCTTTGCCTCCCTCTACAGTTTTTACCCCCTTTCCCACACTTCCCTCCAATAATAAATTAGTGATCTCTTGATGTTTCTGAATGTGTCTTACAACCGATTCCTTATTTTACTCAAGTTGTGCCTCAAATTTCATGCCTCCCAATTCTGGTCAGTGCATCCTCATTAGTGACACGATCTACCCATCTAATTTACACCAATCTTCTGTAGAACCACTTTTCGAAAGCTTCTGTCTCTACTTGTCTAAACTATTTATCTTCCATGTTTCATTTAGATATATAGCTACACTCTAGACAAATACTGTCAGAAAAGACTTCCCATCACTTAAATCTCTATTCGATGATAACAAATTTCTCTTCAAAAACACTTTTGTTGCTGTTGCCTGTGTACATTTTATATCCTCTCTACTTCAGCCATCATCAATTTCTTGCTGCCCAAATAGTAAAACTCATCTACCACTTTTAGTTTCTCATTTCCTAATCGAATTTCCTCAGCATCACCTGATTTAATAGTGCTACATTCCATTATCCTTGTTTGGCTTTTGTTGAAGTTCATCTTATATCCTCCTTTCAAGACACAGTCCACTCCATTCAACTGCTCATCCAAGTCCTCTGATGTGTCTGCCAGAATTAAAGTGTCATTGACAAACCTAAAAGTTTTTATTTCTTACCATAAACTATAATTCCCACTCCAAATTTTTCTTTTGTTTCCTTTACTGTTCGCTAAATGTACAAATTGAATAACATTCAAAATAGGCTACAACCCCGTCCATAGAAATACTAAAACTCACAAATGTCACAGCTCATTATGTGAAAGTGTTGCAAGCATAAAGATTTTGCTGTATTATTTCCAGTCCAAAAATCCCTGCCTGCTTGACAGGAGAAACTAAAACAAAACTCCGCTGGAGCAGGCCATGAAGGCCCGATGGTACCAACCGGCCGCTGTGTCATCCTTGGGCCACAGGTGTCACTGGATGCAAATATGGAGGGACATATGGTCAGAACATTGCTCGCCTGACCATATGTCAGTTTATGTGACAGGAGCCGCTCCTTCTCAGTCGAGTAGCTCCTCAGTTTCTCTCACGGCTGAGTGCACCCCGCTTGCCAACAGCGCCCGGCGGACCGAGTGGTCACCTATCCAAGTGCTAGACCAGCTCGATAGCGCTTAACTTCGGTGATCTGGCAGGAACCGGTGGTACTAATGTGGCAAGGCCATTGGCTGACGGGGGAAACTGGGGGTGTTAAAATATCAGGAATTTTATTGTTATGATACGGCCACAAGGAACATGATCGCACTGAGATAAACAGTTGAAATCTTCTGTTTAAGATTACTCTATTCTTTCATCACAACAAAACTTCAGCACAAAATATGGCACTTTTAATATGGGTGATTACTTTGAAATTTAGTAGGAATTAGTGGGTAATACAGGGGGCGACTACTTTCAGGAAAGAGTGGAAAATGTAAATTATTTTGCAAATATGGTAGTGGATAACATTAGCTCATGCCTTGCAGAAAACTAAATGACACTTCACTGCCACAAAACTTAGTGCATACTCTTTGTGATACAGAATATTTGTAGAATTGACATAATGCACACCACCTCTCCTATAGCTATAGCTGGACGAGCATCTGCGTGATACTTTTGTGGTTACTAAACCAGCCTGTGATGAAATGTGTTGCTCTTCTTCATCTCTTCTCTATTTCTGTTCATTCTATGTTGGATGCATTGTTTGATCCTCTTTATTTATGTATATTTCCCAAGATATTTGAGTTTTTCCACTCTCTTAACATTTCTGTATTTTGCATGCATGGCTTGTGTGGTATCGTTCTTTCTTCCCCTGTATCGTGTTTCTCATATATCTTTAGGCCTGTTGTGGCAGAGACTTAGTGTAAGTATTCCAGAGCTTCTTGTGCTTCTTGCTATGGTTGCCAAATATTGCCAAGTCATCTGCAAATGCCAGGCATTTATGATTTGTTTGCATGTCTTCCTAAGTTAATCCCTTTTACTTTTTCTTCCCATTGTTTGATAATTTTGTTCAGTTTTGTTAAAGTCTATGGTATGAACAATTGATACATCCCCTGCATATTGCTCCTGTAGGGATGCTGAGCATAAGATTAGATTAATTACAGCACATACAGAGACTTCAATCAGTCACTGATTGCGTGATTCACATGTGAATGGAATGGGAGGGAGCCTAATAACTGTTACAGTGGGAAGTACCCTCAGCCATAAACTTTACAATTGTTTGAAGAGTATAGATATAGGTGATCAATGTGTATAGGGTCTCCACAGCACAGATTCCCCCCACCCCTACCACCTTCCCATTTTCACTGATGAAAATAGTACATCACAGTTCTTTTTTTTCTGTCTTAAGTATACTGCAACTTCAGAGTTTTGCTTATTCACATGGAACCATCAGTTCTGGGAAGATAGCACACATTACTAGGTGGTTGTAATTTAAGTGCAGCTACTCATGGAGGTCCAGTATGGGTTGTAATTATCGCACGGCAATGAAACTTGGTAGATATTCTAATGTGTTAATGTAGAATCGATTTATGCTGGAAAAAATTAGTTCCAGTTTAGGCCACCAGGTGCAGAACTGGCACTGCACACTATTTGTATAGCAGTATGACATCCTTCCAGTATGACCTGACGAGCCACAACAATACGGCTATCAAGAAGAGAAACCTTGCACTGTTAGTGAAATTGTTTTATGTGAGCAGCACCACTTACGGTGCTGCATTGAGGGAGTATCACTAAAGTGTCTGAGAAGAGATCCGATGTCATTAAGTGGTTTAAAGATGCTGCTAATAAAATTTGAAAATATAGGTGAGCTTAACATCCGATCCTGGTGGAAGTTATCGACGAGATCGCTGTTGCTGTAACAGACCATGCTGCACGTGCCCTGGGTAATGTTAGTGATTGTGCAGTGTCATGAGAATTGTCCGTCCCACAATTTTATAGTGGTACCTGTACAAGATCCAGATGATGCTGCAACTGAAACCTCATGTCCACAGCAACATTCTGAGTTTGCTCTCCTGTTTCTGGCATGGATCAAAGTTGATGACATGACCAGGCACTATTCTGCATTGTGATTAGGCACATTTTACACCACAGTGTACAGTGAATACCTAGAATGTCTGAATTCGAGGTACTGTGAAACTACACGTTGTGCACAAAGAGTTACTGCACTTGCCATATGTGACTATGGTGTGAAAATTCACAAACAGCTTTATTCTTGGTCCTTTCTTCTTTGAAGAGAATACACAGGGAGGGCTTGTCAGGTGTTTCATGATGTCTCCATATTATTAAGACCTCCTTTTGCAGCATGTGATTCCTGCTCTGGAAGAGTGCAGCTGTGTGGAAACCACTGTTTTCATGCTATACGGCGCAACACCTCACATCACTTGTCCAGTAAAAGATCTGCTTAATGCAGCTTTCCTCAGACGTCTTATCTCCAATGGTTTCCCAGATGCATGAAACAGATAAACTCCAGAACTGCACTACTTGTATATCAGCTAAGGATTGAGTGTAGGCTGTGGAACACATTGTAATGTATTTGACAAATAAAAAATTATGGTTTTGTGCTCTCCTGTATTAATTTTGGAAACAACAGATTTCAGAATGAAAATATGCCCAGTTGGTGCAAATAAATAAAAGCTTGGAGTAGCTGAGCCTCTAAGGAACATCCTTGTCTAAAATGTTGAGCTGCTTACATTTTGACTGGAAATGCTTATTATATTTTCACTGTTTGTTTTGGGGGATTATACAAGAGGGCTTCAAAAAGTAAGTTACACATATTGCCCCATGCTAAGAGCACTGGGAAACAATAGTGGCACATTGTCAGAAGAGAATTCCTGTTCTGGGTTTCTTGCAGAGACAGTTCTGCTGTGGATAACTGGTGCATCACAGTGAGCAAGTGAAATAGTGCGAAAACTGGAAACGTACTGCAAAGTTGAAGCAAGCAGGATGTATAATTATTTCGGGTTAAACTTGTAAATTACACACAGTTTCACTGTAAAATTGTGGCAGTATATGGACCAAATACAGTGCCATGTCCAACCATAGCCAAATGGCACCAACAATTGCACCGAGG